>NC_137335.1:18840042-19470875 GCF_965287045.1 Carcharhinus amblyrhynchos
GCAATTTACCACAGCCAATCAACCTAACCAGCACATCTTTGGAGTGTGAGAGGAAATCAGAGCACCCGAAGGAAAGCCATGCAGACACGGGGAGAATATGCAAATGCCATAGTCATCCAAGGCTGGAATTGAACCTGGGTCCCTTGAGCAATGCTAACCACTGTGCCACAGTACTGCCCCTCCACTAACAGGATGCTATCATCAAGCCAAGATCTTTCACACAAATGAACAAAGTGGTAAATGAATTTCAACGCTGGCGTGATGCCAGGTATATAGGCTGTATGTCCCGATGATTAGCGATCATATCAAACAGCATTTCCCTTTAGCTGTTTGCAACAGGCAAAGTGTTGACTGTACCCAATTAGTCTATGCTTGCAAAGCTCAGTTCTATGCTTCATTCTTCATGACAATGCCTCCACCAGAGTCCAATTGCCAACTAATCGGCACTCTTCTCATGCAGCGCAAATGGTTGTTCCTGTTACAATTGGTAGTTTCTTGTGAGCCATCCTGATGAATGCAAGATGAAAAGCTTTGATAGTATGTCTCTTTTTCTCAGCAATCCAAATGGATTAAGTGAGAAAGCACAATTCTTTAAGATGACAGAATGGGGAAAGAGGTAAAGACAGCAAGAAAGTGAGGGAGATGAAGAAGCAAGGAGTGGGTATGGGAGGGAAAGACATGTAAAGGCAGGAAGGGAAAATATAAGAGAAGAAGAAGATGAAAAGACAAGGAGACAGATGAAAAGACAGGAAGGAGAAGAAACAAGATTAGTACTTGATCCACAGGATGTCAAAAAACAGATTATATTTATATAGCGTTTTACAAGATGACAACGAGTCACAAATGGAGAAAGAAGTCAGGTAACCAAAGGTTTGATTAAATAGATAGGTCTTAAGGAGTGACTTAAAAGGAGGATAGTGAAATAGAGAGACAGAGAGTCACAGGAAGAACTTGTGGCCACGGCAATCAAAGGCTGGCAACCAATCAGGAATCACAAACATCGTGAGACTGCAGCTATCTCAAAGGGTCAAGCGCAAAGATATTTTGGCCTTGGAGGGAGTGCAGAGGAGGTTTACTAGGCTGATACCGGAGTTGAGGGGGTTGAGCTATGAGGAGAGGCTGAATAAACTGGGCTTGTACTCGTTAGAGTTTAGAAGAATGAGGGGAGATCTCATTGAGACGTATAAGATGATGAATGGGATGGGTAGGATAGAGGTGGAAAGACTCTTCCCGCTCAATAAAGACAGTAGGACTAGGGGGCACAGCCTCAAGATAAAAGGGGGGTGGTTTAGAACGGAGTTGAGAAGGAACTCCTTCACTCAAAGGGTGGTGAATCTCTGGAATTCTCTGCTCGTTGAAGTGGTGGAGGCTGCCTTGCTAAATATTTTTAAGACGCGGGTTGATGGGTTTTTGATAGGAGAGGGGATTAAGGGTTATGGGGAGAGGGCGGGAAAGTGGAACTGAGCAGCGACAGATCAGCCATGATCTTATTGAATGGCGGGGCAGGCTCGAAGGGCTGGATGGCCTACTCCTGCTCCTATTTCTTATGTTCTTATGTTCTTATGGGCTGGAGGAGATTAGACAGCACGCACAAGAACAAGCCTCAAGGACGAGAATTTTAAAATCAAGACATGGCTTGACCGGGAGCCAGTTAAATTCATCATGAACAAACAACAACAGCACAGGAACAGGTCCTTCAGCCCTTCAAGCCTGCACCAACCATGCTGCCCAACTGAACTGAAACCCCCTATCCTTCCGGGACCATATCCCCTCTATTTCCATCCTATTCATGTATTTGTCAAGAAGCCCCTTTTATATCCACTTCCACTACCTCCCAGCAACAGGTTCCAGGCACCCATTACTTTGAGTAAAAAATCTGCTTCGTACATCTCCTTTAAACCTTGTCCCTTGCACCTTAAACCTGTGCCCCCTAGTAATTGATTCTTTCACCCTGGGAAAAAGCTTCTGACTATCCATTCTGTCCATGCTTTTCATGATCTTGTAGACTTCCATCAGGTCGCCCCTCAACCTCCGTTGTTCCAGTGAGAATGAACCAAATTTCTCCAACCTCTCCTCATAGCTAATGCCCTCCATACCAGGCAACATCCTGGTAAATCTTTTCTGTACCCTCTCCAAAGCCACCACATCCTTCTGATAGTGTGGCGGCCAGAATTGAACTCTATATTCCAAGTGCGGCCTAACTAAGATTCCATAAAGCTGCAACATGACTTGCCAATTTTTAAACTCAATGCCTTGGCCAATGAAGGCAAGAATGTTGTATGCCTTCTTGACTCCCTCCTCCATCTGCATTGCCACTTTCAGTGACCTGTGCACCTGTGCACCCAGATCCCTTTGTCAACCAATACTCTTAAGGGTTCTGCCATTTACTGTATATTTCCTAACTGTATTAGACTTTCCAAAATGCATTACCTATATTTGTCTGGGTTAAATTCTATCTGCCACCTCTCCGCCCAAGTCTCCAACTGATCTATATCCTGCTGTATCCTCTGGTGATCCTCATCGCTATCTACAAATCCACCAACCTTTGTCGTCCGCAAACTTACTAATCAAACCAGTTACATTTTCCTCCAAATCATTTATATATATTACGAACAGCAAAGGTCCCAGCACTAATCCCTGAGGAACACCACTTGTCACAGCCCTCCATTCAGAAATGCGCCTTTTCACTGCTACCCTCTGTCTTCTTTGACCAAGCCAGTTTTGTATCCATCTTGCCAGCTCACTTCTGATCCCATGCAACTTCACTCTGCATCAGTCTGCCATGAGGGACCTTGTCAAAGACCTTACTGAAGTTCATGTAGACAATATCCACTCCCCTATTCGTCATTACGAAGCATAGTCACTTTGTGATGAAACAGTTGTTATACAAGGTTGTTGTCATAACATAGCAAACTCCACAGCTAATTCTCCCACAAACAGAATATGCACAGCAATCGTTCAAACAGCAAAATAATAATGACCAACTAATCTGCTTTAATGATGCTGATTGAGGGATAACTCTCCTGCTCTTCTTCAAAATAGTGCCATGGGATCTTTCACATCCATCTGAGAGCGCAATTAGGGCCGCGGTTTAACAGCTCATCCAAAAATTTCCAACAGTACAGCACATGCTTTGTTCTGCACTGGACTATCAGCCTATATTTCATGTTCTGGTGCATGGAATGGGATTTAAATGCAACTTTCTGACTCAACGAGCATGCAAGCAACTTAACCAAAGTTGACACTGGTACAAAAACGGAAACGGAAACTGAGTTTCACTAGAAACTCAGAGCAAGTTATTCATCATTTGTGAAATCAAGACAAATTTCCACCATCTTCAGTCTTTCAGTTTTCTACCAGCCTCTGCTCACTTACCAAGCACCAATAGTAATTGTCCCTTCAGGTTTAAGATAAAAATTCCACGTGTGGTTCAACCCTTGGTCCTGTGGCCTTTTCAAGTCAATGAAATAAGGTAGCCGCACTATGAAAGAAAGTGACATTGGTGAAAACTTTAGAGTGTTAAAAACCATGTCAAAGCACTTGCATGTAATTACACTCAAATCCACAATGATTTCCCTTTGTGACCTCCTTCATGAATCAAAATCTTTATAAAATGCACTCTTGTGCAGAAAACAGCTAATTCATTTTCTAATATTTGCTGTAACATTTGAAAATTAATTGAATATTTTCTAATATTTAAATATCAAGATATACCCATAAGACATTTACACTTGCAAAGAATCAATATTTTGGATGTCAAAATGTAAAACATTTGTGCTCCTGTCATAAAAGTTATTTCAGTGAACTCTGAAAGATATTTGCTGAAAAATAGAAGATTTATTTTCCTGATTTTTGAAGTTCCACAAGTTGCAGTTCGAAACCCATCAAAACATCCCCCAAATTATAAAGTCCTCTTCTTTGTCATATTATGATATGGTTCCAAGTACAGTAATCTCCCTCAAACATCTCACAGTCACTGTCCACCTGTGAACTTTTACAGCAAGCATCAAGTGTGTTGTTCAAATCATTGGAATGTGTGTGTGTGTGTGTCGGGGGCTGGGGTGGGGGGTAGGGATTGCAACAGAGCTAGACATGTTGAATAGCAATCAGGAGTACAAACTCTGACTGGTTTTCAATTAATTAACCCTGGGGAGTTATATCCAACTGCTGTTTTAGCTGATAACAGTTCATTATGCCCTGGCCACAGGGAAAACCTGGGGCCTTCCTAGTCTGTTTGACTCAGGACTAATAGGAAGATCCCCTATACAACATTTCAAATCCAAAATGAACATTTTGAATAATCCTTATAAGTAACTGTGAAAGCGGGAAGAACACTGATCTTGTGCTGGTTAACAAAAAATAATTATTTCATTTGCTGTAAACAAAAATAGAATAGAGCAATGTAAGCGTCTGTATGTTATAAACAGACATGCAGATCAACATGGGTGCACTTTTGAGAAGTATATTTAGGTTAAGTGAGTGGTACTTGAGGTTTCCATTCATCTATTAACAGTGGAATGTGACTATTTAATTTGAGGGTGGAAGATACTAAAGAGCAACATTTGCTTAAGAAAAAAAAGTGCCATTTATCATTGGATCCACCAAAATTATATGTGGATGTTAAACCATCAGCTATTTTAATGGCAATTACACAATCTCTCAGACTCTTAAAGAGTCACACCAAGATCTACAAGATGTCACACAAAATAGCAATGCTTATCCATCTGGAGGTATTTTGAACATACAGAACTGGAGCTCTGGTCAAAAATCTACTCCATTAGCTTTGGAAACATGTGGCGATAGCAGCTGTTAAGGAGTAGCAGGGAACACAAGGAAGAAAAACCAATAGATACAGTAGGATTTCAAAACGGCATAAGAACTAGGTTCCCAAGGGAAAAGGTAGCCAGTTCAACAATATTTGCTTATTTCATAGGAAAAAGCCAAAAAGCTCTTGAGATACACATGACCTAACTAAATGGTGGAAAAACCCCAAAGAGCTGAACAGCCAATGCCTGTACTCACATGCACAGAAAATTATCAGCTCTCCAAAAAAAGGAGAGTTTAGCAGGAGTGACCAAAAGCTTGTTCAAAGAAGTGGGGTTTAATAACAGTCATTAAAGAGTAGACACAATGGTCTTAAATGAATAGGCATAGATAGAAAGGCAGAAGGACTTGGAGAAATTTCTAGAGCTCGGGGTCTAAATATCTGAAGGCACGCCACTGAAGGCGGCTAAAAAAGTGATAAAAAAAGGTAAAAATGATCAAGTTCACTGAACTGCCACTCAGTGGCACATTATCCTATACTCACCAAAATTTAAGAAGACCAACTTGGCTTGAATGGCTGGACACAGTTTTACTACGAAAGGAATGCATATGTACACAGCTAACAACCACACAGCTAGCTTCTTGATTCTGTACAACAATCGTGATCGCCTAAAATGTGGGAAAAAAGGAAAAAAGTCATTCAAAACAAAACTAAACATTGTACACAGCGTTTGGTGAATGAGGTGAAATTTCTTCTTGTAATCCTATTTCATTCCTTAATTCTAATCAACTGTAATGACCATTAAAAACAAAAAATAAATGAATACAGGGGCAACGTATTGTTTCAAAATCTCAAATTCAGACTTAATAGCTCCATGGAAAGGAATTCTAGCCTAAATAGGTTAGCATATGATGACCAAATATTAAATTATGCATTTCTGCAAATTAAACAAGTCAAAATACTCACAAAATTAATCAGACAATGGAATGTTTATCTTCAAACATTGGTTACTTGTACCATTTGTTTGCCCAAAATATCATTGCAAAAATATAGCATAATCTACACAATAATACGCTACTGTGGTCACCAACCACAAGAATTAGCATACATAGAGGAAGAAAAGTAAAACTGAACCATTATTTTTTTTTTCGCTGTCTGTCCATAAGTGTTTAAATTTTTGAAATAGGCTGTGACCTGTTTCACCGTACCTTCTGTCTGTGAGGTCAATTTTTAAGGTGACTTGCAGCAAACTCTCTTTAGGGTTAAATCAAAAGGATAGTTCGTTCATACAGTCAAACACAGGAAATGATTGCAACTTCACATACAATAAGAAGTAGGAAAGAGGAGTATTGAAACTCTGAATAACTTGAAGAAAAAGAACCATGTGTGTGGATATCGATTCACATGATTGCCTGAGTCCAAAATGTCAGTCAAGTGAGGGTTCCTTCAAGGAGAGCTAAGTTAAGCTAGCTGAAGCAGGATTTTTCAGAATTCCTTTCAACTTGATGATGACACAGCAAGATGAGGTTGGTATACAGAGACTGGTCTATTTGGCAGGAGAAGGCAGGAATTTTCCAGAGAAATAAGGTTCAAGGGGGCTTGATGCAGATTTTTAGTCAGCCTAGAATCCTGCTTTGATGTCTTCAGGCTGGAACTTAAACAAGTTGTGGGTCTCAAAATATATTGAAAACTTTCCAAAGGCCAGGATCTTAGACTATGTGACACAGGGCCATTAATGAGCCGGTTACAAGCTAACCAGCAGTTTCTCCAAGCAAAATCCATTGTCTACTTTCTGAGATAGATGTTTGTGTTTAGTGTCTCTGCAGGATTAAGGAGTTTCAATTGCTCTTCTTTTGTTATAGTCTGCTTGAGGACATGTCTGCTGGTCCCTGGTTTTATTAATTGTAATGTATCCACACAATGAGAAGTGAGAGATTTCACAAGGTTGAGATGTGCAAACTGTCATGAACTTGTGAATTACATGACCTTTGGCTATCATTTTTTGGTTCAGCAAAGTCCACTTTTTAAAAAAAAGCAAAAAAGATAATGTTTGATTTAACAGCTGATAGAAGTTTATAAAATGTTGAGAGGAATAGATAGGGTGGATTCTCAGAGGCTATTTCCCCGGGTTGAAATGGTCGCTACGAGAGGGCACAGATTTAAGGTGCGGGGAGGAAAGTACAGAAGTGATGTTAGGGGTAAGTTTTTCACTCAGGAGGGTGGTGAGTGAATGGAATCGGCTGCCGTCAGTGGTGGTGGAGGCGAACTCGCTGGGGTCTTTTAAAAGACTTCTGGATGAGTATATGGGGTTTAATGGGATTGGGGGTTATAGATAGGTCTATAGATTGGTAGGTGTTGATGTGATCGGCGCAACTCGTGGGCTGAAGGGCCTGTTTGTGCTGTAGTGTTCTATGTTCTATGTTCTATCTCTTTCATGTCTTGGGGATATGACACCAGGAAGGCTTCAGTCTCAATTATAGATTCAGGCTGGGACAACAATTGAGATACAATCAGCTCAGTATCTCAGGGATATAGGCAGGGGTAAAAAAAAATTATCCCAACCCTCACTTGGCTCATTTTTGGTGACTATACATATGAATAGTAGGGATAGTATTGGTTTTGACCCCATATCTAGCACCTACCTTGAAAATTGGGAAAGGAAGAGGGACCATAAAGTAGCGCTTTAGGATACTCAAGATATAGTGAATAATTTGCATATTACAGAACCTATGATTATTTTAAAAGCTTGCAATTAATAAATGCTGCATTCGTTATAAGTTTATTTATTACAGTCATAAGTAGGCTTACATTAACATTGCAATAAAATTACTGTAAATCCCTACTAATTCTAATTTAGTTAGGGATTTACAGAATTGCAGAAGCTTTACAGGTTAGAAGGAAGCCATTTGGCCCAGTGAGTCTACACTGGCTCTCTAAGAACATTCCACCTAATCCCAGTCCTGCATTCTTCCCGTAACCTTGCACATAGTAATCCAATTCCCTTCTGAATACCTCAATCAAACATGCCTCAACTCCCTTTCAGGAAGTTCATTTCAGACTCCAACCATTCTGAAATATTTTCCCCTCACATTATCTCTACTCCTTTTGTCCATTGTTTTGAGTCTGTGCCCTCTAGTTCTGATGTTTGGTTTGAGTGGGAAGTTTCCCACTACTTACCCTGTCCAAATCCCTCAGGATCCTGAATGCCTCTATCAAATCTCCTAATCACATCTTTGAGTAAGGGTTCCAATATTATTGCTACCACTAAAGTAAAGCTAATTTGTCTATAGTTGACTGAATTTGTTCCATCTCCTTTTCAGATAGCAGCTTTCACACATCATGAGCCGAATGGTGAGACCTGAAGGTGCATGTGGGATTTGAACACGATTTATGCTAACATTCGTCAATTTTCATTTTTTCTTTTGAGACATTAAAACCAAAGCCGCTATGACTGTAACACTACATTCTGCACTCTGTTTCATTCTCTGTGTACAAAGAACAACACAGCACAGGAAACAGGCCCTTCGGCCCAACAAGCCCATACCAGCCATTTTAACACTCAATGAGTGCCTCATTCCAATCCTCCTTCTACCTATGACTTTTGTCTACTGCACCGTATGCTTTGTCTGTAGAGTGTGCAAGAAATAATACTTTTCACTGTATGCTAATACATGTGGCAATAATAAATTAAATCATAATAGTAGATCATACGAAATGAGCCAAAGTAGGCCTTTTGGCCCTGCTCCACTAATCTATAATATCTCAACTGGTCAATCTGACGCTTTAATTCTACTTTCCTGCCTATTCTCATAATCCTTGACTCAACTGTAGATCAAAGATCTACTTAACTCAGCCTTGAATATATTCAATGACTCATTGTTCTCAATGAAACAGAATTCCAAAGACTACACAACAATCTGAGAAAAAAAACATTCTTCCTCACCTCCATTTTACATGGGAAACTACTTATTTTTAAAACGTCATAACGGTTTACAGCGTAGAAAAAGGCCCTTCAGCCCATCAAGTCTGCACCAAAGACAAGCCATCCAACTCTCCTAATCCCATTTTCCAGCGCTTGGTCCATAGCCTTGTGGTCGCAGGTGCACATCTAAATACTCTTAAACGTTATGAGGGTTTCTGCCTCCACCACTCTTTCAGGAGGTGTACCCTAGTTCTAGTTTCCCCATGAAGGGGGACTAGAGCCATCATTGTGTCAAGGCCTACTCAGTTTGAAATCTCCATCCTTATAAACTTGAAGTATAACAGAAGCATCAACCATTAACATTCATGAGTGCAGTAAGTGGAGCTGAATGCATAAAAAGATCAGCCATGATCTTATTGAATGGCGGAGCAGGTTCGAGAGGCCAGATGGCCTACTCCTGCTCCAAGCTCTTATGTTCTTTTGACTCAGTAGGCGCAATCTCACCAGAGTTGGTATTCGTTGGTTCAAGCCCCATTCTGGAAATAATTAAAATTGGCACTTGAGGCGAGTACTGAGGTAATACTGCACTGTCAGAAATGCCATGTTAAACCAAGGACATGTCTGTGCTTTCAATTGACTTAAATAAAATCCTATGGGACTAACAAGACAACAAGAAATGTTGTTTGCCTCCATCTCCAGTCCAATCGCTCAAAGTAATCACTTAAATAGAAGTCTGATCATTATCGCATTGCTGTTTGAGAGAGATTGCTGTGCACAACTTGATTGCCACATTTCTTACAACAGTGACTATATTTCAAAAGTACTTCATTGGTTGTAAAGTGTCTTAGGACAACCCGGGGTTGCTATCCAAGTGCAAGCCTTTCTTTACATTAACCTGCATGACATTCTGACAAGATACTGAAAGTAATCAAGCCACGTTCAGGTACACAACTTCATATCTGGTAAAATCCCAATGTTACCAAGGAACTAATGGAGCTGGCCAGTTCTTCCACAGTAGGAAAGGAACGAAGGACTAAAAGCAACACAAATGGCATGAACAAAGTAACAAGGAGAGAACAGATGATAAAACCATGAAAACAGGGCATGAGGGGGTTGAAATTGAGCTTGATGAGTGGACAAGGAACAGAGCCGCCAATAGCAGGTCAGTCATCATACACCCTTTTCCCACAGAAGTCAATGGGAAAGAAAACCAGGCAAGATGTAAAAACGGGCATCCGTTCCAACTGCAACGCCTTCATGCCCCCTTCCAAGTTGAAGTTTACCCACCCACACAAGCCTCCCCCCACCGACAGAATTTACTCCACAGAAACAGTCCAATTGGCCAACATATCCAAAGTAAATGCTCCACACCAGCCTCTCCCTACACAATCAGCATATCCTTTATTCTCTCCCTCACCACATGCATTTATCTTAGCATTCCCTTAAATGCATCTTTGGTATTTGTCTCAGCCATGTGGCAGCAGATTCTATATTTTAACCATTTTTTCAAAAAAAAAAGTTTCTCCTGAATTCAGATTTTTGAGATATAAAACTGAACTGAATATAGCTATTTAGAAAATGACAAACAAATGGTAATCCCTGTATTTATATAACATAAAATGGACCTAAAGATTTACAAATACATTTTTCCAAATTAATGAGTCTGCTAGCTTATCATTTTATTGCCTGAAAGCCCAAGGACAAGGAATGTACAGCAAATGGCTCTGCAGTGACAGATGCAAATAGAAAATCTGACCCAGAACATAATCAAAGTTCACTCGAAATTATCGGAATTGAGATGATATCCAATCTGTACGGGGTACGGATAAAATGACAAAGTCTGACCTTTACTCTTGTGGGTCATGGTGTGATATGAGCCCTTTAATTACATTAGCGTCACTGAAAGATAGAGTTTCCAAGGTTTAAAATAAAATATTCTGGGGTTTGGCTCAACTGCCTTTTGCAGGAAATCAGTTTGAAATGTTCCAGAAGCTTTCCTCCGAATGTTAGTAAGAACAGTTTTGTCAATGATAGGATATATTTTAAAATTCAGAAAGATAGGTTGGTAAACACACGAAACAACATAACCTACGAGAATTGCAGTTCAGAAAGCAACCAAATAAGGTCCCGTTGATAAGTATAGAATTTAGGGTTATTAGGCTAGGGAATAAATCAAGGGCACCTTGAAGGAAGTTCAGTAGGTAAGCTGAACAGATCAATGATCTATTCCTACCTGAAATTGTTACCTCATTAGCCTGTACATCTCTCAGATTATTTAAACTGCTCCACAGCAGCTATTTCAAGGTTGTCAGCTAATCTCTCACTCATGTTATTTACGATACCACCTGAATTCCCTTGACGGAATTACTGAACAGTAATCCCTCCTGGGTATCCATTATCTCCATGTAATACAATCCAAGCCAGCTATTATTCCATTTGTGTATGCTAAACAACACACTTGGTGCTCTGCCAAAGGTGCAATATGAGTTCAGAAGCACTGTTATACAAAACTGTTAAAATGGCATATTAATATCTCAAAGTCTAGTACAGATCTGACAGAAGAATTTTAATGTTTAACTGTACAAGAGTTATTAATGGTTTAACATTTTATGCTATTTATTCTTAATGGTAATTCTATATACACATTCATTTAAAAATGGGAACAGGGTTTTACAATTTCTTAGAAATTTTTAAATTAAAGCATTTGGGAACTAAAGAAAGGAAAATAACAATTTAACGTGTTGACAAATCAAATCTTTTAGAACTGCATTCCAGGACATATCAACTTTCATCTGATTAAGATACTCAACTTTGCATAGACAGAAACTGAACCAAATCTAGATGGACATAGCCTGTTCTGGTTTCCATTCGATCACTAGGATCATATTGGATTTCTACTAGGTTGGCCAAGGAGAACTAAATACAAAATGCAAACGACTTAATTAAGATAATTACCTCAAAATACAAGGTCAGACTGGGACCTTCCAACTATGACAGGGCAGAATGAATGGCAATAAAGAGAGGAAAAAGAAAGGTAAATGAAATTTAAAACATGGGAAGGCTCGTAAACTGCCTTTCTTTTTAAACACAGTGGAGCTATTTAGAGGTACACACCATTATTCCAGAAGACGATTTTTTAAAGAATTTGCAACCTTATGTGCTTTAAAAATGGGAAAAATGCTGGAATGTTTAGTAAATTTAACTGTTGACAACTTACAAAGAAACTCAGTATTAACAAAAATCAATTCTTCCAGTTCATTCAGCTGAAACCTTTCATGCTGAGGCTGGTTTCCTTTGGGTGAGAGGGGAGGAGAAGAGCTGATGTGTCGTTTCCCTCTAGAGTGGAAAATTTGTTGAGAACGAAATAAGTCACTGTCGTCTGGAAACACCACTCAAATCTTTGAGAACAGTTAATCTGTATCAAGGACTCCTTCTTAAGCAAATGGGAACACAGCATTGGTTTTGGCTTCAGATGCCTGGTCCGCGCACACTGCTTCCAAAGTTGAAACTGGAAGTAAAGCCCATCTGAAGCCTCTATGGAGTTTGCACATTTTCCCTCTGGCTGAGTGGGTTCCTTCCCACTCAGATAGATGGGCCCTGCTATTAGAGTCAGAGGATTAGCAGGGTAAATAGGTAGGGTTGGAGAGATAGGGTCTGGGTGGAATTGTTGTTGGTGTATGCTAGATGGGCTGAATGATCTCCTTCTGCACTGTAGGTTCTCTGTTCTATGATTCTAAACTGTTAATTACCATCTAGTTTGTTGCGTTTTGGACTATTAAACCTAAATGTTCTTAGCCTTTTACAAATTGAAGATACATACACACAGATAATAAGTGGAATACTCATGCCCTTAGTCAATTTTTAAAGGACGTATGCAGTTGGCTCAGTGGTAGCACTTCATTTCTAAGTTACGTGTCAACTCTGACTCAGAGGGTGTGCGCATACAACCAAGTCAGAAGGTCATAAGTTCCAGTTCTATAACAAAGACTTGAGCATATAATCTAGGCCTACACACCAGTGCAATAATGAAGACATTATCCTTCAGATGACATGTCATAGTGAGACCTTCATCTTCCTTTTTCTTTTAAAGTTTATTAATTAGTCACAAGTAAGGCTTACATTAACACTGCAATGAAGTTACTGTGAAATTCCCCTAGTTGCCACTCTCCGGGTCAATGCACCTAACCAGCATGTCTTTCAGACCGTGGGAGGAAACCCACGCAGACACAGGGACAAAAATTCAAACTCAAGTACAGTCAGTGATCCAAGCCAGAAATCGAACCCGGGTCCCTGGTGCTATGAGGCAGCAATGCTAGCCACTGTGCCATCATCCTCTCAGGGGTATGGAAAAAATCCCATGGTACAATTTCAAAAAGAGCAAGGGAAGTTCACCTTGGTATTCTAGCCAATATTATCCTTCATCACGAACAACATAAATTGGCACTCTCATTTCTTCCAACAGTGTTCATACTTAATAGGATTTAGCTGACGCAAGGGTTCAAAATAAATGGGGGAACAAGAAACACTATTAGTAGCCCACAAAAAGGTGATGACAGGGCAACAAATTCAAGAAAGGTCACTCCTGTTCCATCCATTGTGGTTCCTCTGTCCAGTTATGAAGATATGAATGAGCAAGAAGCAGGAAAATAATATCCAGTTTAATTGGAGGAGCAGTCAGTAAGTGTGGGAGGATGTGAAAAATTGCTCCTCCACTCCCAAATTCCGTCTCTGCCACGCTGCTGCCTCATCTCCTTCAATGATACGGTCCCTCTCGTTCACTCATGCTGTTCCATGCAGAGACAGAAGCTATGATTGGAGGAGCAGCAAGAGCAGGAGATAGATAATGACCCATTCAACCTGAACATTTGCCAGGGCAGTGACAACCAGTTTGAACCAAACTTTCAATATCCTCTGGGACTAGAATGAGGTCTAGACGTAAAAAAAAACAAAAAAAAGGACAGGAATAAGTGCCGAGGGCCTGCAGAGAACAGGGGCGGCAGCCCGTGGAGAGGTCAGTTATATTTTAATTTTGTGTGGTGGGGACTACAGAGGCAATGAGAAATGAGAAGAGAACCATGCAGATTCATTTGGCCTTTTACTAACTTAACAAAACTGCTCACGCCTATTTGATTTCTGTTTCATTGCATCAAACAATCTGATCTTTGTTTACTATTGTAAATTGCGCAACCATGTGTTTCCAAATAAAGACATTACTTTGCAAAATAAGATTTTAATCTAACACTGACACATGATTAGCATACTATTTTGATCTGCTAAATCCTTGGCTTGAAATTGAATGAGCTATTATATACTAGCATCTCTCCTTTGGTATTTGTGCTATCTTGGGCTAAAGAAGAAAACCCTGAAAAAATTTGACACAAATACAGAAGATAATGCTGCTACATTACTCTATCACCTAATAAAAGACAAGGTGAAAAATAAAATGAAGCCCCTGAAATTCAAAAAGTAGCCCTTTAAAAAATAAAAAAAACAAACAAATATATTTATTTTTATCTGACTAAAGTGTTTTGGAACATACAGAGGTCGCAAAACATGCTTCATAAATAAACATTATTTCTTTATTCAGGAGATGCAAAGATCATTCTTTAAGTTGGCTACATAATCTAGTTTAATCATTCAGTTTAGCATAACTCTCTGGTTTCGTTGCCCATATGGGTGGAAAAAGTAGAGAATTCTCCCCTCCATCCTCCCCAATATTCATCCTTCAACCACACCATCACAAACTGGTCATACATTGCATTAATGTTGTACTTGCTTACTTCAGTCAATTCACTTGAAAGTAAAAGCATTTTGGAAAGTTTGAAAAACATGCTAAGATGAATACATTCACCTTTTGATGACATATGCATATAAATTATTCCACCATCTCTTAAGAGCATGGTGCAAGATGACTCAGCTGATTAACAATCATAACTTTGCCATAGCTTGGGAGATCATTAATAGTCACTGAGAAAGGTTGAATAATTAAAACTCAAATTGCCCTTAACTAACTTGAGGTAATAGATGAGGATAATGCAATGGATAAGTTCAATATTGTTGAAAAGGCATTCGATAACTTGTCAGCAAAGTTAAAACCCACGGAATAAAAAATGACACTACCAACATGGATGCAAAGTTTGCTGACTGACAGGGGACAATAATTGTAAGCTGTTGTTTTTCCAGACAGGAGGAAGGCTTTTGGGGTTCTCCAGACATTGTTGATAGGACTTCAATCATATTTATTAATGATCTGGACTTGATGAAACAAAATTTAAAAGTGTGTGAATTGTTAGGAAGTCGATGGTAAACTTGAAGAGGACATGAGCAGGCTGGTGGAATGGGAGCACAAGTGGCAGATGAAATTTAATGCCGAGAAATTGGAGTGATGCATTTTGGTGTGAAGAGCAAGAAGCAACAACATAAATGGTAAAAAAGTAAAGGTAAAGTAGCCATAGACCCAGATGATCACCGGCTGTTCTCCCTTTTGAGATCGAGCTAACTGGTGATGATTGAACAGAGGATCACTATATCTCAGGTGAGGGGCAAGACTGAGAAGGCAGGTCTTCATGAATAACCTCAGCCATTTCAGGAATTGAACCTGTGCTGTTGGTGTTGTTCTGCATCACCAACCACCTATCCAGCCAACTGAGCTTATTGGCTCTCCAAATATAAAGGGTACAATTCTAAAGAGGGCGTAGGAACACCTTGGGGAGAGATGTGCACAAATCATTGAAGGCAGTAGGGAAAGTTGAAAAAACTTAATAAAGCTAGCAAGGTTCTGAGTTATATTAATAAAGGTGTAGAATACAAAAATAAGGAAGTTATGATAAACCTGTATAAAACATTGGTCTAAACTCCACTGGAGTAATGTGTCCAGTTTAGGAAACCACACTTTAGAAAGGATGTATTGGCATCAGAGAGGGTAAAAAAGGTTCATATGAATAGTTCCCGATGATATGGATAGGTTGGGGAAGCTGTGGCTATTCTCCTGAAAGAAAATTAAGAGGCGATTTAACTGAGATATTCAGATCAATGAAGAATCTGGACAGGGCAAAGAGGAAGATATTGTTCCTGTTGGTAGAATCAAGAACCAGAGTACTCCGACTATCTGTGTTTGGTCAAAGAAGAAATGATTAAATGAGGAAAACTTCTTTTTTGCAACCGATCAGGTGGTTAGGATCTGAAATGTATTGTGGTGGAGGTAGATTCAATAAAGCTCTTCAGAAAATTAGATAATTGTTAAATTTATTTCATGGGAATTGGATGTTGTTATCAAAGCCAGCATTTGATGCCCATCCCTAATTACCATTTCATAGGGCAGTAAGAGTCAACCCGATTGCTGTGGGTCTGGGGTCACATATAGGTAAGGATGGTAGATTTGCTTCCTTTAAAAGGGTATTAGCAAATCAGATTTTTTTTAATAATATCAACTGCAGTTTCAAGTTCACCATTACCAAGGCTAGATTTATTAATTACATTTAAATTCCACCAGTTACCATAGCAGGATTTGAACATATGCCCCCACAGTATTAGCCTGGGCCTCTGGAGTAACATCCAGAGACATTACCATTATGTTATCATCTACCTCCCCATTACTTCCCCAACCTAACCTGTGGAGAAAACACATGCAGGGCAGGTTAAAAAAAAGGCAGGGGTCTGTAAGTAGGAGAGCAGCTCTTGCAGATAGCAGATAGACAATACAGGCCTCCTTTTGTGCAGTACTACAATTCTATAAACTCTTGCTTAAAAATAGTTTCTCCTTTAGGAAAGAACCTTCACACGAAGCTATTTCTAGACGGCTGACAGGCTGACTTCAGTCTGAATTATTCAAAACAGGAATTATAAATCAGTATGGGTTACAGGCCAGAGAATCATTCCATCAGTGGTGCTTGAGACCAATTATCAGATGTCTTGTGACAACATCCCTGAACTGTCCTGGCATGGTGGAGATTCTACCAAAGAATGTCAGAAGGCTGGAGGGGGGCATCAGTAGTGGAAAAATATTGATCCACAATAATAAAATCCTGCCGAAGAATGTGGATACTGATTGTACTTGTAGCTTTTTATTATTGATTGTATATGGAATCTAAGCTGGCAGCAAATGCAGCAGTTTCTGCTTGAGAGCTATTCTCGATTAAAACAAAGTCATCAATTTAACTGCTTTTTCAGAGTCCGCACTGCATATGCCTACAAAAAATTCACACAATCTGGCAGCAAATAGAACTTGCCCTTTGTGGAGGTGGAATAATTCACATGCTAGTTCCCCCCCCTCCTCCAAATGGGAATGAATTAGGAAGATACAAATATAAATATAATAAATGATATGCCATATATAAAATAGAAATAGAAACCATTTTTCTCCTATCCCTCTGAAAGCACTGACTTGCTGAGAAGTTTTAATATACACCAGAGATGCTCTATTACCTTGTACAAGTGGCTATAGTTCATGCATCGAACTAGACAATGAGCAACAGCAGGATCTTCAGCCATCAGGAGCATCAGAACCTACCTGTTCACTCTACATTTTCCATCACAGGGTCAAAAATAAAGGAAAATTCAAAAGGTGTTTTATAAGTATATTAAGGCCAGGAGGATGACCAAGGATGAAGTAGGGCCCATTAGGGACCAATGTGGCAATGTGAGGAGCCAGAAGATGTAGGTGAGGTTTTAAATGAGTACATTCTGTGTTCACTGTGGAGAAGGATGATGTAGATATAGAAATCAGGGAGGGCACTGCGATTTACTTGAAAAACTTAACATCGAAAGGGAGGAGATGTTAATAGTTTTAACAGGCCTAAATTCTCCAAGCCCAAATGAGATTTATCCCAGGTTGCTGTGGGAGACAAGGGATGAGATTACAGCAGCTCTGACAATTTTCACATCTTCTCTGGCCATGGGAGAGGTGCCAGGGGATTGGAGGACAGTTAATGTGGTACCATTATTCAACTGAAGTAGGGAAAAACTAGGAAAGTACAGGCCAGCGAATTAACTTCAGCGGTGGGAAAATGATTGGAAAAAATTCTGAGGGACAGAATAGGAAGGGAAGGATTACTCAAGGATAGTCATCATGGCTTTGTCAAAGAGAGATCATTTTTAACAAACTTTTCAAGGAGGTCATTAGATGTGTAGATGAGGGTAGTGCAGTTGATGTAGTCTACATGGACTTCAGTAAGCCTTTTGACAAGGTCCCATATGGAAGGCTGATGAAGAAGCATCCAAGGGATCCAGGGAAATTTAGAAAACTTAGTGATAGGAGGCAGAGGGTAATGCCAAAGAAGCCCATATTCAGTGGTGTTCCGCAGGGATTGGTGCTGGATCTCTTGTTGTTTGTAGTGTATATTAATGATCTGAATACAGGAAGTAAGTTCATAGATGACACAAAAATTGGTGATGTAATAGATAACGAAGAGCAAAGTCTTAGCTTACCAGAAGTTAAGGGACAGGAGTTTATAGGAGATGTAAGAACATAAGAAGGAAAATCTTTTTCACCCAGAAGTTAGTGGGAATCTGGAACTCACTGCCTGAAAGGGTGGTAGAGGTGGGAACCTTCACAACATTAACAGGTATTTCAATGAGCATTTAAAATACCATGGCGTACAAAGCTATGGGCCAAGTGCTGGAAAATGGGATTAGAACAGATAGGTGCTTGATTTCAAGCACAAACACAAGAGGCCTAAGAGTCTCTTTCTGTGGTGTAAAACTCTATGACTCTAACTCTCTCGCCTCCAAATAGATTTTTTTTAAATCCAGTCCAATCAAGTCCAATTCAGAGTCTCAACAAGTTGAGACATTCTCGATCCAAGCTGACAAGACAGGGCTTTCATCTCCTGTCTTGGGCTTCATCTACATGATCCAAGCTGATTGGAACAGGCATTGCACCTTCTCCGAGGCTTGATCTCATTTGCATCTTAGCCAAAAGGCCGACATGCCGCTTATAAAAATTGCTTCAAATGAAGCCAAAATGTAACTAATGACTTCAGCCAAGTGCAGCATGTCGATATTACACTTGATCTTAGCCATACTCTCTGACCTCTGAATAGATTATTGATTAACAAGGGGTGAAAGGTTATCGAGGGGATAATGGGAGTGTGGAGTTGAGGGTGTTTCTTCACAAGGAACTCTTCAAAATGCAGCTCATGAAAATACAACAAAAAACTTACTCCAACTTATGAATCAAAGAAAGGGATTAATAAAGAAACATCATTACTCCAAATTTGGGGCCTCGTCCAGGCCACTCCAAGTTCTCCACAATTCTACACACAGTTCCTTATTTATAGTGAATCAGCTGGTCAGCAGACTATTACATCACTCTAATTTGTTCCATGATTTACTGGGTCGGCTGACCCTTACATTTTATTCCCATTGGTCACATTACATGCAAAGGTGTCACCTATTACATTCAAACAGCGGGTACAATCAGGTCAATCTTATTGAATAACAGGCTTGAGGGGCCTGCTCCTAAGTTATATATTCATAAATTCAATTGAGGTATTCAAGAGAGAATTGGATTTCTATCTGAAAAGGAAGAATGTGCATTGTTACAGGAATAAGGCAGGAGAATAGGACTAGGACTAGTAGGGCCCAATGACCTCCTCTTGCACTGTAAATTTTCTGTAATAATCTAGGCTTTAGAATTATAAACAATTTCTAAACTTGGGGACAATGTTAAACTAAAAGAAAAAATTAACAGAATTGAGGACGAGAACCATTGACAAGACAACAATAAACTTGTCAAATGGGTTTGTAATTGGCAAATGAATTTCAACATAGAAAGATACATGGACCTCACATTATCCAAGAGAAATAATGTTACATATTTCTTGGGAAATAAGAAATTAAATGGGGTAGAGGAGCAAATGAATCCGGGAGCACAAATTGCTAAAAACAAAAGCAACACATATCAATAACACCAAAAGAAAAATAAACCAAGAAAGATAGGTTATTTCTAGAAGGGCAGGATTGAAAAGTGGGGAACATAGAGCACAGAATACTCCAGTTTTTATTATTAGGTCACCATATTCTGAAGAAGATGAAAGAGGTACTGAAGAGGATGCAAACATATTTATAAGGATTATTTCAGAACTGCAAGGATACACCCATTAAGAAAGCAAAAAATTAATCCAGTTTCTTTTACCTTAAAAAGTGAAGACTGATAGGGAACCCAAAAAACTGTCGAAGTACTTAAGGTTTTGACAGAATGGATACAGAGGACGGATTTTACCATTGTACAGAAAGTCCCAGTATCAGGCACAATGATTTCATGGGCAGGCAACAGTATAGGAAACTAGACTTGCAAGCTATGTCCAGTTAACCGCAGGCAGGCTTGGGAACCAGCCAATAGCAGCTGGTGGGTGGGAAGTCCAGGCAGCTGAAACGGAGGCGTCAAATTTAAAGGGCAGTCAACACTGGGATCATAGGTTTCATACATTGAGAAGACTGAAACAGAGGCCAAACGAGAGAGTGTTTGAAGTAATGGTTTCACACACAGCCAGGTAACATTTAAAAGTCATATCAAAACTGCAATCAGTTGACTTGTTAACAAGTTTAACTGCCTGTCTGCTGCTGCCATGTGTGCTCATCATCCTGCGGTCCACCACTGTCGAGGATATTTCAACAGCAGCAGGGACAAGTCAAGCTTCTGCTTCAATACGTGCAGCACACTTTCTGCTTCAAAATTTCACAGCAATTATATGGAGGCGAGAGCTCAATGGTACCTCAGTGTTGGCTGGTAGTGTAATTCATTTAAGAGTAGCAGTGTTGCAATACTGGGAGTACAAGAATCAGTAAAACATTGGAGTAATGCCCTGGAGATTCTGCTGAGTGGATGCAATCATGAGGCAGAACAATGAAAGGGAAACTCCAAAATGCAATTCATTCATTCAGCCAGGGGTTAATAGACTTTGAGAGGTGAGTGCTTAAATAACAATAGATCTCACAAACTCAGATTTTAAGTGCTCCAAATGAGAAGGGAAAAACACAGAGGGAGATGGGTTAAGCCAGCCGGAGTGACGTTGCAACTTCCAAATGACCAGCGGGTTCATCAGGGTGTAAAAAGACATGGAACAGGAGAGTGAGGAGGGCCACGCAATACGGTAACCCCTGCTACATTACCGGGCCAACCATTTACTAGCCTGTCACGCCAGGGCTGATAAAACCCTGCTGAGAAAGAACATTTTCACATGTGGGGGGGGAAAGAGTAAATCAGAGGCCATCAATTTAAGATAATAAATAATATCATAACAATAAATAAATAATAATAATAAAATGAAAAATCAAATGAGTTCAGAATAAACATCTTGAATATGATGTGGCATGAATATGGAGCCTGCTACCATAGGGAGTTGTTGAGGCAAACAGTACAGCGTATAAGGGAATCTAGATAGACATACAAAAAAGGTGGAATAGAAAGTTTTGTGAATAGAGTTAATTGAGGCTCAAAACAGGCTCAAACATAACTGATTAGAAACACAGAAAATAGGAGGAAGAGTAGGCTACTTGGCCCTTTGAGCTGCTCCGCCACTCAATATGATCATGGTTGATCCTCTATCTCAACACCACACATCTGTGCTCTCCCCATACCTCTTGATGCTAAGTCTAAAAAAATCTATTTCCATCTTAAATATATTAAGTGACTTGGCCTCTACAGCCTTCTGGGGTAAAGAATTCCACAGGTTCACCAGCCTCGGGAGTGAAAAAACTTCTCATTTCAGTCTCAGGATATGGGGTAGACCACCTGATGGTCTACCCATATCCTAAGACTCTGACCCCCTTGTTTTAGAACCCCCCCCCAGTTGAAACAGCATCACTAAATCCAGTCTGTTCAGCGGCGCTCAAATTTTATACATTTCAAATAGATCCCCCCTCAATCTTCTAAATTCCAGCAAATACAGGCCCAGTCAACCGTATCTCCCTTCATATAACAATCTTGCTATCCCAGGAATTGGTTTGCTGTGCATTTACTGCACTCCCTCTACAGCAAGTATATCCTTTCTTATATAAGGAGACCAAAGCTGCACACCAAGGCCGTGTACCGCTGCAGTAAAACATCTTTGTTCCTGTACACAAGAACACTTGCAGTGATGGCCAATATTTGCCTTCCCAACTGCTTGCTGTACCTCCATGCTTGCTTTCAGTGGTTGATGTACTAGGATACCCAGTCCAAATCATTGGTGTATATTGTGAATAGCGAATATTGTGAAAAGGACTCACTTTGAAAAAGGCTTATTTACTCCTACAATGTTTCCTGACCAATTTTCAATCCACATTAATATATTACCCCCAATCCCATGTATTTTAAATTTTTCACACTAGCCTCTTATATGGAACTTTATCGCCCACTGGTTCATCCTCATCTATTTTACTAGTTACATCCTCCAAGAAAACTGCAAACATGATTTCCCTTTCATAAATCCACATTGGGCCAAATAGCCTGTTTCTCTCCTGCATATTACACCCAATTCTATGTAAATTCAATTAAATCTATTTTTTATAATTTCTTCAGCATCAAGACAAACATTGGCTAAGATTGAATATGAAGTTCACACTTGTGCAGTTGTGGATGCTGCTCTGGGGATAAGGAACACAGCTGTAGTGAGGCAAAGTTTCAATTTTCAAATGGTATGTACCTGACCTTGCAGTACTCAAATATAGCACTGGATGAAAATGTTTCACGCTCCCCGTTCATATCATTCATCTTGACGAAAACAGAATCTTCCCTTCATCTCGAACCTATTTTCTCAACCAATAGCATTCAGCAAAAAATAAGTGATGACACCAAGTCATAAGTTAAGTCCATTTAGTGTGTTGAACTAATATATATTTGTGCAAATGGCATTTAAAGCAACTGCTTTTAATCAGCATGCTGCTCTTGCTCCAGCTCACCAATCATGGTATCACTGCACTGTAGCTTAAGGGAACATTCCAGCTAACATCTTTCTGTAATATTAGGTAGCGACAGGGACAAATTCTATTGAACAAATCAACAGAATAACACAAATAATTTTTAAAGAATGCTTTCAACAATTTGAATGACTTTCTTGTCAACATTTAATGATAGAGAGACGTGGGCCTCTGAGAAAATACTGACAAAGCAGTAGTGGTATAATGCATGCTTCCTCTTCCCTCTCCTGCAATTAAGCAAATCACAAAAGTGATTTAGGACATAAACTAGATTCAATACATAGGATGAAACTACTAAAAAAAAGTAACAAGCTTATAATGTAAAATAAGCATTGAATGTAATCTATCAGCACAGAATCAATCAGCTCTTTGCATAAAAATAATCCAGTGGCTTGATTATTAAATCTTCTGAAAGCTGGAGGTTACATTAATGCAGGCAAGCAAAATTATAGCATCAAGCTTGGCAAAGTATACTGTAGCTAGTATGCATTGAGCCCCAATTTGAGGACCCTCCAACTCTGAAGCCTCATTTTAAATAAAAATCAAATACTTTTTAGAAAATTACATTTTGGGTAGTGTAGGAGCAATTAGACACAAAACATGTGGCAAGCATAGCACAGTCAAGATGAAAAAGACAACTTTGCACCATGGTTCCCAAAGTTCCACAACACTGGAGTTTTTCCTGCATCATGTCTAGGTCTTCTGTAGATTGGTTGCAATGACTAAACAACTCCACTATTACTGTTCCATAGGACTACGAGAATGATAGGGACAAAAGTAGGTGGATCCTGTGCATCTATCTACAAGCAATTCTTATTTTCCTAATAATTTAAGAAAGAAATTCATATAGTTAAAATGTTATTACTGACAACTTTCATGGCCAGTTATGGCAAAACATTTCAACTGTCTGAAAACTCGTGCTTTCAGTACTAGCCCTAAATTTATTCTCTCTCAGTAACTTGGAATATGAGGAAGCTATTTTGGCCATCAAGTATGTTCTGTCATTCAGCAAGACTTCATAAATCTGTCTTTGTCCCATGTCCCTTAATACCTTTGTTAAATATCAAATTATAGATTTTTATTAAAATTAACAATTGATCTAGCATCCAATGCCAAGTGCAGAAGAGAATTTCAAGCTTTTACACACAGTGTGCATAATTTCAATTCTAAAATGGTCTGGTTCTAATTTTTAGACATTGCCTCCTAGTCCTTGACTCCCTAACCAACAGAAAGTTTTTTCCCCTATCTACCCTACATATTCCTCTTAATATCTTAAAATCTTTGATTAAATCACTCCTTATCTAGATTCCAAGTAGAAATCTACTTGGTGCAATCCAACATAATTTAACCATTGGGAGGAGGGGGTTCTAGTAAGTCTATACTGCACTCACTTTATCATAAGGTGTGGTGCTCACAACTGCTTACAATATGCAGAGATCTAATCAGGTCTTTGTGAAAGTTGAAGCAAAACTTCCCCTTGTATTCTAACTGAAAAGGCCAGCATTCTATTAAACTTTTTCGATAATTTTCTGTACTTGTTCAGGGCATTTTTTGGGGAAGAAATGGGGAGGATACGTGTGAGGTGACTGGGTGGCAAGAAATAAAGGTATATCCTAATCCAGGTCATTCGCACAAATCCATAAACGTGTATTATTGGCATTAATCGAGAATTAAGCCGTTCTTCTTGACATGAGCATCACAATAGGGCCAAAAAAATGGTGATGTCAACAATTTAAATTGAATGACTATCAGACTGAAACTTTTCAGTTACTTAATTCTGCATCTACAGATAATAGTTGAATTATTAGAAATGCTTTAATTCTTTCAAAGTACACAATGTTTATTGAAAACGTTAAACTTAACCAGCGACGGTGGCACAATGTATACGGTGATCGACAATTCCATTGCGGTAAACAAGATTTGGACGCTTATCCTCTGAGCCATTTAGTCATCTTCCTCACTGATAGGTGTTTGGATTCTTGTGAGATTAACCGAGTTATCCCTTAAAAGTGCAGTGCAATCACTTACACAATTGTCAAATTATATTCTGACCGTTTTTGCCCAACCAAAGTAAGTTTTTCTCTTTTTTTCCCCTCAAAATGACCTTTTCCGTCTTTGAGGGAAGCCGATTCAACCTTCAAGCACATGTGAAACCTGCGGCCAGTCAGTATCCAAAAAGGTTATCTGCCTGTTATTGCCCTACACTTGCAACTCGAAGGAGACAAGGCTTATGCATCATAGAAATCGGTCCTTTAATGTTTCATCCGATTTGACCAGGCAGATTTCGAACGCATTATTACAACTACAGTATGGATTTCTCTGCTATTCAGTACTAGCCCACGCAGAGAAGCGCTGGTCTTACCTCCGATAACCAGTTATCATTCCCGTCTTTGCGTCTGTGTCGAGGTCGTTATCCCTGCCCTTGCTGGGTGCTGCTTTCTGTCTGTGCTTCAATCTTGGTGAAGACTGTGCCGAGTCCTTTTGCAGGGTCGTGACGGTCGTGTCATGTTCTACTGTCAGGGAATTATTCCTCCTTCGCATTACTAGAAAAAGAAAACGCGAAGAACCACCTTTATTTAGGGGAGAAGAAGAGACGGGGGAGGGGAGGGGGGGAGTGAACTCAAATAGGAGGGCTGAAGGCGAAGCGCTGGGAATGGGAGTTAACGGGACCGGTGGAGATCAGCTGCACTAAAACAGAGCGCTCAGACTTCAGCTTCCCAGTGTTTTGGTTTTTGTAAAGGCACCCAGTTTAGTACATTGTTTGCAGCGACTCCCACTGCTTCGAATCAGCTGATCAGCTACAACCTCCAACCTCTCACCCGTTTGGAGGAAACACGCCTCCCGCATTTTAAGATTAAAAAGTGCTGAACTGGGCATCCATTTTTCAAGCAGGCAGGTTGGAAAGAGTCACTAAATAATTGAACTTGTAAGACGAACCTTTTTTTAAAAAAAAGAAATAAAACTTCTCCCGGCCGATTTCTACGAGCCGGCTTCTTGCGCGAAGATCAGAAATACAATGCAGGGGTTGCCTGGGAATAAGTTGCAAATCAGTTTTTCAATTGGGAGTGTGGTTTAAAAAAATGCGGGACAGAATTAATTACTCCAGTCTTCTTCCATTATTATGGACAGAGGACCTCGGGTTAACGTAAATGGCAAAAAAATCCAAAGGCAAGATTTTTTTTGTTGCAAAGCGAGTTGTTATAAGCTGGAATACACTGCCTGTCAGGACGGGGAAAGTAAATTCAATAGTAACTTTCAAAAGGGAATTGGTTATCTCTATTATTGAAAAGGAGAGTATGCAGGGCTAATGAGAAAGACCATGGGGCTTTAATTGGATATATTATTTGTCAATACACGATTTCCTCGACTTCAGTTATGGGGAAAAATAATTATTATCAAATAGTAACTTGGACTATAATTATGAGGAATGTTTATGATCAGTGTGCAATTTTACAGCATTAAATACAAAAAGCAATGTACAGTAATTGCAGATTTGATAATGCAACAAACTTTGATTTAAATATAGTAGAACGTTTCACAATCTCGAGACGTTATGAAATGTTTTGCAGCCAATTAAGTGATTTTTAAAGTGTAGTCAACTGTTGAAATGTAAAAACAAATGTATCTAATTAGTGCACAGTGAGGTCCCACTAACAGTAAATGATCAGATTATCTCTGTGTTGATGGAGGAATAATCATCAGTCAAAAAACCAGGTGAAGGATAGAAATGAAGCCTAAACTTTACACATTTACAAGTTTTTATTTACTGAAACACACATTACAAACATCTACCTCCTAATGTATTAACTACAGTTTCAGTCTGCTCTTATACAGAAACCTAAGTGAATCCCTAGTTCATGCCCATCACTAAGGTACAATTATATAGTCAATTATGATAAGTTAACACAAGGTACCAAGAGAATATCTATGCTCTTTTTCTCAATAGTATCAATGGATTATTTACATCCACTTGAAAAGGCAGACAAGACCTTGATTTAACATCTTGAAGGACAGATTTTCCATGGATTGAAAATAAAACTGCATCAACAGGCAATATAAGCCTGACCCTTATTTATGCATTTACGAAGTTGTTCGCTGCCGGGTAGGCTCTGGCCTGCAATGTCACTGTCAACATCTGAATGACAGCTGACAGGGAAAAGAGCTATGCTTGGAAATTACCTTCAAATTCCTTTGTAAAGACAGGCAGAAACAAAAGAATTTACAAAATGTAGCTCAATTATATTCACAGGAGTCATAATAGTGATTGCACATACAATTAAAGTGAAACTTTTAACAATAGGATTGAAAGACATCTGTCAGGCAGTCTGTTTCATTCCAGCTGTCAAGCTGACCAAATTTATAATTGTAGATTCTCTACAATGCAGAAGGAGGCCATTTGACTCATTGAGCCCGCACTGACAACAATCCCACCCAGGGCCTATCCCCATGACCCCATCTATTTACACTGCTAGTCCCCCTGATACCTAGGGTCAATTTAGCATGGCCAATCAACCTAACCCACACATCTTTGGAGTGCGAGAAAAAACCAGAGGAAATCCACGTTGACGTGGGGAGAATGTGCAAACTCCACACAGACAGTGACTCAAGGCCTGAATTGAACCTGGGTTCCTGGCGCTGTGAGGCAGCAATGCTAACCACCATGCCACCAGTTAATGCAGTAGTATCTAATCAGTTAAGTGCAAAGAAATAAAGTATTTGAAGTGACCTTTTGTATTCCGGACTTTAAAATACATTCTCATCAGCTTGAGGATGCATGTGGTATCTCAAACAAAGTGAACGTCAACCTGCCGTGCAAAGATTTTAAGAGATTTTCTTATTAGAAATTTGACCTGCCATTCATTAGAGCTTGCGTAATATCATCTTGTCATGCTCCTCAAAAAATTCACACTTCAGAACCTGATTTCACTCCCTTTACTTGTTGCCTACACAGATGGAAATAGATGGGGTGCAGTCTCGGTGTATAGAAACTGAGCATGAATTTCCAAGCTGAATTAATAATCAAAAGTTTCTCTTTCTATCTCTGTGATACGTTCACCAAAATTCTCAATCTAGACTTGAACTCAAACTCTAATTTCAGGTTCTCATATGAGAAACTCATCCAATTCTGTTCAAAATGGTGGAATCTTTTGGCTTCATTTTTTTCAGTAAATAACCAGAATTTCAGATTTTAAAAAAAATTACTGTTCCTAACAAGATCATAACACCAACACCATTAAAAACATGTTCTCTTTCTTTCAGGTATTAAGGTGCTAAGTCAATAGAAATGCAGTGGTAGACTTTTAAGAAAACACTGAGTAGATAATAGTCCAATGAGAAAAAAAAATGCAAGGGGAGGATCTGTCATCCATGGTTAACCAAAAAATTTAAAGATAGTATCAAATTTAAAGAAAAAACATATAATTACACAAAATGGGTGGACCGTCAGAAGAGTGAACAGGATATAAAAAAACAGCGAAGAATAACTAAATCATTAATGAGGGAAAAGTTTGAGAAAGCTATGTAGAAAAATTAAAGAACGAGTTGCTACAGATATCGAAAAAAAAGAGTTGAAGGGAGCACTGATCCTCTAGAAAGTGAGTGCAGAATTAATAATACAAAATAAGGAGATGGCAGATGAATTGAACAGGTAGATTGCTGTGGTCTTCACTAGAAACATCCCAGTAAGAGCTGTAAATTAGGAACTGGGAATGAAGAACTCAAGAAAATTACAATACCAAGGAAGTAAATACTCAGAAGATTGTTGAAACAGTAACAAGTCCCAGGTTCTGATGGATTTTGTCCTAGAATGTTGAAAGAAGTGGCTGGTGAGATAGCTGATGCATTGGCTTTAACCTTCCAAAATTCACTAAATATATGGAAGATTTTATTAGACTGGAAAATAGTTACTATAACTCCTTTATTCAAAAAGAGAGGGAGACAGAGAGCAAAAAGCTGTAGGCCAGTTAGTTTAACCTCCCACCACCTATTTAATTTAAAGCCCTCTACAGCTCCAGTTGTTCGCCAGGATACTGATCCTGGCAAGGTTCAGTGAAGGCTGTTCCAACCTTGCTGCTCCTTCTTGCTGTCATATGAAAAACATTCAAAGCTATTAAGGCATTATAACAGGGCACGTAGACAAATTCCAGGTAATCAGGCCGAACAAATGTGGTTTTGTGAAAGGGAAATCATGTTTAACCAATTTATTGGAGTTCTTTGAAAAAGTAATTGGTGCTATGGATAAAGGGGAACCAGTGAATATGCTGTACTAAGATTTTCAGAAGGCATTTAATAAGATGCCGCATCAAAATTTGTGTAAAATAAAAGCTCATGGTGTAAGGGATAACATTGTCAAGGATAGAAGATTAGTTAGCTAACAAGAAGCAGAAGGTATAAATGAGTTATTTTCTGATTGGCAAGATGCAACAAGTGGTGTGCCACAGAGATCAATACTGGCGACTCAACTCTATAATTTATAAAAATGGTTTGGATGAAGGGACTGAAGGTATGGATACTAAATTTGCTGAAGATACAAGGTAGGTCAGAAAGTAAGTTGTGAAGAAGACATAATAAAGCAATAATGGGCTTTATGTAGCTTAAGTGAGTGGGCAAAAACCTGGCAAATGGAATATAATGTGAGTAAATATGAAATCATCCATTTTAAGAGAATGAATGAAGGAACGTCATCTAAATGGTGAGAGATTGCAGAACTCTTAAAATGCAGTGGAATCTGGGTGTCCTAGTGCCTGAATTGCAAAAGGTCAGTATTCAAGTAATTAAGAAAGCAAATGGAATGTTATCATTTATTGTGAAGGGAATTGAATACAAGAAAGAGTAGGGAGGTTGTGCTTTAGTTATATAGGGCATTGATGAGGGCACGTCTGGAGTAGTGTATACAGTATTGGTCTCATTTAAGGAAGAATGCAAATGCTTTAGAAGCAGGTGAGAGAAGGTTTACTAAATTAATACCTGGAAGTTGTCTTATGAGAAAAGGCTGAACAAACTAGGCTGGTATCTGCCAGTGTTTAGAAGAGTAAGAGCCAATTTGATTGAAGCTTTTAAGATCTTGAGGGGGCCTGACAGGGTAGATGTGAAAAATATGATTTCTTTTGTAGGGAATCCAGAACCGGGCATTGTTTAAAAATAAGAGGTCGATCATTTAAGACAGAGATGAGGAAATTTTTTTTCTCTTAAGGGCCATGAGTCTTTCGAACTATCTTGCTCAAAAGGCAGTGGAGCCAGAATCTTTAAATATTTTTAAAGAACAGGTAGACAGATTCTTGATGAGGAAGGGAGCAAAGGATTATTAGTAGGGAAGAATGTGAAGTTGTGGGTAAAATCAGATCAGCCATGATCTTACTGAATGGCAGAGCAGACTCAAAGGGCTAATGGCCTACTCCTGCTCCTAATTCTTATGCATTTCCATGAAATGGCTTTTGATTCACAGAGCACTATCATGAATACTGGGAATGAAGGAGCAGCAAGGTTGGAACAACCTTCACCTGAACCATGCCAGGACTAGCATCCTGGTGAATAACTGGAGCTGTAGCAAGGGCTTTAAACTAAATAGGTGGTGGGTGGTGTAGTAAATCAAAGAGAAAGGACAAGCCAGTGGTGCAAGCTCGTAATATAAGTAATGATTAGTAAAGTGTGGCAGGAAGGGATAGAGTGTAAAAACATAGGCATGCATCAATAAATAAGATCATGGTAGGAAATAGTAAAAATACAAACTGAAAGGCTTTTTTATTGAATACATGCTGCGTTAGTAACAATATGAATGAACCCATAGTATTAACATAAATAAATAAGCACGATAGTCAATAAAGAACCACAGATGGGAACCAAGCATGGTGATCAACTCTGGGCCAAAAAAAGGGACACTTCACCAGGAGGGGGTGTTGGCAAGAGTTTGGCAGCATGGTGAGGGCAAGGTGTTGGTGATATCTCAGACATGGGAAATCAGACCTTCACCAAAGTCTGATACTGCTGCTACCAACAGGGACGCCACCACCAACACCTGCTGGAAAGCCTGGAACCCGAACCACTCACCTGCCAAAGCCGAACAACTCTCAGTGGAGTGTGCCGGTGAGAGCTCCCTCGTGGCTGTGTGGGGCAGGCAGTGGGCATGTGGTGACACAAAAGATGCAGATTCTTCAACTCAGAGACGAAATGCAACCCAGGAAGGCTTGACCTGGGACTCAGGGTGGGAAGTGAAATTACAAGATAATCCCGGAAAATGCAGTTGGTTGCCCCAGAAATGGATATTCAATGATATGTTGGCATTTCAGAAGCACAGAAGAAAGGAAAAGGAGATGGGATTGCTCTGTTAACAAAGGATGAGATCACTACAATAGTGATTTTGTTTTGGAGAATCAAAATGTGTAATTTGTTTGGGTGAAGATAAATAGCAAGGGATGGGGGATTGGGGGACTGGGGGGTGGATGGGGTTGGGGAGATGGAGGGATGGGGTTGGGGGGGGAACGGTGGGGGGAGTGGGAGAGGTGGGTGGTGGGGCGGAGGGGCGAGGGGTGGATAGAGGTAGATGGGCTGGCGGGGGGCGGTAGGGAGGGGTGGTTGAAAGAGGTTGGGGCGCAGGCGCACTCCTCCCGCTCGGCGGTTGGGCTCGCGCTGCCGGAACGTTTTGAAAAGGAGCTCGAGAGCCGGTGGGGAAATCAGAATCAAACAGTCAATCTGACTGAGGGAAGAACACAGAGACGAATTACATATTTTGTTTAAAAAAAAAATCACGCAATCAGCTGTACCTCTTTTAGGAACATTGGGGAGATAACCGCTGTTTTTTGTGTGCTTTAAATCAGGATGGTTTCCGGGAGAAGTGACGGCGCCGCTGGCCCCTGATTGGCACTGTTCAGCCCGCCTCTGATCGGCCGGTTTTGGCGGGAAGTTTGTGCTGGGTTTTGCCAGGCTATCGGGTAAAGGCTATTTACTGAGGCTTTATGTGGTATAGCTTGTCTACAGACTGTGGCGGTGTTTGTTATGTCCTAAATAATGTTTTGTGAAAAAGCCATAGAGTTGATCCGGGAGCTGCAGCGAGCTGGGGACGGCCAGTTGCCCGCCTTTAATGTGAGTAGCACAGTATTTTGCAGATAGCTTCTGCTCGGAGGCACTGTCTCTCTTGTGAGTATAGCTCAACCATAACAACAACAACGAAGGTCAATGACCACATTAGATCGCATGCTTTTGATGAATAACAGAGTGATGTAAGGGTTGCAGGAATACATCCATGGACTGCTCAAGTGGTCAGAAAGGGGGTAATTTGAAATCCATCTGGAGAAGTTTGAAGTAATGCAATTTTGAGGGAGGGTGCAAACAAGGCCTTTTAGCTAAGATCAAGTGTTGCATTACTTTGCTGGCAGGCGAAAATCAATGATCAGGCAGTTGACGAGACTAGCCCATTGCTCTTGGAGTGTGCTCGTTTGCCAAGGCTAGGGTCGAGTAAACCCGAAGATAACCAATAAGGTTAAACCAAGTGCTTACCAAATGCAATTTTTCAAAGCCATCTCGGCCTTTTGGCTAAGATGAAGCATTAGATCAAGCCCAGGATGGTGTGCAATGTCTGATCTTGTCAGCTTGGATTTTATTTGTCCCTTACGTGGGGACCATGAATTGGATTTCATTGAATTGGGTTGTTTGATTGGAATAAAAGCGCTCTGAAAAAATCAAGCATTGGATTAAGCCCAAGATGGGATGCAATGCCTTATCTTGTCAGCTTGGATCTTGTTTGTTTCTCTCGTGGGACCATGAATTGAATTCAATTGGAATTTGATTTTGGTTTTTGGAGCCAGCAAGGAATTAATTTGGGTTTGCATGGTCCATTCTGAGCTTTGGCTCTGTAACTTTAAGAATGGATTAAAAAAAAGGTAGGATACCATGAATCGTAGAGGAATGGAGGGATTTTGGAGTGCCTATCCATTGATCCTGAAGGTAGACGTAGATATTGTTCCTTCGGTCCCGTGTGGGACAGAGGGCAATAAGACTGTGTCTCAGCCCCGTTTCATTGCAATCTCTTTTGCTGCACCCCAGATGGTGTCCCAATCTTGAAAGCCTTTCTTAAATGTCTTCTTTTTCCATCTGATGGTGATCATTCTACTCTGATGATGGGTAGGTTCAAGAGGCAAAATGTGTCCTGCCAGCCTCAGTTGTCTCTCTGTCATGGTGACCTGCAGGTGCTGTTGGCTAGTTCTGTCAAACTTCCTCATTGGTGATGTCTCAATGTAATGTACAGGATTTTACACAGATTGTACAAATAATGAATAATAATGGCTAAGCATGAAGCAGGGAAAGGGAGCTAGGGAATCACATATAGATTCTGCTTCATCCAGTACACAGCAATCAACAAGCTAAAATGAAGCCTACATTATGTAAGCAAAACACAAATCAGCATATTACCAGGTTTCAGATTTGCCTTAGATATTTTCTAGTTAGACTATTGAGTGGTTCAAGGATCTTGCATTCCATTGTGTGCCCATGCTGTTGATATTTAATTGTATATCAAAATTAAAATAAGGATCTAATATTTGGATTCCTTGTGAAAAAGAGATGGTAACCAGTTCCCATCATATCCTTTTCCAATCCTTTTTGTAAGGGTGCTGAGAAATCATATCATTTCATGTCACTAAATTGCTTTAATCCACTTCCCTTGATTTCAGTCTCAAAAAAGAGAAAAATAATAAATCATGTACCCTCACCATTTCAGCATCTTAACTTGGTGCTTTAATATTCAGGTGCCCTGGCATACACACTTCCATTTCTTTAAAGCTTGACTGCACCCAAACATGGGGTTTTTTTTGCTGTTTGTAAATTCTGATCCCTAAAAGCAAAGGTAGTTAGTGTGTTTCAACATCTACAGAACTTTCCTTGCCACATTGGGTACACATAATTATTGACCATTTAAGATAGGATAACTAATAACTTACCATTTATCCTGTCTGATGGGCTGGGATCATCAATAGATCTCCATCGTAGCAATATGGAAAAGATTTGGCTGTGACATCTCACAAACTGGCTTTTAATGTACCACTTCCTCTGCTCTTTGTCTTTTTTTTAAATAATTTACAAATACAGTTTTTTAAACCATAAAACATAACATAGCACAAAGTTCTGTCAAGCTGCATTATGCTTTGGTACAACTCAGCTTGTCTACTGTATCCAGCTCTCACTACCTAGATGCAAGAGTTACATTCAAGTACTGGAGATATTTCCGAGAAGAGACTCAAGGATCCCTGTGTATGAATCTTTGGAAGGTGGATCTGCTGAGGAGCAGTGGAGGATCTTTAAGGAGATCTTTCTTGGTGCTCAGCAGAAATTTATTCCGATGGTTAAAAAGGACAGTAGGAAGAGAGGTAATAAGCCGTGGATAACGAAGGAGGTGAAGGAAAGTGTTAAATTAAAAGCGGAGGAATTTAGAGTAGCTAAGAGCAGTGGGCGAGAAGAGGATTGGGAAAGGTTTAAATGTCAACAAAGATTGACAAAGAAGTTGATAAAGGAGGGTAGGAGAAGCTATGAGGCTGGGCTAGCACTTAATATAAAAAAGGATAGCAAGAGTTTTTATAAATATATAAAAAGGAAGAGGCTGGCTAGGGTGAACGTTGATCCTTTAGAGAATGAGAAAGGGGAGCTAGTGGTAGGGGATGGGGATATGGCTAAGGTCTTGAATAACTTTTTTGTTTCTGTCTTCACGGAAGAGGACGTGAATAATTTGCCGGGTGTTAGCGATGGAAAGGTGGTAGGAATGGAGGGTCTTAATGACATTACTGTTACTAGAGAGGTGGTGCTCGACAGACTGGAGGGGCTGATTGTGGACAAGTCCCCAGGACCGGATGGAATGCATCCGAGGGTTCTGAAAGAAATGGCGGAGGTGATAGTGGATGCCTTGGTGGTTATTTTCCAGACGTCGCTGGATTCCGGGGAAGTGCCGGAAGATTGGAAAACGGCTAATGTTACGCCGTTGTTTAAGAAGGGTGCCAGGCAAAAGGCGGGGAATTATAGGCCGGTTAGTTTAACGTCTGTGGTAGGTAAAATGTTAGAATCCGTCATTAAGGAGGAAATTGCGAGGCATCTTGAAGGGAATTGCTTGATAGGGCGGACGCAACACGGTTTCATTAAAGGGAAGTCGTGTCTGACAAATTTACTGGAGTTCTATGAGGATGTGTCTAGGGCAGTGGATAGAGGAGAGCCGGTGGATGTGGTCTTTCTGGATTTTCAGAAGGCGTTTGACAAGGTACCTCACAAGAGGTTATTGCAGAAGGTCAGGGGACATGGAGTTGGGGGTAGGGTGTTAGCGTGGATAGAGGATTGGTTGTCAAATAGGAGGCAGAGAGTGGGGGTCAATGGGTGCTATTCGGATTGGCGGTTGGTGACTAGTGGGGTGCCCCAGGGGTCGGTGCTGGGGCCTCAGCTATTTACCATTTATATAGATGATCTGGAGGAGGGAACCGAGTGCAGGGTGTCGAAATTTGCTGATGACACCAAGACTGGGGGAAAGGCAAATTGTGCGGAGGGTGTGGAGAGTCTGCAGAAGGATCTAGATAGGCTGGGCGAATGGGCCAGGAAATGGCAAATGGAATTTAATGTTGGCAAGTGTGAGGTGGTCCACTTTGGTAGGAAGAATGGTAGGAAGGACTATTACTTACGTGGCGAAAAACTGCAGCAGGCGACGGTGCAGAGGGACCTCGGGGTCCTTGTGCATGAGTCGCAAAAACCCAGCTTGCAGGTGCAGCAGGTGGTCAGGAAGGCGAATGGGATGCTGGCCTTCATAGCGAGGGGGATTGAATATAAAAGTAGGGAGGTCTTGCTGCAGCTGTATAGGGCATTGGTGAGGCCGCAGCTGGAGTACTGTGTGCAGTTTTGGGCGCCGCACCTGCGCAAGGATATTTTGGCCCTGGAGGGAGTGCAGAGGAGGTTTACTAGGCTGATACCGGAGTTGAGGGGGTTGAGCTATGAGGAGAGGCTGAATAAACTAGGCTTGTACTCGTTAGAGTTTAGAAGAATGAGTGGAGATCTCATTGAGACGTATAAGATGATGAATGGGATGGATAGGATAGAGGTGGAGAGACTCTTCCCGCTCAAAAAAGACAGTAGGACTAGGGGGCACAGCCTCAAGATAAAGGGGAGGCGGTTTAGAACGGAGTTGAGGAGGAACTTCTTCACTCAAAGGGTGGTGAATCTCTGGAATTCTCTGCCCGTTGAAGTGGTGGAGGCTGCCTCGCTAAATATTTTTAAGAAGCGGGTTGATGGGTTTTTGATAAGAGAGGGGATTAAGGGTTATGGGGAGAGGGCGGGAAAGTGGAACTGAGCCACAACAGGTCAGCCATGATCTTATTGAATGGCGGGGCAGGCTCGAAGGGCTAGATGGCCTACTCCTGCTCCTATTTCTTATGTTCTTATGTTTCTTAATATTTTGTATCTTTGCGCACTTCTCTAAACAAACTTTACTTCCTGTTGTCATGTTCTTGCCATAATTCTAATATTTTATAAACTGTCATTTTTCTAATATAAATGTTTATGTTCAGGTGTATGGGCAACTGTTGATATGAACTTATCTTTCTAATTACATTTTTCCATCAGTGGTGATGCTATGGCATCTGGATTTGGATTGCCCAGCTGTTGATTACATCCTGCACAGAAACTCGTACAACCAGTTCTATTTTTTTGCTTCCCAAACAGTTCTAAATGTCTGTCTTGACTCCCAAGTGTGCAATACCACATAGGATAGATTAGATGGCAAAGGTAGATGCATAAAACTAAATTGCAAAAATAGGATAGGAATGCATGTTTGAACTAGTTAAAAGTATGTTTGGACTGAAATGAGGAAGTCATTCATACATGTCACAAGGTCAGAACAGATGGGAGGGCTATTTGGCCTATTTTTCTATTTTCATTTGTCCATCCAGACAAAATGAACGTCATCTCCTCTCCTCTCCTCTCCTCCCCCCCTCCATCTCCACTTCTCTCCTCCCCCCCTCCATCTCCTCTTCTCTCCTCCCCCCTCCATCTCCTCTTCTCTCCTCCCCCCTCCATCTCCTCTTCTCTCCTCTCCTCTCCAAATCCCCCTTTCCTTTTTGAGGAGCCGCCCCCTTTACTTTGTCCTAACGTAATTTGGGTTTGTTTACTTGGTTTGTCCGAAAAATACCTCCTCTCCGTCTCCTCCCCATCCCCGTCTCCTCCCCATCCCCGTCTCCTCCCCATCCCCGTCTCCTCCCCATCCCCGTCTCCTCCCCATCCCCGTCTCCTCCCCATCCCCGTCTCCTCCCCATCCCCGTCTCCTCCCCATCCCCGTCTCCTCCCCATCCCCGTCTCCTCCCCATCCCCGTCTCCTCCCCGCTCCTCTCACCATCCCAGGCTATATTAAAACTTGATGTGCCTTTCAATTAGCCAAGATTAATCTTAACTCTTAACCTGGTAAACAAAAATGAGAAATCCATTTGGCTCAGTTGTATTGCAGTGTGGTCTGACTTACTGAGTTTTAATCTATTAAAATGCTAGCTTTGAAGCTCCCTTCCTTTGAACCTTTCTCCTGTTTTAACAATCTCATTGCCCTTTCTTGTATCTCCATCTAACCAGTGTTTTGGTTAACACTATGTAATTTCAATAATTTATCAAAATTGTTTGATTATTTTTAATCGTTCTAATTGGTTTGTTCATGGTTCCTCACTCTCCTGAAGTCAATTATAAGAACATAAGAAATAGGAGCAGGAGTAGGCCATCTAGCCCTTCGAGCCCGCCCCGCCATTCAATAAGATCATGGCTGATCTGTCGCGGCTCAGTTCCACCTTCCCGCCCTCTCCCCATAACCCTTAATCCCCTCTCTTATGAAAAACCCATCAACCCGCGTCTTAAAAATATTTAGCGAGGCAGCCTCCACCACTTCAACGGGCAGAGAATTCCAGAGATTCACCACCCTTTGAGTGAAGAAGTTCCTCCTCAACTCCGTTCTAAACCGCCCCCCCTTTATCTTGAGGCTGTGCCCCCTAGTCGTACTGTCTTTTTTGAGCGGGAAGAGTCTCTCCACCTCTATCCTATCCATCCCATTCATCATCTTATACGTCTCAATGAGATCTCCCCTCATTCTTCTAAACTCTAACGAGTACAAGCCTAGTTTATTCAGCCTCTCCTCATAGCTCAACCCCCTCAACTCCGGTATCAGCCTAGTAAACCTCCTCTGCACTCCCTCCAAGGCCAAAATATCTTTGCGCAGGTGCGGTGCCCAAAACTGCACACGGTACTCCAGCTGCGGCCTCACCAATGCCCTATACAGCTGCAGCAAGACCTCCCTACTTTTATATTCAATCCCCCTCGCTATGAAGGCCAGCATCCCATTCGCCTTCCTGACCACCTGCTGCACCTGCAAGCTGGGTATTTGCGACTCATGCACAAGGACCCCGAGGTCCCTCTGCACCGCCGCCTGCTGCAGTTTTTCGCCCCGTAAGTAATAGTCCTTCCTACCGTTATTCCTACCAAAGTGGACCACCTCACATTTGCCAACATTAACTTCCATTTGCCATTTCCTGGCCCATTCGCCCAGCCTATCTAGATCCTTCTGCAGACTCTCCACACCCTCCGCACAATTTGCCTTTCCCCCAATCTTGGTGTCATCAGCAAATTTCGACACCCTACACTCGGTTCCCTCCTCCAGATCATCTATATAAATGGTAAAAAGCTGAGGCCCCAGCACCGACCCCTGGGGCACTCCACTAGTCACCATCCGCCAATCTGAATAGCACCCGTTGACCCCCACTCTCTGCCTCCTATTTGACAACCAATCCTTTATCCACGCTAACACCCTACCCCCAACTCCATGTCCCTCGACCTTCTGCAATAACCTCTTGTGAGGTACTTTGTCAAACGTCTTCTGAAAATCTAGAAAGACCACATCCACCGGCTCTCCTCTATCCACCGCCCTAGACGCATCCTCATAGAACTCCAGTAAATTTGTCAGACACGACCTCCCTTTAATGAAACCGTGCTGCGTCTGCTCTATCAAGCAATTCCCTTCAAGATGCCTCACAATTTCCTCCTTAATGACAGATTCTAACATTTTACCTACCACAGACATTAAACTAACCGGCCTATAATTCCCCGCCTTTTGCCTGGCACCCTTAAACAACGGCGTAACATTAGCCGTTTTCCAATCTTCCGGCACTTCCCCGGAATCCAGCGACGTCTGGAAAATAACCACCAAGGCATCCACTATCACCTCCGCCATTTCTTTCAGAACCCTCGGATGCATTCCATCCGGTCCTGGGGACTTGTCCACAATCAGCCCCTCCAGTCTGTCGAGCACCGCCTCTCTAGTAACAGTAATGTCATTAAGACCCTCCAGTCCTACCACCTTTCCATCGCTAACACCCGGCAAATTATTCACATCCTCCTCCGTGAAGACAGAAACAAAAAAGTTATTCAATACCTTAGCCATATCCCCATCCCCTACCACTAGGTCCCCTTATTATCACTATCATTTTATATTATTCACTGTTCACAGACTTAAATTTTTTTATGATTTATTACACAAAGGCAGAAAAATAGGTTAGAAGAATTATTAAACAAGAATTGTACCATAAGCTCTGGAATAAGGAAAGTTAAAATCCCTTAAATCTGAATGCTGTGGGATGCAAGTTTAATACACTTTAATTAATGCTGTAACTTTTGAACAAAGATTGATAGTAAATATAGTTAATTACAAAACAAGTAATGAAAATTCAGGGTGAACAATGCAATTAACAGATTTAGGGTTGTATTTTTCAGTGAAAGAATTAGGCACATAGCCTTCTGCCCTTTGTTTCTTTGGACTGTTTCTGATCTATTATTGTTTTATTTAATAGTTTGTTACAAAATTGACTGCACCAGCGCTTCAGATTACCTTTTTTATTTTTTTTAAGGCAAAACGCTTCATTGCTGTATACCTGAAAGAAAAAAAACTGCTGGAAACATTCAACAGTGAACATCTGTGAAGCTAACAGACAAATTAACATTTCATTCATTGACACATTTCTGAAGAGTCTTCATTTGAACTGTTGACTGTTTCTTATTAGATGTTGCTCTGATGAATGTTTTCAGCATTTTCTTTATTTTCATCTGGTTTAAATTTTCCACTCTGTAAAACTCTGCTGGCTATGTACTAACTCACACTAAGCCCTTTTCATCATTGCCCACTATGCTCACTGATCTACATTGGCTCCTGTTCTATGAATGCCTGTTTTTTCAAAAAATTTCATTCTCAAATCCCTCATCCTTCCTTGTTCCAGGGACATTCTTCTTAAATTCTGGTTCTTGCTTTCAAATCCTTCATCTTTATTCTCCTCCAGACCTACCACCTTTCAAGATACCTGCACGAGTGTGCTAATCTAATTCTGGTGTCCTGTACTTTTCTGATTTCATTGCTTCACCATTGGAAGTTGTGCCTTTAGCTACTGAGGCCCAAAGTTCTGGAATTCCCTCTTTTAACCTCTTGACCGCTCTAATTATCCCTCTCCTCTTTAAAACCTACCTCTGACTGAGTTTTTGATTATCTGCCCTAACATCCCCTATGTGACTGTCAAATTTTGTTTGATAATGCTACAGTGAACTGTTTTGGGAAGTTTTGCATGTTAAAGGTATAAATGCAACTTGTTGCATATTAATAGTTCAGTGAGTTTATCCACAATATAGCTGAGTCACGCAGATCTGGAGATTCCTGGTCTGTAAAGTCAAAATTGGCAATATAGGGCTTAAATTGCCCCCAGAAGTGAGCAAAATCATCCATGTTTGTCTAATGCCAGTTGGAATCTAGTGACCTCTGCTGGCAATCTGGTTTTGGATTTAAAATACAGGCAGGATTGGGTTTGGTTGTGAATGTCTTTGCAAACAGTCTCACAAATCTGATCAGCATCTGACAGTAATGGTCACTTGGGGTGAACTTTAAGAGACCAATGAATGCTCACGGAGTTCAAACCCAGTAATGACAACTTGGAAAAGATTAGAAAACACTTTTCCCACATTATGATCTTATAGTTTTTTCACTCAATAGGGGTAGTGATTCAGCAGCCTAGTCTACACCTAACTGTACATATATATTTTCATTGTCAAAGATTGTGCGTAATACAAGTTCACTGTTGATGTGAAATAAATTGACTTGAGAGACAGCATGCAAATGTAAAGAAATAGTATTGAAATATGATGTGTTAGAGTATGCGGTGTAAAAAGCTTAATATTAGAGCTGCAGTAGTGTAGTTGTTGCATCAGTGAACTAGTAATCCAGAGAAAATGAGTTCAGTTCCAAACATGGTAATCTGAGAATTTAAAATGATGTATTTAAGGGAAAGACAGCTGGGAACATGTGTGAGAAAGGTTTGTGAAGCAGGGAACGTGGAGCAGAAACATTGGCATAGATCATTTTGACCAAATGGCCTGTTCTGTGCTTGATTCAATTTATCTAATGTTATTGTTAGATTATGTGACATCTGGTTAAAATATGTAAAATGTACGATAGCAACCTCTAGTTTATGCAAATTAAATTTACTTCTTGCAGGAGGATGGTATCAGACAAGTTCTTGAAGAGATGAAAGCTTTATATGAACAGAACCAAATTGATGTGTAAGTTTTTTTCATGACTATTTCATGTGTTGGTTTCCCTGCTGGACAGTGGATTAATTTTCCAAATATAACATTGAGGATAATCCATGAAAACTACAGTACAACTGGTTTTCAACAGCAGCTTCATGTTCCTGATGAACTAAAAGCTGTACCTTTCCAGAAATCTACCCTAGTTAAGTTTATGTGACGTGAAATATTACCACTTAACCTGCAGTTTCAGTAAAAATGTTGGACTGACAAATTCCATGTGTAGAAGTGCACCCCAAATTGGCAGAATGTAAACCTAGACCAGGGATTTCTTTGCAAGTGAAAGGAATGGCAGTGTCGTGAACAATAAGAGGTTAATAATCCTTTTCAATGTCTGAAAATGTGAAATTGTTTGTCTACCTTTTAAATTAAGTCCTCAATAATACACAGCAATGTGCTTTCTCTTTCTCCAGGGCAGCATGGGGGCACAGCAGTTAGATTCCTGGCTTAGGTCACTGTTGGTGCAGTCTGCATGTTCTCCCTGTGTCTGCATGGGTTTCCTCCGGGTGCTCCAGTTTCCCCCCACACTCCGAAAGACTTGCTGGCTGGGTGCATTAGCCATGCTAAATTCTCCCTCAATGTACCCAAATAGGTGCCAGAATATGGCGACTAGGGGATTTTCACATGAACGTCATTGCAGTGTTTAATGTAAGCCTATTGTGACACTGATAAATAAACTTTAAAGCAATAAACTTTCCAACGCAGAGAACCTGCCCCAATCACCTCTTTTCCTGATCTTTTCAGTGTCCTTTTTTTCAATTAACCAGACAACAGGCAATCAAAATCATAGATCCAGACAGATCCATTCAATGATTTAATGCATGTGAAATTGTTAGTCTAATAGAAATTCACACGAACCAGCCAGCAGATTGGATTCTGTGAGAACCAAAGTCGACAATATTAAAATATTCATTTTTATTTTATGTATAAATACTCTGACGTGCAAAATTATTAGCCAGAGGTGACACAGATCTTCAGTGACCAAAGGGAATCTGCTTTACAGGGTGCAGCAAATTTGTGGCTTTGACATTAGCAGTATCACATTTGTTCTCAATACCAGAAAGTACTGTGACTTGAGTTTCTTATTCATTTAAATCTCGAGCATTTATAGTAGATTTATAAGATATCACTTTACCTACAAGATATTGATATGACCTGAAAGACTGCTGTCATGATCCAATCAATATTATTTCTCTAATTGGCTAAGCTTACATGTATGATTTTGAACTAAAATTTGGCCCCTAACTGTACGTAGGCCAGGATCTTGTGTAATTATGTATTCTGAACTGGGTTTCCAATTGTGTTTCATTGTTTATGTACATGAAACAAACAATTTATTTTTCGGGTGAGATCAAAATATTTGGGTAACAAGGTAGAACTCAGTATCAACTTTCTCAATAAGTACTGTCATAGGGGACATTAAGTAAGCATTGTGACTGTTCCAACAGACTCTAGGAGTAGTTTTTTTTTAGCTATTTGTCTACGGGAGAAGTTAATGTTTTTGTCATAAAGGACTGGATGAGGTTGCTGAATGTATCCCAAAAGCATCAGTAAAAATGCTGGACTTCCTGAAATAAAAACAGAATTTGAATTGTTCTATCAGTGATTGATGATCCTTCCTTAGTAGCACGTAACTGTAGCTTGGCAAAATTTTTATATCCAAAATTTTCTTCAAGTTTGTACTCTGTAAAGTCTCTCAAATGGTTGAACTTCATTGCCTTTTAAAGGAGTAGTTCTGAAATTAATTCAAACAGTTATATTGCTTAGTTCAAAAGCAATGCTTAATCCAGACAACATGGAGCTCCTTTTGGCTTAGTTCCACATCAGCTGAGGAGCAATCACAGCAATAAGTGACATTGCTAATAACATATTTAATTGCAGCCAAGGATTGTACTGAAACAGGCAAGTACATATTTCACTCTAACCTTCAGCTGCCACTGTCACTGAAGGGACCTTGATAGAACAATCATACCTATGACATGGCAAGCCTATAAACCGAACAGTGTTTTAATTTGCCAGAGACTCTTGAGCACTTGAAACACATCACTGAACCTGACTTTTATGATCTCTGTAGAGACAAGTAACTTTTAAAAATAAGTTCAAATTCCCAGTTATTCATGGAAAGAATTATGCCACGAGATTGTGTTTTAAACAAAAGATTTTACTGTACACGATCTTTTGTAAGCGTTTGTGCTCTAAACTCAAATCTCAACAGATCGCAACCTGTTCTACTTCTAGTACCATGCAAGTGTATTGCTATATTTACACAAACTTGAGAGTTCTTTCAAATCTCCTGGGACCAAACCAATATATGCCACAGTTCTCAGGAATTCATTTGAATCATCTCCAGGTTCCTTTATTTTGGGAGGGGGTCTTTATTTCTTGGGTCTTTCCATTAGAATCCAGCTTGGTGAACCCTCCAACACCTCATAGTTGTGGATTTCCCAGCATGAGAATGGGCTTTACTGCAAATTGGAAACGCTCCTGATTCCTAATAGCCCCACATTTCTTGGTCCACAGCACCTGGCAGATTCTCTCTGCTTACTCCAAACTGCTCTGGACCCAAACTACAACTGCCTAACTCTGTGAGAAATCACCCAGATAAAATCAAAAACATACCTCCATGCAATCTATCCCCATGGCACTGTGGTATAGCTGGAAAACCGGAATAAAGATTTAAACCAATTATCCCCAGTTCCGAAACCTTCCTTTTGTTCTAGGAAACCATTCGAATGTTGAGACAGCTGTAGACATTTGGGCTGCAATTTTCCCATCCTGCCATGCTAATTTTTTTAGCGCAGCGGGCCAGGAGATTGTCAGGTCAGCCAGTTTGTGGGGTCTGCACGAACGTTGGCACCCTGCTTGTGTCTCCGAGCACCTGATTTCTCGTGGCATCTGCTCCGTGTTGGAAATTGGCCAGGAGGCACAAAGACCATTTACATGGTTATTTAAATATAATTTAAATACCATTAGTGGGCTGGGGACTGAAGTCTCCAGACCTACTAGCATCTCGCACCCTGCCAGAGTATTTCATTTCAGCAGGGATTAGTTCCCTACTTTCAGAAGTTAGTGGCCTGACCCTGCTTGATTTGGGGGGGGGGGGGGGGGGTGGAATATTGAGGCTCCCCCAGAGGGTTGGCTGGTGGGAGGAGTGCCCACTGGGCATTGGCACCCTGGCAGTGCCAACCTGTGCCCTTTGGGGCAATCAGTGGGGCTGGCGGGTCCGCTGCTACTCTGTATAGGGATCGATGGGGGAAGCAGGGAGGCAAATGATTGTGCAGCGGGGGATGTGCGAGTCAGGTGGGGGGTGATCAGCCTGCTTCAGGCAAGGGTGGTGGGGGAATATCGGGACTGGGCCAAGGACTAGTTGGGGCCAGTGACTGGGCCTTTGGCGGGTGGGGGTGATGTGGCTGGTGCAGGATGTGGGCGTCATGGGGCTGGCTAGCAATCGGGAGGCCAGCAGTGCGGGCCACTACACATAGATGCAAGGACTGATCGGGGACTGTCAGCATGGCTTTGTGAGTGGAAAATCATGTCTCACAAATTTGATTGAGTTTTTGAAGGGATAACCAAGAAGGTAGACGAGGGCAGTGCAGTTGATGTTGTCTCCATGGACTTCAGCAAGACCTTTGACAAGATACCTCATGGTAGGTTGTTGCATAAGGCCAAATCTCATGAGATCCAGGGTGAGGTATCTAAATGGATACAAAATTGGCTTCTTGACAAAAGCCAGAGGATGGTTGTAGAGGGTTGTTTTTCAAATTGGAGGCCTGGGCGATCAGCAGTGTGCCTCAGGGATCAATGCTGGGTCCACTGTTATTTGTCATTTATATCAAGGATTTGGATGAGAGTATAGGAGGCATGGTTACTAAGTTTGCAGATGACACCAAGATTTGTGGTGTAGTGGACAGTGAAGAAAGTTACCTCCGATTGCATTGGGATCTTGATCAATTGGGCCAGTGGGCTGGCAAATGGAGTTTAATTTAGACAAATGCAAGGTGATGCATTTTATTAGGTTGAACCAGGGCAGGAGTTACTCAGTTAATGATAGGACGTTGAGGAGTGTTACAGAACAAAGAGATCTAGAGTACTTGTTCATAGCTCCTTGGAAGTGAAGTCACAAGCAGACAGAGTGGTGAAGAAGGCTTTTGGCATGCTTGGTTTCATTGTTCAGAACATTGAATACAGGAGTTGAAATGTCTTGTTGAAGTTGTACAAGACATTGGTAAGGCCACACTTGGAATACTGTGTGCAGTTCTGGTCACACTATTATAGAAAGGATATTATTAAACTAGAAAGAGTGCAGGAAAGATTTACTAGGATGCTAACGGAACTTGATGGTTTGGGTTCTAAGGAGAGGCTGGATAGACTGGGACTTTTTTCTCTGGAGCATAAGAGGCTGAGGGGTGATCTTATAGAGGTCTTTAAAATAATAATGAGGGGCACCGTTAGTCAATACCTTTTCCCAAAAATAGGGAAGTCTAAAACTAGAGGGCATAGGTTTAAGATGAGAGATACAAAAGTGTCCAGACGAGCAATTTTTTCACGCAGAGAATGGTTAGTGCCCGGAACAAGCTGCTAGAGGTAGTAGTAGAGGCGAGCACAATGTTGTCTTTTAAAAAATATTTAGATAGTTACATAGGTAAGATGGGTATAGAGGGATATGGGCCAAATGCAGGCAACTGGGATTAGTTTAGGGTTAGTTGGGCCGAAGGGCCTGTCTCACTGCTGTGAACCTCTATAACTCCATGACTCTAAGCTTCAAAGATCTATAGGCATGTATTCCAAAGTCCCTCTTTTGCTTTGTGTGTGTATCCTACCATTTATTGTGCATTCCACCTACCTGATTAATCCATTGATACCTTTGTATAATCTACAGTTTCCTTCTCCATCAAGAAGTTTGCAGAAGATACAAAAATGGCTATGTAGTTGATATACCTGTGCTACAATCAAGTCCAAGTCAGTGATATAGACTACAAAAAGCAAGAGATTTAGTACTGGCCTCTACAGAACTCCATTGGAAACACCTTTTTGGTCACAAAAAGGACTATCAAGCATTAGCCTTTGCTCAACCAACACAAAAACAGAAAATGCTGGAAAATCTCAGCAGGTCTGACAGCATCTATGGGGAGAGAATAAAGCCAATGTTTCGAGTCTGGATGACCTTCCGTCAGAATTAAGACCTAAGAGATCAGCAGAGATTTATCCTATGGACATTTAAGATTTAAAGATGTGCGAGTTAGGTTGATTGGCCATGCTAAAATTGCCCCTTATTGTCCTGAGATGTGTAGGTTAGAGGGATTAGCAGGTAAATATGGAGGGATATGGGGTAGAGCTTGGGTGGGATTGTGGTTGGTGCAGACTCAATGGGCTAAACGAACTCTTTCTGAACTGCAGGGTTTCTATGATTCTATTTATCTGGATTGACACATGAACAGGTGGGGAATAGACGGATACAGGTAGTTGGTCTAGATAGGACAGTGTGATTGGCACAGACTTGGCGGGCCAAAGGGCTTGTTCCTGTGCTGTACTATTCCCTGTTCATAGTGCCTAGGCAATGGAAGGTGCAATGACCAATGGAATGCTTGAGACCACTGTTGGAGGAGCACCAATATCTCAGATTTACGGGCTGAAAGAGATTCCATAGGGATGCACTACTGTCTCGATGTTTCTAGCAGCCATAAATACAACATAGTCATTAACAAGTACAGTAAAGAATTTAGGAGAAACTTATTCACTCTGGAATGTGAAATTTGCTGCCACAAGGTACAGTTGAGGGTAACAGCTTATATCTCATTTCAAGGGAAGTTGGATTAGTACTTGAGGGTATATTAAATAGATGGATATGCAGATGGGATTGAATAGGGATTCTATGAATGAAGTAGCGTAGGAAGAGGTTGCTCTGGAGCTGAAACCCCTCCAAAGAGCAATTGGACCGAATTATCTATTTCTGTGCTTATATTCTACACAATTCTGAGATATTGAATATATGAAGTAAAGGCCTGCAATCCGTAGCACCATATTATACTGAATTTTATTTTCTTTAGTTTCTTTAAATATGTGGGTCACTATTTACTCTCTCCTATAATTAACTTCTTATTGACCCTTCTATTGTTTATCTCACAGACAACTTGGCTATATGATCAGCTACTGGAAGCAAGGTGCTTTACTAGACATCATCTCTCATAGAAGCCTGGTCTTAAAGGGGCCATCACCCCAACATAAAATATTTTTCCCAAAAAGCATATAGACCATCGCACTGGAATAGCAGGAGATGCTCAGTGTCCGTGGTCATATTGCCTGTGAGTGGCAGCATAGACACATAGATGGGGTGGGGAGAAGTGGCTACAAGGTAATATTTTTATTGAGAAACCAGTGATAGTTGTGAAGAATTTGGATATGGCAGTTTGACACCAGGTGATGGTCCCACTTTTTGCTTGGAGGTCTGAGTTCTGTGGTACTTAATTTCCTTTTGATGCTTCCGTTTGAAGTAAACTTCTCTAAGTATATTCTGGAATACAGAATAATGACAATGTTTAATTGGCAAATGCTGAAAGGGCATACAAGAATAGTAATGAAAAACAAGTCAGTGAAATATTTACTTTCTTTGCAGGAATGAAGCTAAGTCTGATGGAAGGACAGACCTAATCCCAACAATCAAGTTTCGTCACTGCTGTTTGCTGAGGAATAAGCGCTGTATTTTAGCATATCTGTATGTTGTAATTTTAATCATTATGGAGGGGTCCTTTCGTTTATGGTTCTAAGATTATTCTTGGCATCAGATTGTTTTCTATTCTTCAGTTCTCTGATGTAATTACCCTTAGTCATAAGAAAATCACCTTGGCACACATTGTTACTATAGTTCCATATCTAAAAGGAGCATAAAATATCTGTCAGTGTCTAAATATTCTTATTTGACTTTATTCATGTTGTACAGAATTAATGACTAATATGTTTAAATGTTGAATTTTACGATCTGCAGTTTGGTTAAATTAGGAACTATTAATTTGACGATATGAGCAGTTCAAATAGGAGCTGTGACAAAGGGATCGTACCCTACCAGATTATTTTAAAGTAGCTTTTGCTCAGGTACAATTCCACGTAGATTGGACATACTCTGGTATCTCATCCAAATAATACTGTTTCACGTGTAAACTTAGACTTCCACAAATGGCATTTTTAGAATCATCGAGTGGTTATAGCACTGAAGGAAGCTATTCTCCCCTAATCTCACTTCCCCTCCTTTTTGCCAAAGCTCTGCATTTTACTTTCTCTTTAGATAATTTTCCAATTCTCTAAAGTCTCAATTTAGATCTGTCTCTACCACACCCTCAGTGCATTCTACATCCTAAACACTTGCTATATTTCTTTCTCCTGTCATTGTTTCTTTTGCCAACCACATTAAATTGATGTTCTCTGAATGTTGTCTCAATGTTACTGCATTAAGTCATAGATAATTTTGTGACTTGAGTGGTAAATGGAACTGAACACTGCAAACATCAGCACTTCTAACCTTATAATGTAAAGGTCGTTGGTGAAGCATCAAGGACAGTGCTCCAAGAAACACCTGCAACAATGTCTTTGGGCTCAGATGTTTGACCTCCAGTAATCACAATCATCTTTGCTAAATGAGTCCACCCAATAGAAAGTTTCCCCCTGATAGCCACTGAATTCAATTTTACTAGGGTTCTTAATGCCACACTCAGTCAAATGCTGCCTTGATGTCAAAAGTAGCTACTTACTGCTCAACTCTAGAATTCACCTCTTTTGTTTCCATTATGGCCAAAGCTGTGTAATGGGATCTGCTGAGGTTTCTGGCAGAACACAAAATGAACATTAGTGTGAAAATTATTGATGAGTGCCTCTTGATAAAGGTGTTAGTGATTGGGAGTAAACTGATGGGGTTGTAGTTGACCAGATTAGACTTCGGTACAATTCTTTTTTGTAGCTAAGACAGACCTCTAATTTTCCATTTTCTGGTTGATACTGATGATATAATTGTGTTAGAACAGCTGTTCCAGAAATGTGACTATTTTGGAGCACAATCTTTTATCAACGACAACCCATAGTGTTTTCTATATTCAGAGATTAAGCTATTTCTGAATGCATTTGTGATGCTGGGGAGAAGACAGAGATGGATTATTTGCTCAGCGTTTCTGGCTGAAAATAGTTACACAAATTCAGCCTCATCTTTTGTATTGATGATTGTGATGTTCCTCTTGTAGTTTAATTTTTCACCACCATTTTTGCCGTGACAGGCCTACAGAGCTTTGGATCTAATTCGTTGTTTATGGAAGCCCTCTGGTCTGTCTATAACATGCCACTTCTGCCTTTTATCATGCATTTAGCCCTGAGTTGTAGCTTCATCAGGCTGGTATCTCCTTTAGCTGTTTGATCTGGTGTTGTTCCTGACATGCTTTTTGATTATTATGTCCATGATTGAACTGGCAACATTTACGTGTTGCTGTTAGGCAAGCACAGAAACAAGTCCCTGCCAAAGCCACTGCACTTGAAAGAGGAAGATAGGATAACACAAGATCTGAAGAGCCCGTATGAATGGGTGTGTTCTAAAGAGCAGTAAGACCATGACAGCTTTCAGCCTCAGTCTGATAAGTAATATTCACACCACAAATGCCAGACAATTACCATCTCCAACAAAAGAGAATCTAACCGATTCTAATTTATGTTTAATAGCATTACTATTGCTGAATTCCCGCACCATCAAGTTACCATTGATCAGCAAGTTAACTGGACCAACCCCTTAAACACTGGCAGCAAGGGCAGGTCATAGGCTGAAAATGCTACAGTGAGTATCTCACCTCCTGACTCTCTACTTTTATTCATCATCTACAAGGCATAAGTTAGGACTGAGATTAAATTCTCTTCAGAGTATTTGAAAAATTGAAAAACAGAATCATACAGGTGGTGGAAATCTGAAGTAAAAACTGGAACTGCTGGAAATATTAACAAGTCAGGCAGCATCTGTTTCTCTCTCTACAGTAGGTGCTTGAACTGCTGAGTGTTTCCAGCATTTCCTGTTTCATTTGAAATACTCCTCACACATCTGGATGAATGCAGCTCCAATAGCATTCAAGAAGCTTGTCCAAGATAAAGCAGTTCAATTGAGGAACACCACATTCACCACTCTACAACTTCAATCCCACAAGCACTGAATCATCTACAAGATGCACTGTAGCACCGCACTCACTCGACACACCTCTACCATCAGAAGAATAAGAACAGCAGGCGCATGAGAACACCACACTTGCAAGTTTCCTTCCAAGTCCTATATCGTCTTGATTTGGGACTATATGATCCATTCCTTTACTGTCACTGGGTCGAAATCTTGTGACTCCCTCCCTAATAGTACTGAGTATAATGGCACCATATCCTGCCTCTCCTCTACCCCATAGTTTAGGACAGACAATAAATACTAGCCTTGCCAGTGACACTCACATCCCACGAACAAATATTTTTTAAAAAATAAAGGCAAAAAACCTAGAGCAAAAGGACAAAGCTAAAAAATCATATTTACTTTTTCTTTCCTCAACAGATATGATCGTTTATTGCGAATTCGATCACTGAGGTGGGAATATGGAAGTGTTCTGCCATCAGGAATTCGGTTCCATTTCGCTGCTGAGGAGGTACAATTGCTTTAAAACAGAACGTAGAGCATCTAAACTGTGTGAATGAGGAAAAACCTGTTAGTCTGTCCAGCCCTGTCCTCCGAGGTTCTTTTAGTGTAGACTATATCCATACTCATGCTCAAGTCTCAGTCACTGATCACCCTTATGCTCTCTGACGTACATTGGCTCGTGGCCAACAACACCTTGACTTTAAAATTCTCAACTTTGTTTTCAAATCCCTCCATATCTCAGGGGAAGAGTCCTCAAGCTGAACCACCCTTAAAGCTTTCTCCATCCCTTCAATTCTGGCCTTTATTACCATTATTTTTCACTTCATGTTACTAGAGAGGTAGTGCTTGGTAGACTAACAGGACTGAAGGTAGACAAGTCCCCAGGACCAGATGGAATGCATCCCAGGGTTCTGAAAGAAATGGCAGATATAATAGCAGGTGCGTTAGTAAGTATTTATCAAAATTCGCTGGACTCTGGGGAAGTGCCAGCGGATTGGAAAACAGCTACTGTTACGCTGCTGTTTAAAAAAGGTAGCAGACAAAAGGTGGGTAACTACAGGCCAGTGAACTTAACGTCCATAGTTGGAAAAATGCTAGAATCCATCATTAAAGAAGAAATAGCAGGACATCTAGAAAAGAACGGTTCGATCAAACAGATGCAGCACAGATTCGTGAAGGGAAGTTGCGTTTAACGAATTTACTGGATTTTTATGAAGATGTGACTAGTGCGGTAGACAGAGGGGAACTGGTGGATGTGGTGTTTTTAGATTTCCAGAAGGCGTTCGATAAGATGCCTCACAAAAGGTTGCTGCAGAAGGTTAGGGTACACGGAGTTGGGGGTAAAGTGTTAGCGTGGATTGAGGATTGGCTATCTAACAGGAAGTAGAGAGTTGGAATCAATGGGTGCTTTTCTGATTGGCAGATGGTGACTAGTGGCGTGCCGCAGGGATCGGTGCTGGGGCCTCAACTGTTTACCATATACATAGACGATCTGGAGGAGGGGGCTGAGTGTAGGGTAACAAAATTTGCTGATGAACAAAGATGGGTGGAAAAGCGAATTGCGTGGAGGATGCGGAAAATCTGCAGAGAGATCTGGATAGGCTGAGTGAGTGGGCGAGGGCCTGGCAGATGGACTATAATGTTAGCAAATGTGAGGTTATCCACTTTGGTAGAAATAATAGTAGGAAGGAATATTATTTAAATGGTGAAAGTTGCTGCATGCTACTGTGCAGAGGGACCTGGGGGTCCTTGTGCGGCACGGTAGCACAGTGGTTAGTACTGCTGCTTCACAGCTCCAGGGTCCTGGGTTCGATTCCTGGCTCGGGTCACTGTCTGTGTGGAGTTTGCACATTCTCCTCGTGTCTGCATGGGTTTCCTCCGGGTGCTCCGGTTTCCTCCCACAGTCCAAAGATGTGCGGGTTAGGTTGATTGGCCATGCTAAAATTGCCCCTTAGTGTCCTGGGATGTGTAGGTTCGAGGGATTAGTGGGTAAATGTGTAGGGATATGGGGATAGGGCCTGGGTGGGATTGTGGTCGGTGCAGATTTGATGGGCCGAAGGGCCTCTTTCTGCATTGTAGGGTTCTATGTTGTGCACGAATTGCAAAAACTCAGTCTGCAGGTGATCAAGAAAGCGAATGGAATGTTGGCCTTTATCGTGAGGGAGATGGAATATGAAAGCAGGGATGTCTTGCTGCAACTGTACAAGGCACTGGTGAGGTCGCAACTGGAGTACTGTGTGCAGTTTTTGTCTCCTTATTTGCGAAAGGATATATTGGCCTTGGAGGGAGTACAGAGAAGGTTCACCAGGCTGAAACCAGAGATGAGGGGTTAGCTTATGAGGAGAGATTGAATAGACTGGGCCTGTACTCGTTGGAGTTTAGAAGGCTGAGGGGGGATCTTATAGAGACTTACAAGATAATGAAGGGGCTAGATAGGGTAGAGGTAGAGAGATTCTTTCTGCTTAGAAAGGAAACCAGAACTAGAGGGCACAGCCTCAAAATAAGGTGGGGGGGGGGCCAGTTTAGTACAGAGTTGAGGAGGAACTTCTTCACTCAAAGGGTGGTGAATCTCTGGAATTCTCTGCCCATTGAAGTGGTGGAGGCTACCTCGTTGAATATATTTAAGTCACGGGTAGATAGATTTCTGATAGACAAGGGAATTAAGGGTTATGGGGAGCAGGCGGGAAAGTGGAACTGATCCACTTTAGATCAACCATGATCTTATTGAATGGCGGGGCAGCCTCGAAGGGCTAGATGGCCTACTCCTGCTCTTATTTCTTATGATTAAGCTGCTGAGACTCAAAGCTGTACAATTCCTTCCTGAACCTTTCCACCTCTCAACCTCTTGTGTCTCCATTAATACACTTTAAAACTTGGACCAAGCTTTTAATCACTTGTCCTAATATCATAGAATCCTCTACAGCACAGAGGAAGGCATTCAGTCCATCAAGACTATGCATTCCGTGGAGCAATCCAGTCTGTCCTATTCCACCTCCACCTCCTGAAGCTACCTGAGATGCAAGCCATTCAGCCCAGGTGACTCATCCACTATGAGCCTTTGTGCCTCTCTATTTTCACTCCATCTACCATCTCCACTTTGACTGGTGACTTGTCAGATTCTTTTGGGGATCTGAGTATACATGCTGCTCTTAGCAACGATAAGCCCTTCTCAAGAATGAATTGCATGACCATCAACAAAAGCTAGTGGCAGAAAACAAAACTTTTGGATTTTTTTTGCTTTAACAAGTAAAATATTCAAATATTAGTTTGTGAGGATTCTCAAAGGAAAGGATTCACTGTGGTTTTCCTGAGATTTTCTGCTCAGCTGTGCTATTCCTACAATTATTCCGTTTTAGGAGTTCATTAGTTTTGATTCTTTTTTCACTGCAGACGGAATGGTTCAACCAGTACAAAAAGTCGCTTGCCACATACATGAGGTCCATTGGTGGTGAAGAAGGGCTCGACATAACTCAAGATATGAAACCTCCAAAAAGTCTATTTATTGAAGTAAGTTGTAATTTGAGTTTCGTGACCAGCACACACTGGTCAACCATGGATATTTATGAACATGTGAAATAATATGCCTGATCTCCACATTACTATTTACCCGTGGTGATCTTTGATTCACTTAACAAGAATCTGTCTGACTCCGTCTTAAAAATATTCAATGCTCTCCACCTCCACTGCTTTCCAAGGCAGTTCCAGATTCGTACAACACTCAAGGAACAAAAAATTCTCATAATCTTTATCCAAAAAGGCTGCTAATTTTACAAGGGTGCCCCTGCATTCTGGACTCCCCCACAAAAGGAAACACTACATTTGACCATTGTCTCCTGAAGAAGTTTGCTTGATAGATCATCTTATTTTGGATATTAGAATTGGATATCTGTTGCCTAGTCAACTGGTTAATCAAAACTTCTAATTAATCTGTGTGAATAAGTGACAGTATCATTTTTTACGGCTTTGTTACTTTGAATGTGATTCTGAAAATGAGACAACTTCTGGAAGAAAAACTCTTGGGTCCATTGTCATTTCTATATTGTTTCAATTCAAAGCAGATGGGATTCCTGCCACATCCTTAATATTTAAGATAACCTAAATATGCACTTTAATATGATGCTTCAGATTTTACAGCTTAAGCATATTAACTTTCACTTGTTCCCGAGGTCTCCAAATGTTACATAAATGTTTGTGGATCAGTTGATAGGTGACTTAATCTAAGTCTTTGCTCCAGCTAATCTATGTTATTTATGCTCCTATCAATGCATACTGTCAGGCTCATGCCCAGTGTCTCCTTACTCTGGCATGGCCAAGATCGATAACTCACCAGACAGTTATGAACCATTTTCCTGTGTAATAGCATTTTCTCCACCTTGTATGTTTAATGGGGATAATGATTTTAGGCAGCCATCAATTGATATATTTTGTTTCTTTTTTAGATTTTCTTTTTAATAAAACTACTTCAATAACAAAAAGCAAGAAAACCTGCAGATCACTTATCACTTGTTCAACCATTACTTCTATGCTCAAGGACCTGTAGTGGCCTAGCCCAGCATCACTCAATTCATCTTCCTCCCTATCTCTATTATCCTGTTCGGTCCTCTGGGCATCCTGACTGCTTGTGTGTCTCAGATTTTCTTCACCCACTGGTGCCAGATGTGGTACCAGCTGCCTAGGCTCAGAAATTCTGGCCATAAGCTTCTTTCCCTCTCTTCTTTAAGACACTCGTTCCAAATTATCTCTTCAATCCAAGCTTTTGGTTGCCTGTCCTAACATATCCTTATGTAGTAAGGTTTTTATTTGTTTAGTAATTGTTCTTGTGCAGTACATAGGACCTTTTGACGATGTTAAAGGTCGTATATAAATGCAAATTATCATAATGCATTTTGTGGATTTTCCTTCCCACCTCTAGGTAAGGTGTTTGAAAGATTACGGTGAATATGAAATTGATGATGGTACTACAGTGCTCCTGAAAAAAAACAGTCAGGTAAAACTTGACACTGCTTTTTGCAAATCTTGCTCTGAAAATTCCTTCTATCCTTCCAGCACAGATAATTTTTGAAATAAGATGATCCGTGAATGTTTAAAAAGTATTTAAAGCAACTTCTGCAAAGTATTTAAGACACATTTGAAGGCTACTTCCATTTTCTACCTCTCTGCTTAAAACAAATCACCTTTATCTGAGTCCCCAAAATATATCAGTGTAAGGAATGGGAAATACTTTTCTTTCTGGCACTCAGTCAGATCAGTAAAGCTCTTCCTCATCCATCTCAACATTAACATTCTCCACTGCACCACTGAGAATATTCACGTCTGGATCTATCATTCTAGCAACCATAATTGTAAAATTTACACATTTAGTTCCGCTAACGCCACTCACAGTTAAGATCTTTTTGGACAGTCAAAACACAATATTTAACCACTAGAGGTCCTTCTGTATACGTCTATGCTCTCAATTCTCCTGATTCTTGGGGCTGAATTTTGAGGCATTGGTAACTGGTGGGCAGGCTGACAAAATGGTATGGGAAGGCAATGAGTGGCTTGCCTATTGCCTTCCTGTCACCATACCATTGCACCACCACACCATTTTACCAACAGTGGGGAAAAGTGGCAGACAGCCTGCTTATGCTGACCTAATTGAGCCACTTAAGTGGTCAGTTAAATCCACCCCTTCCTCCACCCCTCCAATCTCCAGTGGCATTTTACTAATGATTGGGATAGGTGGGGGGGCATTGTTGTGTTGACAGACCATCAGTTAAAACCTGGCAGGGCCCTTCAACCACAACAGATCATTTCACCTCATCATGCAATCTCACCCTCAGTATTGGTGACCTAACTTCATTATTTCAGATGTTCCTATCTGCCTACAATCACCAAAGGACATGGCTTAATTAAAAGGTAGATGATTGCCTTTTATATTCACTGCACCCTAGATAAAAGTCGATACATTCTTAAGACAAAAGCCAAGAATTTAGCTTACTCTGTGTCCATCATGTCTCACACCAGAAATAAATATTTCTAAAATCAGTAATCTTTGGCCTTTTGTTTTCTTTCAGCATTTTATGCCCAGGTGGAAATGTGAACAGTTAATTCGTCAAGGAATCTTGGAACACGTGCTGTCATGAGAGTGTCAGTTTAAAGAAAATGATCATTGCTTTCTATGGGTTACTTTTATTGCTTGGACTTGTAGATTTTTGCTAAAGTATGATTTGGCTGTGAGCTTTGCTAACTTGACAGCAAGTTGAAAAATTCTTCAGCTGTTGGTTTAAAGTACACGGATTCTCCTCTTCCATTAAGAAACATTAACTTTCATAGAAATGTTCACGAGGTTTTTGTTTTTGGGAGCGCTCAAGAGAACTAACCTTGTAGGTGTTAAACAAATCAGGAATAAGAAACTGATCAGCGATTTGCCATTTATTTTCTACTTTACAGACCAGCTGGGTCTTTACCACATGATTGTAGTAACTGATAATGAAAGGAATTTTGGATGTTTACAAAAGGTGCAAAGGAAAATCATGCTGTGACTATGGACTCAGCTGTGGTCTTCCATTGCTGTATGGACTGATCTGTGTGATCTAAAGTGAGATTATGAACCAGCTAGAATTTAACTGATCGAACCCGCATTTGTACAGCAGGGGAGTGGAAGTGAGTAAGTGAACTTTGAATGTTTAGACAAATACATTTTAATTCAAATCAATACAATTAATCTGTGCATAACATTTTTAGATTTTATAAAAAGGTTTATCAAAATAGTATATCAAAGCCAGTTAAATAAAACTTGGTTTCTGCACAGCAGGGTCAGCTTTACAAATTGTCTCATCTTCAAATAATTGAACATTTATACAAATCTTGTATCAAAACTACATTTTATACATTATATAACAGCAATGATTTTAGAAAAAAAATTACAGAAGATCTCATACACAATGTAGCCCATGACAATTTAGGAAATGAAAAAAATTAACATTAAATTATTTATTCCCTTGAAAAACATTGAAGTTGCTCCTCAAAATTATGCATCATATACACATTAACTTCGTCAGGTTCTGCACTGGGGACATTAGTAAAATCCTGATTGCGTAATCAGTTAAGGACGGTTGCTGTCACCATTATCAATAGTTGTGACATAAAACCTCATATCCGTCAGGCTGCTTTCAAGATTAGGGGAAAACAGGGAATCAATGTATAGTAGATGTCCTACCCAGCAGTAGAGTTAGTTCTTAGATCAGGGATGTACAAAGATTTGGACCAGTGGATTGTACATTCATTTAAAAACTAGTGCTTGCATGTCTTTTGAAGAGGCATGACCTTCAGGGCTACAGACCTGGTGCAGGAAGGTGGAATTAGGCTTGGTAATTTCATGTTCATCTGCACAGACACTTGGCTTGGTAATTTCATGTTCATCTGTATAGACACTGGCCTCTCTCTCATATACAGCAAGTGAACTGCTTCTGATTGTCAGTCAAAATCATGGTTAAACAGTAGATCTGTTTCCTAATCTGTGCTTCCTCATTCAACTTCCCCATCTTAATTTCTAATGTCTCCCTTTCCACATCAGACTTCCTTCACTTTTTGTTTTCTCAGGCTCCTGCTTGTGAAAAGTAGAGAGAAATAAAGAATCTGGGCAGATTAAAAACAGCAACATTGATGTGTACGCAAGTTGGAGTCAGAAATATCAGTGAGCTACTACTCTCTTTCTTACTTCAGTGGAAATTAAATTGGTGTTTTCCTCTCATCCCACATTTTAATACACGTCTGTACAGTTTTTCTCTTCAGTACAAATCATAACCTACAGGAGAGAAGGGATAAAAAGGTTTTGTAGGTCCTTGCCCTCTTTTTAGGTGAAAAGAAATGGGTGAGCATTGCAAGATCGAGAGAAAAAAATATCCTACAGAATATCAAGAACTTGATTGTTCAGCTGATTACTTCCTGATCTTTCCATAAGTAATAACATTGGAATGAAACATTATATAATGTTGCCTAAAAGTAAATATTGCAAGATTCTGCAGATGCTGAAAATCTGAAATAAAAGCTGTGTGGCAGCACTCAATTGATCTGGCAGCATCTGGAGAGTGAAACAGTTAATGTTTCAGATCGATGACCTTTAAAATGATCCTGCAGCAGTAATGTTTGGACACTGTTAGGAGAGAGAGGCTGGAGCAATTTTTCTTAACACTCTGTTTAAAGCTGCAATTTTCTCATTCAGCAAGAAGTTCTTTCTCTCAGCCCCCTTCTGTCGCTGCTCTGTAATCTGTAAAGCTTTCATCAACTGGGCGTTCTCCACATACAGGTCCTTCAACATCAGGTCAGACTTGGCATTCTTAGCAAACTGCAGGCAAAAAAAGCTAAATTAACCTCTTACAATGAAATATATCCATTTATATAGCACCTTTAACATTATAAAACATCCAAAGATGCTTCATAGGAGCTGTACAGACAGAGGTCACTATTAGGGCAAGTGTCCAAAAGCTTAGTTATTAAAGTAGTAGGTTTTAAAGAATGTCTTACAGGAGGAGAAATTTCAAGAGGCAATTCTAGACCTTGGACTCCTGGTAACATAACTGCCAAAGTAGAGCAATAAAATTCTGGGATGTGCAAAAGGCCAGAATAGGGGGAAGCTTAGATTTAAAGGTTTTGGACTGAAAGAGGTTACCAAGCTGAATGGGTTGCGTTCAAAGGAATTTGATAACAGATGAGAATTTTTAAAAATAAGAAACTTCCAAAAAAGCAGTCAATGGAGGTCAGCAATCCTTAACGAATAGTGTACCCACCACAAATCACCCAAACAAATGTGCGAGTTTATTACAGCAGAGTCATTGCAACAGTTTTGAGAAGTGTGTGCCAATTTGGGAAACAACCAAATGATTGCAACTCACCACCTCAATAAAAAAAAGCCTCTTTGTAAATCTACACTAAAGCCAAGAAGCTTATTCACTTTATCTTAGCCTGTAAATGCTGCATTTGAAATCATTGAAAATGTACAGGTCTGAAGCACATTGTGTATGAAAGCAAATGTTTTATCTTAGTCTATTTCTGTTCACATCTCTAGAGATTCCTGCAGCACTGTGGGCGTACCTATACCACATGGACTGCAGTGGTTCAAGAAGACAACTCACCACCTTCAAGGGCAGTTAGGGTTGGGAATGAATGTTGGCCTAGCCAGTGATACCCATATCTCCTGAATGAATAAAAATAATCTATGGCGATGGTTTATGACTTGTACCAATGTTATGTTAACGCCGTACTCTGCAACTACTTACCTGTACTTTCAGTTGGTTCACCTTATCTTGAAGCATCATTCGTACATTTTTTAGTTTCTGTTCAACCTCGTCCATCCTTTCCTCCATTCGCTTGAGTAGTTTCTTGTACTCCTCCTAAAATGGAGGATAGTTATTTATCTCAGTCAAAATGGGAACATAAACATTTTACAATTAATCTGGAAATTAATATAGGAAATGCAGTTGAACATTGACACTTTAGAACCATACAGTATGAGGCCATTCAACTCATTGTGTCCTTGCTGGCTTTTTGAAAGGAATTCAATTAGTTTTTTTCAAATATATTCAAATTCCCTTTTGAAAATAATTGAATCTGCTTCCAATCCAACTTCAGGAATTGCATTCCAAATTTCTGCAGAAAAAAACTCATCTCCCCTCTACATCTTTTTACAATTATCTTATATCGGCCTTGGATTAACAACTTTCTTGCTATTTGAAACAGTTTCTCCCATCATCAAAAGCCTTCGGTATTTTAGAAAACTTATTAAATCTTTAATATTCTCTGATCTCTCCAAGTCATTGAAGTCCATCATCCTTCACACCATTCCAATTGAGAAAGGGCTCCTACCTACACATCAGAAAATGACAGTTCTTCATTTCATTTCCACACAGCCCAATTAAAACAGCAAAATTTTGTCTATTGGAAATTGGTGGAATTGATTGGCAGACAGCCTTGCAACTCAGACCTTCGTGGAACAGAAAGTGCTAATTTGTATTATGTGCCTCATAGCAAAGCAATTAGGGTAGCACAGTGGTTAACACTGTTGCCTCACAGTGCCAGGGACCCGGGTTCAATTCCTTGGGCAACTATGGATTTTGCATTTCTCCCTGTGTCTGCGTGGGTTTCCTTTCAAGTCCAAAGATGTGCAGGTTAGGTAGATCGGCCATGCTAAATTGTCCCTTGGAGTCCCAAAATGTGTAGGCTAGAGGGATTGGAGGGGTAAAATATGTAGGGCGACAAGGATAGGGACTGGGTAAGATGCTCTGCCCATTAGTTGGTCTAGACTCAGAGGGCCAAATATTCTCTTCTGCAGTGTAGGGATTCCATGAATTTACTCCTTGGACTGTACAATCTGTATTCAACAATAAAACAAGTTACACAAACTGCATTTGTATTGCCTTTAACATTTTAAAACAAAATGTGAAATTGAGCCATGTACAAAGATACTAGTGAAAGTTAGCTTTTAAGAAGGGCATAGAGAGCTGAAGGTATGGCTGCTAATAATCAGGAGAAAGACATTGGGGTGCATATTTGAGCAGAACTGGATAAATGCAGAGATCACAGGATTGTCGGGTTGGAAATTTATAAAGATGAGGGAGTGGTGTGGCAATGGAGGGATTTAAACACAAGGATGAGAATTCTAAATTTGAGGCATTGCTGACCTGGAACTCTATATAAGTCAGCAAGCATAGGGGTAATAGATGAATTTGCACCAAGTTCCACTCACCTTTCGCTCCTGCTACGCTGTTTAGTACCTTAATTTCTTTTCATCTGCACATTAAAATCCCTCCATGGCCCTTCTCCCTATTTGTAACCTGATCCAGTACTTCCACCATTGAGTTATGCCTTCAGACATCTAGGCTCGATAATTACTTCCAAAAATCTATACCGTTCCTCTTTAAAAACATTCCTTACAACCTGTTTGTTAACTTGGCTTGATAATCCCTCCTAATTTCTGTTTGTTTGGATTGGTACAGTAAGACCTCTCACACACCAGCTTAAAAGTCCAACAGGTTTATCTGGTAGCAAACGCCACTAGCTTTCGGGGCGCTGCTCGTTCGTCAGGTGAGTGGGAGTTCTGTTCACAAACAGAGCATATAAAGACACAAATTCAGTTTACAGAATAATGATTGGAATGCGAGTCTTTACAGCTAATCAAGTCTTAAAGATACGGACAATGTGAGTGGAGAGAGTGTTAAGCACAGGTTAAAGAGATATGTATTGTCTACAGACAGGACAGTTAGTGAGATTTTGCAAGTCCAGGCAAATTGTGGGTGTTACAGATAGTCTGACATGAACCCAGGATCCCAGTTGAGCCATCCTCATGTGTGCAGATCTTGGCCAGCAGTCTCTGCTCAGCGACTCCGTGCTGTCATGTATTGTGAAGGCCGCCCTGGAGAACACTTACCCGAAAATCAGAGGCCAAATGCCCATGACCAGTCTTGTCTGGTTAAACAAAGCAGTCTTGCCTTGGGAACAGAAAGTTCTCTTCCTTTTGGGGAGCACTTCAAAGGCTGAATGCTGTGACCACTAATCTTTGGGTAAGCGTTCTCCAAGGCGGCCTTCACGACAGCACCGAGTCACTGAGCAGAGACTGACAGCCAAGCTCTGCACATGTGAGGATGGCCTCAACTGCAATCTTGGGTTCATGTCACACTAACTGTAACCCTACAATTTGTCTGGACTTACAAAATCTCACTAACTCCCGTCTGGAGACGATACACATCTCTTTAAACTGTGCTCAATGTTCTCTCCACTCATTGTCTATACCTTTAAGACTTGATTAGCTGTAAAGACTCGCATTCCAATCATTATTCTGTAAATTGAGTTTATGTCTTTATATGACCTGTTTGTGAACAGAACTCCCACTCACCTGACGAAAGCAAGTGGCATTTGCTACCAAATAAACCTGTTGGACTTTAACCTAGTGTTGTGAGACTTCTTACTGTGTTTACCCCAGTCCAATGCCAGCATCTCCACATCATGTTTGGATTGGTGTCAGATGTTGTCTGATCATCCTGTTAAGTGCTTTGTGATAACTAACCACATTAAATAAAGGCACTAGACAGCTCAGACTGCAAACAGAATGTGGTTTGGATTCTTCTCATTCCTTTGATGCTTTTCTAGAACTGTCATTCATTACCATCAATTACTGCTGTGCATTCAGCTGCCAAGGCTTGAAGCTTTGGGATTCCTTCCCTAAATCTCTCCTTTAAAAGTCACAGAATCCCTGCAGTGCAGAAAGAGGCCATTTGGCCTATTGAATTTGCATTGACTCTGACAGAACATCTTATCCAGGCCCACCCTATCTCTGTAACCCTATGCATTTATCCTGCTAATTCCCCTAACTGACATCTCTCTGGACATTATGGGGCAATTTAGCATGACCAATCCATCTACCCTGCACATCTTTGGATACTGGGAGGAAACACGTGGAATATGAGGGGAGAACATGTAAACTCCACTCAGAGAGTCACCCAAGGCTGGAATCAAACCCGGATCCCTGGTGCTGAGAGGCACCAGTGCTAACCACTGCTACCATGTCACCTGAACAACTGAAAATTTTTGACTTGGCTGGTGATCATCTTCCCCAATACCTCCGAATGTTTCTACATTTACTACATAAATGGCACAGTGTAAATACAAGCTGTCATTGGTTAGGCTACAGCCAACAAAACTTTGGATGCAAGATATAACATTTAGCCCCCGCATCCTACATAAGCCTGAACTCATCACTGCCGAAGCATGGAAAACTGTTCAAAAGTTAGAAATGACTTTTTATTCCATTTGAGGAGCCAATCCAGAGTTTAACTTGAATCCAATAAACTTTGTTACAGGACTTATGCTTTACCTGTTGTTCACACATCAACTTGTTAGTTTCCTGACTCTGGGTATTGAGCTGTTCTTGGAGATGCTGCACTTTCTTCTGTTCCTCCATTAGTTTCAGCTGCAATTCTACCACCTCATTTTTGGGCACTGTGTTGCCAGCCTGCTCCTCTAATTGGTGCACTTGCTGCAAGTATTGAGACTGGGAGAGCATCAGTCTGGTGTTGGCCTCCAACAACTGGGGGTGAAAAAGACAACAGCCCTGGTCATTGGAGCAGGAGAGAATCCAGAGGAATTGAAGTATAGGTTCCGAAATTGCCATTTGACTTATCGCAATTAAACGAGCAATGTCTTTATTGCATTTTCAATAGACCCACTCGTACTGTCTCAGCATACTGATTCAAATCATATTTGTATGCATTGATCTGGAAAGCAATTTGTATTTATGTAACACCTTTAACATGGTAAAACATCCCGAGGCACTTATGACTGAACTACGTGAGATATTAGGACAGCTGATCAGAAGTTAGAGGTAAAGAAGCAGTGAGAACTAGGGAGTGAATGCCTGAGTTAGGGCCCGCCAGCAAAGGCAATTCAAGAGGCCAAGATGTCAGAATGGAGGAACAGATTTATTTACTTGATGGCACTGTAGGAAACATGGCAATCAATCTGCATAGAAGGTCCCACAAGAGCAATAAAATAAATAACCAGATTTTCCTTTCAGTAATATTGTGTGGGCAATGTGTTTTCCAGCTCAGAGGAAATGACCTTGCTCTTTATTGACACAGCACCATGGAATGTTTTATGTTTATCGGAGAGGTCAGATATCTGTCCTAATATCATTTCCGACAGCACAGGACTCCAGAATGACTGACATTTTAGATTATCCGCTTGTCTGAAGAGTAGGGCTTGAACCATATTGCTTTTACAGAGGCTATCCATTAAGTAATAGCCAACACCATAGAGCCCATGTTTTAAATTCATGAAGGAGTCTTGATAATGTTTTACGTTAGATTCAAAAAACAAATCAAAATGTACCAGTGACACTGAAGCAACACCATATCTGATTAAACAAAGAACAAAGAAAATTACAGCACAGGAACAGGCCCTTCATCTCTCCAAGCCTGCACCGACCATGCTGTCTGACTTAAAGCTCCCCACCCTTCCATGGACCATATCTCTCTATTCCCCATCCTATTCATGTATTTGTCAAGAGGCCCCTTAAAAGTCACTACTGTATCTGCTTCCATTAACTTCCCCAGCAACAAGTTCCAGGCACCCACTACCCTCTGCGTACAAAATCTGCCTCATGCATCTCCTTTAAACCTTGCCCTTCGCACTTTAAACCTGTGCCCCCGAGTAATCAACTTTTTCATCCTGGGAAAAAGCTTCTGACCATCCACTCTGACCATGCCTCTCATAATCTTGTAGACTTCTATCAGGTCACCCCTCAACCTCCGTCCTTCCAATGAAAACAAACCAAGTTTCTCCAACTTCTCGTAGCTGATGCCCTCCATACCAGGCAATATCATGATAAATCTTTTCTGTAACCTCTCCAAAGCCTCCACATCCTTCTGGTAGTGTGGTGACCAGAATTGAACACTATATTCCAAGTGCAGCCTAATTAAGGTTCTATAAACCTGCAATATGACTTGCCAATTTTTAAACTCAATGCTCCAGCCAGTGAAGACAAGCATGCCATTTGCCTTCTTGACTACCTTCTCCACCTGCATTGCCACTTTCTGATCTGTACACCCAGATCTCTTTGCCTATCACTACTCTTAAGGGTTCTACCATTTACTGTATACAAGCCCTACTTGTATTTGCTTCCATGCATCTTTCTTTCCCATAATAAACAATTTGTACTTTGGCCTAAAATCTGTGGACTTGCAACAATGTTTTGCCATTCTGTCATAAATCAAAAGCTATCTTTGGTTTGCCACATGTAAATTGCTCTGGATCTCAGATCCAAACTGCAACAAGTGGTATGGCAAACTGTAAAATCTTAATCTAATGATACATAATTTGCAATTTTTGGGGCTTCAGGAAGAAATCAGTTCGCAATGTTGCAATTCTTCAGGGCATGGGAAATGAAGGAGTACTGACTATTTTGTTACAGTAATCAATCGCTATTATCACTTCATGAAATTTTCTTCCTGGTTATAAACCTTGAAATAAGAATGTTCTTTTTGGAAGTTTAATACAAAGTATTTCCTATTACGTCCCCTGTATACAATATCAGGAGATTTGTAACCATAATCAAGGCTGATAATCCCGTTTCTAAGGGAGTGCACTGTCAGAGGTGCCATCTTTCAAATGAGATGTAAAACTAAGACTCCCATCTGCCTCCTAGGTGGATATAAAAGATCACACAAGCACTGTTTTGAAGAAGAGCAAAGGAGTTCTCCTAGGTGTCCTGGCAATATTTATCCTACAAACATCGCTTTAAAAACCAATGACCTGATTATTACAACTTTGCTGTTTGCGCAATCGTGTCAAATTAGCCCCATGTTTTCTGCATGACAAGAGTGACTATACTTCACAAGTGTTTAATGGTTTGGATCGTCATCCTTTGCTCCATATTGATTCTGGGCTGAATGAGATTCCTCTTACCACCAAAAGCAACTTGGACATAGTTATAAGTAATTGTAAGTACGTAGGCTATATTAAATTTTTCTTAAACTTAGACTGCACATTAAGAAACATTACCGTCTTTACACAGACTGTTTTGTGACCTGTCCATTCAGAGTCCCTTGGTCATCTGATCGAATGTCATGCTCACATCATTGTCTAATCAACATAAATATTAACTCTGCATTTAATTGGCTATAAAGTACTTTGGGGTGTCTGTAGACCATGGAAGGCATGATATAAATAAAGGTTCTTTAACATAAAACCAAAAATCTAACAAAACTTGCTTCTTCCCCCTTATCCAAGATGACATTCAACATTGAAAACTGAAACCAGGCTTCGAGACAAAGTAGTAGACAAAGAATACCTCCCTCTATACAACTGGATCCTTTTCAATTCATTTCCTGACCAGTAACAGCTGATTGTACAGCACTAATTGGCAGATACTGGCCAAGGGAATGAATGGCAGCACTGCAATAGCATCAAGGGATATTCGAAGCCTCATTCTGTTTGCCAGGGTGTAATCTGAACCCTCCACGGGTGGAGCAGCATTTAACAACAACTTGCATTTAAACAGCACCTCTAAAATGGTAAAACATCCCAGGATACTTCAGAGAAGCATAACCAGCCAACATCTGACTTGATCCAAAAAAAAGAATAATTAGGTGGGGTGATCAAAAGCTTGGTTAAAGAGTTAGTTTAAGGAGTGTCATAAAGGGAGAGAAAGAGGTTTAGAGAGGGAATTAGCATTGCAGTTGCACCTGAGCCAGTTATCATAGAATCATAGAAATAGAATTATAGAAACCCTACAGTGCAGAAGGATGCCATTTGGCCCATTGAGTCCGCACTGACAATCCCACCCAGGCCCTACCCCCATATCCCTACATATTTACCTGCTAATTCCTCTAACCTACACATCTCACGACTCGAAGGGGCAATGTTTTGCAGGCCAGTCAATCTAACCCGCACATCTTTGGACTGTGGGAGGAAACCGGAGCACACGGAGGAAATCCATGCAGACACGAGGAGAATGTGCAAATGTCACACAGCTTATAGAGTCAGGGTTAGAAAAGATCATAGAGGAACACTGATGTGAGAATGAAAGTTTTAGAAGTGAGGCAGTAGCAGACCAGGATCCAATGTGAATCAGCAGACTCACAGATGTCAGGTGAATGGGACTTGGTCAGAGTAACAATTGAGTTGAGCTTAAGTTTATGGAAAGTGGAACCCAGAGGATCATCTACACCTGGAAGAATGTTTTCACCAATCGCTCTCAATCCAACTAAGAAAGTGCAACTCAATAAAGCGACAACATGGTTTTTAAGTTAAATACGGGTCTCATGTAACTGCAATGTCCTTTCCCTGTTTAAAGCAAACATTGAAGATCTTGAGTTCTTATCCTCATATCACTTCTGAAAAAAGTTCCTTTAATAAATTGGCTAGTTGGCTTGGCAAATCCAAATAAACTGTGCAACAGAGGCCAAACTCCAAATCTTAGTTAACTGAGATAGAGATCCTGCAGACTAAAATAGAGCTCATCAAATAAGACACTGAATGTAGTCACAGAAAGTGGGCAGGAATCCAGAAACAAAATAACTTGTTTGATGTGAACTATTATCAGATCAGTCATGATCTCAGTGAATGGTGATTCAGATTCTGAGGCGCCGATTTTACCATCGCATTGTACCTGTTCTCAGGCGCAATGCGGTGGTAAAGTGGGGGTAGAACGCTTAGCGCAATTGGCGCCAGTTTTCACGAACTGCGCTATTTTATGAGTGCCGAATTTCCAGTGCGGTCGGCCTCTCGCCGGAAATGGGCGAGACGCAGGTTGATGCATTCAAACTCATTGTAATGTTGTTCAGCATCTGCTTAGTGAGCCCGGCACTCAATGTCTGGGCTTGGCCCCCTTCATGACCTTGCCAGGAAAGGTTCGTGCTGGCGAGGAATTCCCATGAATGGGAAGCAGTCAACTTGGCCTCGCCGATGGAACCAAAGGCCACTGAAGCCCCCCTGGGAGGCTGTGAGCAAGGGTTTGGTGCCCCTTGGGCAGTACCAGACTGACAGTGCGACCCTAACACCTGGGGCAATGCCCACTGGGCAGTGCCAAGGAGTGGGGCTAATGGGGTACCATTCAGCAGCTATCGGTGGGGGGGGAGGGAGAGGGGCTAATGGAAGTCTGCTGCCACTCTGCAGCTAATCGGTGGGGGGGCAGGAGGAGGGAGAGGGGCTAATGGAAGTCTGCTGCCACTCTGCAGCTATCGGTGGGGGGGGGGGGGGGGAGGTGGGAGGAGGCTAATTGGGGTCTGCTGCCACTCTGCAGCTATTGGTGGTGGTGGTGATGGTGGTGGTGGTGGTGGTGGTGGTGGTGGTCGTGGTGGTGGAGGAGGAGGAGGAGGAGGAGGAGGAGGAGGAGGAGGAGGAGGAGGAGGAGGAGGAGGAGGAGGAGGAGGAGGAGGAGGAGGAGGAGGAGAGAGAGGCTAATGGAAGTCTGCTGCCACTCTGCAGTGATCGGTGGGAGGGGTTCCATTGCCACTGCTGCGATTGGGGGTCGGGGGGGAGAAACAGCGGGGCCACGATCAGCAGGGGCTGCATCCTGGGCCATGGGCCCCCACAATTGCAGGCGGGAGTGGGGGAGCTGCTTCAGGCTGCCTGCACTGGCAGGGCCCTGATAGCGCTCCCTTTTCTGTTAGACTCCTGCTAACGCTAATGCGCATGTGCAGCAACAGAGACCTGCACATGTGCATTACCTCCCTCTGCAGGGATTCGGGTGCATTAAGTCCCACTCACAGACTTCTACAGCGAGCAACAGGCTTGCTGACATTTTTTGCAGGCAGCATGTGTATGGAGGGGGTCTGAAAACATGCCCAAAAGACGGATCTAAAACTTTCCCAGTTTCAAGTTCACCCAACATTTAGGAAAAAAAAGGTAAAATCTCCCCTGATGGCCTCCTTCTGCTCCTATGTCTTACGGTCTTATTGTATCGATGCTACCATTCAAAAAAAAACAAAATGGAAAGTAAATTTGTTATTCAACTAATACATCCTTGTTGTGCAAGGTGAACTGGTAGGATTCTTTGGTTATAATCTAAGCATTGATGTTTTCCCATTTTTGTCATTTCTGAAATACAAGATGTTAAATACCTTCCTTATTTCTAAAAAAACAGAAAAGCTCAAAGTAAAATATATACCGTAACTTGCATTCAATCACACGCATACACATTGTATCAACAACATCCTGTATTTATATGCAGTCTTTAATACAGAAAACTGTCCCACAGGAATGTTATCAGACAGAAATAGGATACCAGTTAACGGGGTGGGTTTTGAGGAGGATTTTAAAGGAGGGGCGTGTACCTGTTCCTGAGATTCCATCAGACCAGATTCCCATTTTGCTTGTTTGTCTTGTAAAGTCTGACATCCCTTTCGCATAGATTCCAATTCCGTCTCCAGGATATGCATTTGGCTGATCTGGTACAGTCACATCAACAACATTTCAATAATAGGTGCATAATAGTGCACTAACATATTGGACATATATTAGTTTTACCATTAATATAAGATTTTGTCCTTCCAAACTTGAGATTTTGTCGGGCTATTTTATAATCACAATATACCATTATAAATTGACGAGGCATCAAACGAAATGACAGGCAAACTTTGGTCATAAAGATAAGAAATCAGCATATATGCAGATCTCATAGAGGCTAGCAATGCTGTAGACTAATTCCAGTCCAACCTGTAAAACATCCCACAACACTGCTCAACTTAATCCCATTACCTAATCATTTGGTTCATGAAAGTAAATTAAGACATGAGCTGAAAAACAAATAGATTTGTGTAGTAGCAATTGGCAACTATCCATTAACTTCCCACTGTTCCACTTAGAAAGGCACGCTTGTGTTTGCTGTAAATTCTAAGTTCAATTTATATTAAAAACAACTGGTACTACGCTTTGAGGAACAAAGCATTGTACCAGCCAGACTTGGAAGTAAGGGAAGTTATTATGTTGTCCCAACTAATCATTGCTCAGTTTAAAAATAATTGTCAACCCCTCCAGCTGTGTAGTTGACTGCAAAATTTCACTGTGAAGTCAGAAAGGGGTTCTAACCTACACTGAAATTTAACTCAGTTTATGCACAAGGTAGTTTAGCATGAAAACTTTTCTATAGCATCTTTATTGAGCAGTTTTACACCTCCCACAACCACTGACATTTATTCTTGCATAAATGGGGAGGCAATGGTGGCACAGTGGTTAGCACTGCAGCCTCACAGCGCTAGGGACCCAGGTTCAATTCCAGCCTGGGGTAACCGTCTGTGTGGAGTTTGCACATTCTCCCCTTATCTGCGTGATCTTGGTGTTGCAATCTCAGATGCACAAATCACACACCTTTAAAAGGTATTGTTCTGAATCCAGACTCATTTCGGGCGACACGGTAGCACAGTGGCTAGCATTGCTGCTTCACAGCACCAGGGACCCGGGTTCGATTCCCAGATTGGGTCACTGTCGGTGTGGAGTTTGCATGTTCTCACCATGTCTGTGTGCTCCGGTTTCCTCCCACATTCTGAAAGACATGCTTGTTAGGTGCATTGACCTGAACCAGCGCCAGACTGTGGTGACTTGGGGAATTTCACAGTAACGTCATTGCAGTGAAGCCTTACTTGTGACTAATAAACAAACATTACATAAATCTACTTAAAAGTTGTTACTGCAATGATATTATTATGATGTGGGTATGCCGGCGTTGGACTGGCGTAAACACAGTAAAAAGTCTGACAACACCAGGTTTTAGTCCAACCTATTTATTTGATAATATACTCGCAAGCTTTCGAGGGGTTACCCTCTTCGTCAGGTGAATGGAGAGTTCTGGCCTCAGACAGAGCATATAAAGCACAGACAGTTTAGAGATTACTGATTAAAATGCGAATCCTTACACCTAACCTGCTGTTCAAGACCTGAAGTGGCTGATAATGTGAGTGGTAGGAGCACTGATCACAGTTTAAAGAGATGTGTATTGTCTCCAGACAGTACAGTAAGTGAGGTTTTGCAAACCCAGGCAAGTCACGGGGGTTACAGATAGTGCGACATGAACCCAAGATCCCTGTTGAGACCGTCCTCATGTGTGCGGAACTTGGCTATCAGTCTCTGCTCAGCGACTCTGCGCTGTCGTGTGTTGTGAAGGCCGCCTTGGAGAATGCTTACCCGAAGGTCAGAGGCTGAATGCCCGTGACCACTGAAGTGTTCGCCAACAGGAAGGGAACAGTCTTGCCTGGTGACTGTCGAGCGATGTTCATTCATCCGTTGTCGTAGCGTCTGCATGGTCTCCCCAATGTACCATGCTTCGGGACATCCTTTCTTGCAACGTATCAGGTAGATACGTGACTTGCCTGGGTTTGCAAAACCTCACTTACTGTACTGTCTGGAGACAATACACATCTCTTTAAACTGTGATCAGTGCTCCTACCACTCACATTATCAGCCACTTCAGGTCTTGAACAGCAGGTTAGGTGTAAGGATTCGCATTTTAATCAGTAATCTCTAAACTGTCTGTGCTTTATATGCTCTGTCTGAGGCCAGAACTCTCCATTCACCTGACGAAGAGGGTAACCCCTCGAAAGCTTGCGAGTATATTATCAAATAAATAGGTTGGACTAAAACCTGGTGTTGTCAGACTTTTTACTATGATATTATTATCCAGAAAGTAAGGTTAACGTCACTGCTCAGTACTATAGCTGTACTCCAATTAACAAGCAAATACAATACCTTGTCCTTTGCTTCTTGCAATGACTTTGTAATGGATCCCATCTCCTGTGCCAGTGCTAGGTTCTCCTGTTGCTTTCCTTGGAGTTCAAGCTTCAGATAGTCTCGTTCAGAATGTGCTCGTTCCAAATTCAATTCTAGGTTCGTCATCTGAATTTGGGTCAGTATGTATGATTAGAAAACTTGTGCATTTGCTATTCCTCCATCGCCCCCACTCCCACGTAAATAGTTAAAAATCTTGTTTTACTACAACCAACAATGCACAGGAGCTCAGTTTTGTTGAAATGCTCAAGATAAAATCTCTTTAAGTTTGCTTACCATCTAGACAAAGATGTGATAAAAAAAGTTTTTGGATTAAGTCACTACTTCTCCCCTCTGCTTGACAACACACACTGTGGTTAAATTTGTAAATCAAAGCATCAATAAGCTTCAAAAGTATATCAAAAATTGTCCAAAGGCATACTCAGCCCTTTCCTTGACTCAAAACAGATTCCTGGATTTGGCCCAATTTGCATTGGTTCTGTTTTGGACAACCTGCATGTTTCTATACAAGTTGCATATTCTCTGTTCCTCTTCTGGAAAAGCTGAACATTTGGTAGTTTGTATGCCTTACATGTGAGCCTAAAAGGCAAGCAGTGACCATTTATCTTCATTGTGAGGTGCCATGACCAAGTTATATCTTGCCCACGTAAGAACTCCGCACTTCCAACAATATTTGAGAGTGGGAATGTTGGCTGATTTTCCTTAACACAATGAATTGAATAATTGTAACTTTAAAGTGGAGATTACAGATTTTAAATGGAGACTTTAAAAACACAAGAAATAGGAGTAGGAGAGAACTATTCAGCCTCTCTAGCCTGTTTTGCCATTCAACAGATCATTACAGAACTTCTACATCAACTCCACTGTCTTACTGTCAGTATCTCTAGTTCATTTGCTGCATCAATTACTAAGACACAAGAAGAGCCTGATGAATCTTTAGTTAGATCAGAAATATTAGATCAGGACAACTGGTAACCAGTTTGTACAAAGGCCATAATAACTGAACGATAAACACTTTGTGCACCATAGAACTGAATGATATACAATTTTTACATGGTAATGTTAATACCTTCTCTTTGGCCTCATGCAAGGGCTGTGACAAGCTCTGTTTCTCAGTCCTTAGTGCATTTGTCTTTTTAGTCACTGAATCTAAATCTAATAACTTGGTGGGAGAGGGAAGAGAGAGAACAAAATGTAAAATATATTAAACGTTGTAAAAAAAAGCGAAGCTCAATGGAAATTCAGAGAACAGAAATATCAGTAATGAACGAAGTCAATAAAAACAAACAGAAACAATAGGACCAATGATTAAGAACGAGGCGGGAATCAGAGATAGTAACCAAGACTTATCAGTAAAAAATTCTATTAGATTCTTGCACATGAAATTTTAAAAAACACGATACTCTGAAATTCAATTTGAATTTAAACTATAATGATCCTAAATGTCTCGCATCAACTCCTGCACTGCAACAGGATGCTGCAAATAAGCTGTTTGAATGTTGCACCTTAAACTGAAAACTCGGTTGGGTAAAGCGAAAATGTGGTGCTTTGCTTTTACATCGGATATTCCCAAAGCTTGATCACAAACTACACTGGAGCATAGGTTGTACAGGTTTGAGTTCACAGTTTATTTTAAACAAAAGATGCATATCTTATTGAAATGGAATAGTAAACTTTGCAAGTGCAAATTGATTATTTGTAAATACTGGGGTGGGAGGTACTTGGAGACACTAGTGATAGGACTCGATTTTGCTGATTCTTTCAACTGTTTGCAAATTATTTTAAAGGCTTCTAACTGACTTGTACATAGAATTTACAGGATAAAAATATGCCATCCATCCCAGCACCTGTGCTAATGTTTATGTTTCAGATGAGCCTCCTCTCACCTTACTTCAAGCATAATATTTTATTGATTTTTTTTTACCCTCGTGTTTTATCTGATTTTCTTTTAGTGCATCTATGCGATCTCCATTAACCATTTCACGCGGTCACTGTTTCACATTCTCACCACTCCTGAATAAAGTAGTTGTCCACAAATTCCTTACCGATTTAATGGCTATCCTATATTTATGACCCATATGGCACAACAGTTAGCACTGCTGCCTCACAGCACCAGGGACCCAGGTTCAAGTCCCGGCTTGGGTCACTGTCTGTGCAGAGTCTGCACGTTTTCCTCGTGTCTGTGTGGGTTTCCTCTGTGTGCTCCAACTTCCTCCCACAGTCCAAAAGATGGTTAGGTGCACTGGCTATGCTAAATTCTCCCTCGGTGTACCCGAACAGGTGCCAGTATGTGGTGATTAGGGGATTTTCACAGTAAATTCATTACAGTGTAAGCCTACTTGTGACACTAATAAATAAAACTCTAAAACTTTAGACCATAAGGCCACAAGACACAGGGGCAGAATTAAGCCATAGGGCTCATCAAGTCTGCTCCGCCATTCAATCATGGCTGACATTTTTTTCATCCCCATTCTCCTACTTTTCCCCGTGACTCCTGATCCCCTTATAAGAACATAAGAAATAGGAGCAGGAGTAGGCTATCCAGCCCTTCGAGCCTGCCCCGCCATTCAATAAGATCATGGCTGATCTGTCGCTGCTCAGTTCCACTTTCCCGCTTTCTCCCCATAACCCTTAATCCCCTCTCCTATCAAAAACCCATCAACCCGCGTCTTAAAAATATAAAATTATTCACGTCCTCCTCCGTGAAGACAGAAACAAAAAAGTTATTCAATACCTTAGCCATATCCCCATCCCCTACCACTAGGTCCCCTTTCTTATCCTCTAAAGGACCAACATTCACCCTAGCCAGCCTCTTCCTTTTTATATATTTATAAAAACTCTTGCTATCCTTTTTTATATTAAGCGCTAGCCCAGCTTCATAGTTTCTCCTACCCTTCTTTATCAACTTCTTTGTCAATCTTTGTTGACATTTAAACCTCTCCCAATCCTCTTCTCGCCCACTACTCTTAGCTACTCTAAACGCCTCCGCTTTTAATTTAATACTTTCCTTCACCTCCTTCGTTATCCACGGCTTATTACCTCTCCTCCTACAGTCCTTTTTGACCATCGGAATAAATTTCCGCTGAGCACCAAGAAAGATCTCCTTAAAGATCCTCCACTGCTCCTCAACAGACCCTCCCTCCAACGCGCTCCCCCAGTCCACATTCGCTAATTCTTCTCTCATCCTTATTATTATTAATCAAGAACTTATCTATCACTGTCTTAAAGACACTCAATGACCTGGCCTCCACAGCCTTCTGCGGCAAAGAGTCTCAGAGTGCAAAACTAGTTTGCACTCCCTTAAAACTGAACTCATGTACATCTATCTTTAACAAAATCTTAATATTAAACAGTCCCTCAGCTCTATCTAATTTGGCCTTTAATACAGCATATAGAGGATGGAATGAGGTTCAAAATATCTTTTATTTGCACATGTGCAAGTAAAAGGCAATTTTAAAAGCCACAGTAGGAAAACAATTTTGTCCCTCAGTTGTTACTATAGCTGTTAGAGGAATCCAATTCAGGAGTGAACATGACCATTCAGTTACTTTTGTTAACAAAAGCATTTCAATTACTGGACACATTTAGTACAGATTCTTTCACTGAGCACAGTGTTGCTTGACAGAACTTGAGCCAGAGAATCAGGGTTGCTGTATGAAAGAACTGAATGAGGCTTTGTGCTGAGAACATGATATTGCAGAACTCACACCCAAAATATTAGTTCAGAGAATCACTGCAGAGGAGATAAAGCAAAGAAATGGACAGGGCTCTAAAAATAGTGAAGGACATACTAAAAGTTTTTGATGACTAACCCATTTACTTGCAGTGAAACCTGAGCTATGGCAGTAAGTGAAAACCTTTTTGGAATGCAAGCAATTAAAATTATAAACGGATATCTACATGCAAAAAACATAGAGAGAACATCTCTAAGCGTAACTAGCCCATTCCATCACAATTATCCAACCTTTAAAAATGTAGTGTCGAAAGTTTAATTAGTTTCCAATAATTCTCTTTCAGCACTGTAGGGATTCTATGATTCTGTGAATCAGAATTATTTCTTCAGTTTGTCTTGTACTCCGTAATTTTATTTTTTAAAGTTGTTAACTAACCCTGGGTCATATTATTGTTGAGGTGTTCAAAGTGAAGGAGAAAGCAGATAAAATTGGTAGTGCCTTTATTAACCCATATGTCACTGCTAACTCGTGGTTGGCAGATGCCAGTCAAAACTAACCAAGTTCTTCCATCTCAATCAGCAAGGAAGGAAGTAACAGGAAACAAAATATCAGTGGAAAAGAAAAACTAAGTTCTTCCATTCCAATCAGAGAATAAGATACTAAAATACTTCATTAGGCATCGATCAATCTGTATCTTAATCCACAAAAAAAATACAATAAATTTCAAAACAGAGAACTGTCTTAATATTTCAAGAAGAAATTATTTCAGGACATTGATTCCAGTACAATCAAAGTATAACAAATCTTGTTCAAGGATAGTGAAAAATTTGATAAGTCTGGTTTTCTGGAAACACTACATAGAAGAGTGTGGAATTCTCAGCAACTTAAAGCAAACAGGTTTCAACACATGTCTGGGAACTGGCCAAAATAAACGCCAATGGGTAAACCTCTTTAATGAAATGTGATCACCATTTCTTTAAACATATTCTTGAAAAAAAGAGGCCCTTGAACTTGAGGGACAGGAAAATGAAATCAGATAGCAAATGTTGCACATTTGTAACTGTAAAATTAGAAAGCAATTCTTTTTCCTTGACAAGTGATTTCCAAGTTTCACTTGTTTTTGTTATTCACTGAATAACCCAACCCTAGATGCCCTAAAATTATAATACAGCTGAAGGGCAAAGTAAGCCATCTCACAAGATAGTTAAAAGTCAACCAAGTTGGAATGGGATTGGAGCGCAAATAAGTTAAATCAGGTGAGCACAGCAGATTCCCTTCAAAGAAAGTACATGAGTGAACTAGTTGGATTTTTGTGACATTACAATAGTTTTGCGTCACTTTTACTGATACCAGGTTTTTGTTTCTAGAATTTTAGAATAGAATTCACACTTTTCACCTGCTCTGATGGAAACTGAACTCACATCTATGAGATCTTCTGTAGCCTAACTACCATACCACTGACACACTTACATATTAACAGACTACACTGAAGCTGAGAGGGGAAATGGAGTTGGATGGAGGCTGCAAAAAAAGCAAAGTAGACTCAAATTTGTGGCGGTGTTGTAAAGATTACATAACTGTTCATCTCTTTTAGATATAGGGATGCCTGATTACATTAAATGTGCAACATAAATCCAAGGGATTATTGTTAAACTTTTACCTATACAATTGACTGTTACATAGAACATAGAACACTATAGCACAAACAGGCCCTTCGGCCCACAAGTTGCGCCGATCACATCTATACCTACCAAGCCATAGAACTATCTGTAACTTCCAATGCCATTAGATCCCATATACTCATCCAGAAGTCTTTTAAAAGACACCAGTGAGTTCGCCTCTACCACCACCGACGGCAGCCGATTCCACTCACTCACCACTGTCTGAGTGAAAAACTTAGTCCTAACATCTCCTCTGTACTTGCTTCCCAGCACCTTAAACCTGTGTCCTCTCGTAGCGACCATTTCAGCCTTGGGAAATAGCCTCCGAGAATCCACCCTATCTACTCCTCTCAACATTTTATAAACCTCTATCAGGTCGCCTCTCAACCTTCGTCTCTCCAGGGAGAAGAGACCTAGCTCCCTCAACCTATCTTCATAAGGCATGCCTCCCAATCCAGGCAACATCCTTGTAAATCTCCTCTGCACCCTCTCAATAGCTTCCACATCCTTCCTGTAGTGAGCTGACCAGAACTGCGCACAGTACTCCAAGTGGGGTCTGACAAGGGTCCAAGTCTATGTTCTCACTGTCAGAGAATGGGCAGGATATGAAAAGGTATATGAAGAAGTGCTAAGTACAGAATTCACTCGAATAAGAGTTGGGTTTATCTATTTCACAATGTGTAAACTGGCTTGATATAATTTAGTAATGTCAATGCAGAACTGGAATGCTTAATTAACCTGTCTTTTCTATGTGCACTTGAAAACAGAGGTGGGACAGTGGAAAGAGGTGAAATTGGCCTTCACTAGTAGTACAAAATTGATTATCTGCAATTGCAAGCAACTTCAAATGACTTCAATTTCATCTGCTGGACTCACATATAGAATATTTTTTAAAAAGTAGTTTAGCTGTTAAAACAAGGACACTGACTTAAGATGGCTACCACAGGTCATCTAAGGTTTTGGACTACAAGCTGGCCAGGTTTATGGAAGCTACTGAAAGTGGATTGCAATGAATGTATTAGATTACATCCTTGTGGAAGGTTACTTCTGCCCTTGTCAGGATTTACTCCAAAAAAAATGAAGGACAATAAAGCTTCAGATTTTCTTTCAGCAAAGGAGAACTCACAGATTATGCACAAGTGCCAATGGCCACTTACCTTCCTCCATTGTATGTAGATGGTTTTGACCATGAGAGGTGGAAACTGCTAACATGCATAGACTATCAATTGTTTTCAATAAATGGCCAGTTGCCATATGACCAAAACCCTGGTATTTGAAAGTATATTACTGTAAAGCCCAGGTGGCTTTGAGGCAGTCTAGAGAAAGGATATATAAAAACAATAACAAAGCCGTTTGCCTCTCTTGCTTTCAATTAAAATGAACCTTACCTGTTTTTTTCAGACTATGGACAGCAGCAAAGGAATTCTAAAGAAGACTTCAAATTCCAAAACAGTGTTTCCAGAGAATAAAAACAAGATTACCGCTTTAAGAACTGCCTCACCCAGAAACAACAGTGAAGGACTGATAATCATGAACTCTTTACATACTAGCCTGTCGTGTGTGTGTGTGTGTGTGTGTGTGTGCGCGCGCGCGCGCGAGTGCATGTGCAAGAGTGTCTGTGCGAGAGAGAATGTGCAGGTCTGTTTGTTGTGACAACTGGGACTTTTCTGATATTTTTATACTGTTTACCTTTAGCACAAAAAGAGCTAACCCTTTACTCATTTAAATGCAAGAAAGCCTGCTGAACTGAGTTAATTGCAATCAGCATGTAAATAGTCACACTGAATTTGCACATTCATATCCATATAAATTTCAAAAAGAAATGTTACAATCAGCCAAGGAGAGGGGGAGAGTCCTTGTACTCATCCTCACCTGGTTGTAACACTAGTTTCAGTGGAGAGAGATAAGATGACTATAGGGGACACTAAGACCTGTGACCTTCAATGTGCTCAAGCACAAGCAGGAGGTCAAAAACAGTTCCAAGAATTGCAAAAACAATTCACACAATGAAACTATTGTAAAGGATAAAAAGAAACAAATGGCATTCCAATAAAATTTAGAAGCAACTATAATTTAAGTAACAAATAAAAAAAACCCTGCATTTATAAAGCACCTTTTATGACTTCAGGGTGTTTTGAAACACTTTACACTAAGACTTTTGAAATGTATTCACTGTTGTAATGTAGGGGAAAGTGGCAGCCAACTTGCACACTGCAAGGTCCTCTTAGCACTAATGATCTAATGACTCGATAGTGCGGACAATTCTCCCACCCCACTAAGCCAATTATCTAGCACAGCAAGGTGGGAGAATCTTGTGTCTGGGGCATGCGCGGGATTCGCACGTGCGTTCCCATGGTGCGCACATCCAGTGCTGGGTTTCTGGTGTCATCAGATCTGTGCTGGAAACTGGCGGGAAGACCAGCTAAGTTATTTTAATCTAATTTTAATGTTATTTAAATGTAATTAGCGGGCCTGGGTCTGAATTCTCCAGGCCCGCCAGCCTCTCCCACTCCACCAGAATATTTCACTCCGGCGGGGTTTACAGTAGCTCCCCACTTTCGGGGAACTATCGGAACAACCCCACTGGAGTGGGGGGAGGGGGGAAAATAGGGCAGTGATCGAGCAGGCCAGCAAATTGCAGGCTGAGTGTACGGGGCCACCGCGCATGCACAGAGGCCCTTTGGTTTCAGCACCCCCCGCAACCCTCCCCACCCGCCATTCAAAAGGAGGGGAAAAAAATCAAGCTTAACAGTGTCCTGAACAACTGCTGCATTGCCAAGAGCAGGCCTCGTACCATTTTATCCTGACCAACATTTATCCCTTAATCAATATTCTAAAAGCACATGATCTAACCATCTATTTCATTGATGTTTGTGAGTCTGTTGTGTGCATATTCCCCTACATTAAAACAGTGACTGCACTTCAGAAGCATTTAATTGCCTTTACAATACTTTGGGATGTCCTGAGATTGTGAAAGCTGTACACAAATGCAAGTTCTTTCTTATCATTTCGAAATGGTGAAGGAAGATGCTGTACCTTTTCCTTAGTTTCCTGCAGTTCCTGTTCCATGAGCTGTTTCTCCCTTTCCCACGTGGATTGCTGCTGGACATGCTCCTTCTCCAATCTGCTGGAGGTCTCCTGAAGTTGTCTGGTTACACAGACTACCTCATCCTTCTGCTGGGAAAGTTCAGCTAGTCTTGTGTGAAGCAACCGAATGTTATTCTGATTAGCGTCCACCTTGGCACTGAACTGGGAATTCTGATCACTCAACTGTAGATTCTTGCTATTTAGCTGGGCAATTTCAGCCACATACTGTGTGTTCTAGACAAGATGGATGCAAAAGAATAATATTTATTGAGGAGATATCACATTATACAAGAAAATTTTCACATTTTTTGTCTTTAATCTGAAAATTACCCTTTAGGAATGGACAAGGTAAACCAAACAGTGAAGGCACAAATCACCAAGGAGCTTTTTAAAAATTCATTTGTGTGATGTGGGCATTGCTGACTAGGCCAGCATTTATTGCCTATCCTTAATTGCCTGCGTGAAGGTGATGGGTGGACCACTTTCCCAAACTGATGCTGCCAGGTATAACTACCATCATGCTATTAGGGAGGGAATCCCAGGATTTGGATTCAGAGGTAGTGTAGGACCAGCATTATTTCTGTAGGTCAGGATGTTGTGCGACTTAGAAGGAAACTTAGAGATACTGGTATGCCCTTGCATCTGCTGCTGTTATTCATCTAGACTGTAGAAGTCATGGGTTTGGCAGGTGCTACCAAAGGAACCTCAGTGAGCAGCTGCAGTGCATTTTGTACCACCTCCCAACTCAAAAATGGAAAATTCCATCCAAATACATCCTTTTATTATCAAGTCACCTTGGCGAAACCACACTTTGCTAGCCCAAAACAGCATTCCTAAACTACCCTCCTAAATTCAAATCCTTACCCGTTTCTGAAGTTCCTCAAATTCTCTCAGTTTGCACTCTTTTTCATTTTTCAACTGTTCCACTTGTTTTCTGTACAACACAAATGGTTTACTTAAAGGAAGTCCAATCACAGAGAGCAATCCAAAACCAAAGCATTGTGCAAAGCTTCTAAAGCACAATCCAACTTACCTTTGTTCATTAACTTGACCCTCCAGATCCTGGAACTCCTGATGAAACCTCACCATTTTTCTTTTCAAGGAAGAGTTTTCTTCAGAAAGCATTTCAGACTCATATCTGAGGAACATATTATGCTTGTCAAATAACTGCAGCTATTCTCTAGAGAATTTCAGGAAGTGCTCCAAGTACAACATCTTTAAGGAGTAACTAAATGTTGGCCTTTACATTGCAAAAAATTCAATTTGTCCCAACATTAATCACAAGATAGTCTGCAGAATGCAAGGATTACAAATGAGTAAAAGACATAATGATCAGACATGCAGAAATATTTTCCATGCTTTTAGTACATTTACCACCATCACCAAGGTAAGACAGACATTCCATAAATCAAGTTAAATACTGATAATTCTAGCATTATTTGGCTGAAATCGTGGGTGTGTTTTAGAGAGGCGACAAAGACTTTGTTTTAAAGACAGTAAGTTATTATGATCTGGAATACACCACCTGAAAGCATGGGGGAGAAAATTGACAGCAACTTTTAGACGGAAATTGAATGCAAACTAAAGAATTTGCAGGTCTATGGACACTGGGACCAACTGGATAGCTCTTTCAAAAAGCTAGTTAGTATAGGCACAAATAACTTCCTGCTCTTTTGTACTATTCCAAGCCTTGCCCATTTATTTCACTAGGCTTACGTCATCTTAAAATAGCAAGTATGAATCCATCAATCCACACATCTACTAATGTCAATTTGAACCCATCAAGGCCCATTATAAGGCTCGTCAGACATTGCAAAGAGGCCAAAAATAATTGAGACTTCAACAGAGATTAGTAGATACTTCTCATGGACTGGAGCAGCTGATGCACAAGTGCATCTGAAACTCACAACATCCAAGAAGAGTTCCTTCAAATTCAATAACACGTGGTCTTTGAGGTGCATTTTCATCTTGAACCGGTGCCGCTTGCTCTTTACAGGCAGAGTTTCCAATCACAGTACAATTAACTCTCCTCCCCTGCTAGTCCACTGCAAGAGCAATGGACATAGATAAAGAGGTCCAACGTACACTTGAGAAAGGTAGGAAGTGACCAAATGAAAATTTGCAAATTAGATGCAGCTTAGTACAATCGCACAGAAAAGGCAAAACTTGCGAAATTGCAGAAATATCATTCTTGATTGATTGCAGATGAAGAATTCAGTTTAATTGTTGACAAAAAGAAAACAAAAGTTTGCATGCTTGATTTTGATTAACGGAAGGTTAGCTGTCAGTTCAGGAATTAGGATGCAATTCTTGTGATTAGTAGCAGTAGTAATGTGGTCATTAGCGATTCGAAGATAATTATGACAAACCTGTATTTCTTCTCAGCTTCAGCTCCTGCCTCCAGTTTAGCTACTAACCTCTGCAGCTTCCTGGTCTCATTTTCAAGTCCCTGCTCCTTTCTCTCAGATTCATCCATTACTTGCCTCAATCTTATTTCCATCTCATCTCTTCGCTGTTTCAAACTCAATATTTCCTCTTCCTTTTTCTTCATCAGTGCAGAAAACTCTTCGTTGGCTGAGGGATTGGCACAGCAAAGGCATGAATTGTCCCCGGTGACTTTTTCATCCTGATGGGTTAGATGCCCCGCATTCACCATACGCCTTAGCTCTTTTATCTGAGCCTTTAAACTCTCGCTGTCAGAGCTAAGACTGTGTATTTGTTCTTTGTACTTGGTTTCCATTTCTTCCCTCTCTATTGCAAACGTTCTACAGATCTCAGCTTGTTCCTCTTGCATTTTCTCCTGCAGGCTCAGCTTCTCTTTCTTGGCCTCATTGCAAAGTGCCTGAACTTGGGATTCCCACTGACTGTTCTTTTGGCTCTGCTGTCTCAACAACTCCTCAATTTTCAAGTCGTATCTCTGGATCAGCTCGCTTTTCTCAGACTGATATTTTTGGTTTAACGCAACATGGTCGACTTCCAAAAGTGACAACCTCAGGTTAGATTCATCTCGTGTTGCCTTCCTAAAGACATTTGAATACTTTTCATTAAACTGCTTGAAACAACCCTCAAAACAATTATTTCCATTATTCCCAGTGCCCTTCAGGAGATTAAGTTCTTACAAGCAGAGCAGTAACTCATGACGAGCCCAGTTCCTGCCCCACAACATCCAATAAATTCTTAAATGATTCCATGACTTTCATATTCTAGCAGGAGTCAGTTTTGAGTGACAGTTTACAGATTTTATAGTTTCAAGCTGTGACCTCAGGCCTCACTGGACCAGTACGATACAGGCTTAGATTGACCGTACCCTAGTATCCCCTGTCCCTCTGTAACCTTACATGACCTTAGTACTGAGAAGATATTTGCATTTACCTAGCATCATTTACCACCTCAGGGCATATAGGGGAGGTGATGGCCTAGTGGTATTATCACTGAAAAGTTAATCCAGAAACTCAACTAACGTCCTGGGACCCGGGTTCAAATCCCTGTATGGTGGAATTTGAATTTTAAGAAATACACATTGGGAATTAAGCATCTACTGATGACATTGAAATCATTGTCAATTGTCGTAAAAACCTATCTAGTTCACTAATGTCCTTTAGGGAATGAAATCTGCCAAACTTACCTAGTCTGGCCAGCATGTGACTCCAGAGCCAAAGCAACACGGTTGACTCTCAACTACCCTCTGAAGTGGCTTGGCATGCCACTGATTCAAGGGTGATGAGGGATAGGCAATAAATGCAGGCTAGCCATGCCCATGTTGCATGAAATTAAAAAAATCCCAAAGTTCATTATTGCCAATCAAATACTAATGAAATGTGGTCACTCTTGTAATGAAAGAAATGCAGCAGGCAATTTGTGCAACGCAAGATCCCACAAACAGATAATCACCAGATAATCTATATTAGGTGTTGGTTGAGGGATATATAATGGCCAGGACAATGGAGCAAAGCCTATTCTTTCACAATGGTGGTGTGCGATTTTCTGCGTCTACCTGCAAGGGAAGATAGGGCTTCGGTTTAACAGCTCACCTGAAACTCCCCAGACAGTAGTGAGGAGAACAATAACAAAAAACTTCTAGTTGGCCAATCATTAGCAACCTGCAGATCATTAACCTTTTTCATTCCTAGGGCATGGATGTTGCTAGTAAGGCCAGCATTTCTTGCCCATTTGTGCTGAGCTTTCTTGAACTGCTGTGGTCAGAATGGCATAGTTACAGGATGTTCCTTCTGGCTGGGGAGTTTAGAACTGGGGAGAGGGATCACAGAATTAGGATATCAGCCACTTAGAACAGAGATGAGGAGAAACTGATTCAGACAGACTCTTGCAAATCTTTGGAATTCCTTACTCAGTCGTTGAAGTATACTCAAAAAATAGATTTTTGGATAGTAATAGTAACATATCAAGGATATGGGGATTGTACAGGCAGGTGTAGCTGAGATAGAAGTTCAGCCCCAAGCTAACTGAATGGCAGGTGAGGCTCAATGGGCAGAGTGGCCTACTCCTGCTCCTATTTCTTCTAAGAACATAAGAAATAGGAGCAGGAGTAGGCCATCTAGCCCTCGAGCCTGCCCTGCCATTCAATAAGATCATGGCTGATCTGAAGTGGCTCAGTTCCACTTTCCCGCTTTCTCCCCATAACCCTTAATTCCCTTGCCTACCAAAAGCCTATCTAACCGTGTCTTAAATATATTTAGCGAGGTAGCCTCCACCACTTCAACGGGCAGAGAATTCCAGAGATTCACCACCCTTTGAGTGAAGAAGTTCCTCCTCAACTCTGTTCTAAACTGTGCCCCCCCTCCCTTATCTTGAGGCTGTGCCCTCTAGTCCTGCTGTCCTTTCTGAGCGGGAAGAATCTCTCTACCTCTACCCCATCCATCCCCTTCATTATCTTATACATCTCTATAAGATCCCCCCTCATCCTTCTAAGCTCCAACGAGTACAGACCCAGTCTATTCAGCCTCTCTTCATAGTCCAACCCCTCATCTCCGGTATCAGCCTAGTGAACCACCTCTGCACTCCCTCCAAGGCCAAAATATCCTTGCGCAAATATCCAAAATATCCTTCTGTTGTTATCTGCTCCGATATTGCTGTTAGGTTGGGAGTTTCAGGATTTTGACCCAGCGATGATTAGTTTAGGTGATTAGATTAAGATACATCAAGTGGGAACTGAGGGTGGAGGTGAGGGTGTTCCCAAGCATCTTGTTCTTCAAGGTTTGGGAGATGCTGACTCAGACATGAGAATTTTACCAATTGAATTACAGCTGACAGCTACCCAGATATATTAAACCCCAGTTTTCATTTCCACCCAATAATGTGCCGGTAACTGTTGTAAACAGCAATGTTAGGCACTACCTACCTCAGTTGCTGCAGCTCCTTCTGATGTTGGAGTTTCAGCTCTTTCTCCATTTGAAGCTTCTCCTTTGTTAACTGTTGCTCCAATTCAGACTTGTCCTTGACAAAGGCCTGCTGCTGTTCTGTCCTCTCCCACTCAAACTTCTTTTCTAATTCCTGCATTTGTAATGCTAACTTGGGTTTAGCCCATGCTTCGAACATTTTAGTCAACTCTCCATCCTTCTTAAACTCCTCCATTTTGTATTTCAAGTTCTCTGACTGCTCTTTCCTCAGCTCTTCTTGCAGGCTCACCTTCACTGCTTCATGTTCCTTTAGCAGAATGGCGATTGCCTCTTCCTGTCTTGCTTCTGCTTGTTGCTGTTGAACACGAAGCTCACGCACTACACCCTGCAGTCTCTCCATTTCCTGCTCCCCGGTCATCCGTTGATCCTCCAGTTCACTGATCTCAACCTTAAAGCTTTGCTCAACATACTTCCTCTCTTTCTCAAAGTTCTTCTTCATCAGTTCAATTTGTCTCTCATAATAATTTACCTGCAAAATAAGAGCGACATTATTCAACCTTGTACTTCAGCAGTGCTGCACTTTTAAACACAAAGAATAAGTGTAATTCACTAAGCAATGTGGCAGAATTAGACTAAAGTAATGAACACCCAAGTATTTCAGTTTTTCTGCTAGCTCTGAGGTACCTTCTCATCCTGCCGGTCAATGGGTGGAGCAAGCCAATAAGATTGCGAGACAGATGAAAAATTGGCAAGATCATGGAGCCCAATGACAGAGGGGTGGAGGCAGTGACAGATCCCTCTGTTCTGTGTTGTACGGATCAGAGAGATCTGTGCATGAGCGATTGCGCAATTTGCTGTGAGTTAACGGCTTTCGGTGAGTTTAGGCCCAGTCCCCTCCCCTGCTCATGGGAAACAGATCTTGTTTCATTTTTTGCTCAATGTGGTAAGGTTGGATTTTTAACTACCCAAAAAATTGGCACAACTCACTCCCGTTTTCATGTCCGTTCATCACTTTGAATTTGTTTTGGTAAGATTGCTCCAAGTACCCAAGCTGTGCGTTAAGTTTGAGGTTTTTTTTTCTGCATTCTCAGTGATTATAAAAAAATCCCCTGGAACTTGTCATGTGGTTCAGGATAATGCACAACAACCTTACGAGAGAGAGGAAGTAATAAATAAAAACATTAAAGTCTCTTGCCTTTGTTTCTAATTGTATTTTAAGGTCTTGCACTTCCTGAAGATGCTGCTTTCTGCATTGCTCCATTGCTATCTCTGCTTTGATGCTCATCTGAGCACATTCACCTTCTGGGGAAACCTTATCTATTCAAAAAAAAATTAATCAAGTTCAGTGGTTTGCGAATAAAGCACTGGAGTTCATTTCTAGAGGAATCAAATCAACAAGCAGAGAAATAATGTTCAATTTTTATAGAACTTTGGTCAGACTGAACTTAAGGCATAATTTCAAATATTAAAGAACACTGCTTATGATTTTTCTATTTGCTAGTTGTATTTGGAAAGAATTCATTCCTCAGTGAATAGAAACTTCTAAAAATAACTTTGGAAAATATTTTTAAAATTTAACTAAAATTCTTTCATTTTATATATTAATAGATGTGCTATGATTCCACATAGTTGCCTCAGTGACGGCAGTCTCATCTCGTCACTCAGAAGTGATAATAATAAAGCGATTCTGAAATCTTGAAGTAACATAATGAAAGCAATGGTAACACATCATCAATTCACCATCAAGTTAATAAGCCTGGAGAACAGCGGTGAAGTTCTATTGCTCAGTGTAAATAAACTACTGTTTTGACTTAAGAAATCATCAATATACCTTCCTAACATCATTGTTCCATGATATCATGATCACACTGCCTTGACTCTGAAAATATAACCCATTCCTCGGGGGTTCAAATTTCACTCCAGAAACATAATAATAATCACACATAATTTGTAATACCACACTCCAGTACAACAATGGAAAGCATTGCTCTATCAAAGGTCCCTTCTTTCTGATAAGAAGCTAAACTAGGGCCCTGGCTACCTCCTTAGGAGGACATAAAAACAGAATGGTTTGCATGGAATAAGGCCATTCAGCCCATCATGTTTTTGCTTCCTCTCTGCAAGAGAAACTCAGGTAGTCTCACTCGCCTTTCTCCTGCAGCCCTGTAGATGTTTCCTCTTCAGTTAATTATCCAACTCTCTTTTGAGAACCAAGATTGAATGTGCCTCCACCACATTCTTAGGCAGTGCATTCCAGACTTTAACCACTTTCTGTGTGAAAATATTTATCCTCATCTCACCTTCAGTTCTTTGGCATTCAGTTTAAATCAACGTCCTCTTGTTCTCAACCCTTCCGCCAATGCAAAAGGTGCAAAGGGACTATTTCTGAGTTATTTTTTGAGAGTTATTCGGGAGGCACATCAGAAGTTCATCCCAAGGAGGATGAAACATGCCAAGGGGAGGACGAGACAACCATGGCTGACAAGGGGAGTCAAGGACAGCATAAAAGAACATAAGAAAGAGGAGCAGGAGTAGGCCATCTAGCCCCTCGAGCCTGCCCCGCCATTCAATAAGATCATGGCTGATCTGTCGTGGCTCAGTTCCACATTCCTGCCCTCTCCCCATAACCCTTAATCCCCTTGCCTATCAAAAACCTATCAACCCGCGTCTTAAAAATATTGAGCGAGGTAGCCTCCACCACTTCAACGGGCAGAGAATTCCAGAGATTCACCACCCTTTAAGTGAAGAAGTTCCTCCTCAACTCCGTTCTAAACCGCACCCCCCTTTATCCTGAGGCTGTGCCCTCTAGTCCTACTGTCCTTTCTGAGCAGGAAGAGCCTCTCCACCTCTATCCTATCCATCCCATTCAACATCTTATACATCTCAATGAGATCTCCCCTCATTCTTCTAAACTCTAACGAGTACAAGCCTAGTTTAATCAACCTCTCCTCATAGTTCAACCCCCTCAACTCCAGAATCAGCCTAGTAAACCTCCTCTGCACTCCCTCCAAGGCCAAAATATCCTCACGTAAGTGCGGTGACCAAAACTGCACACAGTACTCCAGCTGCGGCCTCACCAGTGCCCCATACAGCTGCAGCAAGACCTCCCTACTTTTATATTCAATCCCCCTCGCTATGAAGGACAGCATCCCATTCGCCTTCCTGACCACCTGCTACACCTGCAGGCTGGGTTTTTGCGACTCATGCACAAGGACCCCGAGGTTCCTTTGCACCGTCGCATGCTGCAGTTTTTCACCACGTAAGTAATAGTCCTTCCTACCATTATTCCTACCAAAGTGGACAACCTCACATTTGCCAACATTAAATTCCATTTGCCAGTTCCTGGCCCATTCGCCCAGCCTATCTAGATCCCTCTGCAGACTCTCCACACCCTCCGCACAATTTGCCGTTCCACCAATCTTGGTGTCATCAGCAAATTTCGACACCACACACTCGGTTCCCTCCTCCAGATCATCTATATAAATGGTGAATAGCTGAGGCCCCAGCACCGACCCCTGGGGCACTCCACTGGTCACCAACCACCAATCCGAATAGCACCCATTGACCCCCACTCTCTGCCTCCTATTTGACAGCTAATCCCCTATCCACACTAACACCCTACCCCCAACTCCATGCCCCCTGACCTTCTGCAATAACCTCTTGTGAGGCACCTTGTCAAACACCTTCTGAAAATCAAGAAAGACCACATCCAACGGCTCTCCTCTATCCACCGCCCTAGACACATCCTCATAGAACTCCAACAAATTCATCAGACATGACTTCCCCTTAACGAAACCGTGCTGCGTCTGCTCTACCAAACAATTCTCCTCAAGATGCCTCGCTATTTTCTCCTTGATCACGGATTCTAACATTTTTCCTACAACAGACGTTAAACTAACCGGCCTATAATTCCCCGCCTTTTGCCTGCCACCCTTCTTAAACAACGGCGTAACATTAGCCGTTTTCCAATCTTCCGGCACTTCCCCGGAATCCAGCGACGTTTGGAAAATAATCACCAAGGCATCCACTATCACCTGCGCCATTTCCTTCAGAACCCTTGGATGCATTCCATCCGGTCCTGGGGACTTGTCCACAATCAGTCCCTCCAGTCTGTCGAGCACCACCTCTCTAGTAACAATAATGTCATTCAGGCCCTCCACTCCTACCATCTTTCCATCGCTAACACCCGGCAAATTACTCACGTCCTCCTCCATGAAGACCGAAATAAAAAAGTTATTCGGGGCCTCAGCCATTTCCCCATCCCCTACCACTAAGTCCCCCCTCTCATCCTCTAAGGGTCCAACGTTCACCCTAGCCAGCCTCTTCCTTTTTATGTATTTATAAAAACTCTTGCTAAATCTGACAACATTTTGCAGCGAGGGTACCAGAGGACTGGAAAGTAGCTAATTTAACACTGCTTAAGAAGGAAGGGAGGCAGCAGATGGGAAATTATACACTGGTTAGCAAGACTTCAGTTGTTGGCAAGGTTTTAGAGTCCATTATTAAAGATGAGATCGCAGAGTACTTGGGAGTGCATGATAAAGTAGGACTGAGTAAGCACAGCTTTGTCAAGAGGAGGTCATGTCTGACAAATCTGTTAGAGTCCTTTGGAGGCGGTAACAAGGAAATTAGATAAAGGAGAGCCAGTGGATGTAATTTATTTAGATTTCCAGAAGGACTCTGACAGGGGCGCATAGGAGGCTGTTAAATAAGTTACGTGCCCGTGATGTTAAGGGCAAGATCTTGGCATGGATAGAAGATTGGCTGACTGGAAGAAGGCAGCGAGTAGGGATAAAAAGGTCTTTCTCAGGACGGAAGCTGGTGACTAGTGGTGTGCATCAGAGTCGGTCCTGGGACCACAACTTTCCACAATATACATTAACAATTTGGAGGAAGGAACTGAAGACACTGTTACTAAGTTTGCAGATGATACAAAGATATGTAGAGGGACAGGTAGTATTCTGCAGGAGGACTTGGACAGGTTGGCAGAGTAGGCAAAGAACTGGCAGATGGAATACAATGTGGAAAAGTGTGAGTTTACGCACTTTGGAAGGAGGAATGGAGGCATAAACTATTTTCTAAATGGGAAAATGCTTGGGAAATCAGAAACATAAAGGGACTTGGGAGTTATTGTTCAAGATTCTCTTAAGGTTAATGTGCAGGTTCAGTCAGCAGTTAGGAAGGCAAATGCAATGTTAGCATTCATGTCGAGTGGGTTAGAATACAACAGCAGGGATGTACTTTGGAGGCTATATAAGGCTCTGATCAGACCCCATTTGGAGTACTGTGAGCAGTTTTGGGCCCCACATCTAAGGCAGGATGTGCTGGCCTTGGAAAGGGTCCAGAGGAGGTTCACAAGAATGATCCCTGGAATGAAGAGCTTGCCATGAGAGGAATGGTTGATAACCCTGGGTCTGTACTCACTGGAGTTTAAAAGGATGAGGGGGGGATCTTATTGAAACTTACAGGATGTGAGACCTGGATAGAATGGACGTGGAGAGGATGTTTCCACTAGTAGGAAAAACTAGAAGCAGAGGGCACAACGTCAGGTTAAAGAGACGATCCTTTAAAACAGAGATGAGGAGGAATTTCTTCAGCCAGAGAGTGGAGAATCTGTGGAACTATTTACTGCAGAAGCCTAGGTCATTGAGTGTCTTTAAGACAGAGATAGATAGGTTCTTGATTAATAAGGGGCTCAAGAGTTAAGGGGAACAAACAGAATGGGGATGAGAAAAATATCAGTCATGATTGAATGGCGGAGCAGACCCGATGGGCTGAGTGGCCTAATTCTGCTCCTATGTCTTATAATCTTATTTCAAAGAAGAGCAGAAGTAGTTTTCCTCAGTATTCTGGCCAATATTTATCTGTCAATCAATTAGGAAATTTAATAGACGTGTTCAAAATTATTAGGAGTCTGGATGGAGCAGATTGAGAGAAACTATTCCTACTGGAAGGAAGGATGGAACTGAAGACGAGTTGCTCTTGCAGAAAGCTGGCATAGACACAATGGGCCGAATGGCATTCTGCGCTGTAACCATTCTATTGTTATTTAATCACTACAAACAAATTATTTGGTCATATCTTTCACTGCTGTTTGTGGGGCCTAGATGCCACATTTAAGCAGTGACTCCATTTCTTTGGCTGTACAGCAATTTAGGAGATCCTGAGGTATGGCAAGGCACTGTAGAAATCTAAGTTATCTCCTTACATCCTTTCCTTTCAAATAGTTATCCTCTGAACAACATAGATAACAAAGCACCACTCTGGGCTACGCATCTCCCAAATCCATTCTCAACCTGAATATTGACTCATAGGATTTTGTAATATCCACGTTATTCCCCTGTCCAATAACCTTAATGCAAAACTGTGGGGTGGGAGGAACAGCAGGGCTGAGGGATAACGGTGGATCTGCCATCACTTACCAGGAATAAACTCGTTCATGATGACTCTACCGTCACTGTCTATACAAACGGAATTCTTCTTGTTACCCACATTGCAACGTTTCCTGTGATGTAGCTGTGAGTGGAGCACTTGTACTTCAGATTGTAGCTCATCATTTCGGTCACGCAACTCCTGTGGGAATAAGCACAAAAATATTAGATAATGAAAGAGAAAGGGTCACAAAGTGACGCAGAATGAAGATGATTGGGTGATTCCTTGTCAATCACACCTGCTGTAAAATGACTGGGTTTGGTTTTTCACACGTAGTTTGTATTATGTAATTATTCTCCAAGCTGCATTTTGCTGGACAAGTGACTCTGTTATACTCAGGAGACTCAGTTTTCTATATTTTGGCTACAAGTTCAGAGATGTCTAGTTCCAACCACTCATTGACTCATGCAGTAGTGCTGATATTCAATACACCAAAAAATACTGTTGCCGTGAAATAGCTCCTTTTTTTGCATCAAATACACATGAAAACATCTGGGCCAAAAGTTTCTTCCATACTTGCATACAAATACACTTCAAAAAGTGCAAACGCATCAAATGGCCTTTCAAAAAAAGGGAGAATTCTGGGCATTGCTAAAGTATCAGGCAGAAACTTTTTTTTTATTCATTCTTGGAACACGGGCATCGCTGACTGACCACCATCTATTGCCCATCCCTAATTGTCCAAGGGTAGTTGAGAGTCAACCACATTGCTGCGGTTTTGGAGACACATAGGTCAGACCAGGTAAGGATGGCAGATTTCCTTCCTTAAAAGACATTAGTGAACGATATGGGTTTTTCCAGCAATTGTCAATGGTTTCATGGTCATCAGTAGATTCTTCATTCCAGATTTTTTTTTATTGAATTCAAATTCAACCATCTGCCATGAGTGGGGCAGGGTTTGAACTAGGTTCCAAAAACATGAGCCGAGTTTCTGGATTAAGAGTCTAGTGAAAATACCACTAGGCCATCACCAATAGCACCAAGTGTCCTTTCATTAAATTAGCAGACATCCATTAAATTCTCTTTTCAAAGAAATCTCTGACCACAAAGTGACCTGACACTGCATTGTTCAGGTTTGGGAAGGGAATCTCTCAATATCATCGCTAGATTTTCAAACACAGATGATAATTCACAATTAAAAGTCAAAAAATAGAGTTTTTTAAAAAAAACCTCACCACCTTTGTATAGATTTGTGGGGCAAGGTGCAAGTAAAATCAAAATCTGGGAAGCAATCCCGATGGTGGGTTTCTAATCATGCTATACCCAATGTGCATTAATGACATAATAAGTTTAAACTTTTAATTTGAAAACCCAAAGAAGAAACAGACTGTTTTGGATTTACCATTTCTTCAGAGCCAGATTGTTTACACTGACTTACACCAAATTAGGTTCGACTATATTTGAATGAGATTGAGCAGATATTTGGGTGCAAACTGGCACCGGTAATATGGGTGCAAATCAGGGTGACATGGTAGCACAGTGGTTAGCACTGCTGCTTCACAGCTCCAGGGACCTGGGTTTGCTTCCTGGCTTAGGTCACTGTCTGTGTGGAGTTTGCACATTCTCCTTGTCTCTGTGTGGGTTTCCTCCGGGTACTCCGGTTTCCTCCCACAGTCCAAAGATGTGTGGGTTAGGCTGATTGGCCATGCTAAAAAAATTTACCCTTTAGCGTCGTGAAATGCGTAGGTTAGAGAGATTAATGGGTAAATATGTAGGGATATGGGGGTAGGGCCTGGATGGGATTGTGGTCGGTGCAGACTCGATGGGCCAAATGGCCTCCTTCTGCACTGTAGGGTTTCTATGATTTCTATGTAATTTCTGGAGTCAGCCCACGGAGAAAAAATTCCAAGTTTTGATGAATACAATCACTTAAAATACTATTCCCCCTTTCCTTAAACACCGCACTCCTCCATCCTCTTCCTCCACCTCTAAAATGGGTGATTCCCAGTAAGACACAAATTCATATACAAGTTGACCCTCTATTATCTGAACTCGAGTATTCTCAGTGACTATTCATAAGTAAACGAGTATGAACAGGCAGTTTAGTGACAGCAAGTGCAAGCAAGTTATATCATATCCAAGTCCTCACCTCATTTCCCAGCAGGTATCATCATTAAAGAACTGAGATCACGAACTCTGGCTGAGTTTCCCTTTCCTTGATTTTTGAGATTATACTTGAAACCACAAACTCAATTCACATTCCTGTATTCTCAAAACGGACACTTTACTCTCAACTCAGAAGTCACCCAAATTATGTCCTAATTCAAATTTTGAGCAGCAAATTCCTGTCTTGAATACCTGATTGACTGAACTCACTGTCAATTTAGAACATTAAGGTTGGCCTGAATGTATTCTAGTAAAAATTAAGACAATTTAAGTATGGCTTTAGTTTACAGACTACAATTGCTTGTTACTCAAAGCTAAAACTCCTGTCATTGATATTCTAGTAGCAAGATTTCCTTACAAGACAGTTAAGGACAGAAAGGAGAAAAGATGTACATTTATATAGTGTTTTCCATATCTACTGGGCATATCAAAGCACCTTAAAGACACCAACATACTTTTGAAGTGTAGCCACTGTTGTAATGTAGGAAATACAGCAGTCACAAACAGCAATGTAATGAATATTGGTCAGGACATGAGAGGTAACAGAAATGTCTTTCAATATTGGGAAAAGCCATTGTTTTCAGTCCTGCTCCAAATTATATGATGTGAAGATACTGGCGTTGGACTGGAGTAAACACAGTAAGAAGTCTCACAATACCAGGTTAAAGTTCAACAGGTTTATTTGGTAGCAAAAGCCACTAGCTTTCAGAGTGCTGCTCCTTCGTCAGGTAAGTGGGAGTTCTGTTCACAAAAAGGGCAAATAAAGACACAAATTCAACTTACAAAATAATGGTTGGAATGCAAGTCTTTACAGGTAATCAAGTCTTAAAGATACAGACAATATGAGTGGAGCACACATTGAAGAGATGTGTATCGTCTCTAGCCAGGACAGTTAATGAGATTTTGCAAGGCCAGGCAAGTCATAGGCTTGCAAAATTTCACTAACTGTCCCGGCTGGACGACACACAACAATGCAGAATGTCCCAACTTGTTGGGACTCTGAATTGGCTTTAATTTGACTTGATTGGATTGGAATAAAGTTTAAAAATAACTGTCCTGGCTGGACGACACACAACAATGCAGAGTCGCTGAGCAGAGACCGATAGCCAAGTTCCGCACACATGAGGACGGCCTCAACCGGGGTCTTGGGTTCATGTCACACTATCTGTAATCTCCATGATTTACCTGGACTTGCAAAATCTCATTAATGGTCCCGGCTGGAGACAATACACATCTCTAACTTGTGCTTAACCCTCTCTTCACTCACATTGTCTGTACCTTTAACACTTGATTAGCTGTAAAGACTCGCATTCCAACTATTATTTTGTAAATTGAGTTTGTGTCTTTATATGCTCTGTTTGTGAACAGAACTCCCACTTATCTGACGAAGGAGCAGCACTCCGAAAGCTAGTGGCTTTTGCTACCAAATAAACCTATCGGACTTTAACCTGATGTTGTGAGACTTCTTACCAACCTATGTTCCTTCACTACCGAATCCATCCCTTTCATTGGCAACAGTCTGCAATCAAGTCAGTGTGTTTACAATGTCATATTTGATCCCAAGATAAGCTTTTGACCAAAATTTCATGCTATCACTAAGACTTCCTACTTCCACTTCCCTAAAACTACCTGACTTTGCCCATGTCTCAGCTCATGTGCTGCTGAGATTCTCATTCATACCTTCCTTACCTCAAACTCAACTGTTCCAACATGTTCCTGGCTGGTCTCCCACCACAAACTCTGCTGCCCGTGTCTCTGGGAAATGAATCTGACTCAATTTATTCCCCATCTCCATGCTCATTGGCCTACACTAGCTGCCAATCAAAAAGCATCTTGATTTCAGAATTCTTATCCTGTTTTCAAATTCTCTCTATGGCTCGCCCTTCCCTACCTCTGTAATTTCCTCCAGCCCTCCAACCATCTGAGAGATCTATGCTCCTCTAATTGCAGCCGCTTGTGCAGTCCCACTTCAAATTGCTCCACCATCAGTGCCCAGGCATTTGCTGCCTAGGCTCCAAGCTCTGGAATACCATCATTGCAATCATAACCCTGCTTTCCTCCTTTAAGACACTCCTTAAGTCTACCTCTTTGGCCAAGCTTTTGATCACATGACCTAATATTTCCTAATGGTGTTCAGTGTCATACTTTGTTTCTCCTGTAAAGCACTTTGGCATGTTAAATTATGTTAGAAGTATCATGTAAATGCAAGTTGATGCTAACTAAGCAATGGGACAACATTCTGATGGTTCAATTATTATGAATTTTGACAGAGAGAGACAGAGAGAGAGAGTTAGGTACCATCAGCTGATTAATGAAAGTTGACCCAATGGCAATGAAAGATATTGCCAAGAGACAACATGAAGACAAAAAGGAAGCCCTGGATACTTCTTATCTACAAGATTATGAGGGGCATAGATAGAGTGAATAGTCAGATGCTTTTTCCCAGGGTGGAAGAAACAATTACTAGGGGGCATAGGTTTAAGATGCAAGAGCAAGGTTTAAAGGAGCAAGTTGTTTTTTTACACAGAGGGTGGTGGGTGTCTGGGAAGGTAGTGGAAGCAGATATAATAGTGACTTTTAAAGGATGTCATGACAAATACAATGGGACAGGAGTAGAGGGATATGGTCCCTGGAAGGGTAGGGGGTTTTAGTTCAAACAGGCAGCATGGTAAGTGCAGGCTTGGAGGGCCAAAAACCCTGTTCGTGTGCCGTAATTTTCTTTCTTCTTTGTTCATATGTGAAGCTCCTGCGAAGGTTGGAAGCCAAAACCACTGCAGGAAATATACTGGCTACATTGGAACAGGTAGAAGGGACCAAGATAAAGCATTACCAAGGAGGTGAACTACAGAAGAGAGCTGATGGAAGATCAAGAAGTCAAAACAGAAGGGGAGGCAGAGGGAAACTAAGCAATTAATGATTTTTAAACTTTACAGTTCTGACATTTGGACTGGGCGAAAGCAGACTGAAGGAATTTGGAGATGCAGTAATTACATAAAATTGTACGACACAGGAGTAGGCTATTCAAGAAAAAAAACTGTTACCGTGTATATGTTTCACATGCATTCCTCTCATCTTACTTCATCAAATCCTATCATATTCTAATAATCCTATCTTCCTTATGTAATTATCCAGATTCCCCCTAAATGCATCAATGCTAATCACCTTATCCACTCCATGTGGTAGTAAGTTGCACATTCTCATTAGGAAATAACACTTTTCCTAAACATCTTATTGGATATACTACTGACTAGTTTATATTTAGGGCTGCTGGTTTTGGATCCCCACAAGTGGAAACACCCTCTCTAAAGTCACCCATCTTCTCTTTTCTAGAGAAAGGAGCTTTAGCCTATTCAGTCTTTCCTGATAGCTCTGTCCTTTCAGTTCTGATAGCATCCTTGCAAATCTTTTTTTCAAAAACAGTTTCTCCAGTGCTTCTATATCCCTGCTGTAATGTGAAGACCAGAACTATGTACTGTTGGGAGAGGTGGGTACAAAACTGAGTGACAACTTCACATTTCAGTATTTTAAAGAGGGGAAAACTGGAGGTTGGACAGTAGTTAACTTAGACACGACACAGTGACCAACAACTGAAAGGCACTACAATCAACTGGCAAATCCCTTGTTTTGAAATAAATGTTGGTGAGAATAGTAAAGTTGGCTGCATATAATTCATGCCTGCCAAATTTCATCACTGTGAAATTTGAGAGAGAGTAGGGCTTCCTGAAATACATTGTTGATGCGCCAAGTTGGAAAAGAAGAAAATATGAGAATTGATCTTATGCTCAGATTCAAGGCAACAGTGAGTTGGGGTGAAGATGATCACCTCAAATTGGCAAGTGTTTGACAGGTTACCCTCTTGTCTCTTCATCCATTTTTTGCAAATGGTGCTGGAAATATGAAGATTAGTAGCTAATTACATAAAACAAGTTCAAGAATATACTTTGAATGTTAAAATAGATCTGTACTTTTAAAAATATAGATTAAACCTCAATCATTAAAACATATTAATTTGATGCTCACCTTCACCCTCTAGTAATTCCAAAAGGAAGGCATTAGAGTAAAGAGAGAGACAGTGAACAAGGTAAGTACAGGTTTTTTTTCTGCTTTTATAAAGACTTCACATTTGTTGTGGGGTAGCATGAAGAACAATCTAATCCTTTGTCTGGATAAGAAATAAAAGAAATTTAAGGGTGAATGTCAACAATAAGAGATTTCTTTCCATTGACATCAGTATTTGCCTATAACTTTAAGCAGAATTATTAATGGTTACAAATAAAAACAACAAGAAAATAAATTGTGATAGGCTGAATGATTTTAAGATTTTATTTTAATTAAACATGTGGACAAATCAAACTGTCGAATCAGCCATCATCCAAATAGACCTCACCAACATCAGAACTCTCTTTGTGAAGCTTAACTTCCCCCACATAAGGAGTCACTACAGCAACTGTCAGACCCGAGTGCTTTTAATCCCAATCAACATTGTACCAGCAGTGAGAACAGTCATTTCATAATACTGTGTTGTACGATATTCAGTCAGTACCTATGAGGAAAAGGAATTAAAAAGCACAGGTTCCCAAAAGAAAACAGATGAAATGGGAAAGATTGAATTATGTATCTTGATGTGTAGAAATTTCAAATCACTATTAAACTTGCTTCAAAAACATATTTAATTCAACATCTTGCAAGTGTCCCAGAATTGAGAAAGAATCGCTTTACAGTTCTGCAGTTTTTACCTGTTCACATACATTATATAGAATTTTACTGAGCAAATACAGGTCATTTGACCATTGGTCTATAAATAGTGCATATGCTCTGCACATGTTTCCTCCTACCTTACTTTATCGATCTCTATCACCATATTTGCCAATTCCCCTCACATATCTATCTGGCATTTAGCAACTGCAAAAAGCTCATGAGCTTTTTGTCAGTAAGATTGTGGCTATTGGCTCAGCTGTCTTTGATACTTGCTGCTTTTTCCCAGGCCCACCAAGCCAAATTTTACCACAAGTCCCCTCTGCCCTAAACAACCCTAAACTTGCTTCTTTCTGTAATTTCTCTCCTACACATCCTTTCCTTCATGCTATCTTTGAGCTCTCCTGGTCCATAACACCCACCCTCCTGTTTCCTCAATCCTACTCCCATCAAATTGCTGACAATCAACCCTTCCTGGCCCCATGTTATCTGATATTTTTAACTGTTTCCTCTTCGCAGGTACTGTCTCCGTCCTTTTCAAACTAGTCATAGTCATTCCCCCCCCACCGCCTCATCAAAAGCTCCACCACTGATGCCCCCAATTTGATCCTGAGATGAACCTCCAGCCATATTCAGTGTTTCATCACCAAGATCACCTACCTCCATCTTAATGACATCACCTGTTTTCACCTCTTCCTCAGCTCATCAGCTACTGACACCCTCCTCCGTGTCTTGGTCATCTCTAGACTGGGCTATTCCAATACTCTCCCAGCCAAGCTCTCATTTTCCATACATTCAAAAATTCATCCAAAATTCCACTACCCACTAACACACAACTAGTCCATTCACCTCTCACCCTGTACTCACGAACTTACATTAGGTGTTGCCGATAGGGCACCAAAGTTTAAAATTCTCCTCTGTTTTCAAAATTCTGCACTCTTCCCCATCTCTGTAACTTGCTCCAGTCCTACGACCCACTATGATCTTTGCACTCTTCCAATTCTGGCCTCTTGCACAGCCCCCATTTTAATCACTCCACCACTGACAGCCGCACTTTCAGCAGCAGGAGCCCTAGACTCTAAATGTCACTGCAAGTCTCTCCCCATCCTTACCTCTCTCTCTCCTTTAAATTGTTCTTTAAAGTTTACGTTCTTGACCAAGCTTTTGTTTAACTGCTCTAACGTCACTGAGTGCCACATTTAGTTTCATAATGTCCAGTGTAACATCTTGGGGAAATTTACTGCATTAAGGCAACAATGTTTCCTGCAAGTCAAATCCAGTAAATATTGTGCAGGCCACTCACAGGTTGTTCCCTTTCGGGTACTGCATGTGCACAGTCACAGATGGAAACATAAAGGTACCTTGCATTAAACAGCCTATGCACAGCAATAAAAATTTACAGAGGGCATTTTAAAATAACATTATAGAATCCCTACAAGTATAGAAGGGAGCCATTCAGCCCTATCCCTGTAACCCCACTAATTCCCCCCCCCCCCAAAAACACATCTTGGTACACTAAGGGGCAAGTTAGTATGGCCAATCCATCTAACCTTCACATCTTTGGAGTATGGGAGGAAACTGGAGCACCCAGAGGAAACTCAGGCAGACGAGGGGAGAATATGCAAACTTCACACAATCAACCAAGGCTGGAATTGAACACAGGTCCCTGGTCCTATGAGGGAGCAGTGCTAACCACTGTGCACCATGCCACCCACTTAAACATCAATTGTTTTCTTTAAATGCTGGTGACCTCAACCACTCAGGGTGGTAGCAAGTTTTAGATTCTAGCCACTCATTTCATCCCTTTATTGCTCTAAAGCTGTCCTCCAGATGTCTGATGGATGATTGAAGGGTAAATGGGGTAGAAACTATTTTCTGTGGCAGGAGAGTCCAGCTTCAAACTAGAGACAGCTTGTCCAGAGATGATGTCAGGAAGTAGCTTTTCATGTCAGTGTTGAAACTCTCGCCGCCGCTTCCCTCCTCCTGTTTCTAGATACACAATCTAGCCTGTCATGTTCCAAACTGCCCATTAATTAAAAAAAACACTGAATTAAAGAAATCAGAATTAACTTGAAAAGCCAAAGAATAAACTGTCCAAGGGAGGGTCCTAGAAACATTACAGTGCAAAAGGAAGCCATTTAGCCCATTGGGTCTGCACCGACAACAATCCCACCCAGGCCCAAGCCCCATAATCCCATATATTTATCCCACTAATCCCTCTAACCTACACATCCTGGGACACTAAGGAACAATTTACATGGCCAATGCACCTAACCCACACATTTTTGGACTGAGGAAGGAAACCGGAGCACCTGGAGGAAATCCACACAGATACGGGGAGAACATGCAAACTCCACATAGACAGTGACCCAAGCCAGGAATCGAACCCAGGTCCCTGGAGCTGAGTCATGCACCTCTAGCTGCTCAAACAGTAATATTGCTTCATGATACTAAGAAACGTCAGTCTGTCATTTTTCCATCTACCTATCAGCAGCACAGAAAAGAGGCCCTGCCAGGTTGACTACTTGGGCCGCATTATACTAATTCTATTAGGCGTACCATCATCTATCTACAAGACTGATTCATCTCTGTGTGCCTATTTCATTCAACTCTACTGGAAAAGTAAATCATCCAGTATCCACTCAGCCTGCCAATTTCTGTGAAGGAATTCACCATTGGACTTTAATTCTGGATGGTAGGCACACATGAAATACTTAATATTTCCTCTGTGGTCTTTGCCCTGTAAATCTTTCTTTCCCTATCCGTTTGTTACCTTGCAAGCGCGTAGAGGATTACGTAGCAACTCTTCTACTGGTGTTTTGAGTATGTACAAATAAACTAACTGTTTGTATTCATCCTATCTCAAATTTGTTACGCAGTTATTAATAGGAAATTGTATCACGCCAAAACTGAGTTGGGAAATACACCACTGCTTACAAAAAAGGAAGCAAATCAATAAACACTTCTGTTTATGGATGGATGGAGAGAATAGAAATCAGGGCTATTTAAAATAACCCCCCTCCTGTACATAACATCTTCTAAAAGATTTTTTGACCAATACCAACCCTGCACTGCTGCTCATATTCCATTATAAGCTCAGAGAACCTCTGCTCTTCACCAAAGATCTCCAGACTTGGATGATCCAGTGCTCCAAACTGAACATGCGGAAGGAAAAGAGAGAAGGACAAATTAGACAAAAGAAAAGGCGCACTAGTTTGTTCTCTGACACATTGGGCTGGCAAATATGGTGGGGACCAGATTGGTGGGCAAGGGACACAATACATTATACTTGATGAAGCTGATATATTAACCAGTAGACTGTCATTTTCAGATACTCACTGAGCTGTGTGCATTTTGAACGGTTAACCAATTTCTTTTAATCTCACCAAATTCAGTTTACCCACTTATGTTTGCATTCTCGACACAGAAGTACAGCATTGTATGGGGATGATATCATGGCAATAGGGTGGGGGATAGGAGTTGCCTAATGCTATCTTATTAGGATATAGGACAGGAAAACAATGTTCCCAGCACTTTAATTTTGTTTTGCTGGTAAAACTTATATTTATTGCCCATCCCTTTTGTCCCCAAGGTGTTGATAAATCTTCACCTGCCATCCATGTAGTGAAGATGTTCCTGCAATGCTGTGGATAGGGAGTTCCAGTATTTTGACCCAGCCATGATAAGGCAATGTCAAAAAGTTGTCTAAGACTGGTTAGTATGTGTCTTGGGAAGGAACCTGGATATCATGATTCATCCATTGTCTTTATCTCCCTCAGTAATGGATATCATGAGTTTCAGGGATGAACTCTTACTGAGCTCCACACTCACCATCAGCCTCCTCCTTGCTGCTCCTGACCTCTTATCAGATGATCATTATTAGAAATTGAACGTATGGAGATGTCAGAAGCTCAACTCTGGTGCCTTCTTAGGTCAAATAGCTTGGCCATTCTCACCAAAACCCGCAGAAAATATTATTTAGATAAAATACTGGAGGCTGCAGTTGACGCTTGTATAACATGAAGCAGCACTTTCAAGGAGACAAAGAAGAAATATAAAAGGTCTTCCTTTTAAGTAAAGCGATATCTTATGGCAAGAAATTGCTCCAAAAGTAGAACTGATAGATACCTTACACAGTCAAACCATTCCAATGACAATGTGTGGGTATGTGGTGCTGTCAGCATAACTGTCGCACAATATTACGTGACAAGCCCACCCAAAGACCAAACAGAAACAGATAGAATAGAGAAACCCAACACTGAAAAGTTAAAGACCTTGACAGAAGAAAACAAGGCAACGTCTTGCAAGTAGGGGAACACAGACTGTCTTCAGAAGCAGCATCCAATGTTTAGAGCAACCCAGAAAATGACAAGAGTTTGATTCAGGCAGCTCAGTAAACTGACCTCTTGTGGAAGAAGGAATTGAAAAATTCATATTCAGGGTGCATGTTAAAATCTCGAGCACCACATTATTATCCATAAACCAAACAAGATCAAATCCCAACAGAAAGCAACCCAGGCACAAAAAGAGGAAGAAATCCCAATCCCTATGACTATTCGATCAGCAAATGCCTGCCCCCATATACCACTGAAGGTCAACTCTACCAGCACCAAGAGAAAATATCTGGTCAAATCAAGACACCCACACCAATAAGGTGAGAGTGAATCAAAACTGGGCATCCATGAGGCCGTCAGCAGCAGTATAATCATATTCTATCACAATTTGTAACTTCATGATCCAGCATATTCCTAACTACCATCACAACCTAGCCAGAAGATCAACCCGAGGAGTATCACTATGCATACTTAAAAGAATGACAACATGGTGAAGCTTCAACACAGGACTACTTGTGTACCAAAGAGCAGGAGCAGCATGCAGTGGTCAAAGCTAAGTGACCCAACAACCAACAGATCAGATCTAAGTCTCTGCAGTCTTCCACATTCTGTCATGAATGGTAGTGGACAATTAAACAACTAACTAGAGGGGGAGTCTCCACAAGTAACCCCATCCATAGTGGCACAGTGGTTAGCACTACTGCCTCACAGCACCAGAGATTCAGGTTCCCTGCTTGGGTCACTGTCTGTGCAGAGTCTGCACATTCTCCCCATGTCTGTGAGTTTCTTCTGAAGGAAGACGTGCTGATTAGGTGTGTTGCCCATGCTAAATTTTCACTCTGTCTACCCAAACAGGAGCCAGAGTGTGGTGACTAGGGGATTTTCACAGTAACTTCATTGCGGTGTTAATGCAAGCCTACTTGTGACACCAATAAATAAACATTAAAAAACATCCTCAAAGATGGAGGAGTTCAGCACATTTGTGTGAAGAACACACATGGAGCGACCATCTTCAACCAGAAGTGCATAATGGCAATCCATTTTGTATACATTCCGTCCATTAACAGTAGGACAAACCCAATCTGACCAAATGCCACCCCAGTGTACTCTCAATCAACAGAAGAATGATGGAAGATGCCACTGACAATACTAACAGGTGGCACTTGCACAGCAGTAACCTGCTTATTTACACACAGTTTAGATTCCGTCAGGCAATTGGACTCCTGACCTCCTTGATCCAAACATTAACAAAAATCTGAATTTCAAAGACAAGGTGAGAGTGGGCACCTTAAGATCGAGGCAGGAATTGACTGTGCACCAAGGAGTCATAGCAAAACCAAAGCCATTCACAATCAAGGGAAAAGCTCTCCACCATGTGGAGTCATCCTCCAGCACAAAAAGATGATGGTAGTTGGAGGTCAATCAGTCCCAGGGCATCACTGTAGGGGTTTCTCAGGGTAGTGTTCAAGGCTCTTCCATCAGCAGCCTCGTTCATCAAGTCTTCCCTCCAACTTGAGGTCTTAATTTGAACATTTGTTGATGATTGTATAATGAGCAGCATCATTCACGAGTCCTCAGGTACTAGAACAGTGCTATAAGTCACGGACAACATTCAGTCTTGGCCTGAGAAGTGGCAAATAACATTCCAGCCACACACGTGTCATATAACGTCAATGACCATCTCCAGCGAGAGGGAATCTAACCAGCTCCCCCTGACATTCAATGGCATTATTTATATTCTCCATGTACCTGAATGAGTACAGCTCCAAATACCTTCAAGAAGCTCAACACCAACAAAAACAGTTTCCTCTTGATCAGCACACAACCCACCTTAAAAAGTAACTACCTTCAGCACCATTGCACAGTGGCAGCAATGTGTGCCATATACAAGATGCATTACAGGAACTTGTTAAGATGCCTTCAACAACACCTTCCAAACCCAGAGCCTCTACTGTCTAACAGAGCAATGGTAACAGATGCAAGTCATATACCATCCTGGCCTGGAACTATATCGGCATTTCTTCACTGTGACTGGTCAAATTCCTGGAACTCTCTCTCAAATAACGCTGTAGATGGGCCTATGCTATATGGACTACAGCAGTTCGAGAAAGTGGATGAGCAACATTTGCTCAAGGGCAACAAATGTTGGCCATGCCAGTGATGCCTATACCCCAAAAGCAAATTTTAAAGAACTCAGGTCCCTACCCTGTGCACAAATTTACTGCATATGCTAGCACATTACTGATTAAGCTATTAGCTGCTGACTGCAAAATCTGAGCCAAGTGGCAGTGGCATTGAAAGAAACTGCTCAAAAAAAATCTCTCTCTGCGGCTTGGATTTTCCCATTTCTGACATCACTTTGAATTGGGTGGCAGTTCAAGGGAATCTTCAGGTATGCAGTAGGGTGACCAACCAATCATACTGAAGTATTTTCACAGACACCAAACCAGCAAGTAAAAGATGTTTTTATCCATTATTTAAATTATGTTTTAAAATTGAGTGAAATAAATGATTGGGAAGAATATATGGGCTAAAAAATCATAAGCAACTTCAAAATGAGTATTTTAAAAAATTGCCTTTTTTTGGTCAAAATGGATAAATTTGCCAATCCATAAACGTAAAATTAGTTTTCCACATATCAGCACTAAACATCAACTCAGTACACCATTAAAAATCTGGATACATCTCATCCCATAAGGTGCAACTTTTTAAGGGTTTGTTCAATGAGACTAATAATGTCAAAGTGCAAGTTATCATCATTTCAGTGATTTTTAACTGATTGCAAACCAAAGGGGCAGACCTATCAGGAAGCACCATCACTGATTGCAACTTGTGGATTTGTGTGTCTAACAGCATATAGAATCATAGAATCCCTATAGTGCAGAAAGAAACCATCCAGCCCATCAAGCATGCAACAACTCTCCAAAAGAGCATCCGCCCAGGACATTCTGCTTTGCCCTATCCCTGTAACCCCACGCATTTACCCATGGCCAATCCTCCTAACCTGCACATCTTTGGACAGATGCAGACGCCAGAAATTGGGGTCAGTTTCACAGGAGTAGTGATGGCAAATACTAATTGTTTCACCATCATTACTGCTGTAAAATCTAGGCCAGTATTCAATCCTTCTATTTGACTGTCCAAATCTCTTTCCCACCCCATACTTCTGTCCACTCCCCTTTGACCTAATCCCCTGCTCTTTCTTATCCTCCTCTTCCCTCTTTGCTTGTTTCATTCACTCTCTCCATCACCACCTCTCTTCCCATCGGTCCTGCCTCTCGTGTAATTTAACCCTGCTTGACCTTCGGGCAATGGCCCATGTCACAGAGTGTAGGACCAATATTACTACAAATCACTCAGTATTTTCCTAAAGCCTAGCTTCCCAATTGCATTTTATCCATAGAATCCCTACGGTGGAGAAGGAGGCAATTCGGCCCATCGCATCTGCTCCAACTCTTCAGCAAAGCATCTTACCAGTCTGATTTTCCACCCTACCCCTGTAACTCCATATATTTACCCCACTAATCCTCCTAATTTACATATTTTGGGACACTAAATAGGCAATTTAGTATGGCTAATCCACATGACCGGCACATCTTTGGAGTCTGGGGGGAAACTGGAGTAGCTGGAGGAAACTCACGCAGACGTTGGGAGAACAAACAAATTCCACATGGACAGTCATCCAATGCTGGGATCGAACCCAGGTCCCTGGCAGCACTAACCACTGTGCCATCCTGCATTTAGCGTAAACCACCTTTCAACAAGAGAAATCACCCAAAAGCAACAGTCAAATGTATTATAAGCATAGTAGTGGGTGCCTGGAACTCATTGCTGGAGGAGGTAGTGGAAGCGGATACGGTAGTGACTTTTAAGGGGTGTCTTGACAAATACATGAATAGGATGGGAATACATGAATAGTTTGGGGTGTCTTGACAAATACATGAAGAGGATGGGGATATGGTCCCTGGAAGGGTAGGGGGTTTTAGTTAAAGGGCAGCATGATTAGTGCAAGCTTGGAGGGCCGAAGGGCCTGTTCCTATGCTGTAATTTTCTTTGTTCATATTACTGTGAAACTTGCTTTTTCTTTCAGCATGTAGTCAAGGTCCTTCTGTAATCTGGAAACCAGCTTCTCAGATTCAGTCAATTTTTCCACTGTTTCCACCAGTTCTTTCTGCAACCGACTGTTCTCCTGTTAAAAAGAAAATAATTACCATCAAGGAACTATTAATTAGATATAGGTTAGGTTTCAGCCATGAAAACACTCTCTCTTCCAAGCCCAGAAAGTGATGGGTCAGACATGTGGAGTACAAGATCTAGGCTGACACTTCAGAGGGAATGCTGCACTGCCAGAGATGCCACATTTTGGATGACAGATTAAATCAGAGCCTCATTGTCTCTCTCACGCGCACATTTAAAAATCCCAAACCACCATTTAAAGAACAAGGGACTTCGCCTCTTGTGTCCATGTTTATTCCTCAGTTTGACGAATGCCCTAAGCTTGTGATAGGTGCTGTATTAATGCAAATCTTGACGTTTTTGTGCTTAGAGTTAGAATTATAATAGATAAAACTTTTTGTTTATCAATTCCTTTCCTCAATTTCCTTCTGATGAAAATTTGGTTGGGTTAAAATGAGATTCCAGTTCTCTGGTGCACATTTGGTTTGCTGCCTCAGGTTAATTTGAACAACCATGCCACCTGTCCTTCATAGAATCACAGAACAGAATCATAGAATTCCTACAGTGCAGAAGGAGGCCATTCAGCCCATCGAGCCTTCACCAAAAACAATCCCACCCAGGCCCTATCCCTATAATCCCCCTGACACTAAGGGGCAATTGAACAGGGCCAATCCACCTAACTTCTCTTCGAATTGTGGGAGGAACCAGAGCACCCGAAGGGAAGCACATCATTGCAGGAATCGGTTGAATGCATCTTCTCTGAATAGCTTCTACTTAAATTATGTCTTTATTCAAGTAAGGGGACCAAAACTGTGTTCAGTATTCCAAATATGGCAAGGAGTATTCCTAAAAATTGACTACGTCATTGGCGGCAAGAAAACCACTGTGATTCGTGCCAGTATGTCTGGCGCAAATCTGATTGCGATTTTCCCGCATTTAAGTCATTTTTTGGGAAGGTGTGAGTTTTGCACCAATTCAGAGTGGGACAGGGCTTCATAGAAATCAGGCAAATGAAATTGAAGACACTCCCTCGTTGATGGCATGTGTTCCCCTACCCCTCAAAACATAGATTACTGGCAATGGATCACTGGAATCTTCCCAATGGGTACCTCTACCTGCCCCATTCCTGGCATTGCCAAGTTATGTCCCAGCTACCCAAGGGCTTCAATGGCCTCTCAGACACCCCCCATCTCCTCCCCACCCAGTTGTGGCCATCAAGTCTGGTCTCTGTTTAGGGTGACCAGTAGTGAATCGTTCTGGGTTCCCACTGCTCCAGAGGGCTGGAAAATCCCAGGAACAGGGAGAATCTGACTTGAAACAGACAAAGCATATTTAAATGAATATTTAAAAATGCTAATCTAGTACCTGCCCTCACTGGGCAGGAACCAGATTAGGTTGGGTCGGTCGGGCTGGGAGAATCGCAAAAGGGGCTCTCGCCAGTGTTATATGTGCTAGGCCACTCCCCGGCAATTCTCCAACCCCAGTGTAATTTGTGCATGAGTGCACGGGGCTGGAAAATCACTCCCATCGTGTCACAAATAAAACTAACAAAATTTCCCCTTGCAATAAATGTCATCGCTCCATTTGCCTTCCAAATCACTTTTGAGATTCATGTACCAAGACACTTAGATCCCTCCGAATTGCAGGATTCCACAATTTTGCTCCATTTAATAACATACTGCTTTTTTATTCTTCCTGTCAAAGTGGACACATTCCCTTTTTCCCATATTATACTCCAAATTGTTGATGCAGCAACTTATTAAATGAACATAAGAACATAAGAAATAGGAGCAGGAGTAGGCCATCTAGCCCTTCGAGCCTGCCCCGCCATTCAATAAGATCATGGCTGATCTGTTGTGGCTCAGTTCCACATTCCCGCCCTCTCCCCATAACCCTTAATCCCCTCTCTTATCAAAAACCCATCAACCCGCGTCTTAAAAATATTTAGCGAGGTAGCCTCCACCTCTTCAACAGGCAGAGAATTCCAGAGATTCACCACCCTTTGAGTGAAGTAGTTCTTCCTCAACTCCGTTCTAAACCGCCCCCCCCTTTATCTTGAGGCTGTGCCCCCTAGTCCTACTATCCTTTCTGAGCGGGGAGAGTCTCTCCACCTCTATCCTATCCATCCCATTCATCATCTTATACGTCTCAATGAGATCTCCCCTCATTCTTCTAAACTGTAACGAGTACAAGCCTAGTTTATTCAGCCTCTCCTCATAGCTCATCCCCCTCAACTCCGGCATCAGCCTAGTAAACCTCCTCTGCACTCCCTCCAAGGCCAAAATATCCTTGTGTAAGTACGGCGCCCAAAACTGCACACAGTACTCCAGCTGCGGCCTCACCAATGCCCTATACAGCCGCAGCAAGACCTCCCTACTTTTATATTCAATCCCCCTCGCTATGAAGGCCAGCATCCCATTTGCCTTCCTGACCACCTGCTGCACCTGCAAGCTGGGTTTTTGCGACTCATGCACAAGGACCCCGAGGTCCCTCTGCACCGTCGCCTGCTGCAGTTTTTCGCCCCGTAAGTAATAATCCTTCCTACCATTATTCCTACCAAAGTGGACCACCTCGCACTTGCCAACATTAAATTCCATTTGCCATTTCCTGGCCCATTCACCCAGCCTATCTAGATCCTTCTGCAGACTCTCCACACCCTCCGCGCAATTTGCCGTTCCACCAATCTTGGTGTCATCAGCAAATTTCGACACCATACACTCGGTTCCCTCCTCCAGATCATCTGTATAAATGGTAAATAGCTGAGGCCCCAGCACCGACCCCTGGGGCACTCCACGTCACCAACCACCAATCCGAATAGCACCCATTGACCCCCACTCTCTGCCTCCTATTTGACAACCAATCCTCTATCCACGCTAACACCCTACCCCCAACTCCATGTCCCCTGACCTTCTGCAATAACCTCTTATGAGGTACCTTATCAAACGCCTTCTGAAAATCAAGAAAGACCATATCCACCGGCTCTCCTTTATCCACCGCCCTAGACACATCCTCATAGAACTCCAGTAAATTTGTCAGACACGACTTCCCTTTAACGAAACTGTGCTGCGTCTGCTCTATCAAGCAATTTCCCTCAAGATGCCTTGCTATTTCCTCCGTGATGACGGATTCTAACAGATTCTAAATGCCTTTTGGAAATCCAAGCACACCACATCCACAGGTTCCCCTTTTTCTATGTTGCATGTTACTTCCTCAAAGAACTTTAATAAATTAGTCAAACACAAATTACCCTTCGCAACAACATGTTGACTCTGCCTGATTGCATTAAGTAGACAGGTACTGAAAAAATCAAAACGGCTAATAGAATATGGGCCTGTATATAAGGTGGACCGGAATACAAGGAGGTAGGAGCTTTGCTTCAGCTAAACAAAATCCTGGTTAGAGCACATCTGGAGTACTGTGAGTAGTTCTGAATGCCACACCGTAGGCAGGATACATTGGCCCTGGAAGGAGTGATCCTTGAACTCCAAAGGTTAAGCTCTGTGGACAGACTACATAAAGTAGGGGTGTATTCCCCAATTTAGGAGTTTAAAGGATGATTTGATCAAAATATTCTGAAGGATTGGAATGAAGCACTCGCTGAGTGTTAAAATGGGCGGCGCGGGCTTGTAGGGTTGAAGGGCCTGTTTCCTGTGCTGTGTTGTTCTTTGCTCTTTAAACAGATAGGCTATACAGAGAGAAATTATTTTCACTTATTAGGGAGTCTCAGGCTAGGGGACATAGTTTAATAAATAGAGTCACATCTATTAGGGAAACTAGGAAAGATGTACAGGTTAGGTCGATTGGCCATACTAATATATGTGGGGATACAGGAGTAGGGCATGAGTGGGATTGTGGTCAATGCAGACTTGACGGGCCGAATGGTCTCCTTCTGCACAGTAGGATTCTATGATTGTTTGAAAAGGTTTGAACATCCTAAATGATTTACTGTTGTGCCTATGGTTTGTGACAAAATATATCTTGTTGTCAAATCAAAGACATTGGGCGCAGTGAAGACTAAATTTTATGGGGCAAAAGTAACTTGCCAGAAATGGAATACAACAAGTATGTTATAAAATGACCCGAATTTTGAGATCTAATTTCCAATGCATTTTACTCACTAAGAATATTTTATGCCATTATAAAATTCAGTTTTCATTTCAAATTTCACAAGGCAATGGAAAGCTGGGGAAAAAAAAGCTTTGTATTGAATCCGTAAAGTAACTACATTTCCCATCTGATACGATGGGACTCAATACTCAGACCGATGCTGCTTACTGGTATAGACAGCCTTCCATACCGGATAAATGGCAGTCATTTGCCATGACTATAGATGTCAATACAAAGGTTTAAGGCATAATACAGGTCAGTTTAGCTCAGTTAGCTGGATTGTTGCCAACAGTGATGCCAACAGCACAGGTTTAATTCCTGTACCAGCTGGGGTTATTCATGAAAGCTCCGTTTTCTCAACCTTGCCCCTCACCTGAGGTGTGATAATTCTCATGTTAAATCACCACCAACCAGCTCCCCCCGCAAAAGGGGAGAGTAGCCTATGGTCATCTGGGACTATGGTGACTTCATAAAAATGTGTAGCAACTTTTTGAGCAGTTCAGCAGCTGTTCATGCCTTACATTCTTCAACTCTACACCATACAGGTGACACTGACTATCCATCGATCCTTCACTCTCTCCAGTTTAGATCATTAATGGGATATACAACAAATTAAGAGGATGAAGATTTTCTCCATGCTTTTTAAAGATGTCTTCTTTAATCAGTCACCTCATATAGATGGCAAAATAGAGGTGATGCCAGTATGCCTGCTAATAGACACAGGGAACTGCGTTAGATTACTCCACAGCCCTTTGCCCCTGCACCAGGTAAACTCAGCCAAAATGGTAGGAGAACACAGTGGATCTCAGTCATAGGAATTATCAAAGCATTCCTCCCATTTCCCTTCCTATCCTGTGTCCAGGCCATGGGGAAAAGGAGGGAAAAAACTGAAAATAAAATAAAATTCTCCAGCCCAAATGGGCGAGGTGCCATGTTATTCTTCAACATACCTTCATTGACAGCTTCAGCTTCTCTTGATAATGGGTCTCCTCCGATCGGAGGGAATCTATCTCGTGTTCCAATTCTGCTCGCTGTGTGTTCACCTGCTGTGTCATCAGCTCCTGCTCCCTGTCCATCTCCAATTTAATTGCTGCCACCTTTTCCTTGTATCCTTGATCCAAGTGCCTATGGTGATGAGGGGAGGTGGGGTGAGGCAGTAGGTTGGAGAGGGAAAAGGTGAGCATCCAATTACAGTTACAGTACACTCTAAAGAATGATCAAATATTGTTACAATCTCTCAAGAAAATTCAACTCTGCAAAACATTTGGCTTTAACAATGAAAAACTGGGGAGAAACCTCTTTACTCAGAGGTTAGGATTGAAAACCTCACTACCATGTGGAGCAGATAAGACTATTAGAAATACACATATTTTAAGGGGAAAGTAGATGTTAGGTACACGAAGGAGAAAGGAGCAGGGCAGCACCTTGGCACAGTGGTTAACACAGCTGCTTCACAGCTCCAGGGACCTGGGTTCAATTCCCAGCTTGGGTCACTGTCTGTGGAGTTTGCACTCTGTCTTGTGGGTTTCCTCTGGTTTCCTCCCACAGTCCAAAGATGTGCAGGTTAGGTTGACTGACCATGCTAAAAAATTGCCCCTTAGTGTCCTGAGATGCATAGGTTAGAGGGATTAGTGGGCAAATATGTAGGGATATGGGGGTAGAGCCTGGGTGGGATTGTGGTCAGTGCAGGCTCAATAGACCCAGAGGCCTCTTCCTGCACTGTAGGGTATCTATGAGAAGAATGAGATAGGGCTCGATCAAATGAAATAGGAGGAGGCTCATATTGAGCATAAACAACAGCCAAATTGACCACATTGTCTGCTGTATATTCTAAAAAACTGATTATGTATAAAAATGTACAATCCAATGTCTATTGCAAATGTTGCTCTGTGCAACTTTCTTCATTGTCCCGTTCTCTAGGCAGTGGCTGGTGTTGGGATAAGATTCCACATGCATCTAATACCCATACCAAATAGCCACTGACATCTTGGTGTTGATAGTTTCACTATGCGGGGAGGGCCATCATAAAGAATTCTGGTGCACGATCCATGGGCCTAATAGGCTCTTCTATACTGTAGGAATTCTGTGATTTATATGCTCTTTACACAAGAAATTGCCATCAGGTGGGGAGGGGGTGGGTGATGGGAGACAGCTTTGGGGACTTTGGCAATCAAGGGGATTGATTCTCTATCTAGCTATCTGATCCTGGGGACAACAGGGCCCCCAATGCTCATAATTCAAAGGAGGGGAAGTTGGCCAAAGTTCATCCTCCTGATTGACATCCAGCAAATTCTGCTGGAGAGAAGGCCCAATTAGTCGTCTCACAACACCAGGTTAAAGCCCAACGGGTTTATTTGGTAGCAAACACCACTAGCTTTCGGGGCTTTGCCCTTCGGCAGGTGACTCAAATTCAGGTGACGAAGGGCAAAGCCCCAAAAGCTAGTGGTTTTTGTTACCAAATAAACCTGTTGGACTTTAACCTGGTGTTGTAAGACTTCTTACTGTGCTTACCCTAGTCCAATGCCGGCAACTCCACATCAAATTAGGCCTCCAGAGTTCAGACTGGCCATCAATACACACCATCCAGACTAAAAGCTGCTCGACTGAAGCAGTAGAGAGCACCCAAAAGATATGGAATCAAACTTCAGAAAAGGACAGGGGTAAAAAAAACTAAGGATAGTATTGCAACTCACCAAGAGCTAAGCATAGATATTCTACAAGCAAGCTACCAATTAATTGTTGAGCATGGACACAGCCTGCACGTTGGACATCTGCTCCCAAATCTACAATCTCTACCACCAAGAAAGTCAAGTGCAGCTGGTGCAAAGGAATACCATCGTCCCCAGGTTACACGCCATCTTGACTTGGCTGCCTTCTTTTTCATTGGAGCTGGGTCATACCTGGAACTCAACAGCCAACATTTGGCAACAACCTTACCATATGTGCTGGAGTGCTCCAAGAAGGCAGCTCAGCACCAGCTTTCCAGGGTACCCAAGGGATGCGTTATAAGTACCTGTTTTGTCAGTAACATCCCACAAAAATAATTTCTAGGAGCTGGAATATTTTTTCCTTTTCCTGCATCCTGAGATATCTCCATATCTGCGGAGCAAAAAGTAAACAAAATAAATTCAAATATCATCTCTCACTGACTTGATTTTGGTCTCATTGAGCAGCTCCATGGTGGCATGTCGGTCATCAACCTCCTTGGCTAACTGGACATTTTGCTTCTCTGCTCTATCCAAGTCCACTTTCACCTTGTCTCTCTCCTTGTGCAGTTGTTGGATTTGCCCTCTGAAAAAACAAGGTGCGTGCAACATCAATTCAAATCCATTTATTATACAAATAAAATCATTTATATAGGAATAAAAAGAGTCATTAGAATGAGAAGTTTCCTATTTTAAATAAATAAACACTATACAGAAGGATGCTAAAATGTTCCCTTGAGGAATGAGGGTCCACACAACTGGAGGACCACAGTGTCCTGGGTAATGTAATTGACCAGCGTACATTAAATTAGGGGAAGCACATGATGAGCTGAAGTAGCTTTCTGCTAAACACTGGACTGTCAGCCATGCATTGTGCAAGTGGACGTAGGGAACAGGCATCTCGACAGATAAAGAGCATGATGCAATGTTTGAAAGTAAGAGCTCAATGTTTGGAAGTACTTGATTAGTCATGTAATGTGTGCGACAATACTTAAGGGTCCATGACTGGAGTCAAAGCAAGACTCTAGATCAAACCTGATAGCAGCCCCAGATGCTTAAAGGCAACAACTGTGCCATACGCAATTAAATGGAAAGTAACAACTGAACCTATAAGAATGGGTGATTGGACAACTCCAATGATCCCTGTCATTACGCCAGATGGTTCTTCAAGAATTTGTGGTGATTTCAAGATGGCAACAAATCCAGGGCTGTGTGTCACCCAGTACCCCTTACCATGAATTGTGGACCTATCCACTGGATGGGCTAGGGAGTCAGTAGTTGGGTGAGACAGACTTGTCCCAAGCATATATCCAAATGAAGGCAGCAAATGAGTCGTGACCACTGCTAACAACTGTTACTCACAAAGGGTTGTTCCAGTATGAATGCTTACCTTTTGGAATAACATCAGCACTGGCCTTATTCCAAAAGTCACTGGATCAAATCCAGTGGCCTCAACAATATTCAGTGTTATCTGGACGACATTCTAATCACAGGCAAAAATGAAAAGGAATATTTACAAAACTTAAAAGAAACACTGGGGCATCTAAGGAAGATAACCTTCACGTGAAGAAAGAAAAATGTGAATTTTTCGAAGTGTAAATCAGTTATTTAGGTCTCATAATAGATAAAGATGGCCTCCATAAATAACCTAAGAAAATGACAGCAATCCCAGAGGGACCAAGGCCACAGAACATGCCACAGTTGCAATCATTTTTAGGGCTAATATATTACTATGGAAAACTTATTCTAAATCATGCAACACTACTTAAACCACTTCATTCCATTTTTGTGTGGAACTGGATGAGAGTGTGTGAAAATACACACAAAAGAGTTAGAGATGTACTAAAGAAATCATTAGTATTGGTCCATTTTAACCCAAAGTTGAAAATATAACCATCATGTGACGCATTGTCCCATGACGATCCACCAGGGGAAGACCAACCAATAATATTCACATTGTGAATTTTATCAAACGCTGAACAGAATTATGCTCAACTAGGGAAAGAAGCCCTGAGCATAATTTTTGGAATTAAACAATTTCATCAGTACCTTTATGGGAGACACTTCAATTTGTTGGTTCATATAAAGGAATTCCATCATTAGCTGCAAGCTAACATGGTCTTCATTACTATCAGCAGATAGTTATAATATTAAATACAGGAAATCAGAATAGCACGCTAACACTGATATCTTGTTGAGATTGCCAAGTTATGACAAAACCAAATCACAGGTTAGCTACCTCAATATATTATATCTTTCCCAGATAGAGTGAGTATCAATATCAGCTCAGATGCAAAAACACACAAGGAATGATCCAGTGATGGAGAAGGTTATGAACGTGGTCTTAAGAGGAACATTACTGGACAAACAAAGGAAGAATCCTGAATTCGGACCTGATATTACAAGGGAACTTGAATTAACTGCTATGAGGGAATCAGAGTGATCGTTCCTCCATGTTTGTGAAGCAGAATCCTGAATCAACTACACAAAGGTCATTCAGGGATAGTAAAAATGAAAGAGCTTGCAAGAAGCTATTTCTGGTGGTCGAAACTTGACTTATAAATAAAAGAAAAAGTGGGGCGTGCCGGCCCTGTGTTAGAATATGAAACACTCCAGCTCTATAATCACTTCATCCATGGGATTGGCCAAAACAACCATGGCAGCAAATATACAGATGTTCTGGGATCAATCGTTTCTTGTCCTAGTTGATGCACATTCAAAATGGCCCAAAGTCTGGATGATGAAACCCATCATGACAGAAAGAACCACAAGATTTGGAAAACCCGAACAACTAGGCAACAATAATGGAACACAATTTACATCTGAGGAATTTGTGGATTACCCTAAGAGCAATGGTAGATAGCGCATAAAGACTGCTCCATACCATCCACCCACTAATGGATCGAAGGAGAGGCCATTAAATCATCAAAAGGTGGAGGTTCTTTACCCAGGAAAGTAAACATCCTTCTCATGTCTTATCAGAACACTGCTCACGCGACAATGTTGTTCTTGAGAAGGAAACTGAGAACCAGATTTGACTTACTAATCCCACCTGATGCTATTACAATAGTAAAGTGACAACAACAAGCACAAGTTACTGACCATGAAAAAACATCGAAACGGAGGAGTTTTAATCAAGAAGCAGAGAGTTTTAGTGAGAAACTACTCTACAAGTGAGAAGTGGGTGCCTGGCAAATATTCTAGCTAAGGCAGTCCCGATGTCTTATACACAGATCAAATCCTCTCTTCAAAAAGTGTATTAGTGGAGACAGTATCAGAAAGGTTGAAGTCAGAGACCCAAAGTTGTGAAATCCCTGAACCAAGTATTACTTCGGAACCAAGTTCAGATTCAGATTTCAGGCGGCATTTGACACAGTAATTAATACTGCAGCCTCATAACGTCAGGTAAATTCCGGTCTTAGGTGAGAGTCTGTGTGAAGTTTGCACATTCTCCCTGTATCTGCGTGGATTTCCTCCAGGAGCCCCAGTTTCCTCTCAGTCCAAAGATGTGCAGATTGGGTAAATTGGCTATTTTAAATTGCTCCTTAGTGTCCCAAAATGTGTAATTGGATGAATTTGCCATTGTGAATGTGTGGGGTTATGGGGATAGGACAGAGGAGAGAAACTGAGGAAGATATTCTGTCAGAGTTGGTGCAGACTCAATGGGCCAAATGGTCTCTTCTGTACTGTAGGGACTCTTATGATTCTGCACCTATAGAACAACACACATTCATAGAAATTGATAAGGAAGAAGATGAAGTACCTCATATTACTGAGGAGCAAACTACCAAGGATACTGAAGATAAGACTGCAGAACGTCACATCTTACCAAAACAAAATCGACATCCACCAAGATTCTTCTATTAGTTGTACATATTGTATTAACTGCATATACATTGGGCAGCACAGTGATTAGCACTGCTGACTCACAGCTCCAGGGACCTGGGTTCAAATCCCGGCTTGGGTCACTGTCCGTGTGGAGTTTGCACGGTTTCCCTGTGTCCACGTGGGTTTCCTTCTGGTGCTTCAGTTTCCTCTCAGTCCAAAGATGTGTGGATTAGGTATATTGGCCATGCCAAATTGCACCCTTAGTGTCCCGAGATGCATAGATTAGAGGGTTTAGCGGGGTAAATATGTAGGGTTATGGGGATACGGCCTGGGTGGGATTGTTGTTGGTGCAGACTTGATAGGCCAAATGGCCTCCTACTGCATTGTAGGGATTCTATAATATAATAATACTTGTTATTGTAACCTATGTTCATAGTGGGTAAATGTAAATGTTTACTGTTTAAAGTTCCTTGTTGTACTATTGAAATAAAGGGGAGGAATGTTATGTTTTGTAAGCCAATGCAACATGGTTTGATTAGTCACATGACGTGTAGTCATGTCATCAGAGACATTCACAGATTTTCTCCTCTCTAGCATCCTGGGCTGTAAGCAAGCAACACCTATCCAATGAAGCTCAACTAACTGGTTAAGTATCCCACCACGTGGCAACCTTTTCATCCTTTTATCTTGCTGTACAAGTGGGCTGACCACGTTACAATATAACATTAAGAAATCCATTGCTTAGGGCTTTGGCAGCTGAAGTACTGGGGGTGCTTGAGATGCTAGAATTAGATGAGTTGTAGAGCTTTTGGCTTGGAGGAGATTTAAGAGGTAGAGGGGGCATGGCCACGAAGCGATCTGAAGCAATCAAGGTGCTGCTTAATCGGGAGACAGAGTCGGTCAGTGAGCAGAGGTGAAATAGGAATGGAATTTGGTATAAGGAAGCACTCAGGGAGCAGAGTTTTGGATGACCTCAAGTTTATGGAAGTTAGAATGTGGGAGACTGGCCAGCAGTGTGCTGGAATAACCAGGCTTAGTGGCATCAATGGTGTATACGAGGGTTTGAGCAGTAGATGAGCTGAGGCAAGGGCAGGGTTGAGCAATGTTATGGAAGTGGAATTGGCAGTCTTAAAGTCAGGGCATGAACGTATACTCAGGATGAAACGTGACACCAGGGATGTGAACAATCTTGCTCAGCCGGACGGTTGCCAAGGAAGAGGTCTGAAGTTGATAGCCGGAAACAGAGTTTGTGTAGCCTGGACCATCAGCAATGGCTTGGTCTTCCCATTACGTAATTGAAGGCAATTTCTGCTCATCCAGTGCTGGATGTCAGACACGTGTCAGATTATTTGGTGAAAGTGGAGGAATCAGTTGAGGCAGTAATGATTTGAAATAGATCTATTCCTCATGTTTTTGAGAAGTGGTACTGAGCTAATTAGCAAAATGTAACCATGGTAATAGGCTAATTGGAACAGAATGTATTTCCACTGTGTGTGCATCTTAGTACAACCAACTAATTGCAGTTAAACAATGTTTAGTATAATTAATTGGTTATAGTGTCATGTTCATGTATCTTTGTTTTGCTGTAATTGAGATTTTGTGCATATTATCAATGACCAAAGAGAAAAATGGTACTAAGTGTTGACAAATTTTGGGCACTCACACAGGAATCAATAAAGACCTGATCCTGCATTGTTACAAATGCATGTGTGTACATGCTGGTATTCAAAGTGACAAAACACATTAGAACAACAGAATTAAAATGTTGCTGAGTCAATGTTAGTTCTCTTCATACTAAAAGAATTTGAGGATCTCGGAATAGTCTGTGTGAAAGCAAGACACTTCTTCACAATCTAAAGGGTTAGGGCAGCAAAACCATAAGGTGTTAGTGTTACCAAGTCTAATGCTGGGGACTCATTAGTTAATGGTTGAGGCTGGGGCCAGAGAAAGAGGTTCAGAACGCACAGGGCATCTAGCAACAGCCAAACAGCAAGTGGAAAATCGGTAATTCCAGAGATAAAGAACAGCTAGGACTATTCAGACACTGGAACAGCATCTTGCAGGCAAACAGAGCAAAAAGCAAGACCAATAGGAAGGAATATCAAAGCTGTAGCATGCAAAGTTGGTAGTGACCCTGGCAAGCTGCAGTAGTTGGAAGGGCCCCATGTCATGTGAAAGGGACAGAAAGCCAGCAGGTGGCAGTATTGGCTTGATGTGGAGATGCCAGCATTGGACTGGGGTAAAAGAAAGAAATCCCACAGGATTTAAAGTCCAAACAGCTTTATTTGTAGCAAAAGCTGCAAGCTTTCGGGACAGCCTGTCCCTTTGTCAAGTGGCTGGAACTCCCACCTGACGAAGGGACAAGCTGTCCCTTCGTCAGGTGGGAGTTTGGAGTTCTACCCCTTCATCAGGTGACTGGCCCACTCACCTGAGGAAGGAGCAGTGCTTCGAAAACTTGTGAACCAAATAAACTAGTTGGACTTTAACCTAGTGTTATGAGACTTTTTACTGTGCCCGTTCCAGCATCTCCACATCATGACTCTGTCATGGTTATGAAGGCAACATTACAGGAAGTGGGTTTGGGGAGGAATAGAAGAAGGCAGGAAGGATAAGGTTTCAAGACATGCCAGAAAGAGAATGTTAATTTCAGCTCCACCTCATCCTGAACAGAGTTAACACCAGGTCTTTCGCAGCACACAACAGAAATAAAAATATGTTTAAAAATTGAATCTAATTGTTCTGACCAATCCTTTCTAACTGTGGGATGGGGTAATTTGCAACTTCATCAACACAAAATGGTCAACAGACTTTGAAATGGAAAATTTGAGTTTTTGACAATCTAACTCTGACCCCAATCACACTGCTATTTGGAGGAAGCAGGTGTAGAAATTGAGTGAAGTTTCACCACGTGTAGCATTTGAACCATTGTTGACATTAACCAAACTGTCCAAAGTAAGATCAAGATACGGAATCAATCTCCTTGATTGCCAAAGTCCCCAGAGATGTCTCCCATCACCACCCCTTCCCCATCAAATGACAGTTCCTTGTGTAAAGAGCATATAAATCATAGAATTCCTATAGTGTAGAACAGGCTGTTAGGCCCATTGATTGTGCACCAGAATTCTTTATGATGGCATTCCCCCACCCCCACATACAATGGAATTATCAACACCGAAGTATCAATAACTATTTGGTACAGATATTAGGTGCATGTGGAATCTTATTCCAACATCAGCCACTGCCTAGAGAAGGAGACAATGAAGAAAGTTGCGTGGAGCAACATTTGCAAGAGACATCATATCATATAACACTAAACAATAAAAGTATAATTCAGTCAGTTCTAATGCTGATGCTGTATCAGTTAATTGTGGGGTAATTTTAATTTACTACAGATGGGCAGCTTTGAAAACAAGATCTTCATACAACTGAACAATCCTGCCGAATGGACTAAAAAAAACTGTACACGTTACCCCATCCTGGCAGGGTAAGAAGAATTGGATAAGTGTGGAATGACAGCCCACAGTGCCCATGGATCTAAATGTCATGAATCTACATATTAAACTTAATACAAGACCAACGCATGATGAGTTAAAATGGCTTTCCACTGAATATGGGACAGTGAGGTTGAATTTGGCAATGTAAGCTATGCAGTGTATCAGGGTAGGAAGATGCATCTCCACAGATAAAGAGGCTGATGCGATGTCAGAAAATGAGTATTCAGCAATGTCTGGATTGAACTGCAGTACAGCTATCTGGTCACTGGTGCTTATGAGAAAAGGTACTGCGATCATGAGTGTGGTATCTCAATAAATACCTGGCCCTGCATTGTTACAATTGTTACATTGTGTGTTCACTAATGTTTGAACCAATAAGGCCAATTAGAACAAGAAAGCAGTTCTTGCAAGCTGGTTAGCACTGCTGCCTCACAGCGCCAGCGACCTGGGTTTGATTCCCAGCTTGGGTCGCTGTCTGTGCAGAGTGTGCACGTTCTCCCTGTGTCTACGTGGTTTCCTCTGGGTATTACAGTTTTCTCCCACAGTCTGAAAAACGTGCTGATTAGGTGCATTGGCGATGCTAAATTTTCTCTCAGTGTACTTGAACAGGCATTGAAGTGTGGCAACTAGGAGATTTTCACAGTAACTTCACTGCAGTGTTAATGTAAGCCTACTTGTGACTAATAAACAATTTAAACTTCAAAGCTCCTCTATGAAGAACTATCAGAACATTAGTTTACTAACAAAGTATTACTTAATTACTTTTTGGATGCAATTCTAGCCTTTAATACATCCTACAAACTGGGGCAGTCACATTTCAACTTTATGCACTCATTTTTGAACTACTTGGCATTCCTGTGATAAAGAAAATATGTGCACTTGCACAGTGCTTTGCACAGTGCCTTCACTGCTGCAATGTAGGGAAATGGCAGCCAATTTCAGCACAGCAAATGCCAAGATAATAATGTCCAGATAATCTGGTATAGTGGTGCTGGCTGAGAGATGACTATTGGTCATGGCAAGTGCAACACCCCCATTCATTTTCAAATTGTGGATCTTTTACATCCACATAGGAAAGCAGGTTGGATTTCAGTTTAATATTTCACTTGAAAGACAAGGCCTTTGCACTGGAATGTAGGAACTAACAGATACTTATTTCTGAAAGCAAAAAGGACTATCACATTTTACTGGTAATGACAACAACAGATGGTTTCATTTATATAGCATCTTTAAGTAATAAGAACATAAGAAATAGGAGCAGGAGTAGGCCATCTTGCCCTTCGAGCCTGCCCCGCCATTCAATAAGATCATGGCTGATCTGTCGTGGCTCAGTTCCACATTCCCGCCCTCTCCCCATAACCCTTAATCCCCTCGCTTATCAAAAACCCATCAACCCGCATCTTAAAAATATTTAGCGAGGCAGCCTCCACCACCTCAACGGGCAGAGAATTCCAGAGATTCACCACCCTTTGAGTGAAGAAGTTCCTCCTCAACTCTGTTCTAAACCGCCCCCCCTTTATCTTGAGGCTGTGTCCCCTAGTCCTACTGTCCTTTCTGAGCGGGAAGAGCCGCTCCACCTCTATCCTATCCATCCCATTCATCATCTTATACGTCTAATGTTCCAAGGTGATTCATGGGAGTTGGGGAAACATAATGGCTGGCTTTCCAGGAAAAATCAGTGGGGGGCTTGTAGTGAGGTTTGTGACCAGCATCCAGCTGGACACAAGTCTCCCAAGTGCTTTTTCTTAAAGCACAATCAGCTCTGTCAACAGGCTTTATAACTGCTCCCCACTAATGGGGAACAGGCGTCCCCATCCCACAAACGAGGAGCAGTCAGCAAGTAGGATCATTGGGAGGGGGAGGGCAATTGAGGCTGACCATCGGGTGGGGTGGGGTGGGGTGGGGTGGGTAAGATCAGGACTGGCCAGGAAGGCCCGATTGGAGGTCAGTGATCAGGAGGCCGGTGATGGGGGGAGGAGGGGGAGCACTGTGCGTGCAGCGATCTCTGCACTAACAGATTGGTGCATGCGCAATGGCCCACTTAGCGCTATGCTGCTGGCCTCTCAGGCAGGATGAAGTCCTGTCCCCCGACTTTTCGCAGGGAATCATGCTGAGGCGCTCTGTGTTGCTCAGAGCGTCAGAAGATTCATTCAGGTAAGTATGCCCAAATACTCCCATTTTCCCACCCAACAGGCACTTAGTTTTGTTTTGCGAGAATCTGGCCAATAACTCTATATGGCTTGGTGTCAAATTATGAGCAGCTTCGTCAAAGAGATAGGATTTAAGGAGGAAAGAAAAAAAAGGAGGAAAGAAAAAAAAGGAGGAAAGAAAAAAAAGGAGGGAATTCCAGAGTTTAGCACCAAGCCAGCTGAAGACAGGCTATCAATAGGGATTAAAATTGGGGATGCTAAAGGGATCACAATTAGAGGAACACATATCTCAAAGGGCTTGCAGGATTGGAGATCACAGAGTTAGGGAGAGATGAGGCCATGGAAGGATCTGAAAAAAAATAGGATTCGAATTTTTAAGATCAAGGCATTGTTTAATTGGGACCCAATGTAGGGCAGCGAGCACGTTGTTGATTAATGAACAGGATTTCATGCAAGGAAACAGGCTATAATGTTTACAGTGAGCTCAAGTTTACAGCGTGCAGAATGTGGAGACTAACCAGTAGAGCATCAGCATAGTCTGGACTAAGTAATATAAGCATGGATTAGAGTTTTAGCAGAAAGAAATCCCACAACACCAGCTTAAAGTCCAAACAGGTTTATTTGTAGCAAAAGCCACAAGCTTTCAGGGCAGGCTGTCCCTTCGTCAGGTGGCTGGGAGTTCGGAACTCCTGTTTGGACCTTAAACTGGTGTTGTGGAATTTCTCTCTGTTTTACCCCAGTCCAACGCCAGCATCTCCACATTTAGAGTTTTAGCGACAGATAAATTGAGTCAGACAGAGTTGGGTGATGTAACGGCAGTGGGAGTAGACCGACTGTCTTGGCAATGAGGTGGATGTGACTGAAACTTCACATCATGACACCAAGGTTGCCAAACAAGCTGGTTCAGCATCAAACATCCTCAGGGAAAGCAATGGATTTGGTAGCTGGGGAAAAGAGTCTTAGCAATAGTTAATTGGGGGCCATATCGGCTCATCCAGAGCTAGATGTTGGACAAGCTGTCAGACAATTTGGAGGTAGTGAAGGGGTAGAAAGAGGTGGCGGTGAGGTAGATCTGGGAGTTGTCAGAGTGAATTTAGGAAGTGATATGTGTTTTCGAATTATGTTGTCATGGGCAAGCCTGTAGATGAGAAATAGGAGAGGGCCAAAGATAGTTCCTTGGAGGACACTTCAGTAACAGTGCAGCAGCAGGAAGAGAAGGCATTGCAGGTGATGCTCCAATTATGAATAGATTGACAAGAAGGGAAATGAGCGAGTGCAGTCACACTCAGCTGGGTGGCAGTGGAGTTGTGTCAGCGGAGACAGATCAGGAAGGATGAGGAGGAATTGTTTACTTTTGTCACAGTCACACAAGATGTAATCTGTCACTTTGCTACAATAACAGGGCGGAAGCACAATTGGAGGGATTCAGACAGAGTTCAGGAGAGATGGGCACAAATTTGAAAGGTTGTAATATGTTCAAGGACTTTGAGGAAGAAAGTGAGGTTGGCGTTGGATTGGTTGCATACAAGGCTGAAGAGGCAGAGTCAAGGGTTGTTCCTTGAGCGGAGGGGTGATGACAGCAGATTTGACAGGGAGAGAACCTGTCAAACATGGGAATCAGGAAGGGAAGTTAGGTGGTCAGTTGTTTCATGGGAATAGGACCTAGATCTCAGAAGGTGTCAGCTCAGTATGGGGAGCATGGGGAGGGTGGGGGGTGGGGTTTAGGTGGTTTGGTGAAGAGAGAGAAGAGAAACTAAAAAAAAATACCAGTTCAGGGCTAGGACATGAGGGAAGCTTTAGAGAAGCTTTGACCCAATAGGCTAACAGAAGGGAGGGAAGTGGCAAAGGCAGCTGATCAAATGATCTCAAATTTTAGTGAAAGAGAAATCCATGGTGAACAGGGGGTCAAAGATTACACAGTAGGGATTTTGAAAGTGCCATGATGTGAATTGAGGGAAGGACATAGAAGAAAATCTGGGATGAAGGATGCAGGCAGAGGACAATAAGGAACTGATCAGAGTTGGCATTAACTGTGATTGACACAATGGGTGTAGTGACACAACTTGAAGGTTATTTATAATTTTATGCAGTGTTAGTTCTCATGTCAATGGTTTGTGTTCTCATGGTGAGAACAACCAACAGATGGTAATCTGGAACAGCTAGACAGATCTTTTTAACACATACTAACTTAATGGCGGTTGAGAATACTGTGTCCCCTGCCAACATCCATCTGCGCACACACACCGGTCCTCCAAAATTATACCGATGTACAAAAAAAATGGATAAATCGAAGACCAAGCCCAAAGTCAAAGGAGCAAAAGCTAAGAAAGCAGCACAGGAAAGGAATTAAACAACCTGAATTCAGAGCCACTCATGTGGAAGAGCTGATCCCCCGATCAGATGATCCATTTTGACACTGGGAGCAGATTTTAGATCTCCAGCACTTATCATCCCTCAACCCCTCTCCCACTCTGCAATGAAACAGAGGAATGTCCTTTCAGAATTGTTTCTTTTGGGAGGTCCCGTTGCAATTGAAATCTATATTAGTTTCCTTTTTCAGAGATTCAGGGTAACACGTCAAAGGCAATGATTCAACTGGAAGGTATGTTAGTAAAATTCATAATGTATCTGGGAGGGAGTTGTCTGGGAATGGAATAGAATCTGGGATTGAAATGGAAGCGGACAGTTTGGCTGGTTGGCGAGATGCAGTCAGAGTTGGGAACCAATGTAAGTGATTGAAAAATTAAGACTCTTTAAAGCTGAAAATGTCTCACCTTCTGTTTCACTAGTGATGACAATCAACAGCACTAACGTGAATTGTTTTGTGACACACAGAGATACCGCACAGAGGGGTGTTTAACATTTCCATAACTGAGAAAGAAAGACATTCCATTTACAGTGTCTTTCACACCTTAGGATAGTCCAAGATGCTTTACAGCCAATTCTGTACACTTCTGAAGTGTGTTCACTATTGCAACGTAGGAAACACATCAAAGTCCCAAAAACAATGTGATATTGGGCAGTTGATCTGTTTCAGTGATGTTGGTTGAGGAACGAATGTTTACCAGGAGAATGTCCCTGCTCTTCAATATAGTGCCATGGAATCTTTTAAATCCACCTGAGAAGGCAGACACCTCAGTTTAACATCTTATCAGAAAAATGATATGCCAAACATCACGGCACACCCTCAGGACAGCACCGAAACGTCAGTCTTTCGTACTGGCTTGAACCCATAACCTTCTGATTTAGAGGCAAGTGTGCTACCAAAGAGCCATGGATGACACAGATCAACATTAAAAACAAACACTAATTGCACAGGAAGCTAACATTGAGATGCTTACTGAAGGCAGTTGATTTCATTCTTGTAACAGGATAGTGCAGCCTGGTGAATCCCATTTTTGCTGGCCAATAACTCATTTTCAAGAGCTTTGGTCAAGTCTGCAAGGTTCACTTTCTCTTCCACATCAAAGTCCAATGTCTGTCAAAATGAAATGATCAACACTTTGAAAAGTGAATTCTGTAAATGTGCCGCCATTATAATCAATGCTCGTAAGTTTATTCCCGAAAACTCATTCTCTTCTTGTGAAAAAGAGAGAGAATGGGAGAATTTCAGTATCAGAACATAAATAAAATTTTCAAAGAATCGTGCATCTGCGATACGATATACCATTAGAACAGAGAAGGTAAAAGGGAGATTTTATGGAGGTGCTCAAAATTATCAGATGTTTATTAATAGAGTAAATAAGGATGAAATGGTTTCCACTGGCTGGAGGCTTGGTAATCAGAAAGCACAGATTTAAGAGAATTGGCATAAGAATCACAGAGATGTGTTTTTCTTTACAGAACTAGTTGCTATGATTTGGAATTCACACATTGTGAGGGTGGTGACATTTAAATAGCAACTTTCAAAGGAAATTGGATACACATTTGAAAAGAAGAAAAGTTGAAGAGTTACAGGGAAAAAAACACTGGGGTGAGACTAACTAGATAGAGCCTGAACATGTACTGAGCTTTGTGAGTCTATGATCCATTGCACTGGTCCATCAATAGCAATCAACCATTGTTTCTCACTGCGAATCACCTGATTCTTCAAATAAACAGGAAAGGTGATGGTGTAGGGGTATTATCACTAGACTATTAATCTAGAAACTCAGCTAATGTTCAGGGGACTCTGGTTTGAATCCTGCCACGACAGATGGTGAAATTTGAATTTTAAAAAATCTGGAATTAAGAATCTACTTATGACCATGAAACCATTGCCGATTGTCGGAAAAATCCATCTGGTTCACTAATGTCCTCTAGGGAAGGAAATCTGCCATCCTTACCCAGTTTGGCGTACATGTCACTTCAGAACCACAGCAACATGGTTGACTCTCAACTGCCCTCCAAGGGCAGTACTGTACTGAGTCTGTACTGATTACAATCCCACCCAAGCCCTACTCCGGTAACGTCACACATTTACCCTAGCTAGTTCCCCTGACACTAAGGGCCAATTCAGCACGAGCCATCAATCTAATCCACACATCTGTGGATGGTAGGAGGAAATTGGAACACCTGGAGAAAACCCACACAGACATGATGAGAATGTGCAGGCTCCACACAGGCAGTGACCCAAGCTGGGAATCAAACCCGAGTCCCTGGCGCTGTGAGGCAGACATCTCAATCTAATTGAGATGTTTAGAACGATTAAAAGGTTTGTTAGGGTAAATCGAGGGAAACCATTTCTTCCAGTTGGAGAAATCCAGAACAGAGGCAGCCCAATCAGGAGTGACTTCCCCACACAAACTGTATTGGAAACGTGGAACATTCGCCCAAAAAACTGTTGAGGTTAGTTCCAATGAAAATTACACAGTGATTAGCAATGCTGCCTCACAACACCAGGGACCCGGGTTTGACACCGGCCATGGGTGACCGTCCGTATGGAGTTTCCTCCAGGTGCTCCGGTTTTCTCCCACAGTCCAAAGATGTGCAAGTTAGTTGGAATTACCAAGCTAATTGGTGTTCTAAGCCCCTTGGTGTTCTAAGATGTGTAAGTTAGGGAGATTAGCGGGGTAATTATGTGGGTTACAGGGATAGGGTCAGAGTGAGATGCTCTGTCAGCGAGTCAGTGCAGATCCAATGGGCCGAATAGCCTCATTCTACACCGTAAGGATTCTATGATTCAATGAAGATTGGTGGAATTTTATTGGTCACAGATATTAAGGGTTATAGAAACAAGATGGATAGATGAATTTAAAATACAGATTCAAAATACAGATAATCCACAATCTAAGGCACAATAAACGCAAACAGGCTTCTATGTTCCCGTATCAATATTATTCAACAATGAGCAACAGGACTACAGTTAATGAAATGATCAGACATCTTGTGGAAGCAAAACAATTATGCAGCTTAGAGCTGAAAACGATGGAAATACTCAGCAGATCTGGCAGCAGCTGTGCAGAGAGAAGCAGAGTTAACGTTTTGGGGCTATGACCTTGCATCAACATTCAGCTGAGGGCTGCCTATTTGTGAGTTAGCTTTCTCACTCTTCTATACCACCATGGGTGGCCCGGTAGCACAGTGGTTCGCACTGCTGCTTCACAGCTTCAGAGACCTGGGTTTGATTCCCGGCTTGGGTCACTGTCTGTGTGGAGCTTGTACATTCTCCTCATGTCTGCATGGGTTTCCTCTGGGTGCTCCGGTTTCCTCCCACAGTCCAAAGATGTGTGGATTAGGTTGATTAGCCATGCTAACATTGCCCCTTAGTGTCCTGAGATGTGTAGGTTAAAGGGGTTAGCGGGTAAATACGTAGGGATATGGGTTAAGACCTGAGTGCGATTGTGGTTGGTGCAAACTCGATGGGCCAAATGGCCTCTTTCTACAGTGAAGGGTTTCTATGATACATGGGCTCAAAACCAACTCAAGGCCCCAGTAATAGAAATGGAAAGTGCTGCAAATACTCAGCAGGTCCAATCCTCAGTAGTGTAATCGTTAGTATCCCTGCCTATCATGCGGGAGGCCAGGATTCAATTCCCTGTCGGGGAAGTACTAATATTTAAGGATATAACTAAACTAGAAAGAGTGCAGAAAAGATTTACTATTAGGATGCTACTGGGACTTGATGGTTGGAGTTACAAGGAGAGGCTGGATCAACTGGTACTTTTTGGCCTGGAGCATAGAGAACTTTCTTATAGAGGTGTATAAAAATAATGAGGGGTGTAGCCATCAGTTAGATAGTCAACATCCTTTCCCAAAAATAAGGGGGTTCTAAAACTAAAGGGCATAGGTTTATGGTGAGAGGGGAGAGATACAAAAGGGTCCAGAGGGGCATTTTTTTTCACACAGAGGGTGTCTGGAACAAGGTGCCAGAGGTAGTAGTAGAGGCAGGTACAATTTTGTCTTTTTAAAAGTATTTAGACAGTTACATGGGTAAGATGGGTATAGAGGGATACAGATCAAACATGGGCAATGAGGACAAGCTTAGTGATAAAAAAAAGGTGGCATGGACAAGTTGGGCCAAAGGGCCTATTTCCATGCTGCAAATCTCTACAACTATGAGATCAGGCTGCATCTGTGGCGAGAAACAGTTAACACTTCAGATCAATGACCATCAGAACAGAGGAAAGAGAGAAATGGAAGAGTGTGAGCAAGTAAAGGGGGAAAGTGGGCGCAGGAACAACAAAAGGAAAGATGGTAGGAGAGATTAAATAGCAAAAAAAAATCAAGAGTGTGGTAATGGTGAAGTTAAGGGAACAAAAGATGTGTTGGGATGAAGTGTGAATGACTGGGCAGCAGCCTTCCAAATGCAAAGTGAAGCAATGAAGGAAGAAATGAGAAAAACCAAACAAGTTAAAAAATCCTTGTAATTTTTTTTTACAATTCACTGATTACCATTTCTGACATAACTATAAAGTGAGTGAAGGAGATGCAACTCCAAAAGCTCCAATAGATTGCGATCAAAACTTAAAACAGCAACAGCGATGGTGTTGGTAACACTTGGTTTCTGCACGTTCTGAGCACAACCACTTTTGCGCCCATTTGAACAGCATTGTTGACTGGGAAAAACGTCACTTCAACAGCACAGATAACCAAAATGAAAAACAGTTAGTTGCTTCTGTTCTGCATCCTTGCTAAGTTCTCAATACACATTTATGCCCAAATGAAAATACATAAAATGGAATCGCGCTAAAATACCATTAAATAATGTTTCGACCGACATTCTTACTCTCATACTGCAACAGGTCATTAACTAAAAATCAGCAAATTAAAAGCAAAATACTGCGGATGCTGGAAATCTGAAACAAAAGGAGAAAACGCTGGAAAGACTCAGCAAGTCAAGCAGCATGCTGTGGAGGGAGAAAGAGAGTTAACGTTTTGTGTCCATATGACTTATTCAGAGTATTTTCTGTTTTTATAACTGAAAAATCAGTATTGACTCAAAATTTCAGCACTAAATAAAGGAATGTACCTGGTGGTGACATGTTTAGCAAAGTGAAGCAAACAGTAAGTCAGTACTCAATTTTTCAAAGAGATCTGAATATATAGTTGGAAAGGAAAAAACTTACAAGGCAGTGGGGAAAAAGTGGAACTAATTGGTTAGCTATTTCTTTTTTTTTATATAGTTTAGTTATTAGTGTCACAAGTAGGCTTACATTAATACTGCAATGAAGTTACTGTGAAAATCCCCTAGTTGCCACACTAGGCACCTGTTCTGGTACACTGAGGGAGAATTTAGCATGGCCAATGCATCTAACCAGTACATCTTTCGTACTGTGGGAGGAAACCAGAGCACCCGGAGAAAATCCAGACAGACATGGGGAAAGCATGCAGACTCCGCATAGACAGTGACCCAAGCTGGGAACTGAACCCAGGTCCCTGGTGCTGTGAGGCAGCAATGCTAACCACTATGCCACCATGCTGCCCAGCAAGCTTAGGTCAAAAATGACATGCTTGAAAAGACAGAATTTTTAAAGCTATCAATAATGTGATCTCCTTTCTTTTGAAGGGAAGTGGAGATTAATTCCTCCAATGAGATTTTTTAAAAAAGACTTTTGTTTATATGACACCTTTCATGATGAAAGCTTTTCACAGCAAAAGAGAATTATTTCTAAGCATCGCCACTGTTGTAATGTAGGAAGCACAGCAGCAAAGTTCCAGAAAGAACAATAGGATAATGACCTGATAATCTGTTTCAGTGAAGTGATATAAAAGCAAAATACTGTAGATGCAGGCATCTGAAACAAAAACAGAAAATGCTGGGAAATCGCAGCAGCTCTGACAGCATCTATGGAGAAAGAAAACAGAGCCAATGTTTTGAGTCTAGATGACACTTCATCAGAGCTGTTGTTGTCTGAGGGGGTAATTATTAGCCAGGGCACCAGACCAGTTCATCTTTAAAACGGTGCCATGGAATCCTTTTTGCCGACCTAAGAAGGGTCTATTTTAACTCATTCAGAATGAGTCATAGAGTGCTGAACGAGGCCAATTGGCCTATCAAGTCAAGACTTACCCTGTAACCCGTTCCTGGAGTGAACGAAGAATAAAGAAAATTACAGCACAGGAACAGGCCCTTTGGCCCTCCAAGCCTGCACCGACCATGCTGCCTGTCTTATCAAAAACCCCTACCCTTCCAGGGACCATATCCCTCTATTCTGATGCCCCTTAAAAGTCACTAACATACCTGCTTCCATTACCTCCCTCGCCAATGAATTCCAGGCACCCACCACTCTCTGTATAAAAAATCTGCCTCTTACATCTCCTTTAAATCTTACCCCTCGCACATTAAGCGTATGCTCCCTCGTATTTGACTCTTTTGCCTTGGGAAAATGCTTCTAACTATCCCCTCCATCCATGCCTCTCATTATCTTGTCGACTTCTATCAGGTCCCCCTCAACCTCCAGTGGTCGCTCCAGTGAGAACAAACCAAGTTTCTCCAACCTCTCCTCATAGCTAATACTCTCCGTACCAGGCAACGTCCTGATAAATCTTTTCTGTACCCTCTCCAAAGCCTCCGCATATTTCTGATAGTGTGGCGACCAGAATTGAACACTATATTCCAAGTGTGCCCTAACTAAGGCTCTGTAAAGCTGCAACATGACTTGACTTGCCAATTTTTAAACTCAATACCCCGGCCAATGAAGGCAAGCATGCTATATATCTTCTTGACTACCTTCTCCACCTGCATTGCTACTTTCATTGACCTGTGTACTTGTACACCCAGATCCCTTTGCCTATCAATACTCTTAAGGGTTCTGCCATTTACTGTATATTTCCCACCTGTATTTGACCTTCCAAAATGCATTACCTCACATTTGTCCGTCTGCTATCTCTGTCCAAATCTCCAACTGATCTACATCCTGCTATTTCCTCTGATGGTCCTCATCGCTATCCACAAATCCACCAACCTTTGTGTCATCTGCAAACTTACTAATCAATCCAGTTACATTTTCCTCCAAATCATTTATATATATTACAAACAGCAAAGGTCCCAGCACTGATCCTTGAGGAACACCACATCACAGCCTTTCATTCAAAAACACACCCTTCCACTGCTACCCTCTGTCTTCTTTTGTTTTGTACCAACCTTGCCAGCTCACCTTTAATCCCATGCGACTTCACCTTCTGCACCAGTCTGCCATGAGGGACCTTGTCAAAGGCCTTACTGAAGTCCATGTAGGCAACATCCACTGCTCTACCATCAATCATCTTTATCACTTCCTCAAAAAATGCAATCAAGTTCGTGAGACATGACCTCCCCTTCACAAAACCATGTTGCCTCTCACTAATACGTCCACTTATTTCCAAGTGGGAATAAATCCTGTCTCAAAAAATCCTCTCCAATAATTTCCCTATCACTGATGTAAGGCTCACCAGCCTGTAATTACCTGGATTATTCTTGCTACCCTTCTTAAACATAGGAACAACACTGGCTATTCTCCTATCCTCTGGGACCTCTCCCATAGCCAGTGAGGATACAAAGATTTTTCTCAACGCTCCAGCAATTTCCTCCCTCGCCTCTCTCAGCATTCTGAGAGTGGGTCTCAAACCCAGGACCTTCCAATTCAGAAGCAGGAGTGATTCTGCCTGAGCCACAGCTCAGGAAGACAATAAGGAGCTTTGACTGCCTTGGCTTCATGCCTTCTTATTCCTGTTCCACATGGGGAATTGTCTCAATTGCTCATATGAAGAGGGAGCTAAGTAGAGAGAGATAAGACATATGTTATCAAAGGTCAACAAGAGCCCTGTCTCACCTCCAATATCTCTTTACTGTTTTTAATTCCGTCTTCTTGCCACACGTTGATTATTTGTTCAGATGATACATAACCAGTGCCGTCATCAAGACCAGAGAATAGCTGTGAACTTATAGTGTGTGACATCAAGGATGGAGTTGCTGTTCTACATATGTTCTCATCAAAGGTCTGAGAGAAAAGAAATCGATTATTTGTGCACGCAATGCAGTCACCATATTTAACTCCTGGAAATTGTTGTCACAGACTGCAGCACGAATTCCCCAAAAACAAGAAATACCAACACTAGATGGCAATATTCCTCCTTCAATCTCTGTCTCCCAGCTCCACTTCTCCAGGTTCCATTACATGTGCATTTTGGCTTAAGTTGCTTGGCATCCCTGTTGTCCAAATCATCTGATACAGCTCTGGCTTCATGCCTTCTTATTCCTGTTCCACATGGGAATTGTCTCAATCGCTCCTCTGATCAAGTCTTTTTTTCTAATACACCGAATTATGAAACTGATCCTTTTTTTTAAATTAGAGGAGTGTTTTCTTTATAGATCAATATTCTTATTATACAGGAAAACAAGAAGGCTGCCAGAGGGAACTGGAGATTTTGGACACAAGCAAGACAGCAAGACTTTCAGATTTGGCCGGTGGAGCACAGGAGGGGAAAGAGATCAGAGAAGAAAACTTGGAAGAAGTATGAGCAACATAAGGGTAATTGGATGGCAGGTGAAGAAATGGAGTTATAAGCATTCAGGTCAACAGTGGAGTAGTGAGAGGTCAGGAAAAAGTGCGTGAGAGGATTAAATAAGAGATGGTGTAGAAAGTCAATGGAAGCAAGAGGGTCATAGGGTGTAGGCAGAAGGAGTTATGGGAAGGCAGAATCTTGAATGCTGGAGAGCTAAGAGATAGCAGGGAAAGCAACAGAGATGGGCTCATGCTGAAAGAATGAAACTGCTTAGACCCACAGCCAAATGTTAGATGGATAAGTGATGATGCATTTGGAAAGGCAGGGGAGAGAAAGCAAACTTGACTTTATACACTAAACAGTACTTAAAAGAATAACTTGATTATATTCTGCCTGACCTGATATAGAGCTCGACGATATTTCTGCTTGCGGGGTGTAGAAGGGACTGAAGCCACAGGTCCATGTCGAAATAAGCCAAGAAGAAATTCACTGAGGCTTACTTTTCCATCACCATCTTTATCCAACTTTCTGAACAGATCAGCTACTTCCTGTGGAGGGGGTAGAAAAAAATTACAAACACCTCAAACATACAGAGGCAAGATTTTATACCAATAATCTCATCATTCAAACTACAATCAAGTAAATTAGAAAGAAAGGTCTTCACTTAGGCAGGGCAAGGTGGAGAAGGTGGGGCCTTCATGAATAACCTCAGCTGGTACACAACTGAACTCATGCTGTTGGCATCACTCTACCCCCAACAAGCGGGTATGAAATAAACAATCAGTGCTTGGTATGGGGCTCCTCACAATGCCAAAGGGAATGCTGCAATGCCAGAAGTGCATCTTCTGAATGTGATGTTAAGCCAAGGCACCATCTGCTCTCTCCGGTGGACGCAAAATACACCATGCCACTAATCTGAAGAACAGCAGGAGAGTTATCCCAGCCAACATTTAATCTTCAATCAAGCCTGCCACAAGAAAATTATCTCATCATTATCACATTGCTGTTTGCACATGCAAATTAGCTCCATTAGAATAGTGACAGCAATTCAAATGTACTTAACTGACTATAAAGTGCTTTGATAGTTCCTGAGACTATTCGAAGATGCTTTATAAACGTGAGTCTTTTTTAAAAGAGGATAATAACAGGTGGCTGAAGTTTAAATGATTTGAAAAGCAGAAATCAGGAGTTCTGTAAGGTGGGCTGAAGTTCACCTAAGGAGCTCAATAGGGAAGTACAACTGACAAGTGACGAAGCGTATTGATGGCAATGTTGGATAAGGTTTGGGTAGAGGGAGTACTAACTGGGCCATGGAGCTGGGAGGTGAACCCAGCAGCACACTGTTTGTGCACAGTCTGGTTCAGCTTAAGCTAGCAGCCAGGGAAGTGAATAGGTTCAGTGGTAAGGCTGAAAAGATTTTGTTGGGGGTGAAGACCTTGATCAAGATTCTACTGAAATAGCACATTTTGCGTCATGTCCTGTCACACATTCTCCCTCAGCTCAAGTGCTTCCCCACGCAAGCTGCTGGACATACGTGCTGACAACAGTGAGGTGAAACTGATGGAGCAACTCAACAAATTATGGGACAGTCTATCTCTTCAACAAATGAGTTTTAAGATTTGAGAAAGAAACAGAGGGATGACTTTGAAAGAAATAAAAAGGCAAAGTCAAATCAAGTAAATTTAACACTTATTTATTAGTGTTACAAGTAGGCATACACTGTAACAAAATTACTGTGAAAATCCCCTTGTCGCCACAGTCTGGCACCTGTTTGTGTACACTGAGGGGGAATTTAGCATGGCCAATGCACCTAACCAGCGCATCTTTTGGACTGCGGGAAGAAACCGGAGCACCTGGAGGAAACCCATGCTGACATGGGGAGAATATGCAGACTCCACACAGACAACGACCCAAGCCAGAATTAAACCCAGGTCCCGAGTGCTGTGAGGCAACAGTGTTAACCACTGTGCCATACACAGTACAGTAAGATAAACAGAAGTAAATTGTCTTAAGAGCAATAGAGACAAAAAGGCAAGAAAATAATTTAAAACTTTGAATTTTATACATCTCCAAAAACAACACTCACTTGCATAAATGAGATTTAGTAGTTTAAATTGTTCCCTTTCCTGACCAGAGATTGATTGGCATAAATCTCCACATTGAAAAGATATTTATGCTATTGAATCGTATCCCTAACTTTCTGGGCATGCTAACTGGTAATTTATGTACAAATGCAGCAATTTCATGACAGTTATTGCAAGGATGATGTCAAAGCAGCATAGGTTATTAAGCAACTTGTGGCAACTCATAGTTTCTGAGCTATCTCTTCTATGCTACAAGTTACTGGACAATTTACACATTAAATTTTAAGTTTATTTACTAGTGTCACAAGTAGGCTTACATTACCATTACAGTCGTTACTGTGAAAATCCCCTAGTCACCACGTACCGTCACCTGTTTGGGTACACTGAGGGAGAATTTAACATGGCCAGTGCACCTAACCAGCAAGTCTTTCAGACTGTTGGAGGAAATCAGAGCACCCGGAAGAAATCCATACTGACGCGGAGAGATCATGCAGACTCTTCACAGATACTGACCCAAGCCAGGAATTGAACCTGGGTCCCTGGTGTGAGGCAGCAGTGCTAATCACAGTGCCACTGTGAATAGCTTATCATTATACCCACCATTAAGAACATAAGAAATAGGAGCAGGAGTAGGCCATCTAACCCCTCGAGCCTGCCCCGCCATTCAATAAGATCATGGCTGATCTGAAGTGGATCAATTCCACTTACCCGCCTGCTCCCCATAACCCTTAATTCCCTTATCGATCAGAAATCTATCTATGACTTAAACATATTCAAAGAGGTAGCCTCTACCACTTCAATGGGCAGAGAATTCCAGAGATTCACTACCCTCTGAGAGAAGAAGTTCCTCCTCAACTCTGTTTTAAACTGACCCCCCCACCTTATTTTGAGGCTGTGCCCTCTAGTTCTGGTTTCCTTTCTAAGTGGAAAGAATCTCTCTACCTCTATCCTATCTAGCCCCTTCATTATCTTGTAAGTCTCTATAAGATCACCCCTCAGCCTTCTAAACTCCAACGAGTACAGGCCCAATCTACTCAATCTCTCCTCATAAACTAATCCCCTCATCTCCGGTATCAACCTGGTGAACCTTCTCTGTACTCCCTCCAAGGCCGATATATCCTTTCGCAAATAAGGGGACCAAACTTGCACACAGTACTCTAGCTGCAGCCTCACCAGTGCCTTGTACAGGTGCAGCAAGACCTCCCTGCTTTTACATTCTATCCCCCTCGCGATAAAGGCCAACAATTCATTCGCCTTCTTGATCACCTGCTGCACCTGCAGACTGAGTTTTTGCGATGATTTGTTAGAAAATGCTGGGCTATTGACAGTGTTATCAATCAGCACTTGCTTAGCAATACCTAGCTCATGAATGCTCAGTCTGGGTTCTACCAGGACCACGCAGCTTCTAACCTCATTACAGCCTTGGTTCAAACATTGGCAAAAGAGTTGAACTCCAGAAATGAGGGGAGAGTGACTGCCCTTGACATCAATTTGAAAAAGTGTAGCATCAAGGAGCCCCAGCAAAACTGGGGTTAATGGGAATCAGGCAAATTAATTGGAGTCATACCTGGCACGTAAAAGATGTTTGTGGTTGTTGGGGTTCAATCATCTCAGATCCAGGACATCACTGCAGGAGTTTCTCAGGTGAACGTCCTAAGCCCAATCATTTTCAGCTGCTTCATCAGAAGTGGGGATTTTCACTGATGTTTGCACAATGTTCACAGACTGCAGTCTATGTCCAAATAAAACAAGACCTACACAGTGTCCATCCTTGAGCTAGCAAGCAGCAAGTAATGTTTGTGCCACACAAGTGCCAGCAATGAGCATCTCCAACAAGAGACTATCACCCTTTCATATTCATTGGCTCCAGCATTGCTGAATCCCCCACTCTTACCATCCTGGAAGTTATCATTGACCAGAAATTGAACTGAACTAGCCATATAAATACGGCAGCTATATCAGCAGGTTGGAAGCTAGGAATCCTGTGATGAATGAATCATCTCCTGACTCCCCAGATCCTGTCCACAATCTACTAGACACAAGTCAGGAGTGTGATGGAATATTCTTCCCTTTCCTGGATGAATGCAGTACCAAAAACACCCAACAAGCTTGGCACTTTCCAGGGCAAAGCAGCCTGCTTGATTGGCATCTCATCCACAAACATTCATTCCCTCCATTACTGATATACAATAGCTGCACCTTCCAAACTCACGACCACTACCATCTAGAAGGACAAGGGCAGAAGACACATGGAAACACCATCATCTCAAAGTTCCCCTCCAAGTCAATTACCATCCTGACTTAAAAATATATCGCCATTCCTTCACTGTTATTGGGTTAAAATCCTGGAACTCCCTCCCTAACCACACCATGAGTGTACCTACACGACAAGAACTGCAGTGGTTCAAGAAGGCAGCTCACCACCATCTTCTCAAGGGTAATTAGGGATGGGAAATGAAAGCTAGCCTAGCCTGTGACAAACACATCCCTTGAATGAATAAAGGAAAATTGTAGGAAAGCTAAATCATCACTGGCATAATGTTAGACTGACAGTAGGGGGTTGATTCTGGGATTACAGAAGCATGAAGAAGAGAAAATAGAAAATGTTGGAAAACTCAGTAGATCTGATAGCATCATTGGGAGGAGAAACAGAGTTAATGTTTCAAGTCCACCAACACTGCCAGATCTGCTGAATTTTTTTTAGCATTTGCTGTTTTTATTTCAGATTTCCAGCATCTGCAGAATTTTGCTTTTATTATGTAAAGGAAGAAGGGTTTAGGAAGTAAATTCCTGAGCTTAGGGCATAAGTAGCTGAAGACATAGCAATAATGGTGGATCAAAGAAAGAGAGGGTACGCAACTGATCAAAGTTGGAGGAGGGTAGAGATCTTGGAGGGTTGTTGGGCTGAAGGAGACTTCAGAGATAGGAAGCAGTGAGGCTATGGAGGGATTTGAATGCAAGGATGAGTATTTTAAAATCAAGGTGTTTGTTCCTGTACTGTTCTACGTAACATACAGCTGGGATGCTATAGGACAGCAAAGATTGTCAACAAGAAATAGGTTAGAAATTGGGCAATAGTTGGAATGAAGAAACAGATCAAGGGTGGATGGTTTGAGGAGAAGACAACAATGGCAGTTTCAGAAAGGAAGAAGCATATTGTCTGGTCAGTGAAGGTTGTTCAAATAAAAGAGCCAGCACTACGACTAGGAAAGATAGTTGAATGGTCAGGAACTCCATTGGGAGGTAATCTAAGGACCACACAGTGGCCATCACTGAAGCAAATCTCTTCATTCTTTTGAAGTTCAAAGAATTGCCAAGTGATGAGAAAGCCATGTTGGGACAAGTGAAGTGTGTTAGGCTGGGAGGAGGGACTGGCACATGAGGCTTCTGCACAACGGTCTTAACCTTCAAGATGAAGAAATCGTACGTTCTTCATACTTGTTTTGGAACCAAGGTTGGAGGCAGCAAGGAAAGGGGGTTGAAGAAGGTGGGAATGAGAGTACTGAGAGTGTGATCTTTCAGACAAAACAAACATTATGTTATCCTTAATGTCCAGGATGATCCTGCAATAACTGAAAGTTTGACAATAGAAGGAAATAATGTTAAGGTTTAACGTGGTCCTAACATATTTGGTGCTGTATAAGGCTCATCATGCACCAGGTTTGCTCATGTGTGGCTCTCAGATAACCTTGAAACAACGGAGAAAACAGTGAGCATTGGAAGTAGAGAGAGGGAGCTGGATACTTGCCTGGTTAATGGCAGTGTTTAACTTACAGGTGGAGAGCCAGTGGGAGTGTGGAGAAATTAGAGTTGATAGTAAAGGCAAGCAATCTGAGAAGATTTTCTAGAGGCAAAAGTTAGGGCAGAGGTATTGTAAGTAGACCTGGGGCTGTGAATGCTAAGGAAGGCAAGAAATTAGTCAGAAATACCAATTTTTATTGACAGAGTCCACGGAGGTGTTAAAAATAATGTTGACCTCAGAAATGGAATAGTTATATGATGTAAACTCAGATTTAAAAATAATCCAATGAAAAACAAGGTAAATGAACTGTTTGTGTGCTTCACATTCTGATAAAACCATACTATCATCATCTATACGTTAGGTTTCAAAGATAGGCATCCTTTCAATTTAGGCTAAACTGTGACGTCGGTAACCTTGCAAATTTAAATTGGAGTACACGAACTTCGGGACTCATTAGTAGTATTAAACAGGGATGAAGCAGCAATCTTCCCAGATCACAGCTACTAATTTGGTATTAATCAATGATTATTATTAACAAATTATCTAACCAACTGCCAATATTATTAGACCTTGGGAATAATGCTCCTTTAGTTTAATTGTTTCACGAGAAAAGACTGGGTACAATGCTCTGTTACGCTTTTGGTGTAAATGGTTTCGCAAGACAAAGAGGTTGAAGGAAGAGAGAGGCCACTGATGTGCGTAGTTTGTTAATATTACGTTACAAACACAGTCATATTTGCAATAAAGTTGAATTAAGATGAGAATAACACACATACTTCATTTTTGAGGTCCTTTAGGCCAATATTGTTGCAGACTGTCGCCAACTCCTCAGCATTAAGGTAACCATTCTTCCCTACTCCCAATTCTTCCCAGATAGCTTGCACATGGCTCTCTGTAGCTTCAGGACGGGGAGTGGAGAACCTCCTGGCACTGTCAAAATCATTGGGATTCCACTTGCGCAACTGACCTAATTGAAAATTTGAAAAATAAACAGTACTTAACCATGTTTACAATTCTCTCAGTTCACTTGAGAGGAAGAATGTTTTGCTGAGAGTGAACATGCAAAACAAAGTCATTTAAGCCCAGACGGTCATTGTAACTCCTTGAATATGCTATCCAATTAATTCCGCTTCCTGCCCTGAAAATCTTTTCCAAGTATTATATATGACCAATGCTCTTTTGAAAGTTACTATTGAATCTGCTTCCTACTCATTTCCCCTCCGATTCTTTTGCAATTTACAGTACTTTAAATCTGTCTCTTCAGGTTATCAACCCTGCTGCCAGTAGAAACAGACTTTTCTCAAAATTCTTTTGCACACCTCCAATAAAACTCCCCTTAACCTTCTCTGCCCCAAGGTGAATAACTCAGTTTCTCTCGTCTCTCCTGAAAAGTCCCTCATCCTCAATACCACTGATAGATCTCTTCTGCACCTGTCCCCAGCCTTGATCTTGATCCTAATACATAGTGTCCAGAATTGGGCATAACACCTAAACTAATGATTTATAAATTCATAATATCTTTGCCTTTGTGTTCAATTTGTACATAGAATAAAATCATAGAAACCCTACAATGCAGGAGGAAACCACTTGGCCCATTAAGCCTGCATCAACTACAGACCGTCCCAGGCCCTACCCCATATATCCATGTACTTATCCTGCTAATTCCCCTGATACTTAGGGTCAATTTAGTATAGCCAATCAACCTAACCCACACATCTTTAGACTATGGGAGAAAACCAGAGCACCCCAGAGGAAACCCACGTAGACATAGGGACACGTGCAAACTCCACACAGACAATGACCCAAGCCAGGAATCGAACTTGTGTCCCTGGTGCTGTGAGGCAACAATGCTAACCACTGTGCTGTCCAATTAATACATATCTCATATTGCTTCATTAATCCAAAAAACTAAAGCAGAAAATGCATAAAAATAAAACAAATTTGTCAAATTTAAAGGATATAATTCTGCAATTTAAAAAAAATTACCACATGTAATTCTGCACATGACAATTAGGTTGACAACAGACTTTTCTCTAACTCTACCTCTGTAAATATTATCTTCTCAAAAACAAGTTAAACTGGGTTATGCAAATGCAACGGAGCCACAAAGGTCATGAAACACATGAGCTATCCAAGGAGGACTACTCCTGGCACCCACTTATCCCCATGGCTATTTTGCACATTGTGGTACAATCCACGACGTACAGCACTGTGGAACTCCTGAGCGATATTTCATTGCAGTTTAACTTACTCCTCAAAAGCCATCAGGTGCTGCATAGGAAACTGAAGGTGAACAAGAGGCCAGAATTGGAGAGCAGCGATCTCAGGAGGTTGCAGGACCAGAGAAGATTACAGAGATAGGGACGGTAGAGGTCACAAAGGAATTTAAACACAAGGCTAAGAATTTAAAAATAAAGGTGTTGCCAATCTAGGTTAATGAGTTCAGGGACGACGGGCAAGCAGGGCTTTGGATGAGTCTACATCTACACAATCTGCTAGGTAGAAAGTTGGGAGGGGGGGGGAGCAGCTGTGATGGTGCACTGGAGCAATGAATTCTGGGGTGATAAACACATGCATGAGGGTTTCAACAGCAAATGGGAATTCAATACTGGATTCAGAGAAAACTCAAGTCAATCCAATCTCTACGTGAAAAACCTAACCTATATATTTTAAAATGGTTTTGGAAATCTTCTGGTAAGTCAGCAATTGTGGGAGAAGTATTTCCAGCATCTGCATATTTTGCTTCTGCAGACTTTAATATTCCTGATTGATAAATGTGAATAACCATAAAAACGTTACCTGTATTTTGCAGAACGATGAAAAGATCGAGGTGTGTGTGTGATGATGATGATGATGATGAAGAAACGGGACACCCGAAGGTCAATGGACCTTTGGCTGTTCTGACAAATTCTCCACCCCTGCCTGTGATGACTCAAGGCAACACCAGAAAATCTGGCCAGTGTCTATTTAATTAACCAAACTTCATGTTAATGCATGCGGTTCCGGTTCAAAGTACGATCAGGCCAATAGATAAACCATTCCAAGTTTCATACTTTTCCACTGATGAAAATATTCAAAGGTTTACCACTATAGCATTTCCTTCCTTCCTGTCCCTTTAAACATCAAATCACTCCTCAACCTTTTGAACTCAAGGGAATATAAACTCAAATTTTATGCGACCTGTTCCCATAATTCAATCCTTTAAGAAATTGGGTTGACACTACAGTAAATTAGTGTTCAACTACACCATGCTGTGCAGTAACAGCTGGACTTCTGGTGTCCAAAATTCTCTACATGGCAATTCCAGTTTTACAATATCTAGAGCTGGGGGATGAAGGGGCAATGCCATAAGTTGAGCTGATCTATGTTACCAGAACAAAGTAGCATGAAACTTTAACCTCTATTGTCCAATCACCTGGAATGTCCAAGGGGCAAGTGGAAATATAAACAAAATTGGAACAGCGGTGGAAAATAATTTGGAACAAGGTGAGTTATGCATATAGTTGGTAAATTAGGAACACAGAAAAACAGTAGCACAATTTTGTGTGTTACTTACTTCTCCCATTTAAAAAAACAGGTTTACAGTAAGGTAACATTTTTGGCTTGAGGGATATCTCAATATTGAGCAACATCATTAGTTGTAATTATCAATTTGGGGGAGGCAGTTGTGTAATGATATCATCACTGGACTAATAATCCAGAGACCCAAGGTAATGTTGGGGTGGCATAGTGGTCAGCACTGCTGCATCACAGCACCAGGGACCCAGGTCAAATTCCGGCCTTGGATGACTGTTTGTGTGAAGTTTGCACGTTCTCCCTATGTCTGTGTGCGTTTCCTTCCACACTCCAAAATGTGTGGGTTAGGTGGATTGGCCATGCTAAATTACCCTTTAGTGTCAGGGGGACTAGCAAGGTGAACATGTGGGGTCACAGCAATAAGGCCTGGGTGGGATTGTTGGTGCAGGCTTAATGGGCCAAACAGTCTGTTTCTCCACTGTTGGGATTCTATTGCTCTATGATTCTAATTATTGATGAAAGATGAACAAATATTTAGTATCTGAGCTTATTCTCAGTAACCGGTCAGATTAATAAATGATGAAACAAGAGATGCAAAGAAGGATATATGGAGGGTAACCAACCCACCCATTAGCTGTTTACATTGTTGTGTCTTCCAATGGCCAACTGGACAATTCTTTGTCATTATTGTGTATTTTATGCCTCACTCATACCAACAGCCACTAACATTTTGTGAAGTGACAGCAGACAGCTGGGATTACCTTGAAACACGTGTCTTGCTGTAATCCACATTAGGAGTTCACAGTATGCTTGAGTAAACAATAGCAGACAAACGCAAGCAAAGAAAGGGAATTAAGTGTATGAAAACTTCTGAAACTCCCAAAGAAAGCCAGAGCTTTGTAACTACTTTAAATAAAATTATACAAAACAGCTCTATCAAGCTGTACTTGAAAAATAGGTCATCTAAATTTTGATCCTAACCCGTTAGGTCCCTTTCACCCATTAACCGGGCTTGATGACCTACTTTAGCCCCTGATCCAGCAAGTCTAATCTTATTAATTCTCATACACAAGCTCAAATCTCTCCATTCTTCACCCCTTCCTTAACACTGACTTCAGTCAGCCCTCCAAGAACTTTGTGTTTCCCAAACTCCAGCATTCTGTGTATTCACCACTTCCTTTGCCCTACTGACAGCCGTCTGGGCCCTAGGCCCTAAACCTCATGACCATTCTCTCCTCCTATATGTACCTCCGACTGAGCTTTCTCTATACCCTAACTATGATTGTAACACTACATTCTGCACTCTCTCATTTCCTCCTCTATGAATGGTATGCTTTGTCTGTACAGTGTGCAAGGAATAATACTTTTCAATATATACTAATACATATGACCATAATAAATCAAATCAAAAATCATCACCTTTCCCAATATCTCCTCCTTTAACTCAGTGTTGGATTTTGTCTCATCATAAGAACATAAGAAATAGGAGCAGGAGTAGGCCATCTAGCCCTTCGAGCCTGCCCCGCCATTCAATAAGATCATGGCTGATCTGTCGTGGCTCAGTTCCACTTTCCCGCCCTCTCCCCATAACCCTTAATCCCCTCTCTTATCAAGAACCCATCAACCCGCTTCTTAAAAATATTTAGCGAGGCAGCCTCCACCACTTCAACGGGCAGAGAATTCCAGAGATTCACCACCCTTTGAGTGAAGAAGTTCCTCCTCAACTCCGTTCTAAACCGCCTCCCCTTTATCTTGAGGCTGTGCCCCCTAGTTCTACTGTCTTTTTTGAGCGGGAAGAGTCTCTCCACCTCTATCCTATCCATCCCATTCATCATCTTATACGTCTCAATGAGATCTCCCCTCATTCTTCTAAACTCTAACGAGTACAAGCCTAGTTTATTCAGCCTCTCCTCATAGCTCAATCCCCTCAACTCCGGTATCAGCCTAGTAAACCTCCTCTGCACTCCCTCCAGGGCCAAAATATCCTTGCGCAGGTGCGGCGCCCAAAACTGCACACAGTACTCCAGCTGCGGCCTCACCAATGCCCTATACAGCTGCAGCAAGACCTCCCTACTTTTATATTCAATCCCCCTCGCTATGAAGGCCAGCATCCCATTCGCCTTCCTGACCACCTGCTGCACCTGCAAGCTGGGTTTTTGCGACTCATGCACAAGGACCCCGAGGTCCCTCTGCACCGTCGCCTGCTGCAGTTTTTCGCCATGTAAGTAATAGTCCTTCCTACCATTCTTCCTACCAAAGTGGACCACCTCACACTTGCCAACATTAAATTCCATTTGCCATTTCCTGGCCCATTCGCCCAGCCTATCTAGATCCTTCTGCAGACTCTCCACACCCTCCGCACAATTTGCCTTTCCCCCAATCTTGGTGTCATCAGCAAATTTCGACACCCTGCACTCGGTTCCCTCCTCCAGATCATCTATATAAATGGTAAATAGCTGAGGCCCCAGCACCGACCCCTGGGGCACCCCACTAGTCACCAACCGCCAATCCGAATAGCACCCATTGACCCCCACTCTCTGCCTCCTATTTGACAACCAATCCTCTATCCACGCTAACACCCTACCCCCAACTCCATGTCCCCTGACCTTCTGCAATAACCTCTTGTGAGGTACCTTGTCAAACGCCTTCTGAAAATCCAGAAAGACCACATCCACCGGCTCTCCTCTATCCACTGCCCTAGACACATCCTCATAGAACTCCAGTAAATTTGTCAGACACGACTTCCCTTTAATGAAACCGTGTTGCGTCCGCCCTATCAAGCAATTCCCTTCAAGATGCCTCGCAATTTCCTCCTTAATGCTCCAATATAGTATAGCAGCTCATTGGTCTACTTCTCTTCCTATGTCCATATGAAGCCCCCTTAGAATATTTTACTACATTAAAAGGTGCTACACAAATAAACGCTGTTGTTGGGTTAAAAAAAAAGTAGCACTCAAATAGTAAATCATTTGAAAAACACACTTTACCTCGTGCTTCAAATGTTTCATGCAAAGGTTCTTTATGGTGTTCAAGCTCTTCATCAGATTTGAGACTCTGTAACAGAAAATGACCACAGTAAATTCAACTGTTAACAGTCAGGACACAATGGTGTAAACTTGTCACTCCAGGTGCTGAGGTGGCAGGATGAGGATACTGCAAACTTTAGATTTGCCTGGTCGCACAGTAGTTAGCATAGTTGCTTCACAGCCCCAGTGACCCGGGTTCAATTCCCCAGTTGGGTCACTGTATGGGTGGAGTCTGCACGTTTGCCCCAGGTCTGCATGGGTTTCCTCCCACAGTCCAAAGATGTGCAAGTTAGGTGAATTGGCCATGCTAAATTCTCTATTAGTGTACCTAAACTGACGCCAGAGTGTGGCGACTAGAGGATTTTCACAATAACTTCATTGCAGTATTAATGCAAGTCCACTTATGACATTAATAAATAAACATTAAACTTTTATTGTAACCAAACAATTATGCCAGAATCTTTGGGATCTACATTCATATAGAAATCACATTGAGCTCCTAACTCGAATTGAACCCGACACTGGGTGTTCATCAAGGGTGTTGGCTAGTGAGGGAAGGGAAGATGTGATGACAGAATATCACCTACCATTAAAGGAGACTATTTGGACCTTGTTAACTCCTCAATAGTAATCCTACTCCCCAACTCCCCCAAACTTTCAACCAACCAAGGTCTCCACGTTCCTCTAGTCATGGCCTTTTGCACATTCCTGATTTTCATCAGCTGCCAAAACATTAATGTCCGGAATTCCTACTTTAAATCTCTCCTCCTTTATGATGCTCCTTGAAATCCACACCTGTGACCAAACACCTGTTCTGATATCTCCTACTCTTCTGTGAAGTTCCTCAGGATATTTAACTAGATTAACTTGGATTTATACCATTATTGTGGGAGGAGGATTGCTGCCAAGTTAACTGATCTCAGTCAGTGCTGCAGAGTCTCGACAGCAGAGCGACTGAAGAATTGACAATGATTTCCATTCCAGATTTATATCCCATGGCTACCTGTACATTACCAGTGAAGACAGGATCACGTTGCATGGTGATGGAACAGCCCAATGATAAACATAGACAAAACACATAGGTACAGTAGGGTGACCAGTGTCACAGAATTCTTCTCCAAACTAAAGACACAATAGTAATGCAATCTCCCTAGAAGGGATGATATGTGTTGAATAATTATTTTTAATCCACTGGCTGCAAATCTGAATTGAAATTTTCAAAAGCAGACCTTTTAAAAACACAAACTAAAGTGATTTGAACTCAGTCCAAGATGGCTAGCACCATCTTGCATTACTATATATACACCTTATCCCAATCATTGGTGTGAAATCCAGTCTGCAAAACTCTGCAAGATAACAACTTCAGGGAAGGATTCAGATCTCTTGTCTCATTAGCAAGGTATCTTTGGCAATCTCTTGAGGTATTCAACTGTTGGAGATGGGTCATTAAGAACAATCACTTGGACTATGGAACACTGGCTAAATTAGCTTCCAGACATGAGTTAATCACCTCTGTCACCTTTGTCTGTGTACTTCCAGGATCAACTGCCAGGGGGAATCAAAAAAGACACTAGCTTAGAACAAGCATCTTAGGGAGAAAACCCAAATGGGATCCCTCCTGCCTCCCTTCCTTTTGCCAACCCGCCTCGTAAGCTTTATTACTTAGTGATATCAAGCTGCCAACACAGATTTTGTAAAGGAATCCAACCCTGCATTACAGTCTCCTGATGAACAATCAACCCAGTCAACTACATCTTTAAATCAGAAACATCAAGACTTTTGAATTCATCTTGAAGCCAGCCAAGTCACCAAACTACATAACTGTATACTATACTCTTACTTTTTTGTATGAAATCTAATTTGGCCAACCTATTCTTCCCCACTCCGTAATCATGTGTGTGGATACATGTGTGTAGTGTGCATGTGGACATGTCCTCACGTAAGTCTTTTAATATTTTACTTGGATCAATTTAAGCACAAGAAAGCTAACCTCCATCTTTGTTAAATGAAAGAAAACCTGTCCTATTGGTTCTTTTATAATCAGTGTATAAATAGTTAAATACTCAATGAATTGACAAGTATTCCCTTCTCAAATAAACAAAAACTGTTGCAGTCAAAGATCCCATGGCACGAGTTTTAAGCAGAGCAGAAGAGTTCTCCTTGGCCAACATTTATCCTTCATTCAATATCCCCAATAAATATCACTGCATTTCCTCCTGTACAGTCAATAAATGTTTCATTTGCTATAAAGTGCTTGGCAATGTCCTATAGTAGTGAAAGGCATCATATGTAAACAACTGGAAACAGTAGCATTACTGGATGAGTAATCCAGAGCTCTGACTATTGATCCAGAAACAGGAGTTTAAATTCCACCACAAATCCTGAAGATAAAAATACAACTCTCTTGTATGATGAACACAAAGCCATCAGAATATCATATAAAAAACTATTAGTAAATGTGCCGTCTTTAGCCATTCTGCCCTGTATGTGACTCTAGATCACCGCAACATGGTCGACTCTTAATTGCCCATTGAAATGGTCTTGCGAGCCACGAGTTTCCAACAGCTAAAGAGTGGTCAAAGAATAAAACCGGACAGACCACCTAGCCATTAAAGTTGGTGTCGGAAATGACAAAGACACACACTATCAAGTTGACCTTGTAAAGTTCTCCTCTGACATCTGAGCCTTGTTCCACAACTGGGAGAGCCGTCCCACAGACCTGTCAAACAATAGTCTGACATTGTTATACTCACTGAATCATTCTTTACAGCCAATGTCCCCTGCTTCTCCATCCTTAGGATTGTTCAGTCCCACTGACTGGACAGACCCATCAGAGATGGTGGTGGTACAATGCAATATAATAAAGGAGGGAATTGCCCTGGGGTTCTTCCAGCGATTCCACATCTCATGAAATCTCATGGTATCAGGTCAAACACGGGCATGCTGATTGCCAAATGTTGCCCTAATGAATCAGCAATCTTCTAAGTTGAACACCACTTTGAAAAAGCAAAACAGGTAGCAATGGCACAAAATGTGCTATGAGTGGAGAACCTTTAAAGTCCACCACCAAGTGTGGTTCGGTAGTACCACTGTTGCCGGAGCTGACTGAGTACGAAGGACACATCTGCCAAACTGGGCCTGCAGCAAGAGTTGTGAGAACCAACACAAGGACAAAAATATTTCCAATTCCAAGGTCTCATTTTCATCAATCTACAAATTTATCAGTCCAAGACTAAAATGATGGAAATGACCACAGCAAAGCTCTTGGGGAGATTAAGCCCTCTTGTTCACACTGAAGCCACATAGCATTGTGATAAATGGCACAGATTCAGAACAGATCTGGAAGCTCAAAACTGGGCATCCCTGAACCACCGTAGCAGCAGAATTCTATTCAACCACAATTTGCAATCTCATGGCCCTGCACATCTCTCATTCCACCACTACTATCATTGCCAAGGGACCAACTCTGATTCAATGAGTGTAAGAGAGTATGTCAAAAGCAGCACCAGGCATACCTTAAAAATGAGGTGGCAACCTGGTGAAGCTACACCACAGGACAATTATGGAAGCACAGAACTAAGTGATCCCATAACCAACAGTTCAGATCTAAGCTCTGCAGTCCTGTCACATTTAGTTGGGAATAGTGGAGATTAACTAAACAAACAGGTAGAGGAGGTGGCTCCACAAATTTCCCCATTCTCAATGATGGGGAGGTCCAGCACATCAGTGCAAAAGACAAAGCTGAAGCACTTGCAACGATCTTCAGCTAGATGAGCAGAGTGGATGATCCACCTCAGCCTTTTCCTGAGGCGCACAGCATCACAAATGCCAGTTTTAGCCAATTTGATTTACTCCATGTGATATCCAAAGATGTACAGGTTATGTGGATTGGCCATGCTAAATTGCCCCTTAGTATCTCAAGGTATGTAGGTTAGGGAATTAGTGGGGTAAACTCGTACAGATATGGTGGGGATGGGCCTAGGTAATATGCTCTGTCAGACAGTCAGTACAGGCTCAATGGACTGAATGGTCTCCTCCTACACTACAGGGATTCTATGATATGAAGAAATGGGTGCAGACAATGTACATTCAAGAACGTAGCCCCATCAACTCCCTGAACTACCCATGCCCTAGCCAAGCCATTCCAGTTCATCTATGACACTGGTATCTACCTGACAATGTGGAAAATTGCCCAGGTGTGCTGTGACCCCAAGAAGAAGGATAAATCCAACCTGGCCAATTATCTCTGCATCAGTATACTCTTCATCATCCACCAAGCAATGGAGGTGTCATTGACAGTACTGTGAAGCATGACTTGGTTGTGGTGGGTTACAATCTATTCTTGGTTGCTGCAGTGGCAACTAATCTGCTCACAAATGTTCAGTTTATGTTTTGCCAGGTCAAAAGGCTCTAGATCTCACTAGTCTTGGTTTAAACATGGACAAAAGAGCTGAATTCCAGAGGTGAAATGAGAGTAATTGTCCTTGACATCAAGGCAGCATTTGACCAAGTGTTGCATCTAGAAAGCCTACCGAAACTGGAGTCAACAGGAATCCGGAAGTTTCTACTGGTTGGAGTCCACTTAGCACAAAGGATGATATTATGGTTCTTGGAGCCCAATCAGTCCCTGAACATTGTGTAGGAGTTCCTCAGGATGATGTCCTTAACTCAACCATCTTCAGCTGCTTCTTCAATGTGTTCCCGCCATCACTGCAGTGTTCAGAATCATGCACAAATTCTCAGATACCAAAGTAATCCATATAGGCATGGAGCAAGACCTGAACCACTTTCAGGCTGGGGTTGCCAAGTGGCAAGTAGCTTTCTAGGCATTGACTATTTCCAACAACGGAGAATCTAACGAGCTCTCCTTGACATTCAATGGCAGTGACAATGTTGAAACTATCCCCCCACTATCAACGTCCTGGGGTTTACCATGCATCAGAAATTTAACTAGACCAGGCAAAAAAAGTTTCTGGCTATATGAGGAGATCAGAGGTTAGGAATTCTGCAGCAAGTAACTCACCTCCAGCTTTTCCTAAGCTCGTCCACCATCTTTAAGGCACATTTCAGGAGTGTGATGGAATATTCTCCACTTGCCTGGGTGAATACAGCTCCAACAACACTCAAGAGGCTTGGTGCCATCCAGGATAAAACAGCTCACTTAATTGTTTATAGATGGGGAACCATTCACTCTCTCCACCACAACCACACTGTGGCCACAGTGTACCACCTACAAGATGCACTGCAATAACCTGTCAGGCTCCTTTGGCAGCACCTTCCAAATCCATAACCGCTACCACATGGAACAAAAGCAGCAGGTGTTTGGAAACCCTACCATGCATATGTCCCAAGGTCCTTCACAGAAACATTATAAAACAAAAGTGGCAACATTAAAAATAATCTTTTTGGTTTGGAGAATAGCAGAGCAGACCCAAATTAAAATGTGCGCAAGCTATTGTATGTTACAGTTGTTGTACATATGAAGTGACAAGAAAAGCTTTTATTTCTAGTAAGTATATATTATGCGAAGTAATCGACCATAAAGCTTTGGAATTTTTGTTTGCAATGTATCACAAAATCTGTAGCTAAGCAACGATGGAATTCATTCCAGTGAACTGAATCACAGCAGTGCCAATGCAGAGCTTGACTCGCAAGCTGCATAAAACAGCAAGTACATTCTTTTGCTAATTGCGGGAAATAAATTTCCTCTGGGTTATGATAGCAGCAAAACACAGTCATTCTCTAGATACTGGAAAAGTCTAAAATAGAAACACTAGTAAAACATCTACACTCGGGGTTCATCCCAGAAGATTAATTGATCAAAATGTTTGCTCAATTATCTAGCAATTATGGTTGTACACAAACAGGAGAGGGCTGTATTCACAGGAACCAGTTACTTGAAAGATAAACTACTTGTTTATCTTTTCCGTATTAGTAAAAGGACTTCACTAACTTTAAAATGCAAGAGTGGTCAGCACTACTTCCGCATTCATGGAGCTCTGTAAATTCATTAACAGATCTTTTTTCTCACTTCAAAAGCAGGGTCGTTTCACTTGTACCTAGGATTTACACATTATGCTATTCGGCACCTTGGTCAGTCCATTGGATCCCAAACAGAAACAGGTACTTGACTTATCCAGTTTTTAATGGCAACCCTTCATGATATTCAACAAATCTTCACTTAACATTCTCTGCTTTGGAGAGAGAGCAACCTCAGTTTCTCAGTCTTTCTAAGTTCCTCATCTGTGGTACCACCCAAGTAAATCTTTTCTGCACCCACTCCAAGGCTTTGACATCCTTCCTAAGACATGGTGTCCAGAATTGGCACCATATACATTGGCTGGGGCCTAACTATTAATTTATTAATTTTTTTTTAACCTAAATGTTCAGAAGCAGCTGGATGGACAGAGAAATGGGTGGGTTAAATCAAGATTAGAAGTTCAAGAATCAAAAGTGCAAGAGAAATAAAATAGCTACATATAGAAATTGGACATGAAGATCCCACAGCTTTGTCCTGACAATAATTGAAGAATAATTTGAGGAAGGGAGGGAAAAACAGAAGAGGAAGAAGAAAAATCAGATCATAGGATCTCTACAGTGCAGAAGGAGACCATTCAGTCCATCGAGCCTGTACCAACAACAATCACATCCAGCTCCCATCCCTGTAACCCTCCATATTTACCCTGCTAGTCCCCCCTAACACCAAGGGATAATTTAGCATGACCAATGAACCTAATGCGCACATCAGGCAGGTGGATAACGTTGAGATGTGGACTGAGGAGGGCTCGAAGAAAACCACAGAAGTAACAAGAGGATGTCAACAGCCCCACCGAGGCAAAGGTGGCAACGAATGAACAAACTTTCATGCACTCTCCTCTCTGCCTCTATTTATGGAGCCAAGGATCACAAATACTTTTAAAGCCTTCTCAACTCGTTCTACTTTCTTCACAGATTTCTGTACATATGGCCTCCAATGTCTTAATATCCTTTCCTGCATTCTAGAAAAACCACAGTCATTAATCACTACTCTGTCCTTCCTGTTCCTTAGCCAAGCCTGTATCCATGCTGCCACTGTGCCATTAATCCTTTGGGATTGAAGTTTGTAAAAAAGAGTCAAATATGTGGAAAGATTTCATTGAGTTAACCATTCCCACCATCCAATTTTGCTCAGTCCCTCACTCATCCCTTCAAAATTAGCCTTAAGGCCACATTTAAAGAGTAGCCACAACATTTAAGTTATGCATAAACTGGATGGACCAAATGGCTTGTTCCGATCTGTCATTGTTCATAACTGTTCTGGTGCATCAAAGGGAAATTTACTGAATCTATTCCAAATTAGGGTGCTCCAATATGATTCAAGAAGAAAACTAATGGGGTAGAACAAGCACGACTTACACTTAATTAGCCAAATATAGTAAATAGACATTTCACAGAAGTGTCAACCAGACAAAATTTGATACTGAATCACATTAGGAGATATTACGACAGGTGGGCAAAGAAGTAGGTTTTGAGAAGTGTCTTAAAGGAGGTTGAGAAGAGGCAGAGGGGTCTAGGAAGGGAATTTCAAAACTTAGGGCCTAGAAAGTAGGGGTGAGCTGCACAAGAAATCAGAATCGGAGGAATACTGAAATTTTGAAGAATTGCAGGACTATAGGACATTACATAGCTTGGCAGGGAGTGAAGTATTGGAGGGATAACACCATAGAAACCAGGTTGAGCATTTAAAATTCAAGGCGTTTACTGGACAAGGACCCAACCAACGTAGGTCATTGAGCACAGGAACAGGACTTGATGCTGGTTAGGGCACTGGCATTTTTCACAGGTCAGCCAGGACTCAAACCAAAGAATAAAACTGGACAAACCTCCACGCTTTCAAGAGATGCTGAGCGTCGCAAATGACTTCTGTTGGTGCTTTGTACAAATATTTCGTCCTTTGCTGCTTTAAAATGAAGCGACTCCTCCAGATCGTCTGTCGTTTCCACTTTGGAATCCAGAAATTCGGGTATAGATCGACGGCCATATCGTTTAGTTCCCTTGATGTACTTTGGCTCAATCTCCTTTGGGGCTGAAATCAACAAATAGACAAACTCAGGCACACATAAATATTTAATGAAATCCCTTCATAAAGCTTCTTAGAATAAATTAATTTACTCGAGCAAATGATAAGAGCTGAGTTTCAAACTCCATCTTTGAGACTTAGTGTGGTAATGGGCGGCCCCAGCGATGCCTTTCCTGGTGGGATCCTGCGTCAGATTCTGTGCTTGGAAGCTCATTATGCACAATTGAATTCCCCTCCTGCTGATTCCTCAACCCGCTGCTGCCTGGAGGGATCTGAAGGTTCCAGTACCACATTAATGGCCCTCCAGCACACTCATATCAGTCTCTCCAGCCCAACTGTCTTCACCAGACTGTGCAGGATGTCAGCAACCCAGGGGGAAAAGGTTGGCAGCTTCCAAAAAGAAGTCTGTTCTTCAATTCAATTACCCTCCTCCTTGAGCCTATCACCTGCAAGGTGGCCATGTGTCACTTGGACCTCTACCCCCAGCTTCTGGAGACTTCATGCATCCCTCTTCAGTAAACGATATGTTATCCCTTTGACCTCCTTGTCTGTGAGCTTTATGTGCAGCCTTGTTGGGGTCCAGCTTCCTTCTCCTCAGTCTTCCCTCTGCCTTCCATCGTTCATCTTATTTGTCCATCTCCATGCCCCCACTTGCCATTGTAAGCCCTCTCCCTTCCCCTATTCATTGCACCTCTTTTCACATTGCCTCCATCGTCTTCCTCAGGCCACCCCCATTCCTGGCCTCACCTTGCAGTCTATCCCCTGTTGAACTTTGGAATTTAATTGGATCGACTGCATAGGTCCCAGAGACAGTGCGATCCAGATAAACACTGGTGTATGGCACCAGGGGGAAGGAGATCCCTGTACTCCTCAACCTCAGGCACATACTGATCAGTGACACAGGAGGATCCATGGATCCAGCAGCATGTTGTCCATGAAGACCAGTTTGGCATGGAGATGGAGGGTAGGAACTGGTCTCCCCTGGCAGAGTGGTCAACAGCACATCAGGAGCTGTGAAGCAGTATGGCAGAAAGGCTTTGTTGCACTCACCCTGAATTCTCTTGCAAACTGAGGACCACCCTGTGCACACCACAATCGGGTTTTAGACCAATGAAATATCCTGCTGGTGTGACACAAGATTGAAAGGCCTGATAGGATGTCGGCAGGCAGTTGTTACAATAAATATTTATGATATACAAATGAATGCAAATGGTACTTACGCCACCAGCCAGGAGTACCGGCCACCTTTAACCCAAAGGGAAAAGGGCAACCTGATTTTACACTGCTGGGTTTCCAACTTTTTGGCTCCCGCTAGATTCTTTGCTCCTGCCCACCACCAAACCCGCCGCAGGCCGGATGGGAGAACTCTGCCCAAAGGAGCTGGGTCACATCTCAACCAACTAACCAAACCGGAGTACAATAAAATAAAATTGCGCTTAAAAAAACATAATCTACCAGAACATTTCTATTTTACATTCCAGAAATTCAGCATAATGCAGAATAATAGACTGGGTCAACAGAGCATACCTCCTCCAACCACTTAAAGTTTGCCAGGAGCTGACTAATGGTCAGTCTAATCAGGGTTTCAGTCAGTTCACAATTTCTTTGTGAGCACAATAAATTCCTGCAGGCTTCCTACCCTTTCACACAGGAACTTTTATAAATTGTTCTTGCTTAAGAGATAAATGCCCAATTTAGAATTTTCAAGTATAAAATCAACAAGGAAATACAGACTTTTGTCTTTAATCACAAACAACTTGTTGCAAGTGACAGACCACGTCAATCTGTGGGTGGCTAGTGGGCAGTTAGATATAACTGTTAAAACATCCTGTTGACTTCGTCTCCCTAAATCGAAACAAAGTTATTTTCATTCAATGTCTACACTAACTATCCTCTTCAGATTGTGACTGCTTCATGATTACATGAACTGAAGCTGTGGGTCCAAGTCTTTATTCCGTAGAGTTGAGCAACAATCCAAGCTGACACTCCATTGCAGTACCAAGGGAGAGCTACAATGTTGGAGGCGAATTCTTTAGGTTGAAATGTTAACCCAAAAAAATCTCATGGTACTACTTGAAAGAGCAAGGGAGATCTTCCAGTGTCCTGGTCATATTTCCCCCTCAACCCATGTCATGAAAACAGATAATATAGTCATTATCTCATGGCTGTTCATTAAACCTTGCTGTGTGCATATTGGCAACTGTTTTCCCACATTGTAACAAAGATCATTCAAGGCAATATGCGAATAAACAGTTTTCTTTTCCATCAGGCTGCTTTAACTAATATACATTTTTAAATCATTTAAGACATACAGCTTCATCATTTGACACATTTAGATAACAACACCTCGGGCAGCACAGTAACACAGTCATTAGTACTGCTGCCTCACAGCGCCAGGGACCCAGATTCAATTCTGACCTCGGGTCACTGTCTGTGTGGAGTTTGCACATTGTCCCCATGACTGCATGGGTTTCCTCCCACAGTCCAAAGATATGCAGGTTAGGTTGATTGGTCATGCTAAATTGACCCTAGTGTCAGGAGCATTAGCAGAGGAAATGTGGGGAATAGGGCTTGGATGGGATTGTAGTTGGTGCAGACTCAATGGGCCTTCTCCACTATAGCAATTCTATGAAAAATAAATGCACACGTTTGATACTCAACACAATGGAATAGGAAATTTCTTCATCAATTTTCTTCCCTTTTTATTCCTAGCTGCTCTAATATAAATAAATTCTTAGGACAAGGGCGCCACTGGCAAGTGACAATTTATCACTCATCCCTTGGTTGCCTTTGTGAAGATGCTGGTGAGCAGTGTTCTTGAACTGCTGTAGCCTGTTCAGTTGCAATTTTGACACAACTGTGATGTTGGCTGAGGGTTAAATGTTGACCAGGACACTGGGGAGATATCCCCCCGCTCTTCTTCCAAATACTGTCATGGGATCTTTTACAGTTGCTTTCCAAGCCATTTCTGAGGTCAGTTAAGACTCATCTATGTTGGGATTGGGGTCACATATAGGCAGGAATGGGGAAGGGAAGCAGTTAGGTTTTTGTGATAATCTGCAATGTTACAGTCACTTTTATGGGTACCAGCTTTTTATTTCTAGATTTGATTTCAAAGTGAGAGCTTGGGATTTGAATTCAAGAACAACAATCCATATTGCACCTTTATTAAAATGAAATGTCCCATGGTCCTTCACCGGACCTTTATAAAACAAAGCGTGACACCAAGCCAGGTAAGGAAATATTAGGTCAGATGACCAAAAGCTAGATCAAAGAGGTAAGTTTTAAAGAGAGTCTTGAAGGAGGAAGATGAGATAGATAGGTGGAGAGATGCAGGAAGGGAATTCAGAGCCTGAGATTGAGGCAACTAAAGCACAGCCACCAGTTACAACAAAGTAATTATAACTCCAGAATGCACAAAAAAAAACAGGATTAGAGGGGCACAAATATCTCAACTGAAGGATTACAGAGATAGAGTGAGACATGGCCATGTAGGAATTTGAAGACAAGGATGAAATTTTAAAGTCAAATCTTTCCTTGATCAGAAGCCAATGCAAGTCAGTGAGGACTGGGGTAATAGGGTGACTGAGGTTCTCTGGAGCATTAATCTAGGCTCTAGGTTTACTAGTCCATTAACATGCCTTCCACATTAGCAAAATGTGGTAAAGTGGCCATTGCTCACATACTAACGTTGATTTGGAACATTAGCGTTAAGATTTTTAGGAGTCCAATTCTGCCCTCACCTAACATCCATATACACCCTTTATGCAAGGATCAGCAAAGAAAGAAAAAGAGAGAACTTACATGTATATAGCATCATTCATGTTCCCAAGACACCCCAAATAGCTTAACAGCCACATAATTACAATAGTGACAACTTCAAAAATAAACAGAAATGAAGCAGCCAATTTGCACACCACAAGATTTCACAAACAACAACGTACAGATGACCATATATTCTGGTTTAGTGGATGTCCATTGAGAGATAAATACTGGCCAGGACACCCTTTGAAATAGTCCCCCCTAATACTTTACACTTGCCAGAGGACAGAAGAATCAGTGATCCTAAGATACAAAACTCTGAGTTCACATACCAACTGACTCGAGAACAGCTTCCCGCTGCTGTCAGACTTTTGAATGGACTAACTTTGCATTAAATTGATCTTTCCCTACACCCTAGCTATGACTGTAACATGCTGCATTCTTTCCTTTCCTTCTCTATGAATAGTATGCTTTGTCTGTACAGCACACAAGAAACAATACTTTTCATTACATACTAATACATGTGGCAATACTAAATCAAATCAAAATCATAGTTTCAGGATATTCAGGACCGAGGAGAAGGAGAAATTTCTTCACTCAAAGAGTTCTGAATCTTTGGAATTCTCTACTCCAGCAAGTTGTGGATGCGCCATCATTGGTTCTCGAGTTTAGAAGAGTGAGAGAGGATCACATAGAAACTTATAAAATTCCAACAGGGTAGATTCAGAAAGAATGTTCCCAATGGTGGGGAAGTCCAGAATTAGGGGTCATAGTTTGAGGATAAGGGGTAAACCTTTTAGAACTAAGGTGAGGAGAAATTTCTTCATCCAAAGGGTGGTGAATGTATGGAGTTCACTACCACAGAATGTAGTTGAGGCCAAACGTTGTCCGATTTCAAGAAGAAATTAAATACAGCGCTTAAGGCTAAAGGGGTCAAGGGATATGGGGGAGCGGGGGTGGAGGCAGGATCAGGATATTGAAATCGATGATAATCCATGGTCAGAATAAATGGTGGAGTAGGTTCAAAGCTCCTGTTTCAAGTTTCTATGCTTCTATATTTAAGGCTGATGGAGACAAATTTTTGGTCTCTCAGGGAATCAAAGGATAAGGCAGCCAGTCAATAAAGTGAAGTTTAAAATAAGATTAGCTACGATTAAATTTAATGGTAGAGGAGGTTCAACTAGCAATATGGTCAGCATTACATTTATCATAGGTGTCCAGTCTTACTTATAGTTGATACACCAACAAGTTTAACAACATTCCTCCAGGTTAAATGAAAAATGAAAAACATCAATCCCGTTCTTATTCTGAGGGTGAATTAAACAAAAATATATGAAATAGAGACTGTACTCACCTGGTTCTAAACAACTGCTCTCATCCTCTGAGATACTGAGGTCAATACTGGTAGATAGCACAGCAACAAATCCTTCTTTAAAATCATTAAAATTTACCTGAAAGTTTAAATAATATCAGTTACTTTTTGGAAGAAAATAAGGGCAACAAACTACTGAAGTCACCACACACAAATGTGATCAGATTCTGCCTAAAACTGCATGTCTGAGACCAGGGACTTACAGAATGGCACTGTGCACATAATCACAAGTGGACATAATCACCAGTTGCACAAGTATTATTTTTTTTAAAAGTTTTTATTTATTGGTGCCACAGCAGGCCTACATTAATACATTGCAATGAAGTTAACGTGAAAATCATATGTTCTACACATCAACACTCACCAATATATACCTTGTTTCCACAGGTTTAGAATGTAAAACATTAAATTTTTAACAGTTTACATTTTACTGAAAATTTCACACAAACAGATCTCTTCAACTGGATCCCTCCCAATCAGCTGAATAGCTTATATCTAAACTAAACTTAGTTGGTCTTTCTTCACCCTCTACAGGTAACTCCTCTCCACTACTATCTCTGCCAACTCCCTGAATAATGCAAATTTGAAAGATCTATTTCAGAAAATAACATTTTGGATACAGTGTATGAATAATTAAGGACATGGCATTAAATGCAGCATGTTGCTTTCTACCATCTTGGTAATAGCACAATAGAATGACAATGATTGCTATGATTAATAAACAACTCCAATCTTAATTAGTTTACAGTGCATCCAGGCACTTGCAGGCATGTCAGCCAGATAGCAGGCCAACTTGTAGTCAAGGCTCACTGATGAATGGTGACCATATGACTGAGCACTGAGGGTGTTTGGTGTCCTTAGAGGAAGAACAGGCCATTTGGCCTTTTGAGGCTGTTCCACCATTCAATTAGTTCATGGCTGATCTGTACCTTCAACCCATTCACCCATTACTCTTTACCAATAAAAATCTACTGGTGCAATGAACCATTCAAACAACCCAGTGCAAATATTAAAAAATATTGTGGAATGAAAAAAACTCAGGATATAGAGTAACCTGATTGGTGGTTATTTTTGATAATGCTTTCTTCCTCCTCATCAAACTAGAAGTAGGACAATGCTAAGATCAACAATTAAACCATTAACTTACGAATCAGCCAACCAATAGAACAGAGCAATTTTAACTGGGGCTACTCACAGAAGTGGGCCCTTCAGTCCTTTGATTTTGTTTCTCCATTCAATTAGATCTTGGATGATGTGTGTCTTAACTCAATCAATCCACACATTATTTCTGCAATATTTAATGTCCTGCTTCTTAAAATAACTATTAATCTCAGTTTTGAAATTTTCAATTAATCGGGCAATGGCAGATTTTCGGGAGATGCTTCCTGACATCAGTCTAGATCTAAGGTTATGTCCCCTTGTTCTAGATTCATCTCGGGGGTGGCACAGTGGTTAGCACTGCTGCCCCACAGCACCAGGGTCGCAACAAAATGTCACAGGTTCCCCACTGTTGCTATAGGTGACCTAATTAGGCGCATTAGGCGTAGACTAAAATCATGAATAGGTCACTGAGACAGTGGGACGGCGGCGCGGGCTCGTTGGGCCGAAGGGCCTGTTTCCCGTGCTGTGTTGTTCTTTGTTCTTTGTTCTCTTTGTTCTAATTAAAGTGTTTAGCATGAATAAACTAATACATCATGTAGTTAGAGTGAACTTATTTCCGTTGAGGTTGTGGTTGGAAAGGGGGTAGGAGATTTTAAGTTTAGTTTACTTATTAGTGTCACAAATAGGCTTACATTAATACTGCAATTAAGTTACTGTGAAAATCCCCTAGTCACCACAATTTGGCGTCTGTTCGGGTACACTGACGGAGAATTTACCATGGCCAATGCACCTAACCAGCACACCTTTCAAACTGTGGGAGGAAACTGGAACACCTGGAGGAAACCCACCCAGACATAGGGAGAATGTGCAGACTCCATACAGGCAGTGACCCAACCCGGTAATCGAACCAAGGTCTCTGGTGCAGTGAGACAGCAGTGCTAACCACTGTAAAGCAAGAGCAAGTGAAGTGAGGTGCTTGCTAATTGTACATAACATTGACTGTGAGAGCCGTGCATTCCTGCTGCATCCAAAATGTAAATATTTCTTTTGTTTTTGCTATTTGAAGTTGATAACAGGTCTATTAAGATACAAATGGTTAAGCATTTTCCATAACTCATTATGAAGTATTTGGCATGTCTTGACTACATTTAACCTTACTCATGATGTCATGGTAACTTAACCAACCCGATTTCAATCTTGGGGTCCGCTGAGATGAAAGAAGGGCACTCAGACAGCCCACTCACTAGCCTAGGTTGCCCATCACTGACCTAAACACAGATGTTCTCATAATTTAACATTTTTAGTTACTCCAAGTGGATCCATTCCAAGGCCAATATATTCTTTCTGAAATTCTGTGCCCAGAATTGAATGCAATACTCCAGGTGGAGTCTTTACAACTGTAACATAGCTTCCATCTCTACTGGTAGTCCAGCCTCCTTGAAATAAATAAGTGTATATCTTAGACAGCTTTTAGTGATTTTTATGCTTGGATTCCTAATCTCTATGTACAGTACACACTTTTTGATGGTTTGATTGGATTTATTGTCATATGAATTAGTATACAGTGAAAAGTATTGTTTCGTATGCACTATACAGACAAAGTTTACTGGTCATAGAGAAGGAAGGGAGAAAGTGCAGAATGTCATAGCTAGGGCGTAGAGAAAGATCAACGTAACGCAGGGTAGGTCCATTCAAAAGTCTGATGGCAGCAGGGAACGGCTGTTCTCGTGTTGGTTGTTACATGATTCAGATTTTTGTATCTTTTTCCCAATAGAAGAAAGTGGACAAATGAATGTCTGGGAGGTGTGGTGTCCTTGATTACGTTGGCTGCTTTTCCAAGACAGTGGGAAATGTAGACAGAGTCAAGGGACAGGTGCCTGGTTTGCGTGACTACAAACCTGGGCTTCATTCACAACCCTTTGTAGTTTCTTGCAGTCTTGGACAGAGCAGGAGCCATACCAAGCTGTGATACAACCTATGGTACATCTGTAAAAGTTGGTGAGAGTCATAGTGGACATGCCAAACTTCCTTAAATTGTTTTCACTGGCAGGAGGATTAGTAACCAGAAGGCATTGATTTAAGATAATTGACAAGAGAACCAGAGAAGAAATAAGAAGTTTTTTTTTAAATTTAAAGTTATGACCTTGTTTGGACTGGCTGAAAAGGTGATGGGAAACATGCTAAATAGTAACTTGGAATGAAACAAAATTGAAAACATACACAAAAATGGATAACAAATAGGAAGGTAGTTCTTTCCAAGAAAGATCTTCTATACTGTAGGATTATAAGTATCAATGTGCCCTGGGTGTACCCTCAACACCCCACCTCTCCTGCACAGGAACAGAGGACCTTCATTCTAGAAATATATATTTCAAAGTTGGATTTGTGTATGCAAATTGTCTCTTCATCAGCTGAAGGAACAGATTGTAGGTATTTAAATACAGTGAAATATTACAACCATGCACCCATAGGTAGGCCTTACCCTGCCATGATAGTTGCTGCCCAGAAGCGTTTGCAATAGAAGAGGGATTTGGGCCTCCAGATGAAGCTTTTGGCACAGCTCAGTCAGCTCCCCTCTGTCCAGATATCCAGTACCTGTGGTGTCACAGCTGTCAAACACATCCTTCAGCTGTAACACATACTTGTTCTGTTCTGCTTCATCCATCCCATAGCACCATCCAGCTGCAGAGGAAAATGAAGAGTTTAAAAGGAAAATGTTGGAATTAGCTTCCACTGGAGGAGAAAACATTCCAAAAATGAGAGATACCTTTAAATCACTTCATTTACTTCTTTGAAAAAAAGTTACGCAGAAGTTCCCAAACTGGTCCGCGATGACAAGGCTATTGAGGAGGCAATGACCAAGTGATATTATCGCTAGATTATTAATCCAGAAACTCAGCTAATGTTCTGGGGACTCAGGTTCAAATCCTGCCGCAGCAGATGATGAAGTTTGAATTTTAAAAAATCTGGAGTTAGCAATCTACTGAACTACTGTCGATTGTAGGAAAATCCATCTGGTTCACTAATGTGCTTTAGAGAACGAAATCTGCTGTCCTTACCCGGTCTGGCCTGTATGTGACTCCAGAGCCACAGCAATGTGGTTGACTCTCAATTGCCCTCTGACAGCCTGGCAAGCCACTCAGTTCAAGGGCAACTAAGGATGGGCAATAAATGTTGGCCAGTCAGCCACACCCATCCCCGCAAACGATTAATTAAAATAAAGAAATCAGCCAGGACAGGTAGTTATTTGGATCTACAGATTTCTAACACTACCATTGAAGGAGAAGCAAGACCGAAGAAATTGCCAGCCAAAATCCAACAATATTTTAGTTTGTTTATTAAAGAAAAACACACACAAACAGTAAACATCCAACCATGGCTCAATGACTGGATGAGTGCACAGAACTACACAATATAACACCCAAGTATCAAATTCTTTACTTTGTCAGGTTAACCCACATTTTAACGAATCTAGGCTCAGTGATAACAGCCTTACATTTCCAATGTGCTACAGAGATTGGAATAATAAAGTCAGGCATCAGCTGCCCTCTCAACGCTCCCCACTGGAACAGTGCTAAAACAGCAATTCAGAAATCAGTGCTAAAACAGCACATCCAGAGAACAGTGCCAAAGAATTAAAAGAAACAAATGTTTGCATTTGTATAGTACCTTCACCATAATATAAAGTTCTAAGGTGCTTCACAGGAGAGGAATAAAATAATATTTGACACCAATTTATGGAAAGAGATATTAGCACAGCTGACCAAAACTTGATCAAAGGCATAGGTTTTAAAGAGCATGTTAAATGAGTAAAATGAGGTGCAGAGGTTGAAGGTGGGAATTATAATGCCTTGACAGCTGAAGTCACGGCCACCATTGGTGGAGCACTTAAAATTTGGATTGCTCAAAAGTCCATGCAAATATGCATATGCACACACATACATACATCATATATAAGATTCACACCAACCAGGAATGTCCTGGGTTCAGTGTTAAGTCTGTGCTAAAATTGCCATGTTAAGTGAGGTCATGGGTGATACACCTGTCTTCAGGTTGCAGAAGGAAAGCATGCTAACCCCTGATCACTGTCCAGTAATCCACCAACCCTTAGCTGAAATTGAAGACAGTAAGCAGCAGGATCAGGGTTCTTTGCAGCAACCAAATATTTACCATGCACACTCAGACTTGCAAACAGCCATTTAGATCAAGCACCAGAGGGTTGCCAGTGCCCAAGAAGCAGTGAACGGGGGAAAACTGGGGTGAAATTGTTTTTAATTTAAAAGGAGAAAATTTTAAAGGGAGTTCAGACATTATGTTTTACAACAAAAAGTCAGCGTGTATAGTGCAATTGTTGTCACCACGCTCCAGGGCAGCATGGTGGCACAGTGGTTAGCACTGCTGCCTCACAGCACCAGATACCTGGGTTCAATTCCTGGCTTGGGTAGCTGTCTATGTGGAGTCTGAATGTTCTTGCCATATCTGTGTGGATTTCCTCCTGTAGCCAAACAGGCCATCTAAAATGGTGTTTTGTAAAGCACTCTGGGATAACTGGGCAAGAAACTAAACCGACAGGCTGCAGGTTAAAGACAGAGACAAACAGGCTGCAACCCTGATGAGTGAATACACAGGATATGGGCCATCTCCAGGATGAAAGAGACTTTCTGGTCACACTGGGTTGTGTGCCAGACGTAAAGGCACCATGAATCCTTATTTAGGAGGAAGGTATGTGACCTATGTACCTACAACACCTACAGGCATGGCCACCAGGGACACACCCAGAGATTGGTGTGGTAGCACCTGATTGGACTCTTATCGATCAGGGTGATCAAGTCCTGATCGATTGATTGGCAATGGCCAGAAAAAAAGGGCGTGAAACCAAACGGGGTATAAAGGATGCTGCACAACCAGGAATCTCTCTCTCTCTGATCCCATGAACGAGCTACAACAATGGTGAACATCGCCAGCAAGAGGAGAGCCACCACACCCGAGAAGGAAGAAAGAGAGACTACAGCCAGAATGCCAGGCCAGAGCAAAGGACCAGACTACACAGACAACTACCAAGACCAGCACACAGATAAAGGCCAGTATCTGTTTGGGTATTTGTCAGTCACACACAGTTAAGTCAAGGTCTTGTATTGTACTTGAATTCTAGTATTTTCTGTAAGATAACTTATTGTTGGTCGGGTGGGTGATTATTGATTGTGTGGGTTTAAATAAATATTGTTTGTACTAATAAGGTGTCTACTCAAAGTTATTTGTCCATCGTATAAGGGTTAAAACAGGCTGATTTTTACAACACTCCCACAGTCTGAAAAGACGTGCTGATTAGGTGCATTGGCCACGCTAAATTCTCCCCAGGTATACCTGAACAGGTGCCAGAGTGTGGCAACTGGGGGTTTTTTCACAGTAACTTCATTGCAGTTTTTATGTAAACAGGTATTATGTAATACCTGTTTTGTGTATTAGTAACATAAGAGCAATAGGCAAATTCTATCAGTAATGTCTCTGCCACATTCTCAGGATTCAACAAGAAGATCACCTGACAAAAGCTAGTGTCCTCCTTGATGTCAGGTACACAAGCATTCAGAAAACGGTATCAATTTACCCATCAAGCTGCATCGCGTTTTGAGTACCAGTGTCCTAATGATAAGGCACAGCAACGACAGAGAAGGAAAGAAAAGGAAGCATCTATTGGACTCCAAATCCCACTATCACATGGGACACTTTGCCCCATGTGTCCAAGATCTGTGGGTTGAGAACTGACCTATTCAACCACATGAAGACTCATGACAGAAACATGCAACCTTGACAGTGGCACAGTAGTTAGCACTACTGCCTCACAGCGCCAGGGATCCAGGTTCAATTTCTGGCTTGGATCACTGTCTGTGTGGAGTTTACATGTTCTCTCTGTATCTGCGTGGGTTTCCTCTGGGTGCTCCAGTTTCCTCCCACAGTCTGAAAGACGTACTGGTTAGGTGCATTGACCCGAATAGTTGCTAGAATGTGGCAACTAGAGGAATTTCACAGTAACTTCATTGCAGCGTTAATGTAAGCCTTACTTGTGACTAATAAATAAACTTTAGATGCCATCCTCAGACCGCAGATGACAACGTCACAAACTAACTCCTACCACTATAATTTCATAACTACAAATCATCGACAGTCATTTTTGAAGTGTCAGTTGTGGGCCGACAAAAGCACTCTCACCCGAGACACGAGGTTGTAGGTTGAAGTCTAGGCTGATACTGCAATTCAGTACTGCATTGTTGGAGGTGCATTGTTGGAGGCGTCACTTTTCAGACGATATTAAATCAGTCTGCTGCCTCAGGTACACAAAAAATTCCACGGTCCTGCTCGAAGAAGAGCACATGTTTTTCCTCATGCCCTTGTTAATATTTATCTTTCAACCAATATCATTTTAAAAAGACAGATTATACAGACATTTAATTAATTATGGCTTGTGAGGCAAATTGGTGACTGCCATTTCCCACGTTAAAACAATGGCAACATACCTCATTGGCTGTGAAGCACGATGAGACACCCTGAAGTCACAAAAAGATTTTAAATAAAGGCAAATCTTTTTTCTCTAGCATTAGCCAGTGCTTGTTTTTTGAAATGTTCTTTCTGCAGACATTTCACAGGAACTCACAACTGTTAAATTTGTCACTTATGTCGCACAATTTTCTTACACTTTGCTGTGCGTCAAGTGACTTTCACGCTTCTCAAAACCTCTACACCCCCTACACTATTTCTGGCCAAGAGGGTTGTTCATATTTTTGCCTTGACAAGATTCAGAAAACTATTTAGCTATGATACCCAGCCAGATAAGTCCAATCACATCTTCAATCAACATACACATATTGTGTCAAACAGTAGGTAATAATTGTGAGCAGGAGTTCCAGCTTAGTTTGCTACTCTGTGACGTACCTCAGGTCAACTGTAACAACCTCCAGCTAAGGTCAAAATTAAGCACAAACAGGAAACAACCAGAAAGGAATAATTTGCCTCTATGCAGTACTTTTAACATTGTAAAACATCCCAAGGAGGTTTCACTAGATTGCAATCAGACAGTAACCGACACCAAGCTAGAGGAGACAAGCACAGCCAACTAATGGGATGCTGGCCTTCATAGCGAGGGGGATTGAATATAAAAGTAGGGAGGTCTTGCTGCAGCTGTATAGGGCATTGGTGAGGCCGCAGCTGGAGTACTGTGTGCAGTTTTGGGCGCCGCACCTGCGCAAGGATATTTTGGCCCTGGAGGGAGTGCAGAGGAGGTTTACTAGGCTGATACCGGAGTTGAGGGGATTGAGCTATGAGGAGAGGCTGAATAAACTAGGCTTGTACTCGTTAGAGTTTAGAAGAATGAGGGGAGATCTCATTGAGACGTATAAGATGATGAATGGGATGGATAGGATAGAGGTGGAGAGACTCTTCCCGCTCAAAAAAGACAGTAGGACTAGGGGGCACAGCCTCAAGATAAAGGGGAGGCGGTTTAGAACGGAGTTGAGGAGGAACTTCTTCACTCAAAGGGTGGTGAATCTCTGGAATTCTCTGCCCGTTGAAGTGGTGGAGGCTGCCTCGCTAAATATTTTTAAGAAGCGGGTTGATGGGTTCTTGATAAGAGAGAGGATTAAGGGTTATGGGGAGAGGGCGGGAAAGTGGAACTGAGCCACAACAGATCAGCCATGATCTTATTGAATGGCGGGGCAGGCTCGAAGGGCTAGATGACCTACTCCTGCTCCTATTTCTTATGTTCTTATTTCTTAAAATCCTGTCAAAGATTTAGGTTTTAAAGTTGGTGGCGAAATTTGTGGAGAGAATACCAGAACTTAAGGCCCAGACCACCTTGTGATAGGCAGGAGAAATTCTCTAGTGGTCGATTTAAAGCCGAATGCAAACATTTACCCAAATTTTTCCTCCTGCTGATTAATTTTTCATCGCATGTGTGTGAAGATCTGAAACATTAGAAGTTTCCCAGTGCAGGTTTGCTCTCTCAATTGTATTATTCTCAAATACACAAGAGCACATGGCATAACCTAGGGATGAGCAGGTGCATTTGACGCAGGGAGGCAGGTTTCCGTGCCATTTCATTGCCAGTGATCCCACGGCTGTCAATATGAGCTTCCCTGCACAAGTCAGAGGTCTGCAGGGGGAGCTGTCCACTTCCAAACAATTTAGAGCTCGCAATGTTACCTGAAGCAACATACTGCTTGGGCCGGGGAGATGCACTAAATTGGCTTTTGCTTGGAGGAGAAGCAAAACAATGCACAGACTGCTAGTAGTTTCCTGAGAGTATAGGACATCCAGCTGTACATGGACTTACACAGTCTGGCAGAGCAAGCAGGACAACTGCTCCAGCCCACTGACTTTAATCACTAACCCTGGGCTCAGAAATACAAAAGTCTGAGGTTACGTGCCAACCGAATAAAGAACAGCTTTTTCCCTGCTGCCATCAGACTTGATTTGATTTATTGTCACATGATTTGGTATACAGTGAAAGGTATTATTTTTTAAATAAGAGTCCGACATAGGTGTCATTATTATCTAGGTATTCTAGGGTTGAGTGCAGGGCCAGGAAGATGGCGTCTGCTGTGGACTTGTTGTGGCATTAGGCAAACTGTAGCAGATCTAGGTAATCTAGGAGATCGAAATTGATCTGTGCCATGACTAATCTTTTGAAGCATTTCATAATGATGGATGTCAGAGCCACTGGGCAATAGTCATTAAGATACACTGCCTGGCTTTTCTTTGGTACTAGAATGATGGTCACCTTCTTGAAGTAGATAGGAACCTCAGACTGTTGTAAAAAGAACTTGAAGATGTCTGTGAATACCCCCACCAGCTGGTTTGTGCAAGATCTGAATGCTTGTCTGGGTACCCCATTGGGCCAGTTGCTTTCTGTGGGTTGACCTTCGAGAAGGCTGCTCTGCCGCCTGCAGCGGTGACCTTGGTTACAGGTTCATCCCAGGCTTCCGGGGTGGAGGGCATGCTCTTGCTGACCTCTTGCTCAAAACAGGCATTGAATGCACCGACTTCAGAATGCACCTACCTTATATTAAGTTGACCTTTTTCTACACCCTAGCTATGACTGTGACACTATATTCTGCACCCACTCCTTTCCTTCTCCCCTATGTAATCTATGAATGGTATGCTTTGTCTGTATAATGTGCAAGAAACAATACTTTTCACTGTATACCAATAATAAATCAAATTAAAAGTGTCTTAGACTGACCTCTCCAGGGAAGGAAGAGTGTGATGTCCAACCCACAGACAGTCTCTGTTCCCAGAGAAGCCTAATGCTTCCAGGAATCCACTGATTGACGCAAATGAACTACACAGAGCCAGCAAGGCCGGCTGTTTCTCAGTATCATATGGTCTGAATGGGAGACTGCTGAAAAATTCACCAATTCAGGTAAGAAATGCAGAGTTTCATACTTTTTTTATAAAGAGAAACTTAACTCAATAGCATAAAAGCAGAAAATCTGCACATCATTCATTGGTCTATTAGTGATATATATCATTTACATTTTATTTTATATAAATGTTTGCCTGATGGCACCGATAATTTAAGGAGCATTAACTTGATGAGAAAAATTCAATTGATTTGCGTGCAGAAGGAACAAAAAAGCCCAAAGAGCCAATTTAAACTGTAATTTGCATTCATATAACATCTTTAACATATAAAAACATCCCCAAAAAAATTCACAAATAGAAGCTGGAAGGAAAGGAGCTGAATGCCACAGAGGAAGAGATTGGCAACAGGTGACCAAAACAATGGATTTTAAGAAGACATTTACAAAAGTAGAGACTGGTGGGCATGAAGTTAGACAGTTAACGGAGCCAAAGGCTAAAAAGAGGGCACTGCTTGTGAAATTAAGGAAAGGAGTTATATAAAAATTAAATTATACAATCAGAGGACCAAAAGGCACAAGACTCAGAGGATGTTGAGATGGGGTGCAGAAAGGCAACGAAAGAATTTTATGAGAATGAGTGATTTACATTTAACCATGTTGAAGGATATGGATTAGTTGATTCAATTACAGATGAATGGGAACTTACTGCAGAACAAGATACAGGATAAGTGGTATTTTTTGGAGTATGGGAGAGGATCGAAATAATCCAGGCTAAAGGTAACGAAGAAAATATAAAAGTTTCAGCAGCAGACGGGTGGCAAAGTTGCACAGCCGAAAACAGGTGGTGTCGGTGATAGTTCAGTTATTGGATTTATAATTCAGCTGGTGTCAAATAGAACAGTAAAGAATTCATGTTGTTTATTTTAGTCAGAATGATTGGCTGAAAGGGGATGGAACAGAAATCAATGGTGAAGTAGTATGGGTTAAACAGCACTGATTTGTTAAAGGCATGTCACATCTGACTAGCTTGATTGAATTTCTGATGACTTGGCAGTGAGGATTGATGAAGATGCCAGAGATGCTGTGCATATGGAACTAGGACTGTTTCTGAAGGTGGCACAAAAATGCACAGTATCAAAGGAGTATCCATTCTACGCAGTTCTCAATATTTAATTCAATTGTCTACAATGCAACTCAATATTAGGGACTGCACATAATGGGTGACTGATCCAATCTGATCCTACCCATTTTGTGTCACTTCCAGATGACTTTCAAAATACAGTTGTTAGAAATACCAAATAATAGATTTATTTGCAAAATAGAAGCAGTCAGGATTGAAGAGATGTAACTTTAATACAAAACTGGCTAAGAAATAGAAGTCATGATGTGGAGTTGCCAACGTTGGACTGGGGTAAACATAGTAAGAAGTCTCACAACACCGAGTTAAAGTCCGTCAGGTTTATTTGATAGTAAAGGCCACAAGCTTTCGGAATGCTGTTCCTTTGTCAGGTCACCCAACGAAGGAACAGCGTTCCGAAAGCTTGTGGCGTTTACTATCAAATAAACCTGTTGGACTTTAACCTGGTGTTGTGAGACTTCTTACTAAGAAATAGAAGTCAGAGAGTAGTGAAGGACAAATGTCTTTCTTCTGGCAAGAGAAAAGTATGCTTTGGATCCCCAGAGCTTAAGAATCATTGTTTTTCCTTGTTATAAGTAAATTTGGTATGGCCTTTTTCTGTATTGTATGATTATAAAGGACCAGAGTTTATAATCTGCCACCTTCATCTTTGTCTATTTTCACAGCATGGAGCTTAATGACAGCAGACACAGAGAATATTCCCATAGCCAGATCACTGGCAACAATTTAAAAAACTATGACCAAATGAAATGAAGAGGAGGAATACTCGGGGGCGGATGATTGGCAGTTACAAAGGGCTAACCAACGGTTAGTTCATTCAACAATGCAAGGCACAAAAATGTACAATTTTGTTTCAGCATCTAACTTACTGGATAACTTATGATTTAAATTATCGCCAAATACTGGTGCAAAACAAGCACAATCTGACTGGCACAAATAGAACTGAATAACAGGCACTGCATGTAATTAGTGGCCCATCTGATATCACTCATTTTACACGCCAGCCCAATTCAAATTTCTACCCTAAATCAAGCCTCCCATCCACTGACTCTGTCTACACTTCCCGCTGTCTTGGAAAAGCAACCAGCATAATTAAGGACCCCATGCACCTCTGACATTCTCTCTTCCACCTTCTTCCATTGGGAAAAAGATACAAGTCTGAGGTCATGTACCACCTGACTCAAGAACAACTTCTTCCCTGCTGCCATCAGACTTTTGAATAGACCTGCCTTGAATTAAGTTGATCTTTTTCTACATCCTAGCTATGACTGTAACACTACATTCTGCACTCTCTCCTTTCCTTCTCTATGAATGGTATGTTTTGTCTGTGTAACACACAAGAAACAATACTTTTCACTGTAGGCTAATACGTGCCAATAATAAAATCAAATCAAAATAAATCATCTATGCTCAAACTTTAAACCTCATCCATCATATTAATGGTGATCAGCATCACTAAATCATTGATTAAGTTGTGTATACGTTTAATAATTTGTACATTGTGTGTAAAGCTTGGACATTAAAAATTGTTAAAATATTATATCTGTATGCTGGGAGAGGTACACGGGTAAATCTGGAAGGAAGCATGTATTTAAATCAAGCTTAAGAACCATTGGTCTAGACAGCAAATGGTACAGTCACTAATTTTGGGGTAAATGAAATGCCAGAGTTGTAGGGCTGGAGGGGAGGTTCCAGGTAGAGGGAGTGGCAAAGCTATGGAGGAATTTGAACAGAAGAATGTTTTAATATAATGTGAATCAGCTCACGGTGCCAACTTTCCTGAAACAGCAGTTGCCAGTATTGGAGTACCATTTTATTTGAAAACTACATTATAAATCACCAAAACCAATACAAACATTGAATGTTTCATCAGCTGCATTTTGAGTGGCTTTCAATTTGGTTCTTTGGATATTAGATGATTAACGTTAGAATAAATATTACATATGTGTCCATTCATCCATCACAATATCAGAAACTTTGACAAATAGATATCTTACTTAAAATTAATCCAACTCTAATATTCAGAGGCTGATAGGTGATATCTGTCGTGTCTTAAAATATTTAGTCAAGTTTTAAGTTTATTTATTAGTGTCATAAATAGGCTTACATTAACATTTGCAATGAAATTACGGTGAAAATTCCCTTATCGCCACACTCTGGCGCCTGTTCAGATACAGTGAGGGAGAATTTAGCTTGGCCAATGCACCTAACCAGCACGTCTTTCGGACAGTGGGAGGAAACCCACGCATACATGGGGAGAATGTGCAGATTCCACACAGACAGTGACTCAAGCCAGGAATCGAACCTGAGTCCCTGGTGTTGAGAGGCAGCAGTGCTAGACATAGGCCAAGATTTTCTGTTGTTCTCTAGAATTTATTATTTCTCTTGGTTGACCTTTGATCCCCTGGGGGTAAAAAAAATGCAGGGTCTTCTAGGTTTTTCCAAGATTCTAAATTATTGGAGGTATCATTGATAAAAGAAAATTAAAGAAAAAAGTCCGCATTACTGTGTCTTAATCTAACTTGAGCTCATAATAAATCATTTGTATCGTCCTACTCAGCGGTTATATGCAAAAAGGGGGAAACATCAGGCTAAAACAAAGCTCTTTGCATAATCTGCAGGAAAACCAATCTTGGTATCAGAATACTTTTAAAGATCATTGGAAGAAGGCCCATTTTTCCATGACTAAATTACCCAGTAAGGAAATTTATGAAATAAAAACATTCTCTTGAAATGTGTGGTATTCTGCCAGCGTATCAGTACAGTGACAAGTATGTTCATGTATAGTGCTATGAGAATTCTTATACAAACTTCAGGAAGTGGAGACCTTATTTAATATTACATTTTGCACTCCACAGTATGTACATTTATTAAAACCTTTATGCATTTACAAATATAGTGGGAACACCACCACCTTTGAGTAGCTAGAAATACATTTAAAAAAAAAGATTGTAAGAGTTTCTACAGTATTTAACAAGACAAAGAATAAGAAAAGTTAGCACTGACTTTCCAGAGGAAGAGTCTGGGAAGTAATAATGGAAAATAAGGAAATGATGGACAAACTGAATAAATGTTTTGTGTTGTTTCACTATAGAGGATACAAAAAAATCTCAGACATAAGTGTGAATCGGGAGGTGAAATAGAGGAAGGAATTTAAAAACAATTAGGATCAGCAAGGAAAGGGTACTGAGAAAATTATTACAACTATAAACTGACAAGTCCCCACATCCTGATAGATTTCATCTTAGGGTCTTAAAGGGAGTGGCTACTGAAATAGTAGATGCATTGATTTTAATTTCGCAAAATTCACTAGATTCTGAAAAGGTCCACGAGATTGGAAACTAGCAAATGAGACTTCTCTAGTCAAGAAGAGAAGGCGACAGATAGCAGGAAATTAGAGGCCAATGAACTGAACATCTGTCATTGGGGAAATAGTAGAATTTATTATGATGGAAGTTATAGCAAGACATATAGAAAATCTCAATGCAATCAGGCAGAGTCAACATAGTTTTGAGAAAAGGAAATTATGTTTTACTAATTTGCTGGAGTTCTTTCAAGTAACAAACAACATGGATATAGGGAATTCTATGGATGTGCTGTTTCTGTTAGATTCTCAGTAGGCATTTGACAAAATGCCACAATAAAGATTACTAGACAAAATAAGAGCTCATAGTGCAGCAGGTAACAGATTAGCATGGTCATAAAGATTGGTTAGCTGACAGGAAGCAGAAAGTGGCCATAAATGGGTAATTTGCAGGTTGGTAAGATGTAATGCCACAGGGATCACTGCTGGGACCAGTACAAATCACTGCTCCTCAAGCACTAATTCAGCAGCACGATGGCACAATGGTCAGCACTACTGTCTCACAACGCCAGGTACCCAGGTTCGATTCCCAGTTTGAGTGACTGTGTGGAGTCTGCACGTTCTCCCCGTGTCTGCATGGGTTTCCTCCAGGTGCTCCAGTTTCCTCTTACAGTCAGAAAGGTGTGCTGGTTAGACGCATTGGCCATGTTAAATTCTCCCTCAATGTACCCAAAAAGGTACCAGAGTGCGGCGATTAGGGGATTTTCACAGTAATTTAACTGCAGTGTTAACATAAGCCTACTTGTGACACTAATAAATCAACTTAAAAGAAATTCTTTAAAAAATCTTCTTTAAAAACGTTTTTAAATCTTCAAATATAAGGAATAATGGTAACTCGCCCAGCAAAATGATAAATTTAGAAATGCTCTATAGCACGTTTCTACCCCTTCTTCGATTCCTATTCGTTTGGAGCAAGCCTAAGCACTGGAAAGTATTACACACAAAAGGTAAATGTTTTGCTCGATGAACAAGGCACTACCATGAAAGACCCAAAGAATGAGGTGAATAATAATTAAAAATAACACCCGAAAAGTTAACATTTAAGGCAAAGTAAAGGTTTTCAAGGACATACCCAGCGACCATGGAGGGAAAAGAAAACCTCTTTAATTAATTTTCGGACAGTGTTGGAGGGACGGACAACGCTTCACCATGGGAACCGAAGCGACTCGCTTCAACTCAGTGTGTGGAAAGCTGATATTATTATTGGTCTTTCAAGATGCAGGGCTTACCTTTTTTTTGCCTCCCCTTGTTCTCTCACTTCACGTTATCTTTTTTCCCAAAATTACCCCTTATCCCCTCGGGAATACGAAGCGGTGAAGTTCATGGCTCCATTGGATCCCTTGTATATTGAAGGTATCAGAATGAGCCGCCGACTGATACTCCGCCGCTTTGTTACAATGTAGCGGGCGAACGTTCATCATTCAATTAAAGCGAGGTTCTCACCTCTGAACTCCTTCAAGTACATCCCTTAAAGGCAAGCTCCACAAACCCATCCTCCTAAAACTGCCCTTTCCTGACTGCAACCCCTGCTGGCTTGGAGGAATATGCCTTGCACAAACTTAACACACACAAATTTAAAACTAAGGCCCGAATTCCCCAGTCTTTCACATTGCGGGATTCTCTGGTCCTGCTGGCACGGGTTTCCTAATGGGGTGACATCCATTGATAGCAACGGGACTGGAGAATCCCGCCACTAGCAAACAACACACCACCTCCTGCCGGCGGGAAACACATGGCTGGGAGGCCAGAGAATCTCACTCCAGATCTTTAGCTCAGACAAAGGGTCATACAGACTCGAAACATTGGGCAAATTTTTCCATCCCACTGCCACAGGAATCGCAGCACACGAAACATGGACCATGCAAAGATCCGTTGACCCCGGGTGGGATTTTCCGGTCTTGGGGTGAGTGCAGCCGGAAAATCCCGCCTATTGGCTCTACTCCCTCTCCACAGATACTGTCAGACCTGCTGAGTTTTTCCAGCATTTTCTGCTTTTGTTTTAGATTCCAGCATCCACAGTATTTTATATTAAAACCAGATCTTACGGCCTCCAGAGAGATGCGCTTTGGGGCCTCTTTGCAGTTATTCTGACACACACTCACTCTGTGGGAATTACTCATCAGAAGTTTGAACTTCCGATGGGCAATTCTCCAACTCCCAGGGACCCTCCAAAAATTGCACAGAGATTTAGCTGAATAGTTACCCAGGAAATGTTCAGCAGAAATGTTCTAATCTAACCACCTGGTAACTATACAACATTACACAAAACAGCCTCTCAACCATTGACTCCGATAATACTTCCTGCTGCCTTGGAAAAGCAGCCAGCATAATCAAGGATCCCACGCAGCCCTGATGTATTCTCTTCCACTTTCTTCCATCAGGAAAAAAATACAAAAGTCTGAAAACACGTACCAACAGATTCAAGAACAGCTTCTTCCCTGCTGTCATCAGACTTTTGGCCAGTCCTATCATATATGAAGCTAATCTTTCTCTTCACCTTACCTGTAGCTGCAACATTATATTCTGTACCCTATCTTTTTCCCCTATGTACTTTATTAGCGGTAGGTTTTGCCTGTATAGCACATAAGAAACAATACTTTTCACTGTATACCAGCACATGTGACAATAAGAAATTAAATCAAATTAATCAACTGCACCTGAACTGACCTGACTACTACACTACCTGACTTCCCCACTGACCCCGACCTGACCTCACCATCGAACTAGCTGCCACCCTATCCACTTACCTCAATCCCCTCTACTACACTACCCACTTACCTCACCCACCCTATCCATTTACACACCCACACATTCAGCATACATCTGTTCACTAACACACTTAGTAGCTTTGGGACATTTAAACTCTTACTTACCAGAATATGGCAGCCAGTACCTTAAAAAGGAGCAGATTGTCTCCACTGCTCCCTCTGAAGACTCTTGTGACTCCAGAATAATACTGAAAGTGGGGTTTGATTCGTGGTCTGGCTGAGGTAGCCTTGGAACCTGCCTCTCTTCTTGCCCTTTAGAATGGAGCAGTGGCATATCACCTCTCAAAATATAACAGCTCTGGATGAGGAATCAGCAGACAATGAGTCAATGACCTGTTTTTGAGCAAAACACACATAACATGACATATGTGGCTATTACTTATCAAGTGAATAGTTTTCATAAATAAGCCAGTTTCATGAGGGACATTAAACTAAGGCTTCATCAGCATTCTCTGCTGGATGTAAAAGATCCACTGGTATCTTTTGTACAACAGAAGAATCCTTTGGTAGCCTGAACTCTCATTATCAGTTGGCCACTTGAGAAAACTTGATGTGTGTAAATTAGTTTTTATTTTAACTTGCAGTTATAAAGCAGCTCTCACAGTCATAAATCAGTTAGCACTGTTGAAGTGTAATTTCCTTTCTAATGTAGGAAACATGATTTTAAAATGAAATTCCAGGACTGCTTGCATTTACAGTATATATAAACACCTTTAACTTTACCAGAGAAAAGAGGAATTAGTTTTACAATCTCCATAGAGACCATTAATGTTTAAAGAGAAATTATAACACCCAGTGATTAACTTGAAGAACTTCACCATAAGATTTCACATTTTTAAACAAAAACAAGCTTAATATTAAAAAAGTTAAACAAAGCAGGCACTACTAACAACACTATAGTTTGTCAAGACTTTAGCGTATAAATCCAATTCCCCTTTTTACTTCCTAATTCTAGCCAAGGGTTCCTCTACATATTATTAGATGTTGATAATTCATTCACTCCTCCTTCTAGAACCAGAACAAGTATGCCACAGCTCTCCAGAATTCACTTTGATTTCCCCTCATTAAGCCAACTGACCCACCGCCCTCCCCCCTACCAGTGAGCCATCTGACTGCCCCACCAAAGAGCCATCTGACCCACCTTTGCTCACTAGCAACACTCCCCCCCGCCCCCTGCCCCCCCCCCCCCAATCAATCTGAGTGAGAAAATCTCCAGAAGTTCTGAACTTACCTCCTCAGAAGCTGAAGCATCCGAATCGGACCTTTGTAGTCAGTTTCATGCTGAATCTGGATAGGGGGAAAATGGTGGTAAAGGGGGAAGTGCCAGCTATTCTCTGAAGTACATAATTTCATGAGGATCCTTTTATTAGCTTTAGACTGAGCAAACCTCCAGTTTTTTTTCTTCAAGTCCCCATAACAGTAGACCTCAGCTCAAGCTTGGGTCTTACTACATTTCTGCTTAGTGATTTAAAAGCCAGTATCACCCTGGTTCCTGATTATACTCTTTTTCCTAGCTTTGTACAGACACAGATTGCTTTCCTTCAATCTAGTCCAACAACTCCTGCCCAGCCCTTACAGCCCCTGACAGAGCATTTCTCTCAGCCTGTTTCCTGGCTGAACTGCTTCTCCCTATGATGGTTACTAAAGATTTATTCTGCTAGCTTCAGCTAGGCAAATTTCCCAACCTCTTTCTCCCCCACAAACGCCGTCTCCAAATTGAATGTGATTCTACCTCTGTTCCACACAGTGTATGATAAAGTTAGCATTTTCTCTGCTTAAGGTGCCATCCTGGCTAATATTTATCTTCTTTGCTCCCTTCAACGCTCAGTGAACTGCAAGCTATATAAGACCCAAGCTACAACTGTCTTTGTTTTCCAACTGAACCTCTTACATATCAAGAGATACAGCCCTAAAACATAATAATCATCTAAACTCCACTATTGTAACATTATGAGGGGTGGAAGGATCAAATTCACAAATATAAGTGGAGAGGATTGGCAGGGGGATTCCAGATAATTGTACACTGACAGATGAAGTGTGGTTGCTTATAGTGGGAAAAGGAGGGAGAGATTCAAAAAAGTTGGAGTCAGAGGATGAGAGTTTGAACATGATTTTGTGGGCTACACAAGTTTTCAATAAATGAGAGGGGCGATGGGAGGATTTAAATATAAAGATGATAGTTCTTAATTTTAGGCCTTGGATATAGGGAGGCAATGAAGATGAAGGAGTTGGGCAAGCAAGATTTGGTACGTTTGCGGAATTTTAAACCAATTGAAGTTTATGGAAGGTGGAAGACATACAATCACGTGGAAAACGTTAGAATGGTCAAATCTGGATGTGACAAAGACATAAAAGAGGTTCTTAGCAGCAGAAGGTCTGGGTAGTTGGGAGATGAGAACGTTTCAGAAGTAATGAAGAGGATGTTCAGCCAGGGTCCAATAGGACACCAAGGTTGTGGAAAGTCTGACCATTGTCTTGGGTTGAACCAGACTGTCTACAACCTCGGTGTCCCATTGGTTCCCTGGTTCCTAATTACACTCTTTTTCCTAGCTTTGTACAGACACAGATTGCTTTCCTTCAATCTAGTCCAACAACTCCTGCCCAGCCCTTACAGCCCCTGACAGAGCACTTGCCACAGCAACCTCTGCAAAACATGTCAGATCATCGACACAGTTGCCATCGTCTCACGTGAGAGCACCAACCACTAGGTACACGGTACATACTCTTGCAACTTAGCCAATATTGTCTACCTGATACGCTGCAGGAAAGGATGTCCCAAGATATAGTACATTGGGAAGACCTACGACAATGGATGAACACTGCTCGACAATCACCAGGCAGGAGTGTTTTCTTCCTGTTGGGGTACACTTCAGTAGTCACGGGCATTCAGCCTCTGATCTTCAGGTAAGTATTCTCCAAGGCGGTCTTCATGACATACAATGTAGAATTGCTGAGCAGAAACTGATAGCCAAGTTCCACACACATGAGGATGGCCTTAACCAGGATCTTGAGTTCATGTCACACTATCTGTAACCGCCACAATTTGCCAGGACTTGCAAAATCTCACTAACTTTCCTGTCTGGAAACAATACACATCTTTTTAACCTGTGCTTAATGCTCTCTCCACTCACATTGTCTGTATCTTTAAGACTTGATTACCTGTAAAGACTCGCATTCCAACCATTATTTTGTAAATTGAGTGTGTGTTTTTATATGCCCTGTTTGTGAACAGAACAATATTAGATTTTCCCATATAAAGTCTGACAGCACAGAAATAGTGAGGAGGGTGTCAAGAAAGACGTTAGAGACTTAGACCTGATGGGATTAAAGATGTAGAGCTGATTGGAAAGAACTTTTAACGCCTCACTTTTATTTGGATGGCAATCTGCAATGGCCGTTGTCAATCAAATGTAAATCGCACCGACAATGACGTAATCACGCTGAGACTTGGCACTCGGGACGGATCGTGTGACGACATCGCTTCGTCTAGGTCACGTGGGGAAGATTGGCGCATGCGCAGTGACGGAGATTGGCTCGTGCTCGGTGACGGAGATTGGCGCGTGCGCAGTGACAGAGACTCATGGTAGATGCGTGAGCAGTGGCGGAGCTCTACGCTTGCGTAGTGCGGTGGTGAGTGTGTGTCTGCGAGCCCCAACATGGCGAGTTCGGGGAGGAAGCGCATCCTTAAGGAGGAGGATATCTCCAAGGTGGAGTTCGAGACCAGCGAGGAGGTTGATGTTACCCCCACCTTCGACACCATGGGCTTGCGGGAGGACTTACTGCGGGGAATCTACGCGTACGGTGAGTGATGGCGACCAGGCCTGGCCTGCGGAAGGAGCGGCCTCGGATTTGGCCTAGCTGAATGAATACAGGGCTCCAGTTCAGGCCCTGTGTCTGGTATTGGTGGTGTCTCCTGCGATTTGAACGCCTCTGTTTTGAAAAATAACCCCAGGCCCCAACGCAGCTCTAGCTATTTCTACTAATCTTGATTTATTATTTTCATGCGGATCGGTATAAGTGAAAAGTATTGTTTCTCGTCAGCTATACAGGCAGAACATACCGTCCATAGAGCACATAGGGGAGAAGGAGAGAGTGCAGAATATAGTGTTATAGTTATAGCTAGGTTTGAGATAGATCAGACATCCAAAAGTCTGCTGGCAGCAGGGAAGAAGTTGTTCTTGAATCATTTGGAATGTGTTTTCAGACTTTTGTATCTTCCCAAATGGAAAAAGGTGGAAGAGAGAATGTCTGGGGTGCGCAGGGTCCTTGATTATGCTGGCTGCTTTCCGAGGCAACGGGATGGTTAGGTGTCCAAGATCCACAATGGAAGCTGAAACTCACAATCCAGGCTGATACTCCAGTTCATTGTTGATGGGGTGCAATATGGTCACACCTTTCAGATGCAATGTCAGACCGAGGTGAACATAAAAAGAACCAATGGCACTATTTGAGAGTACTGCCTTGTGTTGTGACTTGCGTTTATTTCGACCACCACACTAAAAAAAACTGATTCAATCATTATCTTATTGTCCGTGGACTTTGGGTGTTTTTTTTGACCATATAAAAACTATTCCATTGGTTATAAAGCACATTGGGATGTATTGAAGTTGTGAAAGGATAAAGAACAATTGCACAACGACAGGTGCATTAACGTTCCACAAGCTGCAACTGCTTTACCTCCAGACTGAGTGAAGCATCAGTAGGGTGCAAGATTACTCCAACAATCTCTCAAACTAAGTGAAATATGACCCACCCCCTGCCTGTGGTATTAATTTAGATTTTGTTTGTTATGCTAATTCTTACTTTAAATTTCAATAATGCTGCATATGCTCCAACCATCTTCAAATGCACCAGCAAAAGTGACTCAGTTTCGCAAACCCTGGTTTGTTCCTCTCTATCCTGTCTCTGTTTAGCTTTATCTCATGTTTGTCTTTCTTTGTGGCATATTTCCTGCTTTGTTTCTGCAGTGCAAAAAATTCTTTTGCAAACTGATGAGACATTAACTCATTGTGCCATTAGTTCTCATTAGTTTCCTGCACAAAGGACACTTTTAATTTGTAATAAAAACATCAAGTAATTGGCACCAAAGTCTATATGTGTACACTTCCAAGTATCAGTGGTTAGAAAAAGATGTCCTTCTGGTAATGCAACTTTCAAAACAGGTGAGCAGGGGACCCCTCAAAACCACATTTATACATATAGGTACCTCTACTGTAATGGGTTAAGGCATCTCCCTGAATAATTCTGGGTCTACTAATAATTAATTTATCTGCCAGGTACTCTTAGAAATGTTCTGAGTTCTAAGCAGGATTACCAGGCCCACTTCCAGTTAATCCTCTTGGATATTTTTATTTGGATATATGGTTGTAGAAATTGTTGGAGTTCTTAATCTCGCTCCAGTGCCTCCCATCCCATTAATAATAAAAAATATATCCTTCAGACTGTCTTTACTCTGAGAATTTGAAAAAACTCCTTAAACGCAATACTTTAAAATGGTTTATACAGGACATTTTTGTTAACCAAAATGAACACATTTAGCACCTAACACAATTATAGCAGGATTTAGGATTAAATTTACAATGTGGATCTGGACTCAATAAGTTAATATTGACTGTGAGACTCGATCAATCAACTGACCTATGCAACGTAATATTTAATGTAACTGTATAACTAACGATAGAAATACTCTATGCTGTACTTGTGCTTTGCTGTTAGATCTTGGAGGATGGGAGGATTTTGTTAGCTTAAACACTGACGTGGAATTGTTAGGCTGAATGACCCATTTATCGCTACAACTACTGTGTGTTTGAGGGTGTAGTAGCTCTTAGATTTGGCACTTCTTGCTCTAGCTTGGTCTACAGAATGCTTTCTTACTCCGTCTTATTAAAAAATGCAGAAAAGCAAATTGCTGCGGATGCAGGAATCTGAAATCAAAAGAGAAAATGCATTGACAAAGCATCATCTGGACTTAATCAGCTCTTTTCTGTCCTTACAGATGTTGTCAGACCTGCTGAGATTTTCCAGCATTTTTTCTTTTGGTTATTAAAAAATGCATTGTTGAAGGTAGATCACAATGGAGCTAATACATGTTTTACTTTATGTAGGCTTTGAAAAACCATCAGCCATTCAACAAAGAGCCATCAAGCAAATAATCAAAGGGAGAGATGTCATTGCTCAGTAAGTTAAGTTTTGTTTCTGACCTTGTATGTTGTTGTAAACTGTTGTTTCTTAGGCAGACCCTTGGAATCAAGGGTTACGTGGTTCACTCTGGCTCAGTGGTTTCTGAGATGGCTGATAAGTTCAATGCTCGATCTGCAGACTGCCACTTGTTTGGCAGATGGTGCTCGTAGTGTTGGCTGGATGAGTTGTTAGCGCTCTCTCTGATGCTTCATTTTGATCTCTGTGCCTTCCTGAGGAAGGTTCTTGCTATGTTACATGACTTCCATTTTGCTAGTCACGAGCGAGGGGGTTTCATGAGCTAGTGGAGATTTTTAAAATTTTGATTTGATTTATTATTGTCGCATGTATTCGTATACAATGAAAAGTACTGTTTCTTGCGCTGTACAGACAAAGCATACTGTACATAGAAAAGGAAAGGAGAGAGTGTGGAATGTCGTGGTTACACTCATAACTAAGGTGTAGAGAAAGATCAACTTCATTTGAGGTGGTTCATTCAAAAGTCTGATGGCAGCAGGGAAGAAGCTGTTCTTGAGTCGCTTGGTACATGACCTTAGATTTTTGTATCTTTTTCCTGACGGAAGAAAATGCAAAAGAATATGTCCGGGTTGCGTGGGGTCCTTGATTATGCTAGCTGCTTTTCCAAGGCAGTGGGAAGTGTAGACAGAATCAGCAGACGGGAGGCTGGTTTGAGTGATGAACTGGACTTTTGTCGCTTTTTGTGGCCTTGGACAAAACAGGAGCCACACCAAGCAGTGATACAACCAGAAAGAATGCTTTCTATGGTACATCTGTAAAAGTTGGAGAGCGTTATGGAGATGTGCCAAATTTCCTTAGCCTCCTGAGAAAGTAGAGACATTGTGGGCTTTCTTAATTATAGAGTCAGCATGGAGGGACTAGGACAGGTTGGTGATCTGGATACCTAGAAACATGAAGTTCTTAACCATTTCTACTTCATCCCCGTTGCTGTCGACAGGGGCATGTCCTCCACTATGTTTCCTGAAGTCGATGACTGATTATCTTCTTCATTTTTCGACAATGAGGGAGAGATTATTGTTGTCACATCAGTTCATCAGGTTCTCTATCTCTCTCCTGTACTCCGTCTAGTCTTGTTTGAGGTCCGACCTACTGCGGTGGTGTCATCAGCAAACTTGAAAATTGAGTTGGGGGGAATTTGGCCACACGCCCATAGGTGTGTAAGAAGTATAGTAAGGGACTGAGGACACTTTGTCATCTTCATCCCTAAAATGTTTCTATTATCCTGCTGGGATCTTCAGCTGAGTTCCAAATAGAGCAGTTGCTTTGAGAGTTGGATATCAGACATGTGAACAGCATGTCCTGCGCAGTGGAATTGATTTGGAGAGATTAACACCTTGTGCTAAGTGAGTTAACTTGGGGGAGAGAGGCTGTTGAACTGCCTTTCTTACCATCAGATTTGGAGATTCTTTCAAATGCACCACTGATTGTCCTTCTCCAGCGCTTGAGCTGCCGCTGCAGTTTGTCCAAATCTCCAAAGCACGTGGAGCATAGGAATCACTGTTACCCAGAAAAAAACATGACCTTAACTTTCAGTTTGAGATCCTGGTCCTCAAATACTCTTTTCCTTAATCAACTGAAGGCTGAGCTGACACATTGGAAGTGATTATGAATTTTTGTTGTCTAAGCCTTTGTTGACAGGAAGCTCCCAATATATGGAAGATGTCCAATTTTTCAGGATCTCCTTGTTGATCTTAACGGATAGCAGAAGTGTTTTATTGTGTAAACTATTGCTATTTCATACTAAATATTTTTTTCTAGATCCCAATCTGGTACAGGCAAGACAGCAACTTTCTGTGTATCAGTACTACAATGCCTGGACATTCAGGTAAAACTTTTGTTAACAGATTTATATGACTTATCCCTGGTAAATTGATTATATTCAGGATCCTATATAAGCAAATGCATAAAGAAGCAAGTTGTCTTGATGTTGAAGGAAGTATGCTTTATATAGTTCAGTTTAGCATCAGTTCTGAATTAATGAAATTGACAATTCTCAATAAAATGTAGTTTATGTACCTTTTAATACATTTGTTAAATTTAGGTCCGTGAAACCCAGGCTTTAATATTGGCACCAACTCGGGAGCTTGCAGGGCAGATACAGAAGGTAAGAATTAAATGTGTTACACGTCTGCCTTCCATTACTGAAACTGAATGAAAGATGCCATTGAATACACCACTGGAAGTCATTTTCAATATTACATTCTGTGAAAGACACAAACTAGTAATTGGGATCTTCTATTTTCAAAACATTGGTAAATATCCCGGAGTCACCTGTAACAAGTGCTGTTTGATTTATTCAGTTATGAATCAGTGGCTCTAATTGTAACATGAAGGATTTGACCCCCAGTGTTGTTTTTTTAAAACAGAATTTGACATAGTAAAAATGGAGTTTAATCTCTTCAATCAGTGACTCTGGTCATTTTCCTACAGATGTAACAGTATATCTTGTTTCAATCAGTATATCCTTCCTGATATAAATGAAAGACTGTAGTTATGACCTTATTTGGACTGCTGTGATTTCTATTTCATCATTCTACTAAGTTACAACTTGTCTAATGGTGTATTGATGGGATGCATTGTGTAACTTGGTCGATCCATGGTCATGCTGAGTTAGCTGATTCCAGTATGGGCAGAAATAGGATATTACAATTGGCGTTGATGATCTGAGTTAATGCTGCAAGAGTAAATCTCTTCTGTTTCTGTCCTTTCTGGAAAGTGCTCACATGGATACTGGTTGAGAACTGATGGGTTTCACTATGACACCATACATGAACTGATCCTACCTTCCAGTAGAGTTGAGGAGAGGACTTTAAAACTAAGATGCAAGTTTAATTTAGGAAATTTGTTTATCTGGGTCTGAATCGGGTAATCTCATTTTTAACCAGATATCATAAAGTGGCAAATGTAGGTCTAAATTAATTGAGTTTGAACATAACATTGTATAAACCATTAACTAACTTATTATCTCAAGATGTCCCAAAATGCTCTAAAACTAATTAATGATCTTTTATTCAAATGTAATCACTATTTAAAGGCAGCATGGTAACCATTTTATACACAAGGTGATGATGTCCGAGCGATGAATATTGAACAGAATGTGGGGGAAACTGTTTAGCATTTCTCTTGAATAGAGTCATAGAATCACTTGTTTCTCATCCCGTCTAATTGTGAACTTTATCACAGCAGAATCTACTGAAACTTTGAATAATAGGAGTCTGAAAATATTTTCAATAGGATTGCTGTGTATTTGGTATTTTACAGTGTCTGAGTGCCTTGTGTTTATTCATCAGGTGCTCCTTGCGCTTGGTGACTATATGAATGTACAATGCCATGCTTGTATTGGAGGCACCAATGTTGGAGAAGACATTCGGAAATTGGACTATGGACAGCACGTAGTTGCTGGTACTCCAGGACGTGTATTCGGTAAGGAACCTGTTCTGTCCTTCATTTTTAAAATTATTATTGAATGTTCAGTTTCTGTCTTGACCTTCTCGGGACAGCACAGTGACACAGTCATTAGCACTGCTGCCTCACAGTGTCTGGGATCCAGGTTTGATTCCTGTCCCGGTTTGGGTCACTGTCTGCAGAGTCTGCACATTCTCCCCGTGTGTGCGCGAATTTCCTCCGGGTGCTGCGGTTTCCTCCCACAGTCCAAAAGATGTGCTGGTTAGGTACATTGGCCATGCTAAATTCTCCCTTAGTGTACCCAAACAGCTGCTGCAATGTGATGACTAGGGGATTTTCACAGTAACTTCACTGCAGTGTTAATGTAAGCGTGTTTTTGACACTAATAAATAAACTCTTGATTTGTTTGTTCTTTAGTAATTGAATTCATAGAAGTTTACAATGTAGAATTAGATATTCAGCTATCGAATTTGTGTTTGAATTGTTGTGTCCTTGTAGTTACTAATGGAGGCAGACTGCAGCATGATATTAATTAGGACACTAAACCACCACTGTCCCCACCCCTCTCCAACACTGTGCCCCTGCCAACCACAACCACCTGGCACAGCAACAAACCCCCAACACCCAGACTGATGACCACCCCCATTTGCAGGCCTAACCCAACCTCTTTCTCCTCCTCCTTCACTCCTTCCTAGCCACTTAGCTTAGACATTTATAGTGTCTCTCACGTGTCTGTTTCAATGAGGTCTTTAACTTACCTGCTTATGACAGTTAGTGCCATTTTAAAAAAGGGGTGTGTTCTCTATTGCATCGGCACAGCTGGACTATAACACTGGGCCTCAAGAACAAGTTAGAATCTTGCCTGGCCTGAGTCAAGTAGTCAGGTGAGATGGGCATGGAAGAAAGTCTAAGAAGGTAACTGGACACAGTGGCAGTCCAACACTAATTGCTACTTCTCACAGTTCATTGTTAACAACTGTGCGCACGCACACCAACCACACACACACCCCTCCCCCCACTCCCCAAAGTATTTTTAATCATCAATATCTGGCAAAGTCTGAGTGGCGGGATGGAATATTTTAGTGTAGCTTGTGGTGGATCACTTGAGGTGAAGGAGGCAGGCCCTGCAGTTAGACCACATGCTTCATGTTTTAATTGGTGAACTGTGAGCCATGTCTTTGTAGGCTCACGAACACATGGAAGGTGATTCTGACCACAGGCTCTGTTTTAACAGATATGATCCGAAGACGAAGTTTGAGGACACGTGCCATCAAAATGTTGGTTCTTGATGAAGCAGATGAGATGCTGAACAAAGGTACAAAGGATCCTTCAATTCTGGGGGCACTTTGCATAGCTTGTCTTGTAGTCCCTCGAGTATAGAAGCCAAAGGATGATCTAATCAAAATATTGAAAAATATAATGGGATTCAGTAGGGTAGAGCCAGATCGATTATTTCCTCTGGGCCTTGAAATTAGAACAAGGCCATTAAGGAGCAAGATCAGGATGGCCCTCTTCATATGACGTCTGATCTGGAACAATCTCTCCATTGGTCGGTTGAAAGTTTCAAGACTGATTTTTCTTGTTGGGTTTGGGTATCATTCAGTGCGACCTCTAACTTTTTGCTGGATGTTGCCTTTTTAAATGTTTTAGCACAGATGCAGTTTTTTGTCATTTTAACTTGAGTTTCCCATAATATCTTTCTGGGTGACTCTGCAGTTTACAAGAGGCACTGGTACAGGGATATGGAACAAAGGTGGTTTAGATGTGATTAAGGTGCAGAATGTGTAATTAGTTCAAAAGACTGAATGGTCTATTCCTGATCCAATGCTAATTTCTCTTCAGTAACGTTATCCTTTTCTTTACCATATTTTGCAGTAAAGAAGACAGTTATGAAACATGTTTGTTAGTAGGAGAACTGATATCATAACTGTTGCAGCCTCCTTAGTTCCAGTAGTTTGTTTTTTGTCTAGAACTTTGAAAGCATTTGTTTTAAATGAACATTTTGAAATGCTTATAGTAGAGGATGTCAGGCAGAAAAGACCTACTTATACTTTTAATCCTGAATTTCATTTTGTGTTGAATCATTCCATGAAAAACTAATTGATTTGAAATATTACCCCAATCAATGGGGTATTTGTACGGTGTGTCTGGCAATATCGTTTAACTTTGTTTTCCGACTGCAGGTTTTAAGGAGCAGATCTATGATGTGTACAGATATTTACCCCCAGCCACACAAGTAATTCTGATCAGTGCCACACTGCCCCATGAAATCCTGGAAATGACCAATAAGTTCATGACTGACCCGATCCGGATCCTTGTTAAACGGTACGTTGTTGTTTCTACGTTAGTAATGGTGCTGTTTCAAGTTGCCTTGGAATCTCACTGGGTTAAGCAGAAGCTTTGCAAATTCAGTACAAAACATTACAATGTAAGGTTCCTTAGTGGCGGCACAGTGGTTAACATCCTTGCCTCACAGCTCCAAGGACCCGGATTCAATTCTAGTTTTGGGTAACTATCTGTGGAGTTTGCACATTCTCCCTGTGTCTGTGTGGGTTTCCTCTGGTTTCCTGCCACAGGCCAAAGATGTGCAGATTTGGTGGATTGACTATGCTAAATTGCCCCTTAGTGCCCAGTTGTATAGGCTAGGGTCATTAGCAGGATAAGTACATGGGGTTACAGGATAGGTTGTGGGTGGAATCCTGTTCAAGAGTGCAGACTTGATGGGCCAAATGGCCCCCTGCACTGTAGGGATTCTATGATTTTCTTTATTGGAATTACAAAAACAGCACTTAGTACTGCCATAGTGAATGTTAATTTATTATGAGCTGTATAAATTATTCTTACCTAGAAATAATCTATCCCATTGCCTTTCTTAATTTTTGGAAATTGTAGGAAAATAATTCTGTAAGTTGCAAGTTTTTTTAATTCTATAGGGTTTTAAAAATTATTTTGTCCACCGTCATGTAGCATTCCCTAACAAAAAGGGTAGGGAAGGCCTTTGCCAGCTTTAAATGACTATCATGTTTGAATAGAATGTAAATACTTAAGATCAGAGGGTTGTCTGCATATTTTGTGTCCCCTGCTTCTTCTCGGCAGGGCCATTCTCAGCTGCCGACCTGCCCTCATTTGCAGCTCTGCCACAGCTTCCAGTACCGCACCAGGTGACAGCACCTCTTGACAGTACAACACTCTTTTAGTATTGCACTGCAATAATGTTTGTGCTCAAGTCCTGAAGTGGAATTTAAATCCAGAACCTTTTGACTCAGGTGCGAGCGCGTCACCACTTCAGCCCTGGCTGTCACTTGTGCTATAAGCTTGTTGTTTATAACTTCAACTTCCACTTAATATTTTATTTGCATTCAACTTTTATTTTTTGTCATTTTGTTTATTAGCGTTGCAAGTAGGCTTACGTTAACACTACACTGAATTTACTGTGAAAATCCCCTAGTTGCTACACTCCGGAGCCTGTTTGGGTACACTGAGGGAGAATTTAGCATGGCCTAAACACCTAACCACCACGTTTTTCGAATTGTGGAAGGATCTGGTGCACCCGGAAGAAACCCACACAGGCACAGGGAGAACATGCAGACTCTGCACAGACAGTGACTCAAGCCAGGAATTGAATCCGGGTCCCTGGCACTTTATCCAGAATCCTAAATCTTCAAATTTCAGAAATCATATCTTGACTAATAATCAAAGACTGTCGTGTTGTCTCACATCACAGATGGTCTTGGCTATTTGCCAATGCCCGCATGGCCCTAGATGAAATCTGCAGGCCTTCAGCCTATCCACAATCGAACTGTGAACCTTCCTGAACTGTGCAGCTCAGTTGCACGCCCACCTGTGCAGTTAAACTACAGCACAATTGGGAGAGCTAAGAAGCAGGTTCCAAGTGCTGTTAAGATTTAGTTCCCATTAGCTTTCTGTGTGCCATCTTCATGTCAGTGTTCAAATGGAAATCATACAGCCTGGCGTAAAAGTAAGATTTTTATATGTCTATAACATAGTTAATGTTTATATATCTAGAATTAACTAAAAGAAGAATTAATGTCCTGTTTCTACAAGGTTTTACACTGGGGGCTAAAGAACAAACCAACTGCCATGCCAGGGACGGAACTGCAGCCAGTCAGGGTTTAAAAGCATAATCTTGCAGCTTCATGTTGATGTGCACAATTTTTTTAATATTGTTAATGCTATTGTGTTTCAGTGATGAGTTGACCTTGGAAGGAATCAAACAATTCTTTGTAGCAGTTGAAAGGGAGGAGTGGAAGTTCGACACATTGTGTGACTTGTATGACACGCTGACTATTACTCAAGCTGTTATTTTCTGCAATACAAAACGGAAGGTACAGAAAACATTCCTTATCTACCCCTCATCTAAATTTGTAGAATAGAAATTGTATTAAAATGCAGCTTGAGTTGACAATCAATTATTTTTACAGGGAAAACCAATATTAGAAGTACATTGTAAATGTACTGATTTTGACATGCATATTGTTACGGGATCCATTAGCAAGTTTTAAATTGTGTGACTTTTCATGATTCTTTTATGAACTCTAAGTATAAAATATGTGTTTAAGCCAATGTGAGGAGAAGATGACATTGGAAAATAAAACCAGAAGTGCAGTGATAATGTGAGTGGTTGAAATCTTTAGCATAAAAGTAGTGGGCACTGTAAGGTTCTAGACCAGTGGTTAAGATGACTGGTTTTTATATTAGATTTTCTGGGAAAGAGGCAGTTTGTCTGATTTGGGGGAGAAAAATTAACTGCAATTTCCACATCGACTGGTATTGACAGCGAGCTGCAGGGTTCCTGCTTCCATTCTGGTAGTTACAATTGTGTATGTGTATATATACAGGTAGTGTCTCAAATCCAGCTATCCAAAAATAGGCAATCTTCGAAAACCAGACATTTTTTAAAGCTGCCATGCATGGATTTTCATTATTATTAGATGAATAAAATAACTAACCAGGTTGGGCCAAGAGCTGCAGTGGTGCACTGACAAGTAACCGGCATTGAGCATCGTGCTGCGAATGATTTGAGCAACCATTGATCTGACCTGAACAGCCAAGCTGGAACCAGCAAGATCCAAAATCTGGTATAGACTCAGTCCCAAGGTTGTTGGTTTTGAAACACTTGCCTGTATACCTTCTCTGAAGATTGGAGGGAATGAACTGGCACAAAATAATATTTTACAACTTTTAAAACTGCACTGCATTTGAGAGGTCAAGAAGAATTGAGAGGTGCAGATTAAAAAAAAAGTTGTGTGGGTCCTTCTGAATTTTACTGACAGGTTTCACACAAAGAAAGTGTTGGAGTTCCTGTGGATATTGCTTTCACTGCCTCTAAATGAAAAGTTCTGTTCTACCATTTAGTTTTGTTCATTTCAGATGCTGAGCAAAGTGGATTTTTAAAAAATTAAAAATAGTACAACGTAACAACTGTCCTTAAAGGAGAAATAAGCAGCATTTGGCTTTGTGTGGTGGCACAGCAGTTAGCACTGCTGCCTCACAGCTCTAGGGACCTGGGTTCGATTCCCAGTTTGGGTCACTTTGCGGAGTTTGTACATTCTTCCTGAGTCTGCATAGGTTTCCTTTGGGTATCCCAGTTTCCTCCCACACTCCAAAGATATGCAGGTTAGGTTGATTGGTCATGTAAAATTGCCCCTTGGTGTCCCGGGATGCGTAGCTTAGAGGGATTAGTGGAGTAAATATATGGGGTGACAGGGATAGAGTCTAATTGGGATTGCTGTTGGTGCAGACTCGATGGGCCGAATGGCCTCTTTTTGCACTGTAGAGTTTCTATGGTTTCAGTGTTAGTCTTTCTTTACCACAGGTGGACTGGCTCACTGAAAAAATGCGAGAAGCTAATTTCACAGTGTCATCAATGCATGGTGACATGCCACAAAAGGAGAGGGAATCCATCATGAAGGAATTCCGTTCTGGTGCAAGGTGAGAGGTGTTTGAAAACTGGGCTTCACTGATTATTTCAGATGGTGGTGTTCTAAAGATAACTGCTTCCCATTTGCTTTACAGTCGAGTGCTTATTTCTACAGATGTTTGGGCACGGGGATTGGATGTCCCTCAAGTCTCGCTGATCATAAACTATGATTTGCCCAATAACAGAGAGCTGTATATCCACAGGTAAGCTTGACATATTTTTCTTATATCAGACTTAATTTCATAATGGCTGCTTTTTTTTTTGAGACTAAAGAACTGATTTTCTCAGTCTGTGCTCCTTCTTTGTGCTTTGGTTTCAGTCTGAATCCTAAGTGTAACAATAGATGTTGCTGTCTGTTTTGCTGATATTGTGCCATTCAGTGTATCTCCTATGTCACGCTATTCGTTGTGTAGTATGGAACATCTGGGACCAACACCAATTTATGGTAGATGGGAGAATAAACTGTAAAAATGTAAGAAAGGCAAACTCAGGTTAAGTGTAATTTGCAAATGGAATATAAAGGAGGGTTAACTAATATTTTACTTTGTTTCTGGACACATCTTCAAAACAATCAGCTAGTAAATTCTAATCCAAGGGAAACTGTCTTCAGGAAATGATTGTGAGTAGTGGGGTGAACTATTTTTATTTTGGGGGCTGTTGATCTGTTGCTGTGTTAGTTCTCTGTTAACTGCTATCTGCTGAAGCTGTTAACCTTTCACTCCAGTAAATCCTGTATTGAATGTTGATGTGTTTTGTATTGATTTTCAGGATTGGTCGATCAGGCCGATATGGCCGGAAAGGTGTGGCTATCAACTTTGTTAAGAACGATGACATTCGTATACTGCGAGATATTGAACAGTACTACTCCACACAGATTGATGAAATGCCAATGAACGGTGAGTTCAAACTACAGCATCCTCTGATCTAGCTGGGTATTCTTCAACAGATGGCTGAGACTGTGACAGTCTAATGTCATCTTTACTGATCAATTGAACAGAATTGGCTCAGATTAGATGCAATAGCAATTTGTGAACACAATTCATTGTATCTTAGATTCTTGTCATGGAGTCTGCTGATGCCAACAATAAACTTAGAACCATTAGCTTGAATTACAGTCCCTTCCACTTAAAAATGACATGTTTTGTTCTGCTGACCATTTGCATTAATTTAACATAAGGTTGGTGGTTATAGTATGTACTAACTTTATTTCCTGTGCTTACTCATTAATTTGTTACAGGGCACTTGAATGGAAGAATTATCTATATAGTCTGTATTTAGGACCTTCTAATCCCCTTTAAGTGATATAAGGTTAATAGTACTAGTACTAAGCATTGATTGTATAAACACAGTTGCAGCAGAATGGTGCTGGAAATAAATAGGAGAGAGGTACTACACAGAAGAAACTTTTTTGTTATGTCATAGAATATAGTAATAGTGCTATCCCATTATACTAGTCATTGCATGGAGCAGGCAAATCACTTTTGCGTGAATGCCCCAACTTCCTTATGCTCCTGTAAGTGTGGGGATTGTAGTCAAACAGACTGTTACTGTTGATTTACTAGTTTCGTTTCACAATATCTTTGACAAATAAAGTTGTCCTTGTTTTACTATATAAACTATTGACACTCCCAAGCTTACATCCACACAGTTTATAGCAGAATCCTCTTCTCTATTCTTTCTCAACCTCATTCTGTGTTATAAGTAGAATGTTGAATTATGCTATGATTCTGTTTCTTGAATGTTACTCTTGCCTACGCCCTCCTGAAGGTGGCAAATCACACTCAGTTAATTTCCCAACCTGTGCTGCTTGGTATCAACAACCATTCTCCACATGAACTCAGTATCAAATGCCAGAATCCATGACAGCTGAGTATTTGGCACCAAAGAACAAAAAAAATTACAGCACAGGAACAGGCCCTTTGGCCGCCCCCAAGTCTGCATCAACAATGCTTCCCGACTTAACTAAAACCCCCTGTCCTTCCAGGATTTGTATCCCTCTATTCCCATCCTATTCATGTAGTTGTCAAGACGCCCCTTAAAAGTCACGACCGTATCCGCTTCCATTACCTCCCCCACCAATGAGTTCCAGGCACCCACCACACTCTTTTTAAAAAAAAAAAATCTGCCTCTTATATCTCCTTTAAATCTTGCCCCTTGCACCTTAAACCTATGCCCCCTAGTAATTGACTCTTGCACCCTGCAAACAAGCTTCCGACTATCCACTCTGTCCATGCCTCTCAATTTTATAGACTTCTATCAGGTCTCCCCTCAACCTCTGTTGCTCCAGTGAGAACAAACCAAGTTTCTCCAACCCCTCCTCATAGTTAATGCCCTCCATGCCAGGCAACATCCTGCTAACTCTTCTGTACCCTCTCCAAAGCCTCCCTATCCTCCTGGTAGTGTGACGACCAGAACTGAACACTATATTCCAAGTGCGGCCTTACTAAGCTTCTATAAAGCTGCAACATGACTTGCCAATTTTTAAACTCAGTACCTCGGCTGATGAAGGCAAGCAAGCCGTATGATTTCTTGACTACCTTCTCCACCTGCATTGCCACTTTCAGTGACCTGTGCACCTGTACATCGAGATCCCTTTACTTATCAATACTGTCAAGGGTTCTGCCATTTACTATATATTTCCTATCTGTATTAGACCTTCCAAAATGCATTACCTCACATTTGTCCAGATTAAACTCCATCTGCCATCTCTCCGCCCAAGTCTCCAACTGATCTATATCCTGCTGTATCCTCTGATGGTCCTCATCGCTATCCGTAAATCCACCAACCGTTGTGTTGTTCGCAAACTTACTAATCAAACCAGTTACATTTTTCTCCAAATCATTTATAAATATTACAAACAGCAAAGGTCCCAGCACTGATCCCTGAGGAACACCACTTGTCACAGCTCTCCATTCAGAAACACACCCTTTCACTGCTACCCTCTGGCTCGGTCAAAGAAGATAGTTTTGTATCCACCTTGCTAGCTCACCTCTGATCCCATGTGACTTCACCTTCTGCACCAGTCTGCTATGAGGGACCTTGTCAAAGGCCTTACTGAAGTCCATGTAAACAACATCTACTGCCCTACCCTCAATCATCTTGGTCATTTCCTCGAAAAACCCAATCAAGTTCGTGAGACACGACCTCCCCTTCATGAAACCATGTTGCCTCTCACTAATACGTCCACTTATTTCCAAGTGGGAATAAAGTCTCGAAGAATCATCTCCAATAATTTCCGTATCACTGATGTAAGGCTCACCAGCCTGTAATTATCTAGATTGTTCTTGCTACCCTTCTTAAACAAAGGAACAACATTGGCTATTCTCCAATCCGCTGTGACCTCCCCTGTAGCCAGTGATGGTACAAAAATTTCTCTCAAGGCCCCAGCAATTTCCTCCCTTGTCTCAGTATTCTGGGGTATATCCCATCAGGTTCTGGGGACTTGTCCACCTTAATGTTTCTCAGAATCCCAATACCACCACCTTTTTGATCTCAACATGACTCAAACTATCTACACATCCTTTCCCAGACTCATCATCCACCAAGTCCTTCTCTTTGATGAATACTGATGCAAAGTACTCATTTAATACCTCACCCATTTCCTCTGGGTCTACGCATAGATTCCCTCCCTTGTCCTTGAGTGGGCCAACCCTCTCTCTGGCTATTCTCATGTTCTTTATATATGTATAAAAAACCTTGGGATTTTTCTAATCCTGCTGGCCAAGGCTTTTTCATTACCTCTTTTAGCCCTTCTTACTCCTCGCTTAAGTTTCTTTCTATTTTCTTTTGTATTCCACACTTGTTTCATGTGTTCCCAGCCACCTAGCTTTGATAAATGCTTCCTTTTTCTCTTTGACTAGGCTCACAATACCTCTCATTATCCACGGTTCCCAAAACTTGCCATACTTATCCTTCATCCTTCATCCTTACAGGAATGAGCTGGTCCTGAATCCCTATCAATTTGAAAGCCTCCCACATGCCAGATGTTGACTTGTCCTCAAACATCTGCCCCCAATCTAAATTCTTCAGTTCCTGCCAAATGTTGTTGTAATTAACCTTCCCCTAATTTAGCACTTTAACTTGAGGACTACATTTATCTTTACCCATCAGTACCTCAAAGCTTACTGAACTGTGGTCACTGTTCCCGAACTGCTCCCCTACTGAAACATTGATCACCTGGCCAGGCTCATTCCCCAATATGAGGTCCAGTATTGTTTCAAGAAGCCTTCCTGGATGTTCCTTACAAACTCTGCCCCATCCACTCCCCTAGCACTAAGTGAATCCCAGTCAATATAGGGGAAATTAAAATCTTCCACCACAACAACCCTGTTACTTTTACACCTTGCCAAAATCTGCCAACATATCTGTTCCTCAATCTCCCGCTGGCATTTGGGTGGTCTGTAGTAAACCTCCAACATTGTGACAAAGCTTCCCTATCCCTGAGCTCTACCCATATAAGCCCTCCGAGGTGTCCTCCCGGAGTACATCTGTGATATTCTCCTTAACTAGTAGTGCATCTCCCCCACTCCTTTTACATTCCCCTCTATCCCACCTGAAATATCTGTATCCTGGAATGTTAAGCTGCCAATCCTGTCCTTCCCTTAACCAAGTCTCTAATGGCAACAACATCGTAGTTCCTCGTACTAATCCAAGCTTTAAATTCATCTGCCTTACCTGTTACACTTGTTGCATTGAAACAATACACTTCAGTCCCTCCAGATCCTCTCTCATTAGCAATCCCACCCTGCCTGCTGAGTCTTACTGGCCCTACCCTCTGATTCCCCTTCAGCTAATTCACCTTTGCTTTGGTTCCCACCCCCTGCCAAACCAGTTTAAATCCACCAGTGTGACACCAGCAAATCTTCCGGCCAGAATATTTGTGCCCTTCCCATTTAGATGCAACCCGTCCTTCTTGTACAGGTCTCAGCTGCCCCAGAAGAGACTCCAATGGTCCAGATATCTGAAACTCTCCCTCCTACACCAGCTGTTTAACCACATGTTGAGCTGCACTATCTTCCTATTCCTAGCCTCACTAGCACGTGCCACAGGGAGTAATCCTGAGATTACAACCCTAAAGATCCTAACTCCCTAAACTGCTGCTGCAGGACCTCATCACTTCCTGCCTATGTCGTTAGCACCAATATGTACCATGATCTCTGGCTATTCACCCTCTTCCTTCAGAAAGCTTTCTGTCCATTCAGAGACATCGTGACCCTTGCACCAGGGAGGCAATATACCATCCTGGAGTCTCTTTCACAGCCACAGAAATGTCTATCTGCACCCCTAACTATAGAGTCCCCTACAACTATTGCTCTAGTCCTCTTTGTCCCTCCCTGCTTAACAACAGAGCCAACTGTTATACCACTGCTTTGCTGCTGCTGGTATCCCCTGACAGCCCATCTTCCCCAACAGTATCCAAAACGGTATACTTGTTAGAAAGGGGGATGACCACAGGGGCAGTGTGAATGCAGTTTTGTAAGGTGTTGCTGCATAGTGTTCAGGAACAAAGCCCTGGGTGATGGATCATATCAAATCCAATTGTAAACAATACCATCCAGAAAACAAATGGCAGTTTCATAGTCCTGTGACTCCACAAATCATAGAATCCACAGAATCCTACAGTGAGGAAGGAGGCCATTCGGTCCATCGAGTCTTCTCCAACCACAATCCCACCTCAGCCCCACTCCCATAATCGCAAACATTTACTCCAGCCAGTCCCCCTAAATCTTAAGGAAGTTAATTTAATTGAAGGTCATAAGAAATAGAAGCAGGAGTAGGCCATCTAGCCCTTCGAGCCTGCCCCACCGTTCAACAAGATCATAGCTGATCTGAAGTGGATCAGTTCCACTTTCCCGCTTTCTCCCCATAACCCTTAATTCTCTTGTCTATCAGAAATCTATCTACCCGTGACTTAAATATATTCAGTGAGGTAGCCTCTACCACTTCAATGGGCAGAGAATTCCAGAGACTCACCACCCTTTGAGTGAAGAAGTTCCTCCTCTACTCTGATCTAAACTGCCCCCCCCCTCCTCATTTTGAAGCTGTGCCCTCTAGTTCTGCTATCCTTTCTAAGCGAGAAGAATCATAAGGTCATAAGTGCCTTAAGGTCATAAGGCAGTTTCCCCCATTCATTTTTCCTTAAAATAATTTTTGGAAGCACACAGCAGGTTGACTTGTATGTTCTGCATGCATGCAATTTAAATTTTGTAGCTGTTTAATATACTTCAAATATTAATTTTGTTTCATTGTTTTGTTGCCTAGTTGCTGACCTTATTTAAAGGAAATGAACGACCAGAGGACCTGGATGGACAGTGGAATATATTTCTTTGGTTGAAAGTGTAACACTTAACATTGTGTAAGGACTCTGCAGATACCCTAGCTTTCTGTTTGTAGAATTTGGATCATATTTTCAGTAGCACCTGGTTTTGTAAACCAATGTTATTGCTTTCTTTTGTACACAACGATTACTGGCTTTTTTGTTTGCAGATATTAAATGATACATAATTTTAATGTTAGTACTTAAAACGGTGGTTTTAATGAAATGCTATGTATGGATACTGTTCATCTTCATTAAAGTTTGATATTAATGTCCTTTTAACGTTGTTGTATAATCCCATTCTTTTTAATGTTTATAGACATAAAGGCACCAAGTTTTGCGTTCCCATTTAGGAGGGTCTACAACTGGCTGTTGCCTTGTCACTTCAGAGGTGTTAATATGAGAGGAGAGGATCATATGCACAGTGATCTTAATTTCTAGCTTGTCAGGAAACTCCAGAAAAAAAGAATTAAATATTATTCATGGATAGATAAGACTTTTATGACCAACATTTTTTTTCTTGAGGATTTCCCATTTTGTTTGAAGTTGTCACAGTTGTCAGCTATGATGGAGTTGTCCATCTGAACTGAGATGGAGTTATCTCACATTCATAAGAACATAAGAAATAGGAGCAGGAGTAGGCCATCTAGCCCTTCGAGCCTGCCCCGCCATTCAATAAAATCATGGCTGATCCGTCGTGGCTCAGTTCCACTTTCCCGCCCTCTCCCCATAACCCTTAATCCCCTCTTATCAAAAACCCATCAACCCGCGTCTTAAAAATATTTAGCGAGGCAGCCTCCACCACTTCAACGGGCAGAGAATTCCAGAGATTCACCACCCTTTGAGTGAAGAAGTTCCTCCTCAACTCCGTTCTAAACCGCCTCCCCTTTATCTTGAGGCTGTGCCCCCTAGTCCTACTGTCTTTTTTGAGCGGGAAGAGTCTCTCCACCTCTATCCTATCCATCCCATTCATCATCTTATATGTCTCAATGAGATCTCCCCTCATTCTTCTAAACTCTAACGAGTACAAGCCTAGTTTATTCAGCCTCTCCTCATAGTTCTCCCACTGCGTTTGTCTCTCACCACTACATCTTTCCATCTTAGGCCTTCCTCTTCCTGGAAATTCCATGCTCCTTTCTTGTATCAACACAATTTTCTCCCCCTCTGCGCAACAGTTGCCATACCATTTCGGTATCTTCTTGGCTGTTTTATTCCACCTTTCCTCAATTACTCCCTCACACCAGTACTGGCTTCTGATCTTGTCCTTTCTCATTATTCCACACTTAAAGCCAACATGATTCTCATCCCGAATGCTATGATTGTTTGATGCACCTGCGTGGCTTGCCAATCATTAAGATCCTGTTGTTCTAGGGCTTGGAATCACATAAGGCACAGACAAATAATAGTGATCAATAAAGCACCAGTTGAGGTTTTATGATCCAATAGTTCTGTGATGATTAAATAAATAAATATCATAAGTTTTCCTTCCTAATTAAGTAATTTTGTTTGAAAGCCAGGTAAATGATTCTGTGCTCTAAGCTGAAAACAGTTTAGGTGCTTTCTCAAAGGTGCTTTTATATACCAGCATAGTGTCCTAAGAGAACAAAGTGTTTCTCTGGCCAGCATGTGATATTCTTTGAATACTAGGAGAGACTCTCAAAATATTTGCAGTGAAATTAGTACTTCTATTGCAAAGGTACTTTAAATCACCATTCCATTTCAATCCTATTCCTTTTATCTCATCCCCATTCCGTAATTCCCATTTCCTTCTTCCCTTAACATGTTTCCATCCCCATCTCTCCAACCAGGATAACTTATGTTCTCCTCACCTTAGAACCATAGAAAAGGGTAAGAGGCTATTCAGCCCATTGTGTCCATACCAGCCTAAGGATACCCAGGTGCCCTTTCTAATCCTACTTCCCTGCACCCAGCCCATAGTCCTGTAGCTTACAGCACTTAGGGTGCAGATTCAGGTACTTTATAAGGGTTTAAGTTCTCTGCATCCACCACTAACTCAGGCAGCGAATTCTATCACAACTCCCAGGTGTGATAGTCAATGTTTAGGGCATCCTTGAAAAAGGAGCCTTGAGAGTTCCACTGGTCATTTGGCTCCAGCTTCCTCACCATATAGGAAGCTCCTGGGTATGCAATTGCTGTCCATCCTACCAAAGTCACCTCTGTTTGATTAGTTGCCAAAGACTTGGCAACCCTCTTTCAGAGGACTCCTGTATTTTCCAGGTAGCTGTAAGTCATCCATGTTTTACAGACATACAGAAAGATGCTGAGAGCACAAGCCTTATAAAGCATCAACTTGGTCCTCAGCGCAACTCGGTGTTATCTGATGTGCATTTCATGAGTTTGCCGATCTTGGTGGCTGCTCTGCCTGTGCACGTATCAATGTCTGAATCAAGGAACAGATTTATCATTGTGGACCCAAGGTAGCAGAATTTGCAAACCACTTCCAGTAGATATTTATTGCAATGGGATGGAGATGACTACAGTTTTCTTGACAGACATAATCACAGAACACATTACAGGCATGGGAGGGACTGTCTGAATCTTTGTTGCTGAGTTTCCACGTAGGTGACTAGAGCATCACCAGAGTCAGGGAGTTCCCTGATAAATCATAGTGTATTTTAATTTTTGCTTTCAGTCTTAGATTTATCTGATGCCAATCTGCAAGCAGATTCAGGGAAGGTGATGGTCAGGAGCATGGGGAAGATGCCAGTCAGAATGGGAGTTAGGACATCATCCTGTTTCACTTCATTTTTCATTCTGAAATTTGAAAATGGAACATCAAACCTGATAGTCTCATCTGCTCCTTCCATGACACATGCAGTGTTCTGAGGAGTGTTGGTGGACAGCTAATCCTTCCCAAAACCCTGTGGGGCCCTGCTCTGTTAACCATGTTGCAGAAGTCTAGTTGGGCTAGAGTACTTTGGGGATCATGCATCAACAAAGCCATTGGTCTCAGAACTCTGCTGGTCCAATTCCATATTAAGTATCCTCCTAAGGATCTGGGGATTTTACAGGGTGGTTAGCACTTGGGGAGGGGGCTAACTTAAGGGGAATACTGGGTATCTCACTCTGTCACGTTTTTGATTACAGGGCTGAATGGCCCTCATCCATCTTAGCTCCTTCCTGTCCTCTTTGGTAACCTCTGGGATTAGCTGTTCAAACCCAGGGACCGTGATTAGGCTGAGTATCAGGAGATTGGGATATTTTTTAGGGACACTGGTTTCCGGTTCAGGTGCTAACACAGCTGGGGAATTCCAGCTTCTGCTTGGTGCTTTTGGTTGGCATGGCAACAGGTGGGCTGCCTGATCCTGCATGATGGAAAGATGTTCGTCTCCACCATCCATACTACGAAGGGCTGCAGTGCTGTAACCTGGTGGGTTGTTATGGATTATTCTAACTGAAGGGGTATCCCTGTCAGATCACCGTGCTTCCGCATCATGGTGGGTGAGTATTGGGTTGGAATTCCCCCCCTCCCTCCACCTTTGCTGGGCAGTTGAGTGGTAGATTCCATGTCCTGAGGAACACTATTGCCCTCTGGTGGTCAGTTCTTGCTACACCTTCTGGTGGCTTTTCAGCTAAGTTGGACCTCATCCTCATGTTTTCTAGACCAATTTGGGAAGTTTTCCAATTCCCCATTTAAATTTTACATAAAACAGACAGCTAAACATTGGCTCTGTAATTGAGGTCTTTGGAGCGGGAGTGGATACTTTCCTAACTTGTTGTATATCATCTGGAATACTGCCCTCAAGTGGAGGTGAAGCTCCACTACATTCTCTTGGGGCTTTTCAACTGGACAAGGCATTTCATTAACGGTTTTGGAAGTCCCTTTGTCTTCAATTACTATCAGAAAGAAGGTTTCTGCCAACCGTGCTTCTGGCAATTCCTTCCCCTTTGTCATTCCTGGTTTAAAACACGCTTTCTTACAGGCCCTTTGACTAAGTGGGGCACCTCACAATCTATTTTATATTGTGGTCTCTTTTAAATTCTATTAAGCCCCTCTGAGACCTCCTCTAACTTCATCGACCTGGCTTTGGTCTTGTGATATTGATGCAATTTCACTCTCTGTGCCTCAGGACTTCCCCAGCTTTCTGCCCTCCTGCAGATTTCTGCTGTCTGGTTCTGGCCTCTTTTGCTGACTAACACCTTTTTGTCAGCAAATCATTCCCAAGGAGGAATTCAATTCCTGCTGCTGGAGATCAAGGATAATTCCTCTTGTAACAAGGCCTGAAACAAGGTCACTCTCTAAGTGAACCTTTTGGACAGATACAAGTGCAGATCTTTCCCCACCCTACCCTGCCCCACTTATCAGTATTTTGGCCTTCAAGGAAGACTTAAACCTACTGCCAACCATAAGTCTAAGTTTCACTCCAGCATTAAGGACTGAGTGAGCCCTGTGTCCTGCAGCAGTGCAACAAAGTTGTTCACATTTGAGATGGATAGGGGCACACCATTTCTGCAAGGGCAATACTCCAGAAGCTCTTTAGGAAATTTGTCAAGCCCAGACAGAGTGTTCTTTTCAACTTTTTCTCCCATGCAATTGTTTTACTGACAGATAAAGGGTTGTGTGTGGTCACATTTTGGCAAGTTTTGCAATCTAAGAGGGTGACCTGTAAGCAAGACCTGTTTTACTAGTACTCATTGTTATTTTGGTCTGCGTGGTTGGTGAGTTTGATGAGGGAAGAAGCAAGAGATGGACTTGAATACATGGCAAGGTTGCACATTTCTTGTTAGTAAATGGAATAGAAAATGCAGCAGAGCTCACAGCTGAGTGGTGGAATCTGATCATACCAGGGCACCAGAAGACATTTCATTTACAGATTTAGTTGCTCTGATCCAGAAGCACAGCCATTTTTGAGGACTCCAGGTTATGAAATTTGTGTTGAAAAGCAGGTCAAACAATAAATAATAGTGGCAGAATTACACCTGCTTTCAGAACACTGCCTTCAGAGTAGTTTTAAAAGATATGCTCAGATGGGCTGGTTTGCTTTAACAAGATGTGGATATGCCGGCGTTGGACTGGGGTAAACAGTAAAAACTTTTTACTTGCTTTAACAAGGCCAGCATTCAGCAGCAGTTGCTAGGGAAGCCACACTGACTTTTAAAAGAGGCTCTAGAAATTTTTGCAGGATATGGAAATGACAGCCAGCAATACTAAAGATACTTAAGAGTAATGTTGGCAGGGATACCACATCAAGAAAAAAAGAAATTACAAGTAAAAAGGTGAAAGTAGTGGATTATTTTAGGTGTGGTAAATATCTAAAATTTACCACACTTTACATTGATTTTGTATTTAGGATGCTGCCAAAGGCTGAAAAGAGATATTGACAATTGAACAATGAGGGTCTAGCTATCATTTTCATAACGACAAGATTCCATCAGTACCTTTATGGTCATTCTATCACAGATGAGTTGAAACCTTGCTTGTAAGATGGATGTATACTGTGGGGATCCAGAGTGGTTGTTCTGCTCCCTGGTTGTTTGCAAGTCATGGATGAAACTCAAGGCTCATCTGAATGTCCAATACACACAAAGCATTCACCATTTTTTGCATGAATTTTGAAATGAGTCACACGTAAACAGTGCCATTATCCAAAACGAGCAAATCAGGTTGACGAAGAATTGCAAAAATTTGCCATAGCTTCTCAATTGTCATGGAAACTGTAATAGTACTGTGCTTCCAACCATTTTGAATGTGCATCAATGACAACCAAAAATGTGGTCAAACAAAAGCACAGGAAACAGGCCCTTCAGCCCAATGAGCCCACACCACCATTTTAACATTATGAGTCCCCTCTCCACCCATGACAGATGGTCATGAAAGATCCCACATGCAGTCTGGACCATGGCCTATCAGACCACTCCCAAGCACCACCTTTTGGTTTATCTTACAAAAGAAACTGGATTTCACCTTGTTCTAAGTTCAGATCCATATTGGGCCACCAGACATACATCCTGTATGGGCATGCTCAAGTTTCCAGGCCCATGGGCAAGATCATAGCCGTCTATTCTGACTGTTAAGGATTCCCTGCTCCTCTGTCCTGTATTCACAGGTTGAAGGATAAGCAATTTTTAAATTCCTCTAACAATGCCATCTCTCAGTCCCTCACAGGTATGTGGGATTCTTTATGACATTATCCATTGGTTGATCACTGGTTCAGGTGTTCAAACTCTATGTAGGCTTGTTATGGCCAACAGTTCCAGATGCTCATATGTTCCTGGGACTAAAACTTAGGCATTTAGGATGGCAGCCTAGGTCTGCCCATAATCAGGGCACATCAGGAGTCAGCATGGAGTAGACCTCTTGGACTCTCCCTGCTGACTGCCCTTGCATTAAAAATGTCACAATCTGGAAAGGCCAGAAATATGCAAAGAGAATTAATCCAGCATTTGAGGGCCTCAAGAGTGTGGTTCTGGGTTAGGAGTGCTATTGGATAGGAAGATTTTCATTTGTAGCTTCCAGCTGTCTGGTCTCCCTTTCCCTTTGAGCTGCTAACTCCATTCCCAATTTCCACAGCTGGAATTCTTCTCTCTCCCTTTCCTATTCCTTGGCTTCCTTCCTTCCCTCTCATTCCCTTTCCTTTTTCAGCTCAAATTGGGCTGGAAAGGGCATTTGGAGTCATGGTTGAGTTGTACATCCAACTGCTCCAGCAGCAACATTAGATCTAAAAGTTCCACTCCAATTCCATTAACTGCTTTTAGTTGCTCTGTGCCAAGGACCAAAGTTTCACTGTTCAGATTTCCTCATTGGACCTATACCGAGGCATCAAAAGTTGTCATTTTCTTGCTATTAGGGAGAAGTAGCTGTGATGTCAGTTGTTTTAAACATTTCAGCCATCAGGCTTTCCCCTTTTGGCTTCCAATTGGTTCTTGAAATCAGATTTGGCTTGTGTCTACTTAGTCTGGTCAAATTCAAATGGGTGATCTTGGGCTTGAGCCCCCAATTTCTGATCCAGACAGCCCCAGTTTTGCCTTTCTATTTACAGACAGCTGGCATGAGATGTTTTGTTTGCTTCTCCCTTTATAATGTTGGCACATTTCCCAACCTGGCAGTTTTGGTGTAATCCAATTTCTATTAATAACCCCATAGCATACATGGCAGGATGAACTCAGAGGGTTAGTTTATTTTTCACATACATACAGAGCACTGGAGGGAGAAGTCACAACGTAGTCCCCTATACAAATGAACAGTAAAGGGGGATAGAGACAAAAGATTTACAGGGCAAAGACCTCAATTGTTTCACCTGGGTCCAGTGTTCAGGGAGGTATTTCTTTACTAAGGTTGACAGTCTGAAAACTAATGCTGCATAATTCACTTTCCTAGGGGAATTGACTTCACACGAGACAGACATGCAGAGATGAGTCAGTTATGAAGGTGGTACAGAAGCTCCAGCAGAAACTGTAGATATGGCCAGCCATTCAATCTGGGCAAAGCCACTTGAGTCTCAGTTGGCCATTCTGGCATATGAAATACAGATGGCCATTGTATAGTTTTCTTTGAATTTGGTATCTGCAGCCTACAGTGGGTTGGTAATATCTTTTGAGATACTACTATGGTAGCTCCTTTTGTTCAGGGCTTATTTTTAAGACAGATTCAGCTATTTTAAAATTTTATAAATAGCCATGAGAATATCTATGTATGGTTTATAAAAAACAGTACAAGATCTTAGCCCTCAATATACAATTCTAGCATTACACATTTACTATGGAATCCCCACAGTGCCCATCAAGTCTGCACTGACCACAATCCCACCCAGGCCTATTCCTGCAACCCCACTCATTTACTCTGCCTGTTCCCATGACACTAAAGAGTAATTTAGTATCATCAATCCACCTAACCCACATCTTTGGACAATGGGAGAAAACCAGAGCAAAGAAAAACCACAGACACAGGGAGAACATGCAAATTCCAGTGACCCGAGGCTGGAATTGAACCTGGTGCTGTTCTGTAGTGGTGCTAATCACTGTGCCATATTGCAAGTTTATCTTCACCAGGCAGCTTGTTACTTCAGAGATGAGCTTCATTGACACCAGCATCAGTGCTTGCTGGTAAACGAGTAGCAATAAATAGTGCTGGTATTTGGCTTCATTATTGGTGTAAGGAATGTTGATTGGGGTAGGGTCATTGTGTTTGTTTCACAATTCCATTCAGGATTGTACAGTGCTGCTGTGTGGTTGGTGGTGTCACAACTTGCACTGAAGTAGGTGTGGGGATTCTTGCAATGACTAGGTCTAGTTGGTCAGACCTTAGATGGTGCCATACCACCTTACAGCACAGTCTGCACTGAAATAAGGTGTTCACAATGCAGAGTTCTTTCAGAACAAAGCTCAAGAACATTGTTGGTTACTGTTGATGTTGCCCAGCCCATGGTAATAGACATGTTAGCAATGAATCACTGCCCCAACACTTGCATTGCAGGCACAGGCTGAACATGTTAATGGGAGGCAATGGCTTAGTGGTATTATCATTAGACTATTAAACCAGAAACTCAGCTAATGTTCTGGGGATCCAGGTTCAAATCCCATTAAACCATTGTCAGAAAAACTCATCTTGTTCATTAATGTCATTCAGGGAAAGGAATCTACCATCCTTACCTTGTCTGCCCTACAGCAATACTGTTGACTCATCTGCTCTTGGGCAATTAGGAATGGGCAATAAGTGCTGGCCTGCCAGTGACACCCATGTTCCACAGATAAAAAACAGCCTTTTGCCACCTGGAATGTTCCTCAGCACAGCTAAGGAGTTATAGAAATACTGAGATGCTGGCACAAGTAATGTTGACACACTTGATACTGACTGCACTAACATTGTACAAAGGTTTCCAAATTCTAGTGATGAAAGATTTGGCTCTGATCTTTAGACTATGGCCCTGAGTTTAAGATTCCCCACCCAGTATCTCTATCAGTTTTGGCTACTATCTCAATTTTTTTGATCAAATCACATCAAGTTCCATAAGAACATAAGAATACAACCCAAGTTCTTAATCTCTCCATGTAATTTAACCCTTAGAATCCAGGTACAACTTTGGTAAAACTTATTTGTACTCCCTCTATTTACAGTTTTCTCTACACTGAGGATCCCAAATACATTAGACAAATGCTTTGTAAAACATCTTCATTCAATCTACAAAAATGGTAGTTTCTGGTCACCTGCTGTTTTAATTCTTCACCTCATTCCTATACTGAATTCAGTGGCTTCCAATACTGTTTTGATGAAACAAGCTCAAGGAGCAAATCACCTTTCAATCAGGTACTTAAATGGTCTTCTCAACTCAATATCAGTTTCAGAATACAACTCCTGCCCCCATTTACCAGACAGCTTTGATAATGAATAGATAATGGAGAACCAGTGGAGGTAGTTTAATTGGATTTTCAGAAAGTAGTTAGTGTGCAAAATTACAGCATGATCTTCCAGACTATTCCTAATCAAATCCTGTCTTTCCAAATTCCTATACATCTTCACACTTCCCTCTGCCTTGGGACTAGAGCTGTAACACCTTAGTTTTCATGAAAAGGTATGGTGTTGAGTGATTATTTCTTTTACATTTATTTTCAAAATTGTACAAGTATACAGGGATTCTCCTGTTAACAATCACACTTGAAAGTACAGGCAGAGTTCATATTTGTGGGCATCAGCATGGCTCTTACTGAGGTAAGAGTTGGTTTTCTTACTTCTGGAAAGGTTCTGGGTTTGATGCTCACCTAGTCATTTAGCTTAATACTTCTGTCCAGTACTGAGAGAAAGTTGCACTGAGGAGTACTGTGTTTTGGCTGCGACATTAAAGGGATTCAAAATGAAATAGGAAGGGTTGGTATTCTGGAAGATTGAAACAGCTGAAAGAACTGCTGTCATGCAAATATATTATATATCTGCTTGAAGGGATAATTAACTGTTCAAAAATCCTTTGATTTAAACCTTAACCAACAGCAATTAGCCTATAACTATTTTTCAATTGTTCTGTTTTGTTCAGAGATGTCAGATGTTCTAAGAGAAAAATATTTTTTATTCCATTTAAGCCATGTTATACAATACTGAAATACCTGAATACCAAGTACAGTTTTGTGAAAATTGTTCAGTGTCTAAGCAACTTGTATTAATAGACTTCCACAATAACACAGCATTTACATAATTGGAAAAAGGACAATTCTGCAGAATATGTAAATTTTAAACACTTTTCTCTCAACATCGAATCTCTTACTGGACAACTTGTAGGAATCATTTATTTCACTGAAAAATGTAATCAGATGCAGGAAATTTCATAGAGTACTTTAATTGTGTATTGAAAAATAAATTACAGGAAATAACTTTAAAATGCAACAGAAAACAACCAAATTCCACAACTAACATTCCCATTGCTTTGCCATAAGGGGTGGGATTGCAGTGCTCAAGGCAGGTAATATCACAAATATATCAAAACCTCAAATTTGGTGCACTTATGTTTACATCAATCACAAATAACATTCCTTTACATAAACTGCACGGAGCCTACCACTGTACCAGATTTTGCCATTAACTACAAAAACTTTGATACAAAATTTGGTATTTATATATTTATATTTAATATACATGCCCCACCTCTATGATTGATAGAAAATAAAATTTTAAAAATAAGTGCACTGTACAGACAATGCTAACTGGTAGCTACAGGTAACAGTTCATTTTGGATGGTTTTCCCTCCCCCTCAAAAAGAAAATGAAAAAGGCATATTGGATGGACTCGCAGTGGTGAAATGGTAAAACCTCCCAGCAGTTCGACTGTCACTCATTCACACAACTATTCCGGGACTGCTTTCAAGAAAATGGCCAGGCAAGCTTCAATCATCCCCACCTAACAGTAATTTTGCCCTCAAATTAATCCAGTGGCCTCTGTAGTTTGGATTCATGCAATGTGTAATACTGGTACAAGCAAAGCATTAACAAAAATAAAATGGCTCATTTCAAGCTCAACTATGCATGGCTACCTCAATGATTCCATTTATTTATCTGTACAGAATACTACAGTGCAAACCAGCCTCTCACATAAATCCACTAACACAAAAGGAGACCTGAAAAGGAAATTTTACTAGTTGTGTTAACATTTAAATTACAAATGTCACACACCACTGAACCATCAGGTTTAGTAATGTGACTACCTACCCACTGAAAAATCACCTCCAGGAAGATTTCCTTCTTCTTTCTTCAGACCTTTTTTTGGCAGTGTCCAGTGAAGTTGGGCCTTTCACTTCAAAATCTATGCAGACTAATTTTAAACTGATTCAAAGTCCGTAACCTATAGCAAGCACTTGACAGCAATAGAACCAGACAAGGGATTGTCAGTTTGTCTTTAATTTGGTATGTTGGGAGCCCTGCTCAGTCAAACCTGCTTTGATGGAGTTTGCTACAGTCTGTCTTATGTTGTCCTCCATCAAATTGTCACTCAGTGGCTTCAACACCTGTAATACGGGAATGTTAAAAGAAAGAAAGGGACACTTAAAATGGGGTAACCAACAACACAAAAAAAAAGCAATACTATGTCCATTAAATAGTTGCAAAATTGCTACAAGAATGTTGAAAAGAAAGGAATGAGAAAAGATGGAATGGAAAACTTAAGCTCAAGCCTGTGCATTAAAGGGAAAAAAAATCAAGTGAAAAATATTCTTGACCACTGTAGCCTGTGCTATTACGGTATGTAATACAATGAATAACACATGGTTTATATATAAAAAATAAAATCAGAATTGAATCAAGATGCATTTACCACAATTCTTCCTCAAGTGGATCTGTCTGCCTTCTTAACAGTCACTTAGAAAGAAACGAGCAGCTTTGCACCCTACATTATTAAATTAGCTGTGTACATTTTACAGCCTGTTACATAGCAAGACCCTGACCAGATTGTAAATGTCCACACTTATACCCTCCCCAAAAAACCAGACGTTTAAAGCACAATAGCTAGTTTTTCTTCTTGTTGTTGTTGTTTGATGGGAGCCTCAATGTTGATGTAATAGAACGATGTATCACTCTATTTCGAGCTGAAGTGAACAGCTTGCATAATACCTAAAACAAGGAGTTGTTAATTAGTGATTACCAAAACATTTGATTTGCCAATTCAGTTATCAATTGGGAAGGCCATAAACTGTTTAAACAAAGTTTGTTTGTGGTAATAATTCAGAAAACAAGGTTTTCACCTTCTTTGGACTCCTCTGGATGGGTTGCATGAAGGAAAAAGAAAAGAAAATAAGCAAAGCATGCAGTGCAGACAGGGAAAGACTAGGAACCAAAAGTTACTTTCAAGAAACAAACTTACCATCAGAATATATAATGCAAAAGCAGATATTTTGAATAGGTTCAGTATTAAAAATAGATCATAGGATATTGGGGATTGGTAAACACTATGCCTCCATTTATCTGAGGCTCCTTCCCAAGTTGTTCTAGATATAGATCCACTTGAATTACTTTCACTCAACAGGTGTTTATGTCTCAACTGTCAAAATCACATCACTACTTCTGAATCCTTGTACCATATTGAGAACTATTTGAGAACAGCTATTTCAGTTGCTGAGATCATTCACTTAATTTCTCATCACCATCCCAGAGGTGAGTCAACAAGCTGAAGGGGTCAGATAAAGATCTGTTTTAAAAAAATGAAACCATCTGTCTGCAAAACTGATTTTTTGATTGAGCTTAGCAGTTGGGACAGTTTGAACTAACTTACTCCAAACTGAACCAGGATCTCTTGGCCTTTACTCAACTAGCCCCAAATTCAATTTGATGCTGCTGTCTTACAACTTTTTTGATCCTTGGGTGCTCTACCTACGAGTCACCAGTTCACTTTGGAATCATTTGCTTTTACTGAGAACCCAGAGCATTCTCCGTGGATAAATACCTGATTGCCATGAACTGCCAGTGGCAGAGGTTTGGAATCTGCACTTGAAAGATCGTAGATATCACAGTAAATAGTACATCTGACCCACTGCACAAAATGTCAAGATTCGTAATGTAGCAGACCACTCAATTCCTTTCCACTTAATCTGGCTGTCTCCCTCGACCAGTAACTAGTTTTATAAAAGCAAAATATTCAGATGCTGGAGATCTGAAATAAAACAAAATCCTGGAAAAACTCTGTTCTGGTAGCATCTGTGGAGAAAGAAAAAGTTACGGTTGAGCCCAATATAATATGCTCCAAAGTCATAATGGACATGAAAATTTAACACTTTCTCCACAAATGCTGGCAGACCAGTTGAGATTTTCTGGCCTTATGTCCTTCAGTTACTAGTTCATCCGTGATGCCAAGTCAGAATGCTGTGCAATTAATTTTGCATTGATTTGGTCAAAGCATCTGTATTTCATTTTGAAGCCTCAAACAGTATAACAAAAATAAATTTGCAGTGTTTGCTTGGAACAGATTAGCTACATCCTAATCATACCCATCAAGAAGCAAGGTTTTCTGAGAATAGTTATTTCAGTGGCTGTGATCATTTGATTTCAAATCACCACCCCAGATGAGTGAATGTAATTTGAAAGGGCCAGATAAAGATTAGTTTTAAAACAATGTGCAAAACTGTTTTTGATTCATCTCAGGTGGTGGGTTAGTTTGAATTAATTTAGTGTTTAATGTTGCAGTGAACATTATATTTTACTCTTAGAATGATGTGCACAACTAAAATTTTGGACTACTTCAATAGTCAGACCTTTTCAAGTAAGGGAAATGCCCTGATTTACCCTGACCACACTCCAGCAGCTGACAACATTGAGGAAGAATAGTTGCATTGCCTTGACTCAGTTAGTTGCATTCTCACCCAAGGTCAAAAGTACATGGGTTTAAGTCCCATTTGGAGATTTGAGCCCATAACTGAGGTTGATTCTTAGTACTACACTGGAGTATGCTGCTCTGTCCAGAACAAGTGTTCTAAGATGCTCAGGCGAACTTAAAAAACCCATAGCAATTTCAAAGAGCATATGAATTATCCTGGTGTCCTTGCCATCTTAAATCAGTATTAAGAGGAGAGTTTCTGATCCTTGTCATATTCCTGTTTATGGGACCCTGCAGTATGGAGAATGATTGTCAGCTCTCCTATATCAGAATAGTGACCCATTACAAAAGCATTGAACAAGCTCCATAATACACTTGGATGGTCTGAGGTTGTGAAATGTGCTCTACATAAATTTAAATCTTTTCTTCGTAGCATACAGATTTATATCAGTTATCCAGCAGGGACAAAGCAACATATCAACTCTGGATGTGTGATCAAAAGCGCTTGGGTAGGAAACTTTCAGGAACTAAGTTGCAAATAACATGATCTTCTAAGCTGCAATTATAGTTGCGTTAAGTGATGTGGCAGTGGATGAGCAAGCGATTAATCTCAGAGTAAAGGACAGCACGTTATCAAAGCTCATCCAAATCTGGTCAAGTGTAATTCAAGGTTTTTAAATGTACATCTAGTTTTGCCAGACAGGTGTATAGAACAGTAAAAGCACGATGGGAAAGGAGAAATGCCGATAAATATTTAAAGGCTGAAGAGTTATGCAAATTTCTTAATCAGCAACATATCAAAGGTCACACTTATGAATTATGTGGGTTCAAATTCAAAGTGGCACCTTTAGAAAAGAAATTGTAAACTGCTCACCAGCTAAGACTGTAATCACTAGTATTAAATTTTACCTTAAAGTCAACACTTTATATGATCAGATTTTTAAAATTTGGAGTAGAGATTGTTCCTACATTAAATTGTCAATAAAAGAATGATAGTGTGGGGGAATATACTAACCTGTTCCCATATAGTTTCAGCCACTTGATCAATGATTGCTCCAAATTCTCTGAATTCACCAGAATACTTAGTGTAAGCCCAAGTGCAGAGGGATATTAGAGCTATTCCCATCACAAGATTGCATAAAGAAGCTATCGAGTCCAAACCAATGAATCCAGTCACTCCTGAGATTATGTACATGGTAAACATCACAGCAAAAAGTGTGGCAGGTGTGCGGGCAGCATAAAAGATATTTTTGCTGTCATTGTGCTTTATAAAGTTTGCATAGTTCTCTTCCATTTCGTGTTCGAGTTGCTCTTGGTAGCGTTGACAGAACTCTTCCCCACCCATTTTTTTGATGGATCGAAACTGCTTGATAGAAGCAGCTTTCAAGGTCTGGTGCTGTTGTTCCAGATCTGCTGGTGCAATGTAAGGCTTATCTCCCCCACAGAACTGCAGGAACAAATATTTACAATTCTTGAATGTGTTATTTCAAAGCATTGTATTATGCATTTAGTCTGCAGTTAAGACAAATGCCTGAAAGCATTGAATCAACTAGAGGCAGGAGTAGGCCATTCGGCCCTTCAAGCCTCCTCTGCCATTCATCCTGATCAAATTCAACATCTTGATACCCCCCTTTCCCCCACTCATATCCCTTGATCCCTTCAGTTCCATGAGCTATATTTAATTTATTCTTGAAATCAATATTTTGGCCTCAACTACTGTGGTAAGTGGGTGAAGAAATTTCTTCCCAGTTCTAAAAAGGTTTATCCTTATCTTCAAACCATGATCCCTAGTTCTGGACTCCATGATTGGGAACATTATTGTTTGAGATCCCCTCTCACTCTAAACTCCAGTGAATATAATCCTAATTGACTTAACCTGTCATCCCAGGAATTAGCCTGGTAAACTTTTGCTGCACACTCTATAGCAAAAGCATCCTTCCTCAAGGACATCAAAACTGCATACGATACTCTAGGTGTGGCCTCACCAACACCCTTTACAATTGCAGCAAAACATTTCTATCCCTATATTCAAATTATCTTGCTATGAAGGCCAACATACCATTTGCCTTCTTTACTGCCTGCTAAACCTGCACGCTTACTTTCAGCGACTGATGCACAGGGATTCCAATGTCTTAAGTATCCAACTCTCAATTTACACCCATTCAAGTAATAATCTCTCATTATTGCTACCAAAATGGATAACCTCATTTATCCACATTATACTACAACTGCCATGTAGATGCCCAAACACAGCCTGTCCAAATCTCACAAATACCTCTACAAACTCCTCATAGCTTGCCCTCCCAACCATCTATCTGCAAATTTGGAGATAATACATTCAGTTCCCTCTTCCAAATTTTTTGAACCCAATTCTGATTTTTATTTTGACATAAAAATATGTTTACTGACCTCATGGGTGCAATATATTTTGGGATAGAAAACATACCAAGTAACCAGCTATAACAATCTGTTGCGTGGAAAGAGATTACCCAACTTAACTGCAGAACATGAAGGATCAAGATCTATTGAATTAAGGGCACATAGTGTAAAAAGGAAGAATGTTTCCCCTTGGTGTAGGGATCAATGACCAGGAGACAGAGATTCAAGGTAAGGGGCAAGAGATTCAATGGGCAAGGAAAAAACTTTCATCCAAAGGGTGGTCAGAGTCTGGAACTAACTGCTGGAAAGAGTGGTGGAGCCAAAGGCCTTCATGACATTTAAGTATTTAGATGTATGTTTTTGCATTGCAAGTGCACAAGGCTCTGGGGGTAGAAGGGGTACAGAAGCCCCAGGGATTGAAGACTATTAAAACAAATTAGACTCATTTAGATTCAGGATCAGTGTGCCTTATATATACACACAAGGAATTAAAAAGTGCCTAAAATATATATGCAAAGGTATTATCTGCATAGACAAAATATTGGTAGAGAATTTTTGAATAAACATTGTAGATTTAAAATGGTATTTTCAAATGTCTTGTAAATTTGGTCAAGATGCAGCCAAAGCATAATTGGGAACCAGAACTAGACAGGCCACATTCATATCAGTAGGAGACCATGCAGCTGCAAGCTACCAAGTTTTAAAATGAATGGACGTATGTAACATCAGAAGTTGGAATCCTCCAGCTGTGTCTCTCCCAATGTGCACTGGTCAAAGAATGTCTTTAACCACATACTGTCTTTCGTAAGTCTTTGTATTAGCTGATGTATGCATGGCATTCATATTCATACTCATCTCATTGGGATCACAAGGTACCACGATTTATTCTTGCTCCACAAGCTTTCCAATAAAGGAAATAAAGCGGAGTATGTAGGAATAAGTGAAGGGTAGGCCATTTAGGCTTTCAGCTTATTTCGCCAGTTATATCGTGCCACATTTATGACCCTACCTACATCTGTCACATATCCCTTATTTTCTGTTTACCAAAATACCATCAACCTCAGATTTAAAACTGATGAAGTATAACTGGCAGTTGAGGAAGCATTCCAAAAATCTATCACCCTTTGCGTGTAAGAATGTTTTCTCATTTCACCCATGAAAGACATCGACTGTTTCTAGATTTGCCATCTTAGAAGTACTTTTTGCCCAAAATGGATGACCTAACATTTGCCTACATCAAAATCAATTTGCCAGAGTCTGCCCATTATACTTCTATTTACACTGCTTGCAATGCCACTGATTTTATAGCATCAGCAAACTTGGATGTGCCTCTCCATTCAGTCCACTGGCTTACAATTTATTCCAACTCTGCAAAATACACTAAGAACAAGGTTCTTTTCTTTCAGTCTCATCACATCCAAAAGGTACAGCAAGTGTAAACAGGAGATCAATAGCACTAGGTGCAAAATGAAAATCATACCAAAACAGAACATTTGTACTGCATTTTAAACAAAAATAATTTTTCAGACAGCAACAGTTACATACATTCTCCATGGCTTTGGTGTAGACATCTTTCGCTCCTGCAACTGCAGCTAGATTGTTGGCTTCAGCTGTTGCCTGTAAAATAATTACTTAGTTAAACAATCTCTCTTCAAAGCACTGGCTAAAACTTAACAGAATAAATAAAAACTTTGATCAAACAACTAGTTAAGGTACCAGAGTTCCACTGGATGGCATGCAATTTCTCCTGCTCTTGTAATTACACAAACTAACAGAAGGCAAGTGCATTCCTTCTGCAATAGTAATACATGGGAGCAAGTTTAGTTTATCTAAAAGTGTCACAAGTAGGCTTACATTAACACTGCAACAAAGTTACTGTGAAAATCCCCCAAGTCTATGGTGCTCTCACTGGTTTTGGGAAATGGATATTCTGTCAGTCAGAATTCTGAGCCAGAACTCAGTTAATCAAACACACCAGCAGGTTAATGTAATTGGAAAGTTTGATTTAGGTCAAACATTTAATGTTAATTCACATCATGCTGCACAGAAGCTTAAAATGGAGAGTTTTTAAAATCATTTGAAACAAATATATAGCAATTTAGGTATGGACAGCAAGCACATATCAAGTTTCTTCCATGTATAGGGGAAAATCTCCAATAATAACAATTAAAATCCCTGTACATCTGTACAACATTGTAGCTATGGAAAAACCACAAGCAATTCAAAAGTCAATTCTGAAGTTTTAAAACTTAAGAAAAAAAGGGTAAACATTTTCTTGATTTTACAAGTACCAGGAAACTACATCTTTTAAAAAGAGAGATTAAAAGTACCTGTAGCATAGATTTTGGATGAGGTAGTTCCTCTCCTTGGTAAATTTTGATGTAAGCCTGAAGGGCACAAAGTATTACTGGATCATTAACATGTTAATAGTGCCTTCTGAAATAAAACATTTTCACAAAAAAATCCACGCAAACAAAACATTTAAAATTCCTACCTTGAAATATTCAACAAGATCTCGACAAGTCACTTTGGACCCTCCTATTTCCTTCTCTACTAAATTTTCAGGAGATAGTAGAAATGGCACCACATTACGGAGCTCCTTCTGGAAGTCACCATCAATATCTATTAGGAGAAAAACAATGATGGTTTGCAAATCATAACTCATTACAAAGATAAAACGTACCTACTTGCAGGTTCACTTGATTACATTACTATATGATCCACATGCTTTAAAACACATCCTGAGAAACTGAAATTAGGTTATTCCAGTCACATCCTAAAATTCAATGTAAAAGGTTATGAAAAAGGGTGGCCCATTTAAAAGGATAAGAACTACTGGACCACTGCCCTTAAAGTATAGTACAGGTTCAACAATCAAGTCCATAATTTTAATATCCACGTATAGGAAACTGGTAGTTATTGCTTCCAGCTGACACTACCCTGGTTGACCACGTGACGGGTGTACAAATTGCTGCATTTCAGAAATTGCAATAGTATTTACACCACTAAGTAATTTGATGATCTACTCCTGCTCTCATTTCTTACGTTCTTCCTCTACAAAGCATAAAGCCCAACACATTTCTGATTCTCTTGGCATTGGCACAATGGCAAGACTGCTGCCTCATTTCAGAGTCTGGGTTTAATTTTGTCTATGGGTGACTGTGTGGAGCTTACATGTTGTCTGCGTTTGCATGGGTTCCCCCCGACAAAAGACGTGCAGGTTAGGTTGATTGGCCATGCTAAATTGTCCAGTGTCCCAAGATGTGTAGATTAGATGCATTAGCCACGGTAAAGTGTGTGGAGGGGGGGTTACAGGGGTAGGACAGATCAGGGGGTCTGGGTACGATACTCTGTCAGAGTCGATGCAGACAATGGGCCAAACGCCCTCTTCTGCACTGTAGGGATTCTAAAGAGTCATTGGACTAATGTTGACTATTTCTCTCCCCATAAATGCTGCCAGATATGCTTAGTTTTTCCAACACTTTTTATTTCAAAATTCCAGTGTGAAAGGGAATTAAACAGCAGCATGTTTCAAAAATTCTCAAATGGAAATGAATTAGCTCAAGCTGTAGAGGTGCTGTTTGTGACAGTAACTCAGTTTTAACCTTTGATGAAGCAAGCGCCCCATAATCCTCAAAATACATTTGGGAAAGATCAGTTCTTAACTTCAATTAACTTCCAGATAAAACAGGTTTGTTAGATCCGAATATAAAACGTTGGCTCCAAACCATAGCACTATAAAGCTCAGTATTATTTCAGTTAGAGTGAAACAAAGTCTATTTCTTTCCTGAATAAATATCCAGTTAGATTCCTGTTAAGAGCTGCATCAGATAAAAGCAGAGCATACAGAACAAGCCTGTGAAAAGCGATTAGTGATTAGATTTTTATTTCCATTAATTCTGAGAAGCAAGCTTTATTTATGAAATTTCTGCCATTTTTATTGATAAGGAAACTGGAAAGATTTTCAGAATTGGCCAATGTCTCCTTGATGATCTGCCCATTTAAGAATATTGAGTGATTGGGTGAATAACTGACATGATGATGAATTAAATGATTGAAGGTAGATTGCTTAGTTAGAGCTCAACACATTAAGACTTTGCTAGAACCACTAAGAAGTTCTGATATAGGGATGAAGATTAATCTCTATAGAAGGTGAGTACAGAAATCTTAAACAGCATAAGCAAATATTCTATGATAACTGAATTTAGATTTGCAGATGTAATGTCTTGAACTATCAAAGTTTTTAACTTTTATTGATCAAGACCTGCTGCACAAGTAGAGAATTGAAAGTTGTTTTACTGGTGACGGCTATACAGGCACGTGGCCATGGTGGTCATAACCAAGTGCTTAACATTCTCACCAATTCATTTACAAGGCAAGTGAAGAAAGCTCAATGTGGGAAAAAAAAGCAAAAAAAGGGATTTGGTCAAAACCACAAGGTCGAACAGTACGTCAGATAGGTTAGGGATATCAGAAGGAAACTTAATGACAAACTAGTGAACTATGTAGTTACAAAATTTGCAATTTGCGTTCTCTTCATGTATATAAGTAGACTTCAAAATATGCCAAATATCTAGACAAATCTGGTCACAACTAGGTCATTTGGATTGAGAGAATTTTTCGGCAAATATATGCAAGCAACTTAAGTGTACGTTAGTACCAGAGAGGTACCTTTTAATCTTCCATCAAAACTAGGATTTGTGGCAACTTTCAAACCTGGATGTGGCATTAGGAAGCAAGTGATCTTGGCAAAACAAGAATGAATATGTTTGCGCACATTCTGCAACTCTTCATGCTGGTTTTGCTTTATCTAAAAAAGAACAAAATTATGTAGTCAACCAAAGAAATCTAATTGTACATTGCTGAAAAGAGATATTGTTAAATCTTATCATCAGGACGAGGCAAAAATGACAAATTTCAAAGACAGCAACACTTTACAGTGCATGAGAAAGTGAGCTGCTTGGTGGTAAGCTGACTTGGAAATGTCAGAGCAGAGGTTCCCAAACTGTGTTCCTGTGATAAGTCTATGATCATTTTTTGGGCATTAATTTTCAACATAACATGAATGTTTTTCAGTGGTTCCTTCAGTGATTTCAGGTGGTCAAAAGTTGGAAGTAGTTAAGAAATTCTGCCAGACAGAATGCATCAGAGAACTGCTGATCCCACTGTTTGATACGATACACCATTTGTGGGGCACATGATTACATTATCATTTGTATGGCAGACGGAATATCTTTATGGCTTGACAGCAGCATCCCGTTAATGGGGAATCACTAGTAACACTACATGTTACTACTGCATAGTAACAGTTAACTTCATCTATTGCTCAAATTTGAAATACTTTACCTTCCCTGGGGAAGAGGTGGTAGAGGGGACACTTTTCAGGTCAGAAAGTGGCAACCTTAGGCTCACTGGTTAGTAGTAGGATGCACAGTGAGCAATGATCAGGGTTGCCATAACCTGCAGGATAGTTTTGATGCACTTTATTTCTGCAAGAGGAGTGGCATTTTCCACAATCCGGAAGCTATCACCAAGCCAAAGGTGCACTCTGCTTGACAGACAAATGAGCAATGCGACATATGAATTTCAAAGCTGTCGTATAGCTTAAGGAGCTGACATCACATCACAATGATTGGTGCATTGCATCAAACAGCACATCTCTTCGGGTGTTTGCATTAGGCACAGTAGAGTGCACTCAACCAACTTGTGCTTGCAAAATTTGCACTGGACCAGAACCTCAGGAGAGGCAATCAAGTCACATTGCTACTCCACTCCTTCATTTCTTACTTTGGTCAGGAGCAGCACATTTTTTCCTTGACTTTGACCTGCACAGAAATGTGCAATGTACTGGCTCCTGGGACTCTTCTGTACATGGCAGCCACGTCAGGGAATGTGAAGCCACACCCTCTTTTACTGCAATGTGGAGATGCCAGTGTTGGACTGGGGTAAACATAGTAAGAAGTCTTACACCAGGTTAAAGTCCAACAGGTTTATTTGGTAACAAAAGCCACTAGCTTTCAAAGCAGTGCTTCATCAGAAGAGTTGGATTTCAGTTCACAAACAGGGCATATAAAGAAACTCAAATTTACAAAACAATGGTTGGAATGCTAGTCTTTAAGGTACAATGAGTGGAGAGAAGGTTAAGCACAGGTTAAAGAAATGTGCATCATCTCCAGCCAGGATAGTTGGTGAGATTTTCCAAGCCATGTCGTGGAAGTTACAGATAGTGTAACATGAACCCAAGATCCCTGTTGAGGCTGCCCTCATGCGTGCAGAACTTGGCTAGCAGTTTCTGCTCAACGATTCTGCACTGTGTCTCGTCAAGGGCACCTTGGAGAACGTTTACCCAAAGATCAACGGCTGAATGCCTGTGACCACTGAAGTGTTCCCCGACAAGAAGAGCCTGGTGATTGTTGAGTGGTGTTCATTCATCCTTTGTTGTAGAGTCTGCACGGTCTCCCCATGTACCATGCCTACACTACAACAATGGATGATGAACACCACTTGACAATCAGGCAAGGGGTGTCCTCTTCCTGTCAGGGAACACTTCAGCAGTCATGGGCATTCAGCCTCTGATTTTTGGATAAGGTTCTCCAAGGCAGCCTTCATAACAGCGCAAAATCGCTAAGAAACTGATAGCCAAGTTCTGCACACGAGGACAGCCTCAACCAGGATCTTGACTTCATGTCACACTATCTGTAACCCCCACGATGTGCATGGGCTGGCAAAATCTCACTGAGCTGGCTGGAGACAACACACATCTCTTAACTTGCACTTAACCCTCTCCACTCATTGTCTATAGCTTTAAGACTTGATTACCTGGGAAGGCTCACATTCCAATCATTATTTTGTAAATTGAGTTTGTGCTGTTATATGCCCTGTTTGTGAACTGAAATCCCATTCATCTGATGAAGCAGCAGCACTTCAAAAGCTACTGGCTTTTGCTACCAAATAAACCTGTTGGACTTTAACCTGGCATTGTCAGACATCTTACTCTTTTACCGCACCAACTGACAAATCTGGCCAGTTTAAAGGGTTCTAGCTACTTAGAGAAGCCAGGGAGGAGGAAGTGGTTGTCAGTAACAGTTACCCAGAAGTTAGTAGTTTTATTCCTGACTTTTCTTTGGGTAACTATTCTGAGCAAGTCAGAACCTCAAGTCTCAGTGCAGGGTAGGTGCCCATCAAGTTTAAACTTCCTGGCAATTCCTGTACAGTCCTTGCATGGGGACTTGTGGGCTCCCAGCGCATCTTCTCGGGTTTGATTTCCAACAGAACAGAAGATGAGCCATAATGTCTAACAAGAGGTCAATTCATGAATGGACAGCACAACAGCCAGTCGTGGTCACAACATGGTTTACTTACGCTTGCTTAAAGCTACAAATATTCACATGCAAGATCTACTCCTGCATGAGATAATGCAGGCAAGTTAGTGAGTGTTAGATCAGCTATATTATATCACAAAGTGGGCTCAAAAAGGCTGAACGGCCTACTCCTGTTACTATTTCTTACGGTCTATGACTAGACTTACCAATCAGCACCCATTTCTCATGCAGTATAAGTTGTTCCCCAATCTGTCCTGAGTACAAAGTGAATTTTCTTTTTGCAATAGCATGTCTTTTTTCAAGCAATACTCAAGTTCAGTACTAAAACGTGACTCAATGAACCAGAGCTGACCCTCATCTTTCTTTATTCATTGCAAATGATGCTGCTAACATAACAGTAACAACCCAACTGCATGGTCTGCTGCAGCAAATTAGTTTCTCAGTATCTTTTCTCTCAAATTCTCAAGATACTAAACAATCCATAGCAAGAATACAGGGGAAGAGAAAAATTAAACCATACATGAGGAATGCAACAGGACACCATACACTCATCTGTTTTAAATGTGACTGTTCAATTTGTTTGGCAGGGATACAAACCAAAATAAAATGCATCTTATTCAATATTGTAATGCATATATTTCTAAAAATCTCTCAATTAACTTTACATGCATGATGCAACTTTCAGGTTCCAACTTTTATTCTTGTACAAGCTATTTAAAATACACCATTACCATGCCTCAAAACTCAACCCTTTCATTACATCATCAAGGCAGTAACAAAAGTCTTATTTAACCAGTAAAGGGACTTGTGGGTATTAGCCACAGAACTTTATCCTATTAAAATGCAGGATTCCTCTCAGCTTACAGGAATGTGAGAAAAGCCAAATCTAATCAAATCAGAGTACTGGTGTATGGCATATACTTACATATAGCATTTAGAAGTTAGTGGATAACATTTAAAATCTTACCTCCAACCGTTTTTCCAAGAAGCTCTTGCCTCCTTCCAACCCGTAAGGATGTTCATAGGGATAACTCCAATCTCTTATCAAAAACATAAGAGTCTACAAAATAATAATTAACTTTATTACTTTCAGCAACTAAAAGGATGACCCTAGTTTAAACCAAGCTTGTTAAAAGTATGGCTTGCACGGCAGATGCAGCTTGCAAAGCCCCATTATTCTGCCCCCAGGTTTCAAATCAGAGTTGAATTTCAATGGAACATTCTTGGCACTACTCCTCCAATCATGGTTTGTTTCTCTCCCAATTTTGCTCCTGAAGGTGAACTAGTGAGCCAATCAGTAGACAGGAGAAAACAAAAAAGTGTCAGAACAGCAAACACTGCACTGAGCATTGGGGGTGCAAAAGATGTACGAATGCGGGAGGTGAGTACAAGAGATGGTATGAGAAATAATGCTGATCTACTTATGGCCAGTCTCAAGTTCCTCACTTACTCTTACCACCACCCACCAACAGATGGACACACCCACTCATACTCATCCACAATCAACTTGGAGGGGTCAGTGTATTTTTATTTACTTAAACTAAATTTATTGCTATGACATTGCTGTATTTTTGCTTGATAATTGTTTTTCCTTAAAACCTCAACTTTTGAAATTTTATTTTTGTGCCAAACATTTGCTAATCGAAAAATATGCAAATAGGTGCTCATATTTCAGTCAAACTTGAATCCATGCTCCTGACTTCTGCAAGAATGCTAGCACTGTACTAAAGTTGTAGATATGTAGGTATTGTACACTGGGCATAATAACTGAACATTTCACAATTGCAGGCAAATATTTCAACTTTCTCAGTTCTTTAATTTATCGCTAAACAATTTTTTTCAAATGCAATATCCAGCCACCTAATGACCAGGCAAATCTGGTATCATTACTATGGGTATTGAATTGAATTTCAGTTGTATAGCTAAACGACAATATTCAGCTTACTGGTTATATGAATAAATTGAAGCATTTGCTTTGTCTTTATTTGATTGATTTTGGGGGAATTTAAGCTGAGTATGTATTTACAATGCCATCTTAGCTAGAAGGGAACACTCAATTTTGGATATCCGAGTAAAAATCCTTGCTATTCTGGATGAATCGAATGATGAAAGTCACTCAAAATGTTGAATGTATTCACAATACAAATCATTAAATATACTAAACCTGGAAGGGCTTTTGAAACACTTCCTCCATTGCCAATCGACCATACTCTGTGAAGAGCTGCAAATGAGCAAAGATTTGTGTCATCTTTAAATCTGCACAAGTTTATGACTAAAAATGATAACTGAACAAAAGACAACACATTCTGTACATAAAGTTCAAGGAGCTCAGTAAGAACAGGCAAAGATTTCAATGTATGAAGGCCTCTACTTTTGCTTGTCCTTTCCTCAGATACAGATTGCACTAGGCAGGCACATGCACGTCATCTTATTTAATTAGAACATTTGTATTCATAAATCTAGCCTGACAGACAGTTAGCCTCTAACAGGGGGATTGGTCTACTGAACAGTTATTAAATGAGAAGTAGCATCATCCCTACAACGCTAGGTGCATCAATTTTGGGAGTAAAGTACAGGGACTGCATATGATTTGGAGAAAAAAAATCCTCTACAATTCTGGCTTGGTTGCATTTAACTCAAGGGAGGCAGAGATGCCTGGAGCACTGGTCCTCTAGTCTGCTGCTGCAGGCAAACCACCGTCCAAGCAGCTAAACTGTTAGAAAACTGGAAGCCAACTGAAAAACCCCATCCAGTCTTAAGAACTTTGTTAAGAGATGTTAATGAACCCAAATGGCAGCTCTGCCTCATTAAGGCCCAAAAATCTTATTCCAGATGTTTTCTATGCCACTGGCTCCAATATATACAAAGATCTTTTTGGTGTTGACCATTCCATATGCTAACAAAAGGGGTAAAAAAAATGATTGGCATCTTAAATCAGTAACAGAAGACCAATGTTTAGAAGTTTGAGTACTGCAGCAGCAAATGCAGGTAGCTTCAGAGTCAGTTAGACATGCAGGAAAACAAACCTGGGCCCAAATAACTTATTCACACTCTCACAAGGAGATACCAATACATTGAAGTCAATCCCAGTGCAATTTAATGAAGTTGGAATCATGCAGACCTTCAATGTAAAAAATATTTTTAAAGTCCTCTATCTCTCAATAACAAACAGAAAATGTTGGAAAATCTCTGGAGGGAATAAAATTAATATTTCAGGTCTGGATGACTTGCTAGGTTACTCAAAACATCAGCCTGATTCTTTTCCAGATACCTTTATCTGTTGAAACTTTCCCACATTTTTTGTTTTCGTTTTAAATTCCAACAACCACAATAATTTGCTTTTACCACCGTAGATTAAGATCTCCCTCCAAATAAAATGGCTACAATACCTGCAAGTGTTGCAGATCATCTTCTTGAATGTTCTGAGACAAATTGTATACCTACAACAGAAAGTTAGATAAAACATTTGTTTTCATTGTAATCAAGTGATAAAATTACTCTCCATTTGCCTGGATGAGTGTAGCACAAGCAGCTGACAGTGGCAGCGGTGTGTACCTTATACAAGATGCAGTGCAGCAATTGACCAAGACACCTTCCAAACCCACCATCTCTACCATCTGGGACAAAAGCAGCAGTTGCATGGGAACACCACCACCTTCAAATTATCTAAGTCACCATCCTGACTTGAAACTATAATCAACACCACAAGCAGCTTGACATCATCCAAGACAAAGCAGTTCAATTGATCAGTATCTCCATCACCTCCATGCTTCAGGCCATTAACTACTGACAGCAGCTACCTTAGCTAGAAAGAAACACTCAATTACTCTCAAAATTTTGGATATCCGAGTAAAAATCCTCACTATAAGCTGCGTTGCAACAACTGACCAACACCTTCAACAGCACTTTCCAATCCTATTACTTCTGCACCTAAAAAGGTCAAGGCAGCAGATGCATGAGAACACCACTACCTCCAAGTTCTCCTCCAAGCCACCATCCTGACTTGAAACTACAGCCATAGTTTTCTAGCTGGTTCTGCCAGCAGGATTTTCAGGTGCACACAACAGGAAACACCACTGATAATGGCAGGGCCAGACGAGCTCATCACAAGCCAATGCCAAAACATGCAACGGGTCTGCAAAAATCTTACCATACAATTGTTCATTCACCATTGGATCAAAATCCTGGTACTCGTTCCAGATAGCACTTTGGGTTTTCCTCCACCTAGAGCAATTAGGGATGGACAACAAATGCTTCCCCTTGCCAACAAAGGGCATGATAAAATCCAAAAGAAAGCACACAGGTGTGGTACTGTGGCAATCTTTGAAAGAGTGATCTTATTCCTTGCTCTTTCCACATCTATTTACTCAACCCAATCACTGTTGCTAAATGTGACTTTGTCTATTTAAAGCTGAATAACCAATTTGATTCAACATGTATTAACTTATTGAAATCTCATGACAAACTACAGTATTACTGAATATTAAAACAGGAAAGATCAAAAACTGTATGAAGGACAGATCTCCCAAATGGTAATATAAGAACATAAGAAATAGGAGCAGGAGTAGGCCATCTAGCCCTTCGAGCCTGCCCCGCCATTCAATAAGATCATGGCTGATCTGTTGTGGCTCAGTTCCACTTTCCCGCCCTCTCCCCATAACCCTTAATCCCCTCTCTTATCAAGAACCCATCAACCCGCTTCTTAAAAATATTTAGCGAGGCAGCCTCCACCACTTCAACGGGCAGAGAATTCCAGAGATTCACCACCCTTTGAGTGAATACAATAGCAAATCGCACAAAAATTGCTGCATCCCCAGCAAGCAGTTGAAAACTTGATCTTTACCTGAACAGAACTCGTCATGGTGCTGAGAGCAAACACTGTAGCACAGTCTCTTATGGTTGACTGACTGTCAAAGGCCCCCTGAGTATCCATTAAAAGGACTGCAACCTAGAAATAAATCCAAAAGTTTGAGTAAACTTCAAATAAATAATTCAAAAAACTATTTGTACTCCATGTTTGTATTCAAATATCCAAGACATGCACAAAGCAAAACAGCAGTTCTAGCACCAAACTAGAAGAATATCACTGTGTACTATTCTCTAATTTGAAAATAGACAATTTACCATGACTCATTGTTTGTCTTTAAGCCAACAAATATCATTCGGCCCCTTGAGCCTGCTTCATTATTCAATAAGGTAATGGTTGATTCTCCAACTCAATGCCATACTCCAGTGCGCTCTCCTTTGATGCTTTTAGTGTCTACAAACTCATTTCCTTCATTATTTTCAGCAAATTGGCCTCCACAGCATTGTGGGGAAGAAAATTCCATAGGTTCACCCCCTCCAAGTGAAGATGTTTCTCCTTATCTCAGTCTTAAATGGCCTACTTTATCTCCCTTATTCTAGGCTTTCACCCAGCCAGAGGAAACATCCCTGTACTGGTCTGTCCAGCCCTCAGTTGTTCTAAAGTTCCAGTGAAGACAGGCTTAGTCAATCCAATCTCTCCTCAGACAATCCAGCACCACCCCAGAAATTAATCTGGTGAACCTAATGGAAAGAATATCTTTGCAAGGAAACCAAAATGGCCCACAGTGTTCCAAGAGTGACCTCACCAAGTCCCTGTACAGCAACAGTAAAACATCCTTGCTCCTACATTCAAATTCCTTGTAATGAAGACCAGAATACCATTTGCCCTAAATGCTTGCTGCACCAGTATGCTTTCTTTCAGTGGGTGATGCACGGCAACATTTCCCAATCTACTACATTTAAACAGCTCCAGCACATTTTTCCCCCAGAATAATTCCACTTATCCACATTATACTACATCTGCCACGTACTTGCCCAATTACTCTTCACATCTCTAACACCCACATTCTCACCAAGTTTTGCAGGTCTCTACTAATCACTGTCAGCAAACTTGAAATTATATTTGGTTCCCTCAATCATAGATATATAGTGAACGGCAGCCCAATCACTGATTGCTACAATACCCCTTAGTCACTGCCTGCCATTCCAAAAAACCAATTACTACTGTTTGTCTGCTAACCAACTCTCAATCCATGCCAATATATTACCCCCAAAGGACTCAAGTTTTCTGATAATCCAAATACTTCACATCCATTGGTTTTCCTTCAGCTATTCTGCTAGTCACATCTCAAAAGTTCCAGTAGGCTTGTCTAACAGGCCTTTTTCATAAATCCATGCTAACATTGTCTAACCCCCTTAATATTTTTAAGTGCCCCATTATCACACCCTTTGCAGTGTTTGAGTTAACTTAGTTTGTAATTTTGTTTAATCGTTATTTTAGAAAAGGAGTGGGGTCAACTGCTAGACTGGAGATTTTCCTTAATCTACAGAATTTTGGTAGATTTAGCAATCAACAGCATATTTCCATGGCCACCTCCTTTAGTACCCGGGGGGGGGAATCTTTGTTTGTAGCTTTTTACACTAATAGCAATTTGTTCCCTAGCATTGCTTGTCTTCCTTTAAGACAGAACTAACAGTTGTTTAATTGCTTGACCATTTTTTTGGTGCTCAAATTTCCACTTCAGACTTCCCAAATCCTTTTCTTGCATATTTCCAGAATCTTTTATAATCCTTGCAAGTTTACTCACTATTTTTCCCTTTTTAATCAATACCTTGATCCTCCTTTGCTGAATTCTAAACTCCTCCCAATCCAGAAGCTTGCTACTTTTTAAAAAATTTATTAGGCCACTTTAGACTGAATACTATTATTTTGTTAACCACGGTTGGGCTACTTTTCCAGTTGTGTTTTCGCACCAGAAAGGAATGTATAACTGCTGAAATGCCCTTTTTTTAAACATTAGCCAATGCCTATATATTGTCATGCCTTTTAATGAAGCTCCCTAACTATCTTGGCTAACTTGCACAACACACCTCAAATTTTGAAGACATTAAAATTAAGAAACCATTTCCCATGACAAAGATGAGTCAGCAACCAGAAAAAAGATATAACATGAATTGCCAAAGAGAAATTGCCCCAAGGAAAAGTTTTGCAGCAAATTATTTGGATTGTATTGCCAAAAGCGTGGTGGAAGTAGTTCCAACAATAGACAATAGGGAATTAGGTAAATGCTTGAAACAGTCACATTTGCCAGATTAAGACTGGTGGTGCAAGGCTTATTGGATAAGTCTTCCAAAAAGCCAGAACAGACAAGTCCTATGCTGTAACATACTGATTCTGTAAGAAAAATGCACACTTTTAATCATTACATGTTAAGCCAAAACCCGATTATTCAGGTGAATGTAAAAAGATTCCATTGCACTAAGATCAGGCAAGTTGAAGATTATATTTACAATTTATAATATGGTTATATTAGTAGAAAACTGCAAAACATTGGCGGTCAATTAGCATACTCAACCAATTCCAACATTTAAATCAACTAGTGGGGTGTCAGAGGGATCAGTGCAGGGGCCAGAATTATTTACAATATATATTAAAGGACTTGGAAATGAATGTACTATTTCCAAGTTTGCAGGTGACACAAAAATAGGTCAGAAGGCAAGTGGTGAGAAGGGCACCAAGAATTTAGAGGGACTAGACCAAATGTGACAGCAATTGTGGGCACGCATAGTGTTGATGAAAAATCTAAGGCACTGAATTCAGAATATGACTGTGTGGCGGAGTGCAATTGGTCTCACTGTCAGACATGAAGTTGATTAGAGGAATCAGCAGAGTCAAAGTAAATAAAAACTCCTGCAAGTAAATAACGGGTTTGTGGAACTGGTTCAGTTGTTCCTCCAGAAAACTGGATCTTTTTCAGTTATAAGCATTTCAGTGTTTCTGTAGTATAGTGGTTATAACATTTGCATCACACACAAAAATTTCCCAGTTTGAAAGTGAGCACGATCATCTGATGAAAAATGAGTGACAAAGGGTCATTCTAACAGTTGCTTCTATTTTCTATCCAGAGATGCTGTCAAACTTCCTCAAAGTTTACTGCATTTTCTATTTTGTTTCAGATTCCAGCATCCACAGCTTTCTGCCAGTTTCAAAACACTTCCAATTGCTTTCACTTAGTGATTTAGATTTGAATATTTGTGCGTTTGTCATTAATCATGAACTGACCTGCTGCATTATCCCAGCAGATGGAATATAATGTAGGAAAATGTGAAGCTGTGCACTTCGATAGGAAGAAAAGGAGTTGATTTCAATGCAGGACTGCAGAAAGCTGCAACACAATGGGATTTGAGGATCCTCACGCATAAATCACAAAAGGCAGGTGTGCAAGTTCAACAGATAATAGGGACGACAAAATGCATCTCCTCCCACCCATGTCAAAAACATCCCAAGATGCCCCTCCCATGCTAGTAGAGGCTGGAAACATTTACAGACAAATTAGCAACTTTATCATATTTAAATACTGGATTTATAGTTATTCTTTCTGCAAAAGCTTCAGAATCTAAACTTCACTCAAAGCTACCCATGTGTAAAAAAGGCTGTCAGAAGTCTGGCGTGTGACTCCTTTAGGGGGCCATGAATAACCAAGTCTAATTGGGAATTTTTGATTTGATTTCACTGTATGCTAACACACGTGACAAAGTATTGTTTCTTGCAGGCTATGCAGAAAGCTTATTGTTCAGAGAAGGAAAAGTGAATACAAAATGTAGTGTTACAGTCATAGCTAGGGTACAGAGAAAGATCAACTTAATACAAGGTAGGTCCTTTCAAAAGTCTGATGGCAACAGTGGAAGCAGCTGTTCTTGAGTCAGTTGGTACATGACCTGACTTGTATCTTTTGCTCCAAGGAAAGAGTGGAAGAGTGCATGTCCAGGGTGCACAAGATCCTTAATTATGCTGGCTGCTTTGCCGAGGCAGCAGCAAGTGTAGACAGAGTCAATGGATGGGAGGCTGGTTTGCATGATGGATTGGGCTACATTCACGACCCCTTGTAGTTTGTGGTCTTGGATAGAGTAGGAACGATATCAAGCTGTGATACAACTGGGAAAAATGCTTCCTATGGGTCATCTATAAAAGTTGGTGTCATAGCTGACATGCCGAATTTCCTTAGTATTCTGAGAAAGTAGAAATGTTGGTGGGCTTCAACTATAATACTGTAATGAGGGGGAACTGGGACATGATCTGGACACCTAAAAAACTTAAAACACTACTTCATAAGAACATAAGAAATAGGAACATAAGAAATAGGAGCAGGAACAGGCCATCTAGCCCCTCGAGCCTGCCCCACCATTCAATAAGATCATGGCTGATCTGTCGTGGCTCAGTTCCACATTCCTGCCCTCTCCCCATAACCCCTAATCCCCTTGCCTATCAAAAACTTATCAACCCGCACCTTAAAAATATTGAGCGAGGTAGCCTCCACCACTTCAACAGGCAGAGAATTCCAGAGATCCAACACCCTTTGAGTGAAGAAGTTCCTCCTCAACTCCATTCTAAACTGCCCCCTCCCCCCCCCCCCTTTATCATGAGGCTGTGCCCTCTAGTCCTCCTGTCCTTTGAGCAGGAAGAGCCTCTCCACCTCTATCCTATCCATCCCATTCAACATCTTATACGTCTCAATGAGATCTCCCCTCATTCTTCTAAACTCTAACGAGTACAAGCCTAGTTTATTCAGCCTCTCCTCATAGTTCAACCCCCTCAACTTCAGAATCAGCCTAGTAAACCTCCTCTGCACTCCCTCCAAGGCCAAAATATCCTTGATTAAGTGCGGCGACCAAAACTGCACACAGTACTCCAGCTGCGGCCTCACCAGTGCCCTACACAGCTGCAGCAAGACCTCCCTACTTTTATATTCAATCCCCCTCGCTATGAAGGCCAGCATCCCATTCACCTTCCTGACCACCAGCAGGCTGGGTTTTTGCGACTCATGCACAAGGACCCCGAGGTCCCTCTGCACCGTTGCATGCTGCAGTTTTGCGTCACAAGTAATAGTCCTTCCTACCATTATTCCTACCAAAGTGGACAACCTCACATTTGCCAACACTAAATTCCATTTGCCAGTTCCTGGCCCATTCGCCCAGCCTATCTAGATCCGTCTGCAGACCCTCCACATCCTCTGCACAACTTGCCGTTCCACCAATCTTGGTGTCATCAGCAAATTGACACCATACATTCGGTTCCCTCCTCCAGATCATCAATATAAATGGTGAATAGCTGAGGCCCCAGCACCGACCACTGGGGCACTCCACTAGTCACCAACCGCCAATCCGAATAGCACCCATTGATCCTCATTCTCTGCCTCCTATTTGACAGCCAATCCTCTATCCACGCTAACACCCTACCCCCAACGCCATGCCCCGACCTTCTGTAATAACCTCGAGGCACCTTGTCAAACGCCTTCTGAAAATCAAGACAGACCACATCCACCGGCTCTCCTCTATCCACCGCCCTAGACACATCCTCATGGAACTCCAATAAATTCATCAGACACGACTTCCCCGTAACAAAACCGTGCTGCGTCTGCTCTATCAAACAATTCTCCTCAAGATGCCGCGCTATTTTCTCCTTGATCACGGATTCTAACATTTTTCCTACAACAGACATTAAACCAACCGGCCTATAACTCCCCGCCTTTTGCCTGCCACCCTTCTTAAACAACAGCGTAACATAAGCCGTTTTCCAATCTTCTGGCACTTCCCCAGAATCCAGCAACGTTTGGAAAATAATCACCAAGGCATCCACTATCACCTGCGCCATTTCCTTCAGAACCCTTGGATGCATTCCATCCAGTCCTGGGGACTTGTCCACAATCAGTCCCTCCAGTCTGTCGAGCACCACCTCTCTTGTAACAATAATGTCATTCAGGCCTGCCACTCCTACCATCTTTCCATCGCTAACACCCGGCAAATTATTCACGTCCTCCTCCGTGAAGACCGAAACAAAAGTTATTCAGGGCCTCAGCCATTTCCCCATCCCCTAAGTCCCCCCTCTCATCCTCTAAGGCTCCAACATTGACCCTAGCCAGCCTCTTCCTTTCTATGCATTTTAAAAACACTTGCTATCTTTTTTATATTAAGCGCTAGCCCAGCTTCATAGTTTATCCTACCCTTCTTTATCAACTTTGTCATTCTTTGTTGACATTTAAACCTCTCCCAATCCTCTTCTCGCCCACTACTCTTAGCTACTCTAAACGCATCCGCTTTTAATTTAACACTTTCCTTCACCTTCGTTATCCATGGCTGATTATCTCTCCTCCTACAATCCTTTTTAACCATCAGAATAAATTTCTGCCAAGCACCAAGAAAGATCTCCTTAAAGATCCTCCACTGTTCCTCAGTAGACCTACCTTCCAACACACTCCCCCAATCAACATTCGCCAATTCCTCTCTCATCCTACCATACTCCCCTCTGTTCAAACAAAGGACACGTGTCCGGGAACCCACTTTCTCCTCCTCCATCTGCATCAGAAACTCCACCATACAATGATCACTCTTCAAGAGGATCCTTCACCACAAGGTCCCTAATTCTACCCGCCTCATTACTTAACACCAGATCCAAGATAGCTCGCTCCCTCGTCGGCTCCAACACACTGTTCGAGGAAACTATCCCGGCAGCATTCCAAGAACAACTCCTCAAGCCCACCACATCCAACATGGGTCGACCAAATATATAGATTGAAATCCCCCACAGTTATCGCCGTCCCATTCCTGCACGCCGCATTTATTTGTGCGTTAACAGCCCGCCTCACCTCCAGATCATTATTCGGGGGCCTATAAACGACACCCACCAGCGTCTTCCTCCCTTTGCTGTTCCTAATCTCCACCCACAATGATTCCACTTTCTGCTCTTTGGTTCCTATATCATCCCTTACTACCACCCTGATGGTATCCTTAATCAGAGCTATGCCCCCCCCCCCCACCTTTTTCCTCCCGCCTATCCTTCCTAAACACTTGATACCCCTGGACATTCAGCTCCCAGTCCCTGTCACCTTGCAGCCACGTCTCTGTAATGGCCACCAGATCATATCCATTTGTGCTGATCTGCGCCACCAGCTCATCCACTTTACTCCGAATGCTTCTTGCATTCAGATAAAGTACCTTCATCCCAGCCTTCACCTGTACCCTATTTGCCAGAACGCCACCAACCATACTCACGCCCCCTACTCCTTTTATTATTGGGACATCCTTGGCCTCCTCCCTTACCTGCACCCTCTCCTTTACTTTAGACCCCGTAATGTCACCTACCCTCACCCCTCCTAATTAGTTTTAAGCCCTAACTACAGTCCTATTTACACGATTAGCCAGGACTCTGGTCCCAGCACGGTTCAGACCAACCCCATCCCACCCGAACAGGTCCCACCTACCCCAATACTGATGCCAATGCCCCATAAATTCAAACCCATTCCTCCCACACCAATCCGAGCCACCCATTCACTTCCTTAATCTTATCACCCCTACGCCCGTCCTTATTGATATAGACAGGGGCACGCTCTCCACTAGGCTTCCTGAAGTCAATGACTATCTCCTTCATTTTGTTGACATTGACGATGGGTGAACAATATCAATGAGGACCTTGACACCTTTAGTCATTTTGAGGCTGGTTGCGGTATGTCCGAAGATGACTGATCAGGCTAATTTGGGCACAGAATGTCCTGGCACATACTGGACAGATTTGTGTAGAGAGATTAGTTGCTGCACTGGTGGCTCTGGACTTGCACAGCTCATGCTTAAGTTGTGCTTCAGCAATACACCTTGCTTCATAAGCCTTTGTGGATGAGGCAGTGCCAGGAAGAGTGGTTTTGTGCCAATGTTTCCCAGGTGGTCATGTCTATGTCAAGTAACTTCAGGGAGGTGGTGTCTTTGAAACATTTCTTCTGTTCTCCATGTGAGCACCTTCCAGCAGAGAGTTCCCCAAAAAGGAGCTGCTTAAGTATGCACTCGTCTGACATACGGATGACATGGCCTGCCCACCAGGTCTGCGCTCTCATCAGCAGCATGTGGACTGATGGTAGACTTGCTCTAGAGGGAACTTCAGTGGTACTTTGTCTTGCCATCTGATGCATAATATTCTGCGAAGACAAGTCATGCGAAAATGATTGTGCTGTCTTGCATGCCTTTGATACACAGTCCACGTTTCACAGGCATACAGGAGGGTAGTGAGCACCATGGTGCTGTAGACCTTCAGATTTGTTGCTGGGTTGATTCCTTGACATTCCCATACAGTGCAGTCTACCTAAAGCAGAACTTGTCTTCACTATTCTGGAGTTAACTTCTGTATGAAACCATCCATTCAGGGTGGTTTATTGTTGACATTGAGGGAGATACTGTCATCACACCAGTTCAGGTTCTCTGTCTTGTCATTGTTTGAGATCTGACCCACTACAGTGGTGTCATCAGCAAACTTCAAAATCAAGCTGGAGGGGAATGTGACCACACATCATGGGTGTATAAGTATAGTAGGGGGACAGAGGATACAGCCTTGTGGGGCAGCAGTGTTGATGATCATGGAGGAGTTTGGAGTTGTTGCCTACCCTTACTAATTGTAGTTTGTGGGTTAGGAGCTCAGGATCCAATCACAGAGGGAGAAGCCTCAGGCCAGAGTTTGGAGATGAGTTTTGTAGGAATAATGGTGTTGAAGGCTGAGCCAAAATCAATAGGTGTCTTTGTTATCTAGGTGTTCCAGGGTTGAGTAGGGCCAAGGAAATAACATCTGCTGTGGACCTGTTGCAGCAGTAGACAAACTGTAGCGGCTCCAGGCAATCTGGGAGGCTGGAACTGATTTGTGCCATGACTAAACTTTCAAAACACTTCATAATGATCAATGTCAGAGCCACTGGATGATAGTCATTAAAGTATGTTGCTTGGCTTTTCTTTAGTACCAGGATGTCATTGTCATCTTGAAGCAGATAGAGACCTCACATAGGAAAGAGGTTGCAAATATCCCTGCCAGCTGATCCACGTAGGATCTGAGTGCTCATCCGAGTATCCCATCCAAGCCAGTCACTTTATAGGTTGTTTGCCTTGAAGTTAAAAAAGATTTACTTCCAATATTCAAGAAAAGCATTTCCTTGAAATCTTCAGCATGCAAAGAAAGCAGCTTCCTAACTATCACGTACCATTAGAATGTCCTTGCATAAAGATTTAAATTTGATTCTTCTGCTCCTTTGGCTTCTGCAGTGGCATGGCCAGTAGATTTATACTATGCAGAAACTTGAGTGCAGACTACTATCCTCTTAGTCTATAGAGGATAGTGCATTCATTTAATGCATCTTGTGTCCTTTCCAAAACCTTTTTCATCCAAATCTGAATCTTCAATTTTAGTGGAAAGAATAGTTTTCAAACAAGTACCATTGAATACAAATAGGAAATGACAATCCAGAACAAAATCTCCAGGTGTTATAATTGAATTGCCCTATTTTCCAATCCTTAGAACGTCATGAAAAGTGAAATTGGCCACTGTAGTTCATGTGCATTCTCTTCACAACACCCTCCCCACCCCTGTAAACAAAGCCCATAGCAGAATCAGATCAAAAGATAATACCCTGTAAATAGTACCCAAATGTTAAAGTTTTAAAATATCTAACCAACTGTCATGGCAAAGGTGTGCCAAACACTGCCCAAATAAACCCAGAGGAAAATCTTAAATTGACCAAAACAAAACAATCAAGTCAGACAAAAGCTAAAGATACTGTAGCAAAATAACAAAAGGCAGATTTATTGCATTTTAACCTCGTTTTTCCTGAAGGCATTCAACTTGTACTATATTACAGATCATAGGGCTCCAGGAGCCCTCACATTCATATTTGAATCCAAGAGCATCAATTGCCACAGAAACCATCACAGCTAACTCAGTCCTCTGTTCACTGATCATATGCACACTTCATAGTCAAATCAGTACTTAGCGACTGGAATGTTAAAACCTCTCTTATTATTAGCTTCAAGTTATACAACACGTGGTAACAAATCCTTCTGAATTAGTAAACATCATGATCGCCATTTGTAGAGTTCAGCACCATGGGCACTACCAACTGAACCAACAGTAGAGCTACATTAACAAATTTCTATTGCATTTCATTCCAAATAACACCATCTAATCAAATAAATGTTTTATACAGTATGCAGATGTTTAATTTTCTTTTGCATTTTTTCCTTAATTAAAAACACATTAACATGGACTGCATACCTCCCTCATTTGCCACCACAAAATATCATTTATGGTCCAACAGGTGAACTGATCGTAGGCCTGAACATTTCTTTATTACACAAGATTTCAGGATTAGGAGTCTTTTGTGGGATACAATTTTCTACAAATCAGAAGTCTACATAAGAACATAAGAAATAGGAGCAGGAGTAGGCCAACTAGCCCTTCGAGCCTGCCCCGCCATTCAATAAGATCATGGCTGATCTGTCGTGGCTCAGTTCCACATTCCCGCCCTCTCCCCATAACCCTTAATCCCCCCTCTCATCAAAAACCCATCAACCCATGTCTTAAAAATATTTAGCGAGGCAGCCTCCACCACTTCAACGGGCAGAGAATTCCGGAGATTCACCACCCTTTGAGTGAAGAAGTTCCTCCTCAACTCTGTTCTAAACCGCCCCCCCTTTATCTTGAGGCTACGCCCCCTAGTCCTACTATCCTTTGAGCGGGAAGAGTCTCTCCACCTCTATCCTATCCATCCCATTCATCATCTTATACGTCTCAATGAGATCTCCCCTCATTCTTCTAAACTCTAACGAGTACAAGCCTAATCCATTCAGCCTCTCCTCATAGCTCAACCCCCTCAACTCCGGCATCAGCCTAGTAAACCTCCTCTGCACTCCCTCCAAGGCCAAAATATCCTTGCGTAAGTACGGCGCCCAAAACTGCACACAGTACTCCAGCTGCGGCCTCACCAATGCCCTATACAGCCGCAGCAAGACCTCCCTACTTTTATATTCAATCCCCCTCGCAATGAAGGCCAGCATCCCATTCGCCTTCCTGACCACCTGCTGCACCTGCAAGCTGGGTTTTTGCGACTCAAGCACAAGGACCCCGAGGTCCCTCTGCACCGTCACCTGCTGCAGTTTTTCTCCACGTAGGTAATAATCCTTCCTACCATTATTCCTACCAAAGTGGACCACCTCGCACTTGCCAACATTAAATTCTATTTGCCATTTCCTGGCCCATTCGCCCAGCCTATCTAGATCCTTCTGTAGACTCTCACCACCCTCCGCACAATTTGCCTTTCCACCAATTTTGGTGTCATCAGCAAATTTCGACACCCTACACTCGGTTCCCTCCTCCAGCTCATCTATATAAATGGTAAATAGCTGAGGCCCCAGCACCGACCCCTGGGGCACCCCACTAGTCACCATCCGCCAATCCGAATAGCACCCATTAACCCCCACTCTCTGCCTCCTATTTGACAACCAGTCCTCTATCCACACTAACACCCTACCCCCAACTCCAGGCCCCCTGACCTTCTGCAATAACCTCTTGAGGCACCTTGTCAAACGCCTTCTGAAAATCAAGACAGACCACATCCACCGGCTCTCCTCTATCCACCGCCCTAGACACATCCTCATAGAACTCCAGTAAATTTGTCAGACACGACTTCCCTTTAACGAAACTGTGCTGCGTCTGCTCTACCAAGCAGTTCCCCTCAAGATGCCTCGCTATTTCCTCCTTGATGACGGATTCTAACATTTTACCCACAACAGACGTTAAACTAACAGGCCTATAATTCCCCGCCTTTTGCCTGGCACCCTTCTTAAACAACGGCGTAACATTAGCCGTTTTCCAATCTTCCGGCACTTTCCCAGAATCCAGCGACGTCTGGAAAATAACCACCAAGGCATCCACTATCACCTCCGCCATTTCTTTCAGGACCCTCGGATGCATTCCATGCGGTCCTGGGGACTTGTCCACATTCAGCCCCTCCAGTCTGTCGAGCACCACCTCTCTAGTAACAGTAATGTCATCGAGACCCTCCAGTCCTACCACCTTTCCATCTCTAACATCCGGCAAATTATTCACGTCCTCCTCCGTGAAGACTGAAACAAAAAAGTTATTCAAGACCTCTGCCATATCCCCATCCCCTACCACTAAGTCCCCCTTCTCATCCTCTAAGGGACCAACGTTCACCCTAGCCAGCCTCTTCCTTTTTATATATTTATAATCATTATAATCATTATATTTACATAATCAAATTGCACTCAAATGTAATTTGGAGTATCAAGTGGAATCTGGGGAAGAGGAAAAACCCATCCAAGTGGCTAAATTGAAGCTTCCTTTGACTTCAAATTATTAAAATCCATCTTTTATAATTCAAAGCCATGGCATTACAGGTGCAAAAGTAGTTTAGTGATGAGAATTGCTTCAAGTTGAGCTACCAGTTTATGATAATGTATTTACACTGCAATGAGAGACGTTAAAACAGATTACAGGTGGCTATAGTGTGGACCACGATTGCATTTCTCTAAAAACCCTTTCCCTACTGCTTCAAATTCCTCTTCCAAAAGTGCCACGATTACTGGTTTAGTTTTTAACCTCTTGATATTTGACTGTGATTATTTAGCTCAGAACAAAAGCTCATGTTTAGGGCAGTGCTTCCCAAACTTCTTCCACTGTGGCCCCATTGAGTCCTCAGAATTGCGATGACCCCTCAATGGGAGCAGAGGTATGGATGGTTTTTTTTGCAGCATCGGCCCTAAAGCATGGGCCAATGGTGTGGCACCTGCCATTTAAAAAGTTAATGCAGTCTCATGGCTGTGGGCATTCAGAGTTTCACAGCAGCCATTGCTGCTGCAGAGCTGGTGACCAGAATCTCATCTTACAACCCCCAGTTTGGGAAGCCCTGCATTATGACAGTTTAGAACATTTGTAGTTGGTGCTCCCATTTATAGAAAAAGCACACATGAAATAGAATCTGAAGTATTTAACGCTTTTGTAAAGTTCACTTAAGCATACCTGGCTTCCATCAGGCTTGTTGATTACGAAAACTTCACTCCAAATTTGTATGCCAGTAGTTTCACGCTCACATCCACCTCTCCAAGTAAAACCGGTCAATGGTTCATCATCTCCACCCAACCACGTACCAGGATTCTGTAGAGGAAAAACAAGCATGTGTAGAACTTCAAGAAATAATTGCAAAAGTCTTTCATTTGTTGGGAGAATTGATAGCAAAGATTATTTTTGACTTTTGTCGGAAGGATTCAAACTACCCATCTCTATCTACTAGAAAGAACCAATAAAATCCATGATTTCAGAATTTACCGAAACACTGACTTTCTGCCACAACTAAATTGAAACAATTAGATTTTTTTTTAATGAAACAGGTTGTAAATTGAAACAGTTGTACGAGTTAGCAATAAGACTGTTTCATTATTAATAACACAGTGTTGAGAAGTGTAAAACACACTACCAGAGTTGGTGATTGAAACAGGCACTAGGCCAACTTGTAAAATATAGGATATTCGGAGGAGTGTAAAAGAATATGGACATAGGGCAGGTACACAAACCTGCAATGCGCAACTGGATGTTCCAAGTGTTTACACAATCTGATGTAGCCTCAAAACACATCTAAAATTTGGTCTATAACAAATCTTATCGCTCCCTTACAATTTTCAGCAATGGTTTTACATCAGCTTAGTGAAGGTTTTACTGCAGTTCCAAAGTGATATGACTGATTTCATGAGTGGATGAGAATTGGTAAAGTAGAATAATGCACAATGAGGCATTCTGAAATCAGAAATGACCTCGACTATATTTGCTTGATATTCAAAACCATTCCAGGAAGAGTAGAAACAAGGGACATCATTTGCAGAACTAACACTTTCCAGGGAAGAGAGATTAAAACAGATGAAGAAATACAAGCAATCTCACTACACTGATGGGCAAGTCTTTAATAATTGGCTTAGGCACTCCACATTAGGGACAGGAAAAGTACACCATCACCAGGGTTCTATTCCTAGTTAGCTAGCTATTTACTACAGATGTTACATTTATGTGCATGCCAAGATCTCTCCACTTTGAATTAAATGCCAAAGGAAATTTATCCAAGTCTGTTTAGATCTAGGCTCAGTGTGAATATGGCATACACATTTAATATTTTAAAAAATATGGTCAGAGAAGTGCATTTTGTAAGAGCCTGATATTGAGTATTTATGAATTGTAAACAAGGAAAGTTATTGATATGTATTGAACATGAAAAACAACCCAAGAGATCAATTAGCATTAGTTAGGGAAAGAGACTAATTTTGAGTATGGTCAACCAAAAATTATGAAAATATTTTCCAAATAAATTCTAGTGTGCAATCCCAAATAAGCACCCTTCCCAGATTTTCAAACACTAAATTACATAAATGTACAATTCCATTACACCACAACTCACTTCACTCTGCACAAGATAATAGGTGCAGGAGTAGGCATCTAGCCCTTCGAGCCTGCCCCACCATTCAATAAGATCACGGCTGATCTGAAGTGGATCAGTTCCACTTTCTTGTCTGCTCCCCTTAACCCTTAATTCCCTTGCCTATCAGAAAATCTATTTACCCCATGACTTGAACATTCAACGAGGTAGCCTCCACCACTTCAACGGGCAGAGAATTCCAGAGATTCACCACCCTGAGTGAAGGAGTTCCTCAACTCTGTTCTAAACTGCTCCCCCCCCTTATTTTGAGGCTCTGCCCTTTAATTCTGGTTTCCTTTCTAAGCAGGAAAAATCTCTACTTCTACCCTAACTAGCCCCTTCATTATCTTATAAGTCTCTATAAGATATCCCCCCCGCCAGCCAGCCTTCTAAACTCCGAGTACAGGTCCAGTCTATTTAATCTCTCATAAGTTAACCCCCTCATCTCTGGTATCAGCCTGGTGAACCTTCTGTACTCCCTCCAAGGCCAATATATCCTTTTGCAAATAAGGGGACCAAAACTGCACAGTGCTCCAGTTGTGGCCTCACCAGTGCCTTGTACAGTTGCAGCAAGACCTCCTTGCTTTTATATTCTATCTCCCTCGCAATAAAGGCCAACATTTCATTCACCTTCTTGACCACCTGCAGACAGCTTTTGCAATTCGCACACAAGGGCCCCCAGGTCCCTCTGCACAGTAGCATGCTGCAACTTTTCATCATTTGAATATTCCATCCTATTATTTCTTCCAAAATAGATAACATTATACTCCATCTGCCAGGTCCTCACCCACTCACTCAGCCTATCCAGATCTCTCCACTTTCCACGTCCTCCACACGATTTGCTTTTCCACTCATCTTCGTGTCATCAGCAAATTTTGTTACCCTACACTCAGCCCCCTCCTTCAGGTCATTTATGTATATGGTAAACAGTTGAGGCCCCAGTACCGATCCCTGTGGCACGCCACTAGTCACCAACTGCCAACCAGAAAAGCACCCTTGATTCCAACTCTACTTCCTGATAGCCAATCCTCAATCCACGCTAACACTTTACCCCCAACTCTGTCTACCCTAACCTTCTGCAGCAACCTTTTGAGGCACCTTATCGAACGCCTTCTGGAAGTCTAAAAACACCACATCCACTGGTTCCCCCGTCTACCGCACTAAACACACCTTCATGAAAATCCAGTAAGTTTGTCAAACACGACTTCCCCTTCACAAATCCGAGCTGCGTCTGCTTGATCGAATCATACTTTTCTAGGTGTCCTGCTACTACTACTTAATGATGGAATCTAGCATTTTTCCAACTATGGACGTTTAGCTAACCAGCCTGTAGGTACCCACCTTTTGTCTGCTACCTTTTTTTAAACAGCAGCGTAACAGTAGCTGTTTTCCAATCCGCCAGCACTTCCCCAGAGTTCAGCGAATTTTGATAACTACTAACACTTCTGCCATTTCTTTTCAGAACCATGGGATGCATTCCATCCGGTCCCAGGGACTTGTCTACCTTCAGTCCCATTAGTCTACCAAGCACTACCTCTCTAGTAACAGTAATTGTATTAAGGACCTCATCTCCTACCAACCCGCTATCTTTAATATTCAGTAAGCTATTTGTGTCCTCCTCTGTGAAGGCCGATACAAAAAAAAGGCAGCCATTTCCTTGTTTCCACCATTAAATTTCCCCCTCTTGTCCTCCAAGGGTCCAACATTCACTCTAGCATGATTTGTCTTTGCCCCAAATCAATTGCAATGATGCACTACGGGTTATAAACACTTTATAAACGATGCATTAAAGTTCACCTTTCAGCATAGTTAAAATGCAAAATCAGTACAACAGCCGATTCAAGTCCATTTTAAAAGTTATAAATAGTTTATGGTCAATGGTTACTAGAGCATCACAACGCTGCAAAGCTCAACAGCTGTACTATGGACTTTGAAATGTGGCAATACTGATAAATCCTTAATTTTGTGATTCTATACGAAGTGCATTACAGCCACTTTTTAGTACAAAGTCTAGGCTAAAGGGAATCCTGTCTCCCACTGCATGGAGGCTCAAAGGCAGCAAGAGGTTGTGCAAATAATAAATTCAGTTGAATAGGTACAAATCAATCTAAACATATGTTAAATCACATTTGCACTGCCTACTTCTTACAATTTGATGCTAATTGGAGCACCTCTAATTCAGATTCCAAAAAATTAGAATCTGAACCAACCCCTGGTAATTTTGTTTAACCATAAGACTTGGATACTTCAGTTTTATGCATCTACTGCTGGGATTTGAGCCTGTTCCTAGATTCTTTCTACAGCCAGGATGGCATGGGTCAATTTACTAAAACATCAGAAGCTGGCTCGAGTTCAACAGATGCACAGAAATAAGAGCTCCAATATAAAAGTAGTTTAATAATTTGTAATTATGGCATGGTTTCATTTATATAATTTGAAGATCTGGTGTGCAGATTGTAACAATGTATTGTAACAATGTATTGTTACTAGGATTAAAATGCAACCTTTCATGTGCACATAGACTTAGAATAACTAAGTTTTGATGAAGCTACGTTCCACCAAAACTATCCAAGTAGTCTACTGATCATTCAGCAAAAAGTTTTATTTTTTAGTTGAAATAACAAATTACAGAACAATGTGATGAGCATTTTTGTAAAAAAAGATTGAAATAGTATGATCTGTTTCACAGGAGGAAATGCAATACAATTAATAGGCTTGAGATTGCCAGGAGGAAGACAAAGACCTAACATCAGATGGAAAGATGCAGCAAAGACAAATGCAGAATTGAAGAATGGTGAATGACAGGAAGGGATGTAGAGGGGTGATCAACCATCGTGGCGACTCCAAGTAAAATGGGACAAGCTGGAAGCCTAAACCAAATGAAGCAGCTGAAAGATGGAGGCCATGATGGAGACAACCAAAAGATATGGAAGGAGGAATAAGGTGGTCAGTATTTTGGTACTAATAGGTTAAGGGTGCAAGAGGGGAGTCTCATGCACAAAGGGGGTCTGGGGAAAAAGACAGAAGGAAAACTTAAAATGCAAGGTAGGACCAGGCCATGCAAACCTTGTGAACTGATCAAATGATCTCAAATCAGTGACAAAATTGAAAAGGAAATTCATGACATTCCAAATTCACACCAGGGTAACAAAGACTTTAGCCTGGAAGTTAAATTTTGTATGCATGGTTTAATTGTTATAGCTGGATGGGGACCCATCAGGATGATTAGTGATTGGCAAACACAATGAAACCACTTTATTCAACTCCATACATTCTGTTTGGAGGGTCAAGTGGTTGCTCTATTCCAATCATGTGTTATAGATTAGGCCAACTCTGATTACTGCTTCCACATTCATTTTTATTCACAACTCTTCCCTTTTGGTGTCTACCCCTAAAAAAGCTCTACATGTCACAAAGCTACATTTTCAAAATGATCATCTAGCTGTTTACCATCACATTGAACAAATCAGTAGCTAACAATCACACCCACCTTTAATACCCTGCCCCCATTAATTTCTCAGAGTAGCACACATGCACACTGTGGAAACTAAAATAATCTATAGGAAAACCCTACAATTAATTAACTCCACAATCAGTAACAGTGCCATGTAGACTTGATATCAAATCAACCACCCACATAGCCAGAGGAGGGCGGGGGGGGGGGGGTCAATCCTTGCACGAGCTCTCTGCAACAGGTGCAGTGACCAATGGTTCTTTGCTTATGCCAAAGGCTTGGCCCTGACTTTCCAAGCAAAATTTCAGAACCAAGGAAACACTCACTGAAGATCTGCTCCCTGGAAGCTGACTTCAGAAAATAAAAAATTTCAAACAATGAAACAGCCAGTCAAGGCAATCCTCCACCTGAACAACTCAGATCAGTCAAGAACTTCATGTCCAATTCTGTGGCTGACCACTCACCTATGACCCATCAAGTACTTTGGCATCACTCCTGACCAACTAGCAGCACTAGAACACTGCAGCCAAGGTTAAAACGAAAGAATCTCAGAAACTGGCCGAAACAGCTTGGATAGCAGAGTCAACACTGCACTGCTTCACTTTCTCTGGTTTATTTAACGGAGTACTGCTGCTCAACCTGGCTCTGAAGCTACACACAAACTTGGGGATATCCACTCAGTCTCATCATCCCAAAAATGATCCTAACAGTTAAAGTGGCTTTCGGTGCTAGCGCATTGAATTTCTTGACGTCCACAGGGAAACATCCTCATAAGAACACCACCAGCTGACTGCTAACAAAACACTGACAGGACAAGAAAATCTAATCTGAAATCCGATTACCTCCATTGGAACACACTCCATAGCTTACAAACCAACAGCAGCCCCACCTCTTGATGGCACACCCTCTGGTCAATTATAAGCATCACCAACTGCAGCCTGGTAACTGATCAAAAGTGCTGAATTCCCAGGTTTCAATCTTGCATGGGAAAGTTAGACAACATGCAGTTGTTTGAGAGCAGGCCATGGAAAATGTGGCCACTTGCATCACTAGCTGAACAAACTGTTTGTGGCCATCCAAGTCAGGCCAGTTCCTGTGACTAACTGCCCAACTTCCATTTGGTACTCAATTAATTTGATACTCCTCAGATAGGGTTCCTCCCAATCAAGTCTGACATCAGAGATTCAAAGATGACTCCAGTCTCTAATTACAAATACTCTTCCAACTCTTCACAAACTGTTAAATCCACTAAGCTGGCACTTCCTCTGGGTTTCACTGAACATTAGTTTCTCAGCTCTACCAAGGTAAGGGGTTCTTGAGGTTTCTTCTGAGCCATAAATACCTGGTACCAAACCATTACTTTCTCAGATCCATAGGACTTCTCAAAGTCCTCACAGCCTGGAGGCCAACAGCTCCCATGGTTTCTCCATGAGCTGCATACCACACAAGTTCCAAACTGTAACCCTGACTTTCCAGCAAACATGCAGATAAATTGAAACCAGAGATCCTTCTTAAGCTCCAACCAACTCCAAGGCAACATATACTTTCACTGTTCACTGAATGCTTTCAAACCAAATTTAACTCCAACTCTCAAAACAAAGCGTCTTTGCAAGCAGCATAGGCATCATGTCTCCAGCTGACTAAGCCAGCCTATTTCATGATTTTTCCTTTCTAGCTGTTAGCCCAAGTCAACGTGGCCCCAACTTTAAGTGCAACAGACTTCAAGTTGTTTTATCCCATTTTCAACAGTTCAAGTTTAATCCTCCCAGAACTAAAAATTCTATCTAAAATACATGAACTAGATCTGTCACATCAGATACAATGACCATTTGAAAAGAGGGACAGCTGTGAAACAGCCAATCCAAGGTGGATTCAGGAGGCCTTTCTGCCTGTTGTCTCTTCTGGCTTTTTAAAACTACGTACCAATTCAGTATTAGTTCTCATGGCTCTTCAAGAAATCCAATTTCCTGAACACTACTACTGAATGTTTCTTCCATTCCTGTTATGTAGTGCATTCCAAACCATAAATTAAAAAAATTTAAACTCCCATTTTCACGTTTTTTGCCAGTTTTCTGAAATGCATCTGGTTACTAACCCTATTTACTTTTATCAAAAGCTCTCAATTTGAAGAGCCATGATCAGATCTTCCTTTAAAATTTTCCTCCGCTGCAGAACAAAACCAAAATTGAGTCACTCCAGATTACTAAGCAATGAACTAAAAAAAATTAGTTCAGTAATAAATTTGTGCTGTACTTTGTCAAATCCTTTCAAGTTGCCATGTATATTCTTAAGTCCGTTATAATGGATAGCTGATATTCCTTCACATTTATATGGAATTCCCTTTCCACAATACAATTAGGGTATTGAATGGTTTTGTTCAGTGCTTGTTCACAGCCTTGAAGAACTTGATTGTATCAAGTCAAAGACAGGAATACTTTCTGACCATTAGGACATTTCTGCTGAGAGCCAATTGAGAAAGTGGCTGTGCTGCCAGCGTGCACACAGGCCAAACTATGCATTCACTTCATACCTGCACCTCAAGGTAACTGCAGAAATACTAGTTTGATTTATCAGCTGGGTTTTGGGAAGAGACCAAGGGCAGTAGCCAATAGTTTCCATGAATGTTAGATGAGGGCCAAAGTTTTTCATGGCATTTGTATTGCAGCAAAGATAGTAAATAAAAGCATTACGTTACAAAGTTTACTAGTCCTGCATTTCTATCACTGCAAAAAGTCCACTAGGTTCATCTTGACAAGGCTACTAACTGCAGAAAATCTGGGCAATGGGCACAAGAAGTCAAAGAATAAGAGTATTCAATTCCAAGTCATTTACTTAGATTAAGTATGGGCAAAATCACTAGCTTTGTCAATTACCAATTAGAAAAGCAAAATACTCTGCATTTCACAATATAAACAAATATTCCTGAAAGTGATAGTGTTATTACTTCATTAAAAGTGCCAGTCTTATTGCCATGAGACATGTACAATCTTCTACAAGGTTCACATGTTCCTCCTACAGAATTCCAGCTTCATGAACATACCATGCGAAAGTATCTTTTCAATAGGCACACAGATACAAAGTGGGATACCAAAATATTTTGCACCACCATAACCAGTTTCAACCTGCAATGCCACTGATTAGAAAATTACCTTCCTCCAGTTCTTATTTTAATTTATTTTTCCCCTTGGAAATCTGTTTAACATTTTTTGAAGTAGGCAACTTCTGGGGCTATTAAGTAGTTCAAGTTTTAAAATTAAAAGTGTCCAAGTGCCAGCATACCTGGTACTTAAAGAAACTAATTCAATGCGGAACAAAAAAGGTTACTTTTATTTTTAAAATAAATTCAATTCATCCTGCTCTTGTTAATCCATTACTAAATATCTGTTGATTTTGTAAAAATAAACTCAATGCTAAGCATCTAACTTAATTCACACTTTATATGAGAAACATTCAGTTTATATTGTCCTGATTATTATAACAATCTATGGAAGGAAAACAGAAGTATGGGGCAAGGAAGACAACACCAAATCATGTTCATTCATCTTTTTGTAGCCAAGATGCTGGCTCAACTGGTAGAACATCTTAATAGCTTAGTTTAGATTTCCAGCATCTGCACTAAGACAGAAGCTCATGAGTACTGAGCAGATCTGGCAGAGAGAAAGAAATACAATTAATGTGTTAGATCAATGATCTTTCAGTAGGACTGGAAAAGTTAAAGTTCTAACAGGTATTAAGAAAGTGGAGATTCAGGGGAAGGTCCCTGGTAGGTGAAAGGTAGGAGAGATTAAATTACAAAAAAAACAAGTGGATGATGGTGTAAGAGGAGATGAGAATGGGAAAATAGTTGGTGCAAAAAGCAGAAACAATTGCGGGGGTTTCCCAATGAAACATCAACTTGAAAAACAGATGCTGTCTCACCTGAGTTTCCAATATTCTGTTTTTACATATGGTCCAACCCAACCAGATTACATTTCCACAAAATGAAAGAACATTATGCTGGGAATAATTCAGGTCATTGAGGAGATTTTATGTATTGGTAGCAATGTTATTAAATATATCCATGTTTACTGATGAAAAAGTTGGTGGAAATGAAAGTTGAGGACGATGCAAGAGGTCAAGGCAACAGACTAAACAAGTGGGCAAGAACATGGCAGATGGAATATAATGTGGAAAAATCAGAAGGTATCCACCTTGGTAGAAAAAAAACAAATGCAGGGTATTTCTTAAATGGGGAGATTAGGAAGTGTTGATGTCTAAAGGCAGGGGAACATTCTTGTTCACAATTCATCAAAAGCTAACTTGCAGGTACAACAAGCAATTCAGAAAGCAAATGGTATGCTAGCCTAGCCTTTGTTGCAAGGAGTTCAGAGTTCAGGAGCATAAAGGCATCTTGCTGCAGCTGTATAGAACGTCTGAGGCACCACACCTGGTGTACTGCGTGCAGTTTGCCTCCTTATCCAAAGATATACTGGCCATAGATGAAGTGCAAAGATTGACCAGACTAACCTCTGGGATGGCAGAATTGTCTTTTGAGGATTTAAAGTTTATTTATTAGTGTAAGTAAGCTTACATTAAGACTACAATGAAGTAACTGTCAAAATCCCCTCATCACCACATTCTGACACCTGTTTGAGTACATGGAGGGAGAATTTAACATAGCTATTGCACCAATGCTCCAGAGCACCCAGGAGGAAACCCACACAAAGAACATGCAGACTCCACTCAGTGGCTCAAGCAGGAATCAAACCCAGGTCCCTGGCACTGAGGCAGCAGTGCTAACCACTGTACCACCCCATGTTTCCTCTGGTTGGAAGGGCTCCAGAATTTAACATGCCAGAATGAGGAAGCATTTCTTCAGACAGTTTGGAATTCTCTATGGAGGCAGAGTCTTAAACATTCAAAACAGAGGTTGCTACATTTCTAGATACCAGGGATAGTTTGGGAAGTGGCATTCAGGTAGAAAATCAGCCATGATTTACTTAAGTGCCAGCAGGCTCACTGGGCTGAATGGTCTACTTATACGTTATGTCACCTGATGTACATTTTGCTGGTGGGGTAAAGCTTTAAGGCCATAAAATTACTTGCTCTCAAATCACAGCTCAACTTGTCATGTCAGAATGAGGGCTGAAGATACAACAATGAAAGCAAACTTTTAAAAAGGAATCTATTTGCAACAAGATTTGAGTCAGACCAAAGAACCAATTCACGACTTCCTGTGTCTTCAGTGTGCCCCAAGGTGACAACATATTAGCACGGTTAGAGAACTGGTTAATGGATAGCAGCACAGCAGGGAAAACTGGCTGTTTTCAACTGGTAGGCAATAACTAATCAGTGCCAGAATCACTGTTGGGGCCTCAGCTGTGTTTCCATCCTGTAAACCTCTATGGCTCTATGATTCTATTAATTACTTTGCAGAAGGGAGAGTTTGCTGAACTGGAGTTGATTAGAACAGTTATGTTCAAAGACAACAAATGGTGAGAAACTTTTAAAAAGTGTTCAGAGGAATATCAGTCCTCAAGAAACAAAATTAAAATGGAGTAAGTCACTTGCTACAATTGTACAGTGAGGTCATGTACAGTTTGCCCTTCATATTTAATGGTTGTTATACTTGCATTGAAAGTGGTGCAGTGAAACTTCACCAGACTGATTTCTCGGATAAGGGGGCTATCCTTTAGAAAAATGGAGGTATGATCTATTTAAAAGATAGATCATGGAAGATCTTGACAGGGTAAATGCTGGGAGGTTATTATTCCTGGCTGAAGAATCTGGAACCAGCAAGTATATTCTCAGGACTTAAATCTAAGAAAAGGAGGAATTTCTTCAAGATTGAGCCTCTTTGGAATTTAGCTACCTCAGATAGCAGTTGTTGAGCACATTTCAAAGGGGAGAGTGATATTTCAGAACTAGGGAAATGGGGAAAAGTGATGCCAAAACACCCTTGATCTTACTGAATGGCAGAATGGGCCCCAGGCCTACACGTACTCCCACGTCATGGATCAGCAAATTTCAGCTTTGGTGCCAGATGTGATTCATTGAGAGCTATGTAGCTGGTCATATGTTTGGTTCATAAACTTGAATGCAAAAATAATTTAAATTTTGACCCAAATATTGGTTAGTGATCTCAGTAAACCTGAAGGGGATGGTGGTAATTAGATGATTGTTTTTTTAAACTTAGTAACCGTGAATAATTCATGTATGTTTGAGCATTGGCAAAAAGTGGTATTGAACTGAAATTCAATGCATGTCAGTCTTGTTTTGCATTATTAGCATTTCAGTATCATTGCTGCTTTTAGATTATCCTGTCTTTGACCTGTTTTCTCGACAATCTCAGGATTAACAACAAGTATACCAAGTTTTGTTTTGTACTAATTTTGTGACGAAGAAACCCCAGATCATCAAAACGAAAACTTCATTCAGTAAAAATGACTTTGTACACAGTCTCTTATCAACCTGATGTTCATTTGAACGTTAATCCAATGGCTTCTATGCAAGCAATTTTATACCAAAATACTAAGACACCTACATGTCAAGAATGAAATGGTTCAAACAGTTCCTGGAGTGTACAGCTCCTTTTGTCAAGCACAAAAACAAAAAAAAACAGTATTATTTACAAAGCCAGAGCTTACTTTCAAATTTATTTGGAAGGAAGGCAGAATGCTGCAATGATTTGCCTTGCTTTAGTTCTGGCTATCCTTGAGGTCTTCCCAAATCTCCACTTAAAACAATCTGTATATGGTTTTGATCAATGTAGTAATCAACTACTGCACAATTTTAATGTTCATAGAATCCCTATGCAGAAGGCCATTCAGCCCATCTAGTCTGCACTGACAATCTCACCCAGGCCCTATCCTGTAACCCAAATGTATTTACCACACTGATCCCACTAACCCACATGTCCCAGGACAATAAGGGACTATTTAACATGGCCAATCAACCTAACCCACACATCTTTCAGAATGTGGGTGGAAACCAGAGCAGCCAGAGGTACCCATGCTGACATGGGGAGAATGTGCAAACTCCACACAGATAGTGACCCAACCCAGGAGTCAAAACCAGGTCCCTGAAGCTGTGAGGCAGCAGTGTCAACCACCATGCTGTCCTTGAATGTTGGCCAAAATACTAATTTCTTGGTTTTCAAAGTTAAATACAAAAATATTCAAGCTATTGCACTTGGTTTTCAGTAACTGGAGGAATCACTAGAACTTCAACTATTCAAAACTAAAACCTTACAATGGGGGCATTCAAATTGCAAACGTTAAATTATGGGATGGAAATCTCAGATTGCAGCATTAATGATGTTTACATTATATAAAAACCACTTTTTAAAATTACAAGTATAATTTGGCTATATTTTTAGAAAACACAAAAAGGCATTTACATATGCAAAGCACTTGCTCAAGTCAATCCCAAATATAGACCTATAAATCAGCAAATAGGAGAGAGTCATGCATATCTTTATGCACATAGGAGTGATACATTTTGTATCCCTAGCATGCATGAGTTTGATTTTCACAGAATAAGGAATAGCCAGTTTCACAAACTCACTGAAATAGTAAAAAAACTGTACTAATGCATTCTCAGCCAGAAGAAAACTGACTTGTGTTCTCACCTTCACATGGTTCATCTCCAACACTTTTCTTTGACTTCTGACTATTTCTGGGGATAGGCAGTCAATGATAAAGGCTAAAGACTCCCACAACTACACTTCCTCCTGGAAGGACCCCATTCCATTCTTTAGTTTCCTGTTGCAACCCTCCCTCCCAGATCAAGCTTTCCTCATCCTCACTTACCATCACATCAGCCTCCAAATTCAAAGGATCATCCTCCATTTCCACCACCTGTAGCATGGTGCCACCACAAGATGAATCTTACCCTACCTACCCTTTCAACATTCCAAGGGAACACCATGATCCACTTCTCATTGCAAACGCCTTGTCCTCTTCCCATGCAAATGCAGGAGGTTAAAACATGCCATTTTAACCTCTCAATGTACAAAGCTCTGAACACTTCCAGTTGAAGCAGCAAATCACTCACTTTCAATATGACTACAGTATTCCTGCTCACAATGCAGTCTCCTTTGCACTGGGGAGATCAAACTCCAATTGGGTGACTTTGTGGAACACTTCCACTCAGTCTGCAAGCATGACCAAGTTTCCGATTGCTTGCCATTTAAATTTATGCTCTGCTTTCATGCTTAGATTTCTGCCCTCTGCTTGCTGTGATGTTCCAGTGAAGCTCAAAAAAAAATCAGCATTGTACCTGCCGATCAAGCACTTTCACAGCCTTCTGAATTCTACATCAATTTCAGCAGATTGTTTTTTTGCCATTCTCTTTGTCCTATGGCCAATAGGATTGGTCATTTAATCTCATCAACCCTCTCCCCATCCCAGACTTTCCCCATTTGATGGCATAAAAGTCAACATTTCTATCCTCCTGTTCTGAACATGCATTATATTTGACTCAATGTCAACTTTCTCTCTCCATAGGTGCTGTCAGACATGAGTATTTCCAGCACTTTGTTCAGATTTCCAGCAACATCTTATTTTTTCAACAGTTGCACACCATTTAGCACCTTTCACAACTACATTCCAAAATGTTTTACAGTCACAAATGTTTCTGAAATCACTGCTGTAATAAAAACTATGGCAACAATTTTTTTAAAAAATGTAAATTCTCAGCAGCAGGGTAATAACCAGATAATCAGTATCTATTGAGGGATAAATATCAGCTAGGACACAGATACTCACCTGCTCTTTGAAATAGTTTTACAACATCAGGTTAAAGTCCAACTATTTGAGAGCAGCATTCCAAAAGCTCATGCTATTTCATCAGGTGAAGGTGTTGAGACTACTTAACTATGCCTACCTCAGTCCAACACCAGCAACTCCACATCATGACTTTGAAATAGTGCCCCCTGACAGGCAGGCTGGGCCACAGTTTAATGTCTATGAAAGATGGTAGTAAAATACTCCTTCAGTATTGCATTAATTTCAGTCTGGAGATTTTTGTGCACGAGATCTGGGATGGAACTTGAACCTGTGATCTTCTGACTGAAAAGGTGGGAATACTACCAAACGGAGCCATAGATTGCACTGAACTTCCAAGAAAATAATAGGTAGGGAGAAACTGGCATCCTTGGAGTGAAAGAAATATGCAGGTGGCTCTTCTTTTGAGGCCTTTTAAGTTCTTAAAAGTTTAAACTTAAATATTTTCTCCTGTTGATTCTAAATTATATCTTGCAAGTACTGGATCACCACATTGCAGGAAGCCTCCAGGATCAGTTCTCAGGTCAATGGTGCTACTGGTCCAATAATTAGCCTGGATAATGGATGATCGATTAAGAGGATTCATGAAACACAAGTCATCTACAGACCCCACACAGAAGTAGATATAGATGGCAGAAATGAACAGACAGAAGCAATTATGATGTCATCTCAATCAAGTCAAGCCCCACAGGAATTATGAGATATGTATGAGGTACAAAGTGAGGGGTATCCTATCCCTGTAAGTGATTAATTTCATAAGACAAGAACAGGAGAAAATGAATTTGTAGGGAAAGTTACAATTAACCCTAGGTTGATCTTGAAGAACATTATTGCTTTCCAGGCTTAAAATGTAGAAATTAATTTAAATGTTCATAGCCTTTGACCATCTGGATGAGAACCAAGCAAGCATTGCTCTGAACTACAATTGAGACCAATTGATTGCAAACAAAAAGGTTGCAAATATCCAACTCACAAGCACTCAAACAGGAATGTACAATTGTCAGTGTTAAGTGACTGAAGATTTTCAATGTTCATAATTTAGACTAAAAAATAGTAGCATGATCTCTTACCTGACTGTACATATACCGCAACATGAAGTCCAACAAAAATGATTTGCCTTTACGAAATGCTCCTGCCACAGAGACAACCACAACATTCAAGTCCCGAATATGTTCCTGCAATAGAATTTGTTCCAAGGATTCTTCATCAAGATCAAAATGATGATTATCTTCATGTGCCAACACAACTTGTATTGGTCTTGCCTCTTTCATGGGTACATCATCTGAATTCATAGCAGTCTCCTGGCTACCAGAGTCATCTGTTGAAAACCAAAAATAAGCTATAAATGACATTAACTGTGATTTGATCCACTCACCTGGTTGCATTTTTCCTTTCCTAGTCTAGAATCACAAAGCAATTTAATCCCAATTGAAATTTATTAAACTCAGCACACACCAGGCAAAAGTAATCCCCCCCCCCCAACACACAACCCCACCTGGGCAAAGATATTCTGCCCAAAAACCCTAGCCAGACGTAACAATTAATGGTCAGCAGACTGGAATACAAGTAGCCAATACCCAAATATGGTTTAAGTACATTTATAAACAGCTCAATCAATTTAAAAAACAACAAATAGAACAGCTTTTATCTGCAAGTTTGAATAATGTGCTTCCACAGCCTTAAGTAATATTAAACCCAACTGAGACTGGATCTCAATTAACATCTCAAAAGAAAGCAATAAAGTTCTCCCTCAGTGTTGCATTAAATTCAGCCTAGAGATTTTCATGTACAGTCTGAGTCCTTGTGTTAACCACAAGTTCATTAACAAGTACAGTAACGCTAACAAATCATTGCTTAGAACATAAGAACATAAGAAATAGGAGCAGGAGTAGGCCATCTAGCCCTTCGAGCCTGCCCCGCCATTCAATAAGATCATGGCTGATCTGTCGTGGCTCAGTTCCACTTTCCCGCCCTCTCCCCATAACCCTTAATCCCCTCTCTTATCAAAAACCCATCAACCTGCTTCTTAAAAATATTTAGCGAGGCAGCCTCCACCACTTCAACGGGCAGAGAATTCCAGAGATTCACCACCCTTTGAGTGAAGAAGTTCCTCCTCAACTCCGTTCTAAACCGCCTCCCCTTTATCTTGAGGCTGTGCCCCCTAGTCCTACTGTCTTTTTTGAGCGGGAAGAGTCTCTCCACCTCTATCCTATCCATCCCATTCATCATCTTATACGTCTCAATGAGATCTCCCCTCATTCTTCTAAACTCTAACGAGTACAAGCCTAGTTTATTCAGCCTCTCCTCATAGCTCAATCCCCTCAACTCCGGTATCAGCCTAGTAAACCTCCTCTGCACTCCCTCCAGGGCCAAAATATCCTTGCGCAGGTGCGGCGCCCAAAACTGCACACAGTACTCCAGCTGCGGCCTCACCAATGCCTTATACAGCTGCAGCAAGACCTCCCTACTTTTATATTCAATGCAAACTAGGTCACTCACTCGTCAAAATAACTACTTGCCAGCAGACTAAAAGCAGATGCACCTCCATACCCAAGAAATATTAATGTGCTTTAGATGGAAAAAAGATTGATTTTTCACTTTACACCAATACATGATGTGTGGTTTCTTGTGCTATACAGAAAAAGCATACTGTTCATATATTACATAGGGAAGGAAAGGAGAGAGCGTAGAATAGTGTTACAGTCATAGCTAGGGTGTAGAGAAAGATCTTAATACAAGGTAGGTCCTTAAAAAATTGATGGTTTCAGGAAGTTGTTTGTGTGCCAGTTGGTACATCACCTCAGACTTTGGTAGCGAGTACCTTATGGTCAAGGACAATGTATACCCAATAGACAAATATTTCAACTTTTTTTAAACAAATCCTTAAATTTGAAACATTTTTTCACTTGTGCCCAACCTAGATTTAAAGAGCCAGGCTTCTCTGCTGCATGAAATATGTAATTTTTAGATCAATTTCTTCCAAAGAAATGCACTCAAACTTCAAGTTATTCTTGCAATTACACTATGAGTCACATTAAACAATGTGAAAAATGTGAATCTCATTTTAAATAAATGTTTCGATGTACTGTTCAAAATTTTAAACAAAGTTAACTTCGAAAATTCTTTAGTTTGTTTTGGTACAGGTTCGACATTTACTCACAATAGTGCACTGTGTACTACTAGAATCATTTAAAAAAGCTTAGCCTGTTGATGCAGTAGACTTAAACACTGATCTTTTAAACAGATTGCTACCTCCAAAATTTCCCACTTAATTATGCATCCTGTTAAATTAAACATTTAATATTCAGTTATGTGCAGGTAGTAGCCATTAGTTGAGCCACTTATAACTGGTTGCAGAGTAAAACTCTGGCAGCACGGGCTCGTTGGGCCAAAGGGCCTGTTTCCCATGCTGGGTTGTTCTTTAAAACTGGGGTTATTAGTTTTGGATGGTGTAAAGCCTCAACTAAAAGCTAATCTTGAATATTTTAAAAATGTGAATATTAACTCCAGTTTTATCTTTCACCTACTGACTTCCTGGAAGAGAACACATACTGCGTAGAAAAACAAGGAACACAAACTACACAAAAGAGTTTGTGGGTAATGGTGAAAAGCAATAGAGTGTTTGAAGTATCAAAAAAATGACAAAAGTCATGTTGAACTGGGGAAGGCACAGTAAGAAGTATCAAACACCAGATTAAAGTCCAACAGGTTTATTTGGAATCACAAGCTTGAATGCTGCTTCTTCATCAAATGAGTTCACAAATACAGCATATAAGCAGAGACACAATTGCAAGATAACAGTTATGACAATGAGTCTTTACAGGTGCAGAGTGCAAGTGGAGAAAGAGATAACATGTTAGTGGTGTGAACTGTCTCAAGCCAGGACAGTTAGTAGGATTTTGCAAGCCTAGGCTAAATGGGGTTTGCACGTAGTATGACATGAAACCAAGATTCTAGTTGAGGCTATCCTTGTGCGTGGGAAACTTAGCTGTCAGTTTCTGCTTGGTCATGTCTTGAAGGCCACCTTGAAGAACAACTGCCCAGGGATCAGAGGCTGAACATTCATGACTGCTGAAGTGCTCCCTGACTGGAAAGGAACACTCCTCCCTGGCAATTGTCGCATGGTGTCTGCTCATCTGTTATCATAGCGTCTACATGGTCTTGCCAATGTGCCACATCTCAGAACATCCTTTTCTGAAGAGTATAAAGGTAGATAACATTGGCTAAGTCACAAGTATGTACCATGTACCTGGTAGGTGGAGTTCTCACTTGTGATGGTGAGATGTGTCAATCGGCGAGTCAAGCACCATATCCGGTTCTTCTCAACCGTGGGCTTGCATTAAAGTGAAGTGCTGAAGTGACCGCCCTTGGAGATCCACAAGCCCACAGATAACCTCATGATGCTCTACTTTTCCAGGTTCCACCTTAAACACGTTAAAGAAGCCACCCTCATGGGCAATCCATCTGTATACACAGGGTCTGCTTAGATGAGGAGGAACACAACAGACATCTACAGATGCTGAAAGATGTCCTTGATCTCACTGATCAACAATTTCAATGTGCCACAGCAAAAAACTAACAGCCACCTCAGAATTCAAACATGGGGCACAGCTGACAGTGTCCTAAGTCGCCCAGTACTTCCCTGGAGCTGGAGAAACGACATCGGAGCCTTCAGCATCATTGAAGACGAATACTTCACCAAAACCAAACCCGCACCTCTACTACTTGCCTTCAAACAACTGCGCAACCTCGATCAGACCATAGTTCACAGCAAACTACCCAGCCTTCAGAACAGCACATAACCCTGCCACAGCAACTTCTGCAAGATGTGCTGGATCACTGACAGATACCACTACCCACCAGGTACATGGTACATATTCATGTGACTCAGCCAACATTGTCTACCTGATATGCTGCAGGAAAAAATGCCCCAAGGCATGGCACATTGGCGAGACCATGCAGACACTACAAAAACAGAGGAATGGGCACCACTTGACAATCACCAGACGGGAGTGTTCCCTTCCTGTCCAGGAACATTTCAGTAGTAAAGAGCATTCAGCCACCAATCTTCAGGTAAGCGCTCTCCAAGGCAGCCTTCAAGATGCATACCAAATGCAGAATCATCAAGCAGAAGCTGACAGCCAAGTCCTGCCATACATGAGTGGCCTCAACAGGGATCTTGGGTTCAGATCACACTACATGTAACCCCCACCATTGGCCTGGGCTTACAAAATCCTACTAACCATCCTAGGCTTGAGACAATTCACACTTTAACCTGTGATTAGCCCTCTCTCCACCTGTAAATGCTCACATTACCATTATCTTGCAACGGTGTCTCTGCCTACATATTCCATATTTGCGAACCCACCTCGCCACTCACCTGAAGGAACAGCACTCCGAAAGCTCACAATTCCAAATAAACTTGGAATTTAACCTGGCGTTGAGGCTTCTTACTGTGCAGACTTAAATTATATCAGTCTAATGACATCAATTTTCTAAACAAACTAGTGTTAAGTTGAAAGCTTAATTTCCTTCAAAATCAACAGCCAAAAACACTTAAGGTATGTATATCAGTAAGGGTTAAACAGGATTAAAATCTGGAGAGATAAAAGATCAAGAAATGAAGTGTAAATGGCAAGAATGGATCTTTGATTACTGCAGACAGGCATTTGCATCTGAAACCTGTGAATAAAGGAAGTCTTCACTGTAGAAAAATTCTAAAAAGATAAGGAAGCAAGGACTCTGAAGGTCAATTTTGGCTAATCATGCATGAAATGTCTGGAGAATAATAAACAGCTTGTATTACTGGTGAGCATGTTTGGTTGGATGTAGGGAAGCTGTGCATAGAGAAAACAGTTGGTGCATGATGTATTGAGCATATATAAACATACAGTGGACATATTTACTACACTAACACCATGCTTAGCTCACAATTAAAGGATAACAATGACTTGCACGGTATATTTTAGTTTTGATCAGACTACCACAAAAAAAGGACGCTTCAGAGAATGAATTTGTTCCATGACTAAAATTGGCTCTCAAAAATGATGTTTGTATTAGTATATTGATAGAGATTAAAACATCCATCAAGCCTACTACCCTGTATTAAAGTTAAGGATAACGATGATCCCAACACTAAGTGGTCAGAAAAGTGTGACAATTATATTTCGCTGCAGTGTTGTAATTTAAACATGATCTATAGTGGATTTCTCATCTGAAAAAAGATGAGCATCAACCACCACTGTCAAGCATGTCTAGGTAAGTTGAATCAACTTCTGTACTTTATTCAACTCTATCTAGGTCACCATAGGAGCTCAAGGAGCATAAAAATGAATCTGCATACTTAGAAATTCAAGTTTATTCTTATTCTCAAAAGCACTCAAGTGCTACAATTAACTTCCACTACTGTCTTAACTCTTTTGCCTGTACCTGGAGTTAAATTGTCAGTTCCAATTTCAGCCAAGACTCACTGTCTTTTCAAAGAGGAAGTCTGGGCAGTTAAACTGTTTCCCATACTTATCTCAAATATACGTTAAATGATTTGTTCTGCAGACCCCCAGCCCAGGCTCTGTATACAAGTTTGAGGTCACAGGAAATGCAGCTTATTAAATTGCAATTAAAACAAAAAAAAAATGAAGATACTCAACAGATCAGGCAGCATTTATGATGGAGAGAAAGATTTCAAGTTGATGGCCTTTCACCAGAAAGGTTTCTTTCCCCATAGATGCTGCTAGGCCTGCTGAGAATTTCCAGCACTTTTGTATTCATTAAGGTTATTTTTGCAGTAAGCAGAAGAGAGAGAAATAGAAGTAAAAAACCGAACAGCATCTAACTGATGATATAACACCAGGAACAAAGTGAAATTAACATGTTTTGCTTCAAACAATTGAAGTCTACCAGAAAAAGGGCCTGTTTCCCATGCTGGGTTGTTCTTTGTTCTTTAAAATGCTAGTAATGCTCCAAAGGGCTGGCAGAATCTTCAGGAGTGGAAAGATTTGAAATCAATGACTTTCATTAGAATTGTGTAAAGTTTATTTATTAGTGTCACAAGTAGGCTTACATTAACACTGCAATGAAGTTACTGTGAAAATCCCATAGTCACCTGCACGTCTATTTTCTCAGCAATGCATTCATTCTGTACTAAAGGCCGCAGGAAAGCCAAGTGGTGAGTAATAGGCACCAGGACCTGACATGGGTGAATTCTGCATGTTAATCTCACCTGGTCTTGGTGATCTGTAAATTTCCTGTTGTGGTCATGTCTGTCGGTTCTTTGCTTGTGGGAGAGAGTTGCAGTGAACCTTATTTAACTATTAGGATGGCTAATCAAACCTAGACCCGCGCATCTTTGGAGTGTGGGAGGAAACCGGAGCATGCGGGGAGGGCCCACGCAGACACGGGGAGAATGTGCAAACTCCACGCAGACAGTGACCTGAGGCTGGGAATTGAACCCATACCCTGGTGCTGTGAGGCAGCAGTGCTAACCACTGTGCTACCGTGCCACCTGTAATGTTCAATGGATGTTTCCATGTAGCCGATTGGCGAATTGGTTCAGTGGAAATTTGGAATCCCCTTCCTCGTCCTCTCTGTTGACTTCTTTAATCCTTACCAGGATGTTGCCTGGTATGGAGGGGAGGTCCTATGAGGAGAGACTGAGGGATTTGGGGTTGTTTTCGATAGAAAGAAAGCGGCTAAGAGGGGATCTTATTGAAACATATAAGATGATTAGAGGTTTAGATAGGGTGGACAGTGATAGCCTTTTTCCTCGGATGGAGAAAGCTAGCACGAGGGGGCATAGCTTTAAATTAAGGGGGGGTAGTTATAGGACGGATGTCAGGGGTAGGTTCTTTACCCAGAGGGATTGGAATGCCCTGCCTGCTGCAGTTGTAAATGCGCCTAGTTTGGGGGCGTTTAAGAGATCCGTGGATAGGTTTATGGACGAAAAGGGATTGGTTTAGGTTAGTGGGTCATTGTTGTTTTTTTTTAACTGGTCGGCGCAACATCGTGGGCCGAAGGGCCTGTTCTGCGCTGTAGTGTTCTATGTTCTATGTTCTATGTTCACCACACTCTGGCACCTGTTTGAGTACAAACAGTGACAGCACAAGACAGACCTTTGGCCCACCAAGTCTATGCAGGCACAAATGCTTCTCTAATGTAATATTTTCTTGCCACAATGTTGTCCATATCTTTCTATTCCTGGCATATTCATGTTTTTATCTATATGCCTCTTGAATGTTATGGAATTTGCTTCCACCACCACCTCTGGCAGTGCGTTCCAGGCATTTACCACCCTCTCAAAAATTTATGCCTTGCATCTCTTTAAACATTTCCCCATGCTTTATACCAAGGAGGAATTTAACACGGCCAATGCACCTAATCAGCACATCTTTCGGATGGAGAGAAGAAACCAGAGCTCCTGAAGAAAACCCACGCAGACAGGGAGAAATGTATAAACTTCAGTGACCAGAGGCTGGTGTTGAACCCAGGTCTCTGGTGCCGTAAGGCAGTAGTGCTAACCACTGTACCACCTTTGAAGAAAAAAGTGTTTTGGTACATTAACTTCATGGGCAGTGAATTTCTTTAGTCTCCAAATTTTAATTCTGTAAATGCCAAATTCTAATCTTGAATTATAGTCAAGAAAAATGTCAAAAGAATTTTGCCAATAACAATAAAACTTTAATCCATTCAACCAAATTATCTAAACTATATTGCATTTACTTTTAGCTCATGAACCAGAAGAGTGAGAAAAATGATCAATCTTAGCAGAATCTTGTGTACTAAAACATGAGAAATGGAGAGACAAGCAAAGCATTTATTTAACAGGAATACTGCATTGGGAGGTCTTGAATAAGAATAAAGAACCTGCAATAGTAAAGCAACTTTCTCAACCATAGAACAAAGTGCTTAAAGATGATTAAGCACTTTTGAAATGTTCAGATGAGGGCCCACAAACATCAATGCGATACTGACCAAATAATCTGCTAATATGTTGGCTGAGGGATGAATATTGGCCATGGCAAAACATCCCAGCTTATCAATGTAGTGTAGGGTATCTTTTACATTCAAAGGACAGATGAGAGAAAATGTTCAGCTAACATTCAGAAGACCTTCAAGTAATACACAATCTCAGATCCTCAGACCAGTTATATTCTTGAAGATTGAATTATTTGGAAAAATAAGGAGACGTGATAATCAATTATTGAATGGAAATGTAAACACTGCTCAATATTTGAGAAAATGAACTAAAAAATTACATGACCCCAAAACAGAATTGATAAAAACCTATGTTTAGTTTTCATTTCAAATGATGCTACTGCTAATCCAGTTAAAAGCAACAAAGGGAGTTCGAACTATATCCTGAATCAAGTTACAATAAAAAAGTTGAGTTAAAGTTAGCAGCCCACAGGCAAAATTTTTAAAAAGCAATAAAAATAGCATTTCTCACAGGTTCCACTACATTAGTTAAAATTAAGCATCAATTCTAATCTTCATTTCACCACATGTAATTGTAAATTACACCCAAATACCACACAAGAACTGGTTAGTAAAATTGATGTCCATTAGATTAAAAGGGCAGTTGCAATGTGGATAGTGCCTTTTATCAAAATTTTTCAAGGCCATTCCCAAGAATGTATCAAAGCAAATTTTGATACCAAATCTCTCAATGCAATTAGGGCAGATGGATAAAAAGGTAAGCAATTGTCTTAAAGCAAAGATTTGGATAGGCATAAGGAATTCAGAATCCCTGCAGTGCATTAGGGAGCCGTTTGGCCCATCTGTCTGTACTGACACTGACCCATAAACCCCATACATTTACTATGGCTAATCCATCTAACCGACACATCTTGGGAAAATAAGGGGCAATTTAGCCACCTAATCTGTACATCTTTAGACTTGAGGTCAAGAAGCTAAGCAGTTGAAAGCACAGTCACCAATAGTGGAACATACAATTAAATTGGAGATGCTCAAGAGACCAAAATTAGAGTAGTGCAGATAAGAATTGTGAAACTGGAAATGAGATAGGGAGGAAAATCATGTGTTAAAAAAGATTAAAATCAGTGTTGCTTGAGCTGGTGCCAATGCAGTTCAGCAAGCACAAGGGTGACAAACAAATGGGATTTGCCAGGAGCAAACCTCTGCTGTTCCTAGGTTACATGAATTCAAACAGTAAAATGTGGAGGCACCTCAGGCATGCACTGGAAGAGTCAAGTACAGAGGGAACAAAGGCATGGATGAGAGTTAACAGATGAACTGAATGATGGGAATCAGGCACTGTTATGAAGGTGGAAATTTTTAGTGCTGGTACAGATAGGTTGTCAGAAGCTTCTCAGGCTCAAATATGACAGCAGTTGCAAACATTCAGGCCACTTCCAAGGAAAAAGGAATGCAATCAAGGGCTAGGGAGTAGGGAACAAAGACATTAACTTTGGTCTGCCAAGGCCCTAAGCTCTGGGATGCCCAGCCTAAACCTCCCTGCCTTGCTTTCCTCCTTTAAGACATTTCCTTGACCAAGCTTTTGGTCATTTGGCCGTGTTTCTAAGTCTCTTGCTTTATACTGTGAAACAACCTTGGACATTTTGGCATTAAAGCCATTTTACAAATACAAATTGATATTACACATACTAAAACTTCAAACCAATACATTGGAGACTGTAACTGCTGCTATGTGGTTGAAAATATTTAAACTACTTTCCTGAATTTATCATCAACACAAAATTACAAATTGAATGCTCCACATATTCTGTAAATACCATTGTTTATGCTCATTTTCAATGATGGGATCCTGTTCAACTTTCCTTGCTAGTCAATGAAGCTAAACAACTTTAAAGCATACAGGGATTACAGCACCAAGGCCTAATACCCCAGGACTTTATAACCAAGAAACAGAATTTGGCACAAGACTCATCAAAACCGTCTCCACCTCCTAAACTCTCATTCATTGAAGATAGCCTACAGGCCAGAGATTCACAACTAATCATCTGATTAGATGCAATATCATCCTTCAGGACTCACTGAATTTGACAGTTCAGACTGTTTGCCTTCTCCATCTTAATATTTTTATATCCCATATGTTTTTTGTCTCAATCCAAGAGCATTTCTTCCCCCCTCTCCTGGTCATCTAACTCTTCAAGTTTGCTACACTTCTGTTGCAATCTCTTCCATAGTATACAACAGATTTTCTTTCAGTTCTGAAGAGCAAAATGGGCTCAATGTTAACCATTTTCTCTCCCTACAGATGATACCAGCCTTGAATTTTTCCAGTATTCTCAGCGTTTTAGTCCAAAAGCAAGCTCTCTCCATGCCTTGGTGGTTATTTTCCAGACATCGCTGGATTCCGGGGAAGTGCCGGATGATTGGAAAACGGCTAATGTTACGCCGTTGTTTAAGAAGGGTGCCAGGCAAAAGGCAGGGAATTATAGGCCGGTTAGTTCAACATCCGTGGTAGGTAAAATGTTAGAATCTGTCATTAAGGAGGAAATTGCGAGGCATCTTGAAGGGAATTGCTTGATAGAGCAGACGCAGCACTGTTTCATTAAAGGGAAGTCGTGTCTGACAAATTTACTGGAGTTCTATGAGGATGTGTCTAGGGCGGTGGATAGAGGACAGCCGGTGGATGTGGTCTTTCTAGATTTTCAGAAGGCGTTTGACAAAGTACCTCACAAGAGGTTATTGCAGAAGGTCGAGGGACATGGAGTTGGGGGTAGGGTGTTAGCGTGGATAGAGGATTGGTTGTCAAATAGGAGGCAGAGAGTGGGGGTCAACGGGTGCTATTCGGGTTGGCGAATGGTGACTAGTGGAGTGCCCCAGGGGTCGGTGCTGGGGCCTCAGCTTTTTACCATTTATATAGATGATCTGGAGGAGGGAACCGAGTGTAGGGTGTCGAAATTTGCTGATGACACCAAGATTGGGGGAAAGGCAAATTGTGCAGAGGGTGTGGAGAGTCTACAGAAGGACCTAGGTAGGCTGGGCGAATGGGCCAGGAAATGGCAAATGGAATTTAATGTTGGCAAGTGTGAGGTGGTCCACTTTGGTAGGAGTAATGGTGGGAAGGACTATTACTTACGGGGCGAAAAACTGCAGCAGGCGACGGTGCAGAGGGACCTCAGGGTCCTTGTGCATGAGTCGCAAAAACCCAGCTTGCAGGTGGTCAGGATGGCGAATGGGATGCTGGCCTTCATAGCGAGGGGGATTGAATATAAAAGTAGGGAGGTCTTGCTGCAGCTGTATAGGGCATTGGTGAGGCCACAGCTGGAGTACTGTGTGCATTTTTGGGCGCCGCACCTGCGCAAAGATATTTTGGCCTTGGAGGGAGTGCAGAGGAGGTTTACTAGGCTGATACCGGAGTTGAGGGGGTTGAGCTATGAGGAGAGGCTGAATAAACTGGGCTTGTACTCGTTAGAGTTTAGAAGAATGAGGGGAGATCTCATTGAGACGTATAAGATGATGAATGGGATGGATAGGATAGAGGTGGAAAGACTCTTCCTGCTCAAAAAAGACAGTAGGACTAGGGGGCACAGCCTCAAGATAAAAGGGGGGCGGTTTAGAACAGAGTTGAGGAGGAACTTCTTCACTCAAAGGGTGGTGAATCTCTGGAATTCTCTGCCCGAAGTGGTGGAGGCTGCCTCGCTAAATATTTTTAAGACGCGGGTTGATGGGTTTTTGATAAGAGGGGGGATTAAGGGTTATGGGGAGAGGGCGGGAAAGTGGAACTGAGCCACGACAGATCAGCCATGATCTTATTGAATGGCGGGGCAGGCTCGAAGGGCTAGATGGCCTACTCCTGCTCCTATTTCTTATGTTCTTATACCTCTGTGCATGTGCAATTAAGGGCTGTAAGGTACAGTGCTATCAGAAGAAATACAATTATGCATTCCAAAATTCAATGGTTCCCTTGGTGTCAATTGGTATGGTGTCTCCATAGGGAGCATGGCACTGAGGGATGCCATCCAGTCCTCATTTTTATCCACATTGACAGGATTTGGTGAGTGCTTGTCTATGCTTATGTAATAGTTATTCTGACTGCCATATGCTTTCCCTAGGCTTTATGAACAACAAAACAGTTTTCATACAAACTCAGCAATTTACTATCACTTTCGTTCCACAGACAACTCTGCAATTATTCTTTGCAAAAATGCACTTTTGTCAAGCTCTCTATATGAATTCTGGTTGTAAGCAGATATGATTCATTTGACTGCAGTATCTTGCCTTAAATCTGTCTTTTATGTACTAGATACTGGAGCAAAAGGAAGATTCAAAAACTGAGTACAATCAGGATTTAAAAACAAAATTGGGATGAAATAAAGAATTGGATAAAAGGAAGCAGTAAGGGTGCATCTGCTCAAAGATATTTGATATGTGAATTATCAAGTGTTTACTTAAGTGGCTAGGAGGTTGAACAATGGCATAGAAAACAAAACTGTAGGTGATGGTTCATAGTTGGCAAATAAGAAAATAAGTTGCTCCCATATCCTAAAAGCCTGGCTCACATGGTTGTCTAGATAGAATATCAAAGGAGAGAAACAGTACTTCCATGGAAGCATAACTGAATACAGAAGAGTAGCAGCTACTCCCTTGCCAACTTGGCTGAAAAAAAACAAGCTCTCGCAAAAACAAGTTGGGTATTGAAAGTTACTGTTTATAAAACAGAAAAGAAATGGTACTCTAAACTGAATAAAGATTTTTTTCTCCCCAAACTGAAAGAGAATGTATGGATATTAACTAAATGCTGGATTTAATTTATAAATTATATAACATTTGATGTTGTTTGGGAAAGGAGCAATTCAGTTCAGGGACATGGATAGTTGGGAACAGGGATCAACTTCATAAATGTGTAGTTGTATAGCTATTGTAGTAGTCAGCTGTAGAGTATTGTAGTTGTCTGTTTCTTTTAACAGAACATTCTTTATTAAATGACAAGACTATGCTGTTCCTCAGTTTGCAGATCTTTCCTAAATTATACCAAATTGAAAATATACACCACTAAGAACACTTCTGGGTTTTGGGATACTTTCACTTTTAAATTCAACCGGGTTTAATATGTTATACTTTAAACAACTTATTTATGCCTTATCTACTCGTCCATTATAAGGTGACCAACTGGAAGCTTTTGCCCAGGGCACAAATGACAAAGGACACAAGGTAAGGGAGGACAGGCTCAGAGATTTTTTTTTACAAACACATGGTGGTGGTGGTGGTGGCCTGGAATGAACTGCCAAGGTGATTGAGGCAGATATATTAGCAACATTTATGACTTACCTGGATAGGCATATGAACAGGCATGGTACAGAGGGATACAGGTGGTTGGTCTAGGTAGGACAACACGATCGGTGCAGGCTTGGTGGGCTGAAGGGCCTATTCCTGTGCTGTACTGTTGAGTACAAGCTAACAGTTTAGCATTTCTTTCCAAGCACCCATTAAAAGGATACCACAGCCCAGCTGTGATGATTTCATCAGTACCCTCTTTGGTCCTGGCTGCTGCCTACTCAGCACTTCAAATGATATCACAGAGCAACATATTCAAACTATGCAGGCTCAGAGCATGCATGGCATTGACAAGAAATGCAGCCATATTCCATCATAGTATGTGATGTTCCCACAACACATCTGATTCTTCTCTCCAGCTTGCAGCTCACATTCCAGCAGCATATTTGATGAAGTTCAATCATATGATGTTTTTAAAAATATTTAAAGCCTAATATATTTCAAATACTTCTCTGCAGAGGTGGAGTTCAGAAAAGATATGATCCCAAAATCAGAATTCTGCCAAACAAATTCCTCATCCCAGAAACAGCTGGGTGACAGTGGAAAGTAGCATGAGTTAAGAGGGACAGCCTTGTTATGGGCATATAGGACATCTTTTATAACTTTGGTAAGAACAGTTTCAGTATTTTGGTTGGAACAGATGTCAGATTCAGAGGAACACAACATGGAATTCCAGAAATATGGGCATGGGTTTAGGAATGAATTTAAGGACTTGGAAAGAGTTTAGGTATGGGGGCTTGCAAATGCACTGGGCTCTAGGGCTGTTTTGAGGAGAAGGATGATGACAGCAAAGTTGGGGCAAGAGGAATAGTTGTACTTCAAGAGGAGGACAGTTGTTAAGAATATCAGCTAACACGAGGAAGAAGAAAAGAAGTCAGATGGTCAGCAGGAATAGGGGTATGGAAGCAGGAGCTGGCTCTCATGTACAAGATGCATTAAAGAGGGCATGAGGGGGAGGCAAAGAAAATTTAACAGTAGATACAGTACTTCAAATCTAGCCAAAATTCAGTGAAGTCAAAAACCACTAAGCTGGCCATGCAAGAATTTTAAGTGCTATGAGCAAGTGAAAACATGAACACGACCCATCACTCAATACATCAGCTGTGATCATAATGTTAATCCTATATTCTTGCCTACTCACAATAACCTTTCACTCCCTCAATCAAGAATCTACCTTAAATTAAAAGATTCTGCTCCCACTGAGTTCCGGAGTCTCAGGAAAATGTCTCATCTTGGGTTTCATTTTTAAAGTGACCTCTACTTATAGGTTCTCTGACAAGATAAGCATCTTCTCCACATCCATCCTGTCGTGACCACTCAGGACCTTAGATTTCAATCAAGTTCTTTCTTACTTGAAACTCTAAAGTGGATATAAAACTAACCTCCCCAATCTTTCCTCAAAAAGACAACCTGCCCACTCCTGACACTACTCCAGTAAACCTTCTCTAAACTGATTCTAACGCAATTATATTCTTCCTTACAAGACCAACATTCCAAATGTGGTTGCACCAATATACCCTGTACAGGTGAAACACAACCTCTACTTTTGTAACCAATTTCCCTCGCAATAAATTATAACATTCCTAACTATCTGCTGTATCTGTATACTAATCTTGTGATTCATGGTCAAGAACATAAGAACATAAGAACATAAGAACATAAGAACATAAGAACATAAGAACATAAGAACATAAGAACATAAGAACATAAGAACATAAGAACATAAGAACATAAGAGGAGTAGGCCATCTAGCCCTTCGAGCCTGCCCCGCCATTCAATAAGATCATGGCTGATCTGTCGCGGCTCAGTTCCACTTTCCCGCCCTCTCCCCATAACCCTTAATCCCCTCTCTTATCAAAAACCCATCAACCCGCGTCTTAAAAATATTTAGCGAGGCAGCCCCCACCACTTCAACGGGCAGAGAATTCCAGAGATTCACCACCCTTTGAGTGAAGAAGTTCCTCCTCAACTCTGTTCTAACGCCCCCCCCCCCCCCCCCCCCCCTCTTTATCTTGAGGCTGTGCCCCCTAGTCCTACTGTCTTTTGAGCGGGAAGAGTCTCTCCACCTCTATCCTATCCATCCCATTCATCATCTTATACGTCTCAATGAGATCTCCCCTCATTCTTCTAAACTCTAACGAGTACAAGCCTAGTTTATTCAGCCTCTCCTCATAGCTCAACCCCCTCAACTCCGGTATCAGCCTAGTAAACCTCCTCTGCACTCCCTCCAAGGCCAAAATATCTTTGCGCAGGTGTGGCACCCAAAACTGCACACAGTACTCCAGCTGCGGCCTCACCAATGCCCTATACAGCTGCAGCAAGACCTCCCTACTTTTATATTCAATCCCCCTCGCTATGAAGGCCAGCATCCCATTCGCCTTCCTGACCACCTGCAAGCTGGGTTTTGGCGACTCACGCACAAGGACCCCGAGGTCCCTCTGCACCGTCGCCTGCTGCAGTTTTTCGCCACGTAAGTAATAGTCCTTCCTACCATTACTCCTACCAAAGTGGACCACCTCACACTTGCCAACATTAAATTCCATTTGCCATTTCCTGGCCCATTCGCCCAGCCTATCTAGATCCTTCTGCAGACTCTCCACACCCTCCGCACAATTTGCCGTTCCCCCAATCTTGGTGTCATCAGCAAATTTCGACACCCTACACTCGGTTCCCTCCTCCAGATCATCTATATAAATGGTAAAAAGCTGAGGCCCCAGCACCGACCCCTGAAGCACTCCACTAGTCACCATCCGCCAATCCGAATAGCAGCCGTTGACCCCCACTCTCTGCCTCCTATTTGACAACCAATCCTCTATCCACGCTAACACCCTACCCCCAACTCCATGTCCCTCGACCTTCTGCAATAACCTCTTGAGGTACTTTGTCAAACACCTTCTGAAAATCAAGAAAGACCACATCCACCAGCTCTCCTCTATCCACCGCCCTAGACACATCCTCATAGAACTCCAGTAAATTTGTCAGACACGACTTCCCTTTAATGAAACCATGCTGCGTCTGCTCTATCAAGCAATTCCCTTCAAGATGCCTCGCAATTTCCTCCTTAATGACAGATTCTAACATTTTACCTACCACAGACGTTAAACTAACCGGCCTATAATTCCCCGCCTTTTGCCTGACACCAGATCCTTCTGCAGTTCAGAGCTTTCTGCCAAAATAGACAATTTCACTTTCTCATTATATCTATCATATGCCAGAATTCTGCCCACTCTCATAACCCATGTCCCTTTGTAACCTCCTTACACCCTCTTCATTATGTTCTTACCCACAAAGATGTGTCATCCAAGTCATTTATATCAATTGTAAAAAGGTTGAGGCCTCAGCAATGATTCCTGTCAACCGGAAAAAGACCCTTTAAGTGTTTCCTGTTAGCTAGCCAATCTTCAATCCACTCTAATCTGTTAGCCTCTACATCCTTAGCTTTTATTTATGCAATAACCTTTGGTGTGGTACCTTCCCTATGACAGATGTTGGACTAACTGGTCTAGTTTCCTTCCTTGTCTCCCTCCTTTGAATAAAGTTACATTTGATGTCTTCCAATCTAACAGAACTGTTTTTGCATCTAATGAATTGTGGAAAATTTATCAACTCATTAGCCACTTCCTTCAAAACCTTAGGACGCAGTTGATCCATTCCGGTGGATTTCTCATTCCACTGACCCAATAATTTGGTCACTATCACTTCCCTGGTGACTGTAAATCTCTCACTTTGCACAGCTGCTATTTATTGAGCAGGGCTACTGGGAAAATGGACAAGAGTGAAACTAATTGGATAGCTGCTTCAAAGAGCTGGCATAGGTTTGCTGGCCAAGTGGTCTCCTTCTGCATTGCAACATTCTATGATTCTGTGGCTGCAAGTTTCAAAAAGCCAAATAGGGCTGGCCACACCACAGGATTTAAACATTAGCTATGAGAGCCTCTTGCTAATGTTGCACTACTAATGTGCTGTACCTCACTAGTGAATTCCTGTCAGGTGCCTCTGACATCAACATGTTTTAGCACCCACATTGCAAGGAGCTATCTTTACAGCCATAAAATGCAAACAGCAAAATTAGTTTCAACAGACAATCCAATTGTTGAATCCAACAAGTCTAAACTGCTTTTAAACCCAAACCATTAAATATTTGCCTGGCTAAGTAAACAAAATTTTAGTAAACCTCAAAAACTTTCTAACAAGTGGATACATAATGCTAATAGCACTACTGCATATAATAATGGGAACCACACAATAGAAAGGACCAAAGCAGAAACAGATTCACCAGAAAAACACAAGACACCATAACTACTTCCACTCAGCTTTTTGATACATCTATGTCCAGCCTCAGCCTACAATTTGCATATTTCATTTCCTACACCAGACTTATGGTATCCAAGACTATCAACACTAATTGGCATCAAATTAACATTTGGTTAGAGACTTTGGATTTTTAGCTGCAGTTGATTCAGGCATGGAGAACAGATGGTAGTATATGACTTCTAAGTTGTCAAACCAGTATCCTATGTTGCCTAGAGACAAGACACCGAAACAGCCAGTCAAATGAAGCCTAGTTTAAAATAAAACTGATAGGATGAGATTGACAACAAACCTCAAATACCTCTCCTTTGAGAAAAGAGCCCAAAACAGCCAATATTTCTTGATAACTACAATCTCAGCCTGATGCAAAAATATATAATCACATCTTCAAAAATGGCAACTATGATTTGTAATAACTAGATACCATGTAAATGAAGCATTATGCAAAATAACATTTTGCTTTTCAAAACTAACCCTCTAGAAATGAAGACTTTTTTTAAAAATTAGTTATTAACCCACCTTGCAACTTGGTAATCTACACCATTTAGGCATTTGATTTCCAGAAATATATAGCCTCTATTCTTCCTACCAAAATTACTCACTTTCCTATTTGACATTCCTGTCAATTACACACCCAATTTTCCGGCATTTTTATAGTTCTCCCACCACCTGATACCAATTTTGAAATCCTGATTTCCCACATCAAATTATGTAAATGGCAGACAGTGATCCAACAGCTATCCTCTTAATACCACTAGCCAATCTGAGCAACCACCTTTAATCTATGCTGTTTTCTAACTACATTATGCTACTTGCCCCAACTCCACATTGCTGCAAAAGCAAAATACAGTAAATCAAAATGAAAAATAGAAAATGCTGCAAATACTCCAAATCAGAAAACTCTTGAGAAATAAAGTTAATGCTTCAATGACCAACTGATGTTAACTGTTGCTCCGCAGGTTCTGCTTCACTTGTTGAGCATTTCTGACATTATTCCACTTCTGATCTTAGCCACGAATGTATTATGTAGAACCTCAAAGTATATCTAAAGGTCTAACTTTGCATTACTTCAAAGAATTCAACATTTCAAGCATGATTTTACTTCACTATCTGCACTGGCCATTATATTTTCAGTTCCTAAATGTTTTCTATCACATCTTTCAGCGAGGGTTCAATTATCTTTCCCATCACTGATATTAAGCCAACTGTACTTCCATCATCTTTTTATCTATTAGAAGCATACTGAATTCATTAAACCTCTAGCACCATTACTCCCCTATGCGAAGAATAGCATTAGAATAAAATCAAAAATTGCAGGCAATACTTCGGTCAGGCAGCATACAGTTAATATTTCAAACCAAGGACCTTTCATCAGATTTAGTCCAGGCACAAATACTTGAAACTGAAACTGTTACAAGTTCACTTTCTTTGCTGTTCTCCAACAGAAGGCAAAGTTTAAGAGTTTAACACAATTGGTTTGAAACACCTGTGGGTTAAGTGGACTATGTTTATGTTTCATTGACTTATTCTGGCTTCTGCACAACTTTAATTCTCAAAGCTCAATTAGCAGTTCCTAGACAGACTACTCCATGTCTTAAAAATATGATATTTTCACAAATTCAAGAATTGATGACTTGCAGCCTAGTAAGAGACTTGAACTGTAATATACAGTATTGTTTCAAAATCATCATACTGTTGCCCAAACCTGCTTACTCAGGCTCAAGGCACCAAGGTTCAAATTTAGGTTAGCGTCACAAGATGCACTGCTTAACCAGCATATTCCGGCTAGCTGGATAAGTAAAAGGATAGCAAACTTATAGTTTGATTGCCCACAAATCCAAAAGGTATAATACTGTAATTCTCTGGAGATTTATTAGTATTATGACTTCACTTTCACCAACCTCAACGCTTGTGGCTGCAATCTTACTTTGATATTATTGCAAGCTGAATCTGCCTTATCAGCAACAGAAATGACAACGGTAAGGGATGGGATCTAAACACAGCAAAAACAAATGTTTAATGAACTATACATGTTTATTTAAATAGGAAATAAAAAATTAGTTGAGATTATAACAAATAATGGCACTTTGAATTGATTTTAACATTGTGGCTGCAAAAAAATAGTGTAAAATGTAAAAGGGATGAGAGAAGGGCTCATTTAAGAGAATTGTGCATAGTACTAGCTTTAAAAGCAATAACACATTTCTACCCCAAGACAGAGAGTCAAGTGTGCAAAATGCTGCATTCCTGCAGAAAAACAAAAAAGCTCAATTAGTTCAACATGTTGGCATCCTGTTCTGGAGGTGCCTTAACAACACTTTCACCAAGTTTCATTCTATCAAAGTAAATAACTCTTGCTTTAAGTACACTGGCCCATTATAAAATGAAAAATTATCAAATTTTCCCCTCAAAAGTCTTCATCCCAATGCTGACATATGAATTTTAGAAAGAACCTCAGTGGTTGGCAAATTAGGTTTGAGAATCTAGTTTCTTAATGTTACTGTATAGGAACCAAAACCTATTAACCCAAATTTCAACCTTTCCTGGGATTTCATGCAGAAGATTTCATTGCACCTGGGTATTTAATGCCAATTAACAATTTTCATTTGTAATTTTATTCCGACCTCAGGTTAAGTGAGATAAAGCTCACTTTTTAATAAGAAAATCCTATCAAGAGTTAAGGGCAAAACTACGAAGACTGTAAAAAAGAATTTAACTAGCAATCCTAGAATTGTGCACACCAATTGTTGTGGGTTTTAATCACAACTTTTTCACAGTAGAAAATATTGAAGTGATTACTGTACATCTAGGATTCCTGGATAGACCTATAATAGTGGGGGTTCAGATGCAACTGCTATGAATATTAGTTATGCAACAGATACAAAATGTAAAAAAAAACAGGGATTTTTTTAGCCATTCGATGTGAAGATATGCTAGTAATTTGAAGCACATGAAAAGACAGTACCAAAAGTCCTTAAAGAAGCAGTTAAATCAATCATTTGAAGCGTTATTTCTATACTTCTAGATACAGTTTAAAAGTTTGTCTCATTAACAACCAGCCTTGCCAAAGACTGCCCAGAAAAACTATTAGTCACAAAATTCACTAAATCATTATGCATATCCAAGTTACTTCTTCATTGCTGCAGATTTCTTGGTACAACTAATAGCCCCAAGCTCCAACAAATGAAGGAAAAGTTTTAGTTATACTATCTAAAATTTACGTGATGTCGATGTTGCTGGCAATACCATCAATTACTGCCCATGCCCTGTTGCCCTCCAGAAGGTCATGAGGAGCTACCTTCATGAACTGCTGCAGTCCCTTTGGTTTACATACATCTACAGTGCTGTTAAAGGAATTCCAAGGTTTTGACCCAACATAAAAGAACGGTGTTATACTCCCAAGTCAGGTTTGTGTGTCTTGGACGGTAACTTCCAGGTGGTGATGCTCCCAGGAATCTGCTGCCCTTGTCTTTCTAGCCAGCAGTGGTCGGGGTTTAGACTGGGCTGCCTAAGGAATCTTTGAGAAACTGCAGTCCATCTTGTAGAAAGCACACATAGCTACCATGCTTTCAGTGATGGAGTGATTGAATGTTGGTGGAAGGGTTAACAAGATGTTTGCCTTGTCCTGGATGGTGTAGCTGCATTCCAGGTAAGGGAAGAGTATTCTATCATCTTGACTGGTGCCTTGCAGATAAGATTTGGAGTCAAGAAGAAAGTTACACAATTCCTAACCTTTGACTTGTGCTTATAGCCACAGTGTTTAAGTTCAGTTGTTTACAGTCATGGTAACCCCCAGGATAATGTAAGGGGACTGTCAGCCTATACCTAGCTACTACCCATGACATGGACTGCTTCAGTTTCAGCAGTTGCAATGGTGCTGAAAAATCAGCAGCAAACATTCCCAATTATGTTTATAGGATGATAACACTATCCTGAGAAATTTCTGCAGTGGCATCCAGAAGCTAAGATGATCAACAACTACAATCATCTTCCTTCATGACAGGTATGACTCCAGCCAGTGGAGGGTCTCTGTCTTCTCTTGCAGGATCAAGATTGCCAGGTTTGCTGTTATCTGTTGCCATGGACATTGCGGGGTAGTCTGTCCAGTTTCATTTATTTTGGTTTTTTGTACCAGATGGATACAACCGAGTGGCTTGCTATGGCACTGCAGAAAGTCACCCACATTGCTTTGGGCTTCAAGTCACATGTAGGCCAGGCAGGTTTCCTTCCGTAAAATACATTAATGATCCAGATGGACTTTTACAAGAATGATTTGTGGTCATTAGTCTAATTTCAGATGTTCTACTGAATTTAAATTCCACCATCTGCCACAGTGGGATTTAAACCCAGATCCTCAGACCTGGTGTCTCAATTACTAGTCCAACAATACCACTGTGCCACCTCCTTCTCCTAAAGGGGAAGATACTTCTTTCCTCCACCACAGAAAAGTTTTCCTCAACTTACTTTCTTTTCATTCTTGCAGAATTCAAGAAATTTTTCATTTGCTTATGCAACAAAATCCATCCAAAGTCAACTGAGTACAAACTGAAAGTGCTATAAATACAAAGATTGTGAAAACAGAAATGGGTGGATGGATGAAAAGTTCATTTGCAAACACTTATCTTTCACTCAATATAAGTTTAAATTCTGATTTTATTTTAAAAGTTTGATGACAATGCCACTATCTCAATCCAGTGTCTCAAACTCTAATAAGCGACTTATGAAATTTCCATAAATATCACAAGCTGTGAAACACTGCTAGAGTGGGTTATGTCTGGAGACAGCACTTTGAAATATTAATAATGCTGGTGGGGCAAAGAACAAAATAATATATCAGCTCCAATTGGATTCTCAGAACAACCTGGTAACAATACTGAAGTAAACAGAGCAACTCTAATATATAAAGTGTTTGATCCAGACAATACTACAACTACTGGAATTTGAAATTACAAAAATAGAACTTCACAACTCTAGGATTTTCAAATTTGAGGGGAGTGGCAGCAGGATTTTGTTTCTAAGGGAGATTGACTATTTTAATACTTGGTACAAAAATACAAATAAAAGCCTGAGCTTTCAAATACAAAAAAATCCCACCTGTTCAAAAATCAGTCATCAAAACTCCCAATTTTCAAATGTTTACCTTTGTCAGTGCAGTAAACACCAACTGTCAAAGGCTTTTTACTTTTCAGTCTCAGTCTCAGTCTCTTAACAGCCCTTAAACAGCCGTGCAGATTATTCCATGGATGCTGATAAGCCACTTATACCACAAGACAGCTTTCATTGAACAAAGCTGAACAGTTTCATAAAACTACAAATGTGCCATATTGCAGCACTGACTCCAGCTTTGTTTTTAAAAACTAGCCTAGATCCAGTGGCACATCTTTGTTTTTTTTGTGCAAATCAGCTCTTTTATATAGTAAGATAAATCTTTAACCTATTCTCTGGGCACACTAGATAAATCAAAAATACTGGTCAACAGGGAGTAACTTATTCCCACACATGACAAGGTGCAGTATATCTATGCACAATAACCAACTGACCCAATAATTTAAGAATTAAGAACAACTTTCATTTTTTTTAAAGAATGCATTATCTGAAGTGATCAGCCAAGAAGAAAAATTGAGCAAAGTTAGGAGAGTGCCAGATAAATTTAAGTATTTGGGATGCAACTAAACAGCAAAAATCACACCAAATCAACCCCCATCCCTGTCACGTCTGCACCTGGATGTCTGTGCCCATCGAGCACTGAAGCATTCTTACTCCCATCAACATAGCTACCACAAATCACCCATCAGCTCTAGTAATCTGCTCAACTGGTTTGCAAACTCCACTTCAAGTCTTACTTCTTGTTCCTGATGTTCCCCAAAATAATGCTTACCTTTATCACCTCAAATCTAAGAGCTATAGGCAGGAGTGCAAGTGCAGTTTGCCCAATTGCCTGTTGTGTTGGGGTGGTCAAACGTGACCAGGCAATAGGGCAAATTACTCATCCTGATAGCAACTGAGGTTTTCCAATTTCCTCAACTACTTTGATCCTCAAAACTGGTCACCCTACTCCAAGCAGCTCAATGCTAAAACTGTTCAGAAGTTTATCCATGAACAATTTAACCCTTCCCATCCATCTTCTATTTCAACTGACCTAAAAACACTAGTTTCTCTATCTCTTCCAGCCACTGCCATAAGAACCATTCGCTTTCTGACTTCTTTCCAACCTAGCTCCTGACTACTTCACCCAATATATAGCAACAGTTGCCTAGGAAGGGAAGAGTCTCCCTCCAAACCTAAAACCTCTAATCCATGACACATTCATTTCATGAATGCTACTGCAATTCTCCAGTCTCCTATACTTGGAATTCCTCCCCAAGCCAAACAACTTGCCATATTGCTTCCAATCTTCAAAGATTTAAAAATGTGAATATTCTTGTTATACAAAATTATTTCTTGCAACCTTCCACCCTTTCATCCATTTATACAGTATTAATTATGAACAAGTTCAACAAAGAGCTATTCAAACTATTCCACCAAGTGCATCCACAAAATCCTACAAATCTAGCAAGTGAAATTAATTTCAAAAAAATCAATACTAACTATTTTGTGAACCAATACATCAAAAATTCCTCTAAACATTCTGCACCCATTAACTCACCTCCTGGCTCCCAGACTTGTCTACCAGACAAGTCAAGATGTGATGGAATACTCCTTTTGCCTGGATGAATGATCCAACAACACTCGGTACCATCTAGAGCAATGCCTACTTGAGCAGCATCCCAAATATTCTCTCCCTCTAATGCACAGTGGCAGCGGTGTGCAGTTTATAAAATGCACTGCAGCAATTCTCCAAGAGCACCTTTCAAACCCATGACCACCACCACTCTGGACAAAGGAACACCACCTGCAAGTTTACCTCAAAGTCACAAGTCACCTTGGCTTGGAACTATATTACTGTTCCTTCAGCATAGCTAGGTTAAAATTCTGAACACCCTGCCTAACCACCTTGTATCTACACCAGACTGCTGCAGTTCCAGGCTCATCATCTTAAAGAGCCATTAAGTATGGGCAACAAATGCTGAGAGAACATCTGATTATTATAGAATGCATGTCACCCACAAATACCTCACTTACACTGACCAAGCACTAGCACCTGCAGAGCAATGTCAACAGATCATCTCCATGAGATAGGGAGCAAATCAGCCATTTGGCCTGCACCAACAATCCCACCCAGGTCCTATCCCCATTACCACCCCATATTTACCCTGCTAGTATCAGAGGGACTAAGAGGCAATTTTTCTCAGCCAATCAACTTAATCCACATGGAGACTTGGAATTTTGATACATGGATCTGGAGTCAGCTATTATGAGTTAAGGATCAAACACCACTAAACTGGCCGACACCCAACTGTAACAACCATATCATTAGGAATTAAGTCCACATAAGCATTTGAAAGTGTGTAGTAAATGTCAAGGACATCAATAACCACATCTGCCAAAGTTATGCAAAATGTTCTACAGGTGGTTACTAATTAGTATTAGCCTTGTACTTTTTTGCTTCGATTTTGAACTCGAACATTGAGAGCAGTTAGCAGCACCATTTGGCATCAGATTTGAGCCATCATTCCAAATCTTATTAATACGCCTCACTCGCGTCGCAGGAAAAGAAAGGCATCATACCAAAAACGTGTTGGAATTCATTCGAAATAACACTTAAGTGGACGACTCTGGACCAGGACCAATAACTACCGGAGATTCGAGGCCAAAGTAAATGCTAACAAAACGAAATAAAAGAAACGCGAACGTTGGTACTCCCCGATTGGATCTGTACAAGATTTGTTTTGCACGAGGTCAAACTGAAATCACAATCAGCTAAAAAGGTGGCGACACCAAAACTTCCGTGGAATGGGATGAGCTTCACACATCCAGCAACTAAACACATCTTGCAAGTTAAAACCGTCCCTTCGGCCCACCGTTAAGAGGGAGGCATCTTGCTCTTGGCTCATGTGAAAGGTGGCCGTGGATGGTAACGTTCTGCCCTTGCGCCCAACCCCCGACTAAAAATGTCCTTTTTGTATGTTTGCATTGGATGATCTGCGGGTTATATAATCCTAGCCACCTCCCCCCCCCTTATCCAACGAAACGTGCAACCGGAGTGCTGGAAGATGATGATCTCGGTGGGAGGTGAAGCAGCAGTGAGCCACAGGCCGGTAAAAGGACGCCAACCTTCGGTGAGGGACGGTTCAGAGTGCAGAGCTGCCGCAAAATAGCAATAAATATTGAACTTTCTTCTTTAAAAAACTCAACACGTGATACTTCCCCAACACATGGGCGGTGAGAGGAACCTGATAGGGGTGTGCGGATCTTGCCTGCTCCCACCCTCACAAAGAAGCTGACAGCCCAACATTGCAGGCCGATTGACTTCCAGCCGCCAATGTCGGGAGGACGCGGTACCTACCAAAACCCATTCTCCACCAATTCATCTTACTTCCGCTGATTCTCTTTCCTCCCTACCCACCCCCAGCCTCCTCAAACACAAGGGGTTTGTTTACACACCGACCGCAAGAGGATTAGGTTAAAAAGGAAAAAAGTCGAAACACTGAAAATCCCGATGGCAGGAATGCGCGGCAGGGGCCGTTCGTCCTGACATCTTGCCGTCCCTGCTGTTTATTTCAAATGGAAAAGTATAAATGGTTTTTTTTATTTCATTTCAAATCCTTAACGTCCGAATTTTAAACCTTGATTCTCAAAAAAAGCTGTCCTCGTAGTTCCAAACTCACCGGCTCTCCGTCTCGGAGAGCGGCTGAGACCAAGGCGCATCTCCCCGGATCTCTCTGCCGCCTTCAACAGCATCTTTTCCCAAAGCGCCCAGATACATCAGCTCCGGGAGCGGCTCTCCAGTCCGAGTGAAACTACCTCACTGAGCATGCGCGAAGGGACAGATCACTCCGCGCCGAACCCCCGCCTTCTCCCGCAGAGCGCCTGCGCGGTAACATTTCACGCAGGGGGCCCTTCCCCCCCCTCCACGCCAGCAGTTTCCTCACGCGCGCGGCGCTATTCAAATAATTCCAAACGAACTTTTTTTTAAACGGACGCAACGACGAAGAGGAGGAGGGGAAAGCGGGCGGATTCCTCCCGCCAAGCGATCCCGGCAACACGACTGAACGTAAGGGATAAATTCGACAGAGGAGTTGTTTACCTTCAGTGGTGGTCGTGGTATCGTCTTCAACGTCGCCGCCACCGCGACGACAAATCTGTGACCCTCTCCACTCGCTGCCTGCCGCCATCTTTGACAGTTTAAATCGGGCCAGTTGACTGACGTCAAAAGCTGACGGCGGCTCTTTTATCAGCGCTGCTCTGCCCGGGGCGGGGGGCGGGGGGGGCGCGGAGAGGCCTGGAAGCGTGGCGCCACATGGTCTTAACGCCCGATCACTTCACCGTTTCATTCCAGATTTCGCTCAACAAGAGAGGGTGGAAAAAAAAGACAAAAAAAACCACCGCAAAAAAGATCAGTTTTTCGACATCGATCGGAGGAGCCGATAATAGAAATGTGAATTTATTTGACAAAGAATGCAATTTATTCTTAACCCTAACAGTATTTAGGGGCCTTTAAGATAGGTAATTTTAATGAACGTGGGTCTCAGTGGATGGCTGCTGGCCGGTGTGCTGGAAAGTGCAATGCTTTAAACACAGCTAAACAGCATCTATACATTTTTCCACTACATGGAAGTTAAGTTCTCTTGCCATGTCAATCGTAATAGAAAGAAGATGCGAAACTGAAATGTTCTGATTTTATCGAAAAGTAACCACTCAAAATTCAATCGCCTTTGTTTAAAGGAAACCAGTGTTTTCGTCCAAATTACAATATCGAATAGGAAAACGTGCCACTTTCATGTGACATCCAGAGCTGCTACGTCCCAGAAATAACTATTTCTGAAGAGGCACATTGTACACTAATTTAAAAATACAACCGCTTTTGTTTTTACATTGGTGTAGCATAAAAAAGTAGGTCACACTTTAAGTCAGAATCTATCTCATTTCAAATGAAGAGAATTTGTAAAAGCAAAATACTGCGGATGTTATAAGTCTAACGTAAAAGCAGAAAATGTTTGCTCAGCAAGTCTATCTGTGGAGGCTGAAAAAGTTATCACTTTAGGTCAATGACCTTCAGTAGCATTAGAAGGCGTTAGAGATGTAACCAGTTTTAAGCAAGTACGGAGCCAAGGAAAAGACCTGGCTGGGGGGGGGGGGGGGGGGTGGCGCGGGGCTGAGAATAGTGTAAGTCCACGAGGTCTGATAGGTGTACAACAACAAGGATGAAAGGGCGAGTAGAGATGGTTGTGGAACAAGTAAGGAAACAAAATCGAAATAGCATAATCACCAATAACGACTAATCAGAGATAAAAAGGAGACAGAGGTAACAAACTGAAATTGGTGAAATCAATGTTGAGGCCAGAAGGCTGTATAGTGAGTGTCCAATTGAAAGATGCTGTTCCTCAAACTAATGTTGAGCTTCACCAGAAGGGTGTTGGATGTCAAGCACAGGAGCTGATATCATTCTCACCCTGACGTCTAAATATTTCCAGCATTTTCTGTCCAGGTCCCATCAATACAGAGACAGGAGAAATTATCATGGGGAATGAGGAAATGGCAGAGACAGTAAACAGACATTTTGTGCCTGTCTTCAAAATAGTAATCAGAAGTTTCTGTAGGTTCTGTAAGTCAACCTGGTGTTTTTGGAAGCCAAAATACATGTTTAGGCATATACTCAGCAAATAAATTAGCACCCGCCACACCTACTACATTTTTCAGCTAATAAATGTGTATTTAGGGCTATATTCACATTAGGAGCCAGCCTCAATTTTGCAACTCCGAAATAGTTAGGGTTATACTTGCCTTGTAAGTTGTGTATGGAATCAAGCAGGTGATATGGACCTTGTTGCCACAATGCAGGGAGCTTAAGACATGCCCACACAGTGCATAGCAAACGACAAATAGAAATTTTTCCATATTTCAAAATGAAGACGATCAACGCTGGTCATAAACACTGGTAATTCACATTTAATATTTCATGCATATTCTTGGAAACATTTTTTAAAGCTTCAAAAGTCAACTTACACACTGTGATCTGTGATATTTAGCAAAAATAGATGGTAATCAAGGGTCTAATGAAAGTGAGGAACATAACGTAATTAATATCAGCAGTGAAAATGTATTGGAGAAACTAAAGGTACCAAAAGCTGACATCACCAGAACCTTACTAGCCTATCATCCTAGGGTTTTAAAAGAGATAGCCACAGTGACAGTGGTCGCACTGGTTATGATTTTCCAAATCATTTAAATCATAACCAGCAGATTCAAGAACGGTCCCAGTAGATTAGGTTAGCAAACATCTCTCTGTTACTCTGCTATTTAAGAAAGGAAGGAGAGAGAAAACAGTGAACTACAGGCCAATTAACCTGACATCAGTCAATGGGAAATGCTGGCATAACTATAATTAAGGATGACAACAATGTATTTAGAAAATTATAGTACGATCAGACAAAGCCAACTTTTTTTATTCATTCATGGAAGACCAAAGGATGTAGTCTTCACTGGCTAGACCAACACATGTTGCCCATCTCTAATTGACCTTCAGAAGATGGTACTGAGCTGCCTTCTTGAACCATTGCAGTTCATGTGGCGTAAGCACCCTCACAGTACTATTAGGGAGGAAGGTTCAGGACTTTGGCCCAGTGGCAGTAAAGGAACTGCAAATATATTTTCAAGTCAAGATGGTGATAGCTTGGAACAGAACTTCCAGGTGGTGGTGTTCTCATGTATCTGCTGCCCTTGTTCTTCTGGCGGCCTAGGGTTTGGAATTTGCCATCGAAGGAGTCTTGGTGAGTTTCTGCAGTGCAACTTGTAAATGGTACACACTGCTGCTACTATGCATTGGTGGCGGAGGAAGTGGATATTTGTGGATGGGATGTCAATGAAGCGGACTGCTTTGTCTTGGATGGTGAATGTTGTTGGAGCTGCACTCATTCATGCAAGGGAAAAGTATTCCATCACACTCCTGATTTGTGCCTTGTAGATTGTGGATACGCTTTTGGAGTCAGGAGGTAAGTTACTTGCCACAGGATTCCTAGCCTCTGACCTGCTTTTGTAGCCACATTATTTATATGGCTAGTCCACTTAAGTTTCTGGTCAATGGTAACCCACAAGATGTTGAAAATGGGGGATAATGGAAGTACCATTGAATGTCAGTGGGTGAAATTTAGATCCTCTCTTATTTGAGAGGATCTTGGTCATTGTCTGGCACTTGTGTGGCCTGAATGTTACTTGCCATTTGTCAGCCAAACCTTGACAGTATCCTTGAGGATACTGAGGAGTATCCTCAGATACTCCTCCTGTATCTGAGGAGTCACAAATGGTGCTGAACATAAGAACATAAGAAATAGGAGCAGGAGTAGGCCATCTAGCCCCTCGAGCCTGCCCCGCCATTCAATAAGATCATGGCTGATCTGTCGTGTCTCAGTTCCACATTCCCGCCCTCTCCCCATAACCCCTAATCCCCTTGCCTATCAAAAACCTATCAACCTGCGTCTTAAAAATATTTGGCGAGGCAGCCTCCACCACTTCAATGGGCAGAGAATTCCAGAGATTCACCACCCTTTGAGTGAAGAAGTTCCTTCTCAACTCCGTTCTAAACCGCACCCCCCTTTATCTTGAGGCTGTGCCCTCTAGTCCTACTGTCCTTTCTGAGCGGGAAGAGCCTCTCCACCTCTATCCTATCCATCCCATTCATCATCTTATATGTCTCAATGAGATTTCCCCTCATTCTTCTAAACTCTAACGAGTACAAGCCTAGTTTATTCAGCCTCTCCTCATAGTCCAACCCCCTCAACTCCAGTATCAGCCTAGTAAACCTCCTCTGCACTCCCTCCAAGGCCAAAATATCCTTGCGTAAGTGCGGCGACTAAAACTGCACACAGTACTCCAGCTGCGGCTTCACCAGTGCCCTATACAGCTGCAGCAAGACCTCCCTACTTTTATATTCAATCCCCCTCGCTATGAAGGCCAGCATCCCATTTGCCTTCCTGACCACGTGCTGCACCTGCAGGCTGGGTTTTTGCAACTCATGCACAAGGACCCTGAGGTCCCTCTGCACCGTCGCATGCTGCAGTTTTTTGCCATGTAAGTAATAGTCCGTCCTACCATTCTTCCTACCAAAGTGGACAACCTCACATTTGCCAACAATAAATTCCATTTGCCAGCTCCTGGCCCATTCGCCCAGCCTATCTAGATCCTTCTGCAGACTCTCCACACCCTCCGCACAATTTGCCGTTCCACCAATCTTGGTGTCATCAGCAAATTTCGACACCCTACACTCGGTTCCCTCCTCCAGATCATCTATATAAATGGTAAATAGCTGAGGCCCCAGCACCGACCCCTGGGGCATACCGCTAGTCACCAACCGCCAATCCGAATAGCACCTATTGACCCCCACTCTCTGCCTCCTATTTGACAGCCAATCCTCTATCCACGCTAACACCCTACCCCTAACTCCATGCCCCCTGACCTTCTGTAATAACCTCTTGTGAGGCACCTTATCAAAAGCCTTCTGAAAATCACATAGTGCAATCATCAGCAAACATCCCCACTTCTGATGTTATGATGGAAGAAAGGTCTTTGATGAAGCAGCTGAAGAAGACTGGACCTAGGACACTACCTTGAGTACCTCCTGCAGTTTTACAGAAGGGAAATTGTGTTTGACAAATTCATTAGATGTTTTGAGGATATAATTAGTAAGTTAGATAAATAGATGTAATATACTTGGATTTCCAAAAGGTATTCAATAAGATGCCATTTAACATTTTTAGGGTCCCAGACCAGAACCCCAAAGTACATTATAAAGCCAGAATAGACTCCACAACAATCTTTCTATTTTGGCATAAATGTGAGGAAAGGATACTTCCAGGAATGATTTCATTCACACAGTATGGATCCTTTACAGTGGAACAAACTTTATTTAATAACACTGTTTAAATATAACTCCAACAATGAGGCATCTTAACCATTAACAAATGAACAATATTTTAAAATTATCATGGAATCCCTATAGTGCGGAAGAGGCCATTCGGTCCATTGAGTCTGTACTGACTCTCAACAGAGTATTTTACTCAAGCCCTCTCCCCCGCTTTATCCCTGTAATTTATCATGGTTAATCCCATCTAACCTACACATCTTGGGACTGTAAGAGGCAAGTTAGCATGTCCAATCCACCTAACCCGCACACCTTTGGAAGCAACTTTCTAGCTTCTGAATGTTCCAATTCCAAATAATGGTTCATGCATAAATCAAATCCACTTTCAAATAAATACAGCTAGCAAACCCAGACATACTTGCTTGCAGAGAGAGATAGAAGTTCAGAAGCCTGCAAAATCCTTCTAACTTCAACAGGCTTCAGTTGCAACTAACTACTTTTTGCAAAAGTTTTTTTTCTCTCTGCTGCAGATCCAGCTCTGCACATAAACCAAATCATCACAAGAGCCTTTCATCTGCTGTCTATTGAGAAATCCCAGGGGAACCTAAATAAATAAATGTCCATTCCTCAGCATGAAATAAACACTTGCAAAGCTGAAGTAAATTATTCTGCTCTCCTAAAATCTTCCCTCCAGTTATGAATTTTTAAATATTCTTCTTAAACATAATAAAACAATATATGTATGTCTATAATGTTGCAGTACTATAATCACAAAATGTTAATAGGTAAGGGCTAATGGAGTTGGGAGTTATATATTAACATGAATGAAAGATTGCTTAAGGGACAAGAATCAGAAAATAGAGATAAACGGGGAATTTTAAGTTGGCAGGCTGTAACTGGTGGACTGTCAAGAGCATCACTGTTAAAGCCTTAGATATTTACAGTCTATCTTAATTACTTAGACGAAGAGACAAAAGTAATGTATTTAAGTTTGCTGGTGATATAAAGTTAAGTTGGAATGTAAGCTTTGAGGAGGGCACCAAGAGCCTGCAAAGAGATGTAGACAGGTTAAGTGAGAGTGTCGGTGCCTTTTAGAAAATTGAATTTTTGAGTAAAATCAGCCCAAGGCTCTCTTCTTGAAACCAGCTTTGCATCCGTACCCTCACATTTCAAATGGCTTAACAGTAGCACTCTCATCTTTGAATCAGAATTGTGGGGTTTATTAATTCAATTGTGGGATGTGAGTTTTGTTGGGAAGGCCAGCAATTTTGCCTATCTATAATTATCCTTGAAAAGGTTGAAGTGAGCAGTGTCCTTGAATTGCTACAGTTTACAGTGGTAGGGGATGGGGATATGGCTAAGGTCTTGAATACCTTTTTTGTTTCTGTCTTCACGGAGGAGGACGTGAATAATTTGCCGGGTGTTAGAGATGGAAAGGTGGTAGGAATGGAGGGTCTTAACGACATTACTGTTACTAGAGAGGTGGTGCTCGACAGACTGGAGGGGCTGATTGTGGACAAGTCCCCAGGACCGGATGGAATGCATCCGAGGGTTCTGAAAGAAATGGCGGAGGTTATAGTGGATGCCTTGGTGGTTATTTTCCAGACGTCGCTGGATTCCGGGGAAGTGCCGGAAGATTGGAAAACGGCTAATGTTACGCCGTTGTTTAAGAAGGGTGCCAGGCAAAAGGCGGGGAATTATAGGCCGGTTAGTTTAACGTCTGTGGTAGGTAAAATGTTAGAATCCGTCATTAAGGAGGAAATTGCGAGGCATCTTGAAGGGAATTGCTTGATAGGGCGGACGCAACACGGTTTCATTAAAGGGAAGTCGTGTCTGACAAATTTACTGGAGTTCTATGAGGATGTGTCTAGGGCAGTGGATAGAGGAGAGCCGGTGGATGTGGTCTTTCTGGATTTTCAGAAGGCGTTTGACAAGGTACCTCACAAGAGGTTATTGCAGAAGGTCAGGGGACATGGAGTTGGGGGTAGGGTGTTAGCGTGGATAGAGGATTGGTTGTCAAATAGGAGGCAGAGAGTGGGGGTCAGTGGGTGCTATTCGGATTGGCGGTTGGTGACTAGTGGGGTGCCCCAGGGGTCGGTGCTGGGGCCTCAGCTATTTACCATTTATATAGATGATCTGGAGGAGGGAACCGAGTGCAGGGTGTCGAAATTTGCTGATGACACCAAGATTGGGGGAAAGGCAAATTGTGCGGAGGGTGTGGAGAGTCTGCAGAAGGATCTAGATAGGCTGGGCGAATGGGCCAGGAAATGGCAAATGGAATTTAATGTTGGCAAGTGTGAGGTGGTCCACTTTGGTAGGAAGAATGGTAGGAAGGACTATTACTTACGTGGCGAAAAACTGCAGCAGGCGACGGTGCAGAGGGACCTCGGGGTCCTTGTGCATGAGTCGCAAAAACCCAGCTTGCAGGTGCAGCAGGTGGTCAGGAAGGCGAATGGGATGCTGGCCTTCATAGCGAGGGGGATTGAATATAAAAGTAGGGAGGTCTTGCTGCAGCTGTATAGGGCATTGGTGAGGCCGCAGCTGGAGTACTGTGTGCAGTTTTGGGCGCCGCACCTGCGCAAGGATATTTTGGCCCTGGAGGGAGTGCAGAGGAGGTTTACTAGGCTGATACCGGAGTTGAGGGGATTGAGCTATGAGGAGAGGCTGAATAAACTAGGCTTGTACTCGTTAGAGTTTAGAAGAATGAGGGGAGATCTCATTGAGACGTATAAGATGATGAATGGGATGGATAGGATAGAGGTGGAGAGACTCTTCCCGCTCAAAAAAGACAGTAGGACTAGGGGGCACAGCCTCAAGATAAAGGGGAGGCGGTTTAGAACGGAGTTGAGGAGGAACTTCTTCACTCAAAGGGTGATGAATCTCTGGAATTCTCTGCCCGTTGAAGTGGTGGAGGCTGCCTCGCTAAATATTTTTAAGAAGCGGGTTGATGGGTTCTTGATAAGAGAGGGGATTAAGGGTTATGGGGAGCGGGCGGGAAAGTGGAACTGAGCCACAACAGATCAGCCATGATCTTATTGAATGGCGGGGCAGGCTCGAAGGGCTAGATGGCCTACTCCTGCTCCTATTTCTTATGTTCTTATGTTCTTATGTACATGGTATAGATACAACCGTGCTGTCAGGGGGGAGTTCCACGATTTTGAGCCAGTGACAGTGAAGGAATGATGATGTAGTTCCAATTCAGGATGATGTGTGACTTGGAGGGCAGTCTACAGGTGAAGTTGTTCCTATGCATCTGCTTCATTTTCTCCTAGATGGTAATGGTCACAGGTTTGGATGGTACTATCAAAGAATGCTTGGCAAGTTTCTACAGTACATCTTGTATGGTACCATATTTCATCTGCTGTGTGGTGAATAAAATCCCCTTCATTCACAGAACGGTGTTTCTCTTCTTAAGGATGATTTAGCCATCTGTCAACGCTGGAAAGAAGACTTTCAACAACTCCTCAGCTGTGAATTCGCAGGGGAAGCAGACACTCCCCAGCTATCCCCTAGTATATTGTGGTAGAATCCATGGTGACCCATTTTCGATGGATGAGCTGCAATAACCAATTAAATGGATGAAAAACAACAAAGCTTGCAGCCCTGATGGTATTCAAGCTGAGGTCTTCACATTAAGACTCCGTGCACTCATTCTACAGATCTGGGAAGATGAAGAACCCAGCCTAACATCAGAAATGTGAAAATTGTAACCATATTCAAGAAGGGAGATAAATCATGCTGTAGAAACTATTGAGGTATTTCTCTTCTGAAATCTCTTGAATTTTCTACTTCCTCTGGCAGAGGACATCTCCTAAAGACACAATGTGCTTTTAGAACTTCCAGAAGAACCTCCAACATTGGCTTTGCTGTCAGAGAAATCCAAGAGAAATGTCAAGAACAACACCAAGAACTCTATATTCATTGGCCTGACCAAAGCATTTGGCTTGGTAAATTGCAAGGTCCTGGATTACATTCAAAATTTTGGATGTCCAAGAAACTTTATCAGACAGTTGCAATTATTTTATGATGATATGACTGCAATTGTCGTGAATACTTGAGTAAAATTCGTGAATACTTGAGTAAAATCAGTCCAAGCCTATCTTCTTCAATGGAAACTTCTGAGACTTTTGCATCCTTTCCCTCACCTTCCAAATGTTTTGAGTGGGAGATCTGGCACCAGTACCTTGAAAATCCGGACTGGGGTCAAGCAAGAATGCGTGGTAGCCCCCATTCTATTTTCAATCATCCTGGCAGTGGCTACTTACCTCATACAAGACCATCTACTCTCTGGAGTCAGTATGGATTAGGCTTGTGCAATCTACGATAGTTGTGGTCTCTGAATCCATTCTCTGTGGCCCCTAGAACCATTGTTGAAAGTACAGGTAAGTGAAGTTGAAAAGTCTGCTTCTTCAATTACAGAGTGTTATTGTCCCACTTTTGCTGCCGATCTGCTCATTGTGGGAGAGAAGCAATTTCCCCATGGCCCAGGGAATGAGAAGGTACTGTGGAGTCTGGGAGAGAGATGCTGCAGGGCCGCAAAAGAAAGATGGTGCTGCAGGGCTCGTGGAAAGAGACAGAGAGGTTGTGGGGCCTGGGGAGAGTGAGAAATAAAGGTTTCAGGGCACAGAGAAAGAGTGAGAGAAAAGCTGCAGGGTCTGTGAGGAAAGAACAAGATACAGGGTCTTGGGAGAAAAAGGGAGAGAGAGAGACTGCGGGGCCCTGTACATTGTGAGCCTCAGGGTGAGAGAAGCTGCGGGGCTGGGGGTGGGAGGCTGCAGGACCAGGGTGAGTTGAAGAGACCTGCTACTGGAGGTGTGTGTGTGGAAGAGAGAGAGGGGTGTGTGTGTGTAGAGAGAGTGGGGGTGTATGGGGAGGGAATCTTACTAAAAAAATGCAATGTTGTTTCCAGACATAAACATGCTGGTTTTCTGTTCAGATCTTATGACAGCAGCATGGTATAAGATGATGAATGGGATGGATAGGATAGAGGTGGAAAGACTCTTCCCGCTCAAAAAAGACAGTAGGACTAGGGGGCACAGCCTCAAGATAAAAGGGGGGCGGTTTAGAACGGAGTTGAGGAGGAACTTCTTCACTCAAAGGGTGGTGAATCTCTGGAATTCTCTGCCCGTTGAAGTGGTGGAGGCTGCCTCGCTAAATATTTTTAAGACGCAGGTTGATGGGTTTTTGATAGGAGAGGGGATTAAGGGTTATGGGGAGAGGGCGGGAAAGTGGAACTGAGCAGTGACAGATCAGCCATGATCTTATTGAATGGCGGGGCAGGCTCGAAGGGCTGGATGGCCTACTCCTGCTCCTATTTCTTATGTTCTTATGTTCATGGTGGCACAGTAGCACTGCTGCCTCTTAGTGCCGAGGAACTAGGATCAATTTCGGCTTTGGGTGACTCACTGTGTGGAGTTTGCACGTTTTCCCCATGTCTGCATGGGTTTCCTCCTGATGTGGATGTGCCAGCGTTGTACAGCAGGTTAGGTGTAAAGATTCGCATTCTAATCAGTAATCTGTAAACTGTCTGTGCTTTATATGCTCTGCCTGAGGCCAGAACTTTCCATTCACCCGACGAGGGTAACCTCGAAAGCTAGTGAATTTACTATCAAATAAATCGGTTGGACTTAAACCTGGTGTTGTCAGACTTTTTACTGGGTTTCCTCCCACAGTCCAAAGGTGTGCAGCTAAGATGGAATGGTCATGCTAAATTGCCCTTTAGTGTCCCAAGATGTGTGGGTTGGGGGATTAGCGGGATAAATACGTGGGGTTACGGGGATAGGGCCTGAGTGGAAAGCTCTGTCAGTCGGTGCAGACTTGATGGGCCAGGTGGCCTCCTTCTGCAGTAGGGATTCTGTGATTCTATTCTATGATTAACTCTGCCTAAAAAAAAAACAAGGGGCCATGTTTCACATTGTCATGCGGTGGGGTGGGGCCCCAACACACTGGAAAATCCCAGCTGCAGTGAGATCAGGGCACCATCTTTAAGAGGTGTCCCAAGCATAACAGGAATAAACCTTCTCCCCAACCCCACAGAAGTGACCTCAGGGGCTCCCCTCCCCACCCCAATTGGAGTTGGCACTTCAGTTACCCCCCCCCCCCCCCCCCCCCCCACGGTCATCAGCCCCTTCCCTTTGCCCACCCACTCATCCTTACCCATCTCAACAGCCATTGCCAGCACCCCCTGCTCCTCCATCTGCTCACTCCCGGCCCACAACCAAATTCTGAATGAATTTCCCCTACTCCCCCATGAGGCTCCCATTTGGCACAGATTGGCACTACCAGGCTGGCATGGACGTGGTACCGACTTGCTTCTCTGGAGGATATATTCACCTTTATGCACCACTGAACAGGTTCACGTCAGGGTGAACCCGATGTAAATGGCGCCACCATGATGTCACGCTGGTGCCTACTGAATATCCAGTGAGGGGGGAAGTCCCAGAGAGAGTGCTTGTCAATGACATACTAATGTATTAAAATAATGTACGATCATTTCCACATGACTTGTCTTCACAGAATGTTATGCATCAGATGGCAAGACAAAGTACCAGACACTGAAGTTCTCTCTAGAGCAAGCCCACCATCAGTCCACACACTGCTGATGAGAGCACAGACCCACTGGGCAGGTCATGTCATCCGTATGTCAGACGAGCACATACCCAAGCAGCTCCTTTTTGGGGAACTCTCTGCTGGAAGATGCTCGCATGGAGGGCAGAAGAAACATTTCAAAGACTCACTGAAGACCTCCCTGAAGTCACTTGACATAGACACAACCACCTGGGAAATGCTGGCACAAAACCGCCCTACCTGGCTGTGCCTCATCCACAGTGGCTATCAAGCTTACGAAGCAAAGTGTATTGCTGAAACATAACTTAAGCGCAAGCTGCGCAAGTCCAGAGCCACCAGCGCAACAACTACACTGTCTACACAAGTCTGTCCAATATGTGCCAGGACATTCCATGCCCAAATTGGCTTGATCAGCCTCAAAATGACTTATGGCATCGATGACGATGGATGAACAACATATTAAAATTAGCTTTCTGGGGTCCTTTGGCATGTTTCACGCCACTCCACTGAGGGGCCTGAGAAGATCGGAATTCTGAACTGATTTGTGTCACGTTCAGCAGATCACAAATGCTGACTGCTATTAGCATTTATGTTTAGGTTCTATATTTCTGAAGATCGTAGGGAAACCATTTTGACATTATTAGTTCAAGAATTCCATCCCTGCTTTTCACAATCTTTTTATTCTTTCCCTGATGCCTGCTGTTTGCATTCACTTCTTTGCATTTTCTCCCTTCACTCAGCCCTCATTACTGCATCTGACAGTCACAGAAACTTAAACTTAATGGGTATTTCATTTCACCAATCTAGTGAATTTCTTTTTGTGCATGATCAACCCTAAAGTTCCTGTTTATTTGTATAAACCTGTGACTCATTGGCCTATGCCATAATTTAAGTTAGAAACAGAGAAAGCTTTATAAGAACATAAGAAATAGGAGCAGGAGTAGGCCATCTAGCCCTTCGAGACTGCCCCGCCATTCAATAAGATCATGGCTGATCTGAAGTGGATCAGTTCCACTTCCTCACATTCTCCCCATAACCCTTAATTCCCTTGTCTATCAAAAACCTATCTACCTGTGAATTGAATATATTTATCGAGGTAGCCTCCACCACTTCAACGGGCAGAGAATTCCAGAGATTCACCACCCTTTGAGTGAAGAAGTTCCTCCTCAACTCTGATCTAAACTGCCCCCACCTTATCTTGAGGCTGTGCCCTCTGGTCCTGCTATCCTTTCTGAGCGGGAAGAATCTCTCTACCTCTACCCTGTCCATCCCCTTCATTATATTATACGTCTCTATAAGATCCCCCCTCATCCTTCTAAATTCCAACGAGTACAGACCCAGTCTATTTAGTCTCTCTTCATAGTCCAACCCCCTCATCTCCGGTATCAGCCTAGTGAACCTCCTCTGCACTCCCTCCAAGGCCAATATATCCTTTCGCAAGTGTGGTGACCAAAACTGCACACAGTACTCCAGCTGCGGCCTCACCAGTACCCTGTACAGTTGCAGCAAGACCTCCCTCCTTTTATATTCTATCCCCCTCGCTATAAAGGCCAACATTCCATTCGCCTTCTTGATCACCTGCTGCACCTGCAGACTGGGTTTTTGCGACTCATGCACAAGGACCCCCAGGTCCCTGTGTACCATAGCATGCTGCAGCTTTTCGCCTTTTAAATAATAATCCCTCCTACTATTATTTCTGCCAAAGTGGATAACCTCACACTTGCTAACATTATACTCCATCTGCCAGGTTCTCGCCCACTCGCTCAGCCAATCCACATCCTTCTGCAGACTTTCCACACCCTCTGCGCAATTTGCTTTTCCACTCATCTTTGCGTCATCAGCAAATTTCGTCACCCTACACTTAGCCCCCTCCTCCAGATCATCTATATAATGGTAAATAGTTGAGGCCCCAGCACCGATCCCTGCGGCACCCCCCTAGTCACCAACCGCCAACCAGAATAGCACCCATTGATACCAACTCTCTGCTTCCCTATTAGACAGCCAATCCTCTATCAACACTAACACCTTACCCCCAACTCCATGCACCCTAACCTTCTGCAGCAACCTTTTATGAGGCACCTTATCAAAACGCCTTTGGAAATCTGAAAACACCACATCCATCGGTTCCCCCTGTCTACCGCACTAGTCACATCTCATAGAAATCCAATAAATTCGTCAAACATGACTTCCCCTTAACGAATCCATGCTGCGTCTGCTCTATCAAACCATTCTTTTCTAGGTGCCTCGCTATTTCTTCTTTGATGACGGATTCTAGCATTTTTCCAACTACAGATGATAAACTAACCGGCCTATAATTCCCTGCCTTTTGTCTGCTACCTTTTTTAAACAGCAGTGTAACATTAGCCGTTTTCCAATCTTCCGGCACTTCCCCGGAATCCAGCGAATTTTGGTAAATAATTACTAAGGCATCCACTATCACCTCTGTCATTTCTTTCAGAACCCTGGGGTGCATTCCATCCGGTCCTGAGGACTTGTCCACCTTCAGTCCCATTAGTCTACCAAGCACTACCTCTCTAGTGACAGTAATCGCATTCAGGCCCTCAACTCCTACCATCCTTCTATCTTTAAGATCCGGCAAACTATTCATAAGAACATAAGAAATAGGAGCAGGAGCAGGCCATCTAGCCCTTCGAGCCATGGCTGATCTGTCGTGGCTCAGTTCCACATTCCCGCCCTCTCCCCATAACCCTTAATCCCCTCGCTTATCAAAAACCCATCAACCCGCGTCATAAAAATATTTAGCAAGGCAGCCTCCACCACCTCAATGGGCAGAGAATTCCAGAGATTCACCACCCTTTGAGTGTAGAAGTTCCTCCTCAACTCCGTTCTAAACCGCCCCCCCTTTATCTTGAGGCTGTGCCCCCTAGTCCTACTGTCCTTTCTGAGCAGGAAGAGTCTCTCCACCTCTATCCTATCCATCCCATTCATCATCTTATACGTCTCAATCCATGAAGACTGAGGCAAAAAACTTACTTAAAGCCTCAGCCATTTCCTCATCTCCCACCGCTAAATCCCCCCTCTCATCCTCTAAGGGTCCGACATTCGCTCTAGCCAGCCTTCTTTATATATTTGTAAAAACTTGTAATGTCCTTTTTTATATTTAGTGCTAGTTTAGCTTCATAGTCTATCTTTCCTTTCTTTATCACCTTCTTAGTCATTCTTTGTTAATTTTTAAATTTTTCCCAATATTCTAATGGCCCACTACTTTTAGCCACTCTGAACGCATCAGCTCTTAATTTATTCTCCTTTTTTTCCTTAGATAACCACGGCTGGTTATCCCTTCTCCTACATTCCTTCTTTACCATCGGAATATATTTCTGCTGATATATTTCTGCTGAATATATTTATGACACAGAAGAACTCCATGCTGATTAAAAACTAACTATCCAGCCTAATTCTGGCCCTTGGTCTATAGCCCTAGCAGCTAGACACTTCAGGTGGTTTTTAAATGTGATGAAAGTTTCTGCCTCTACAACCCCTTCCAGTTCCAGAACACCCCCCACCCATCCCCATCCACCATCCTCTGTGCAAAAATTACTCAAATCACCTCTAATCCTTCAATCAATTTACATTTAATCTGTGCCCTCTTGTTATTGACCTTTCTGCTAACAGAAGTAGGTCTTCCCTTTTCACTTTATTTGGACAGGATAATCCAAATTTTTATCGACACTTTTACATAGCTCAATTAAATCTGCTCTCAGCTTCTTCTGTTTCAAATAAAAACAAAGACAGGCTGTCCAAACTTACCTCCATTCCTGGCTGCATTTATTTATAGAATTACACATTACAGGCATGTGCCATCTAATCCAAACAGCCATAGTTTTAGGGGATGAATTTTACTAGCTTGGCACAACGGTTGATTGGCAGCATGACAGAGATGGTCAGTCAGGTTGGTGATTGGCCAGGGAGGCTAGTGATCGGTTTGGGGGCGGGGGAGAAGGAAGGGTTGATGATATCTGGGGGGGGTTGGGGAGAGACAGATCTCTTGTACACAGTATACATGAGAGATCAAGGCGCATGCACAATAATGCCCCTTGCAATCAGCAGCTGGTTTCCCAGTGAGAACAGAATCTGTCCACTCCCCCTACTGGCATGAATCATACTTTGCTTCTTTCTTTGCATTAAGTGCCATGCAATTGCATGTGGGAGCTCACCCAAAAATGGGTGCAATTCTCTCCTGTTTTCATGCTTGTTTAACACTTAGAATTTTTTTGGTAAAATCCTTAGTCTTTTCCTAATTACACTTCATTTGATCCAGTGAGAAGGTTTCCAATAAAGAACTACTTTATTGGGAAATGCACTGCTAATAGTGTGTGGCAGAAATTAAATCTTAAATTTAATTGGTTTGGTTTTTTTTAAAGTGACTTTCCTGTCGGTGATTATGCACTTCAGTCCCCCATTGCCCACAAGTCAGGGAATGCATCAAGTGTAATAGTAGACACTATATGCTCACCCACCAGCATCAACTAACAGCAGATGTTGTCACGGAAGAGAGGTAGACAATCACATCAGATGACCTCCTCACTGCCTACTGGTTGGAGCTGTTAATGACCACCTTGGCTAGGCTCAGGACCAGTCCCACAAGGACCTGCCCACTCCCCATTCACACTGGATGGGCAAAGATCAAGAGCATGGGGCTAGAAGTGTATCTAAAATATGGGGAGTAGCCCCCTCAGATAATGAAAGCAGAACTGCAACATCATATATCCTACTTGGATGAGAAATACAGATTACATAAGTTACAGGCAGCCTGGGAGTACATGAATAAATGTAATGACTACTTACTGCATAACTACCATGTGCTGCACCCATATTGCTATATCGCCAGTGGACAAAGGAAGGGCTCCTAAGTAAAGGGTCTGCTACAAGGCGAGTAGATTCTTCTCCCATTTTTTTCTCCCAGTAGTTTTTTCTCCCACTCCTTTGAATGGCAGAATGGAATGCTAGGCGTGTTCTGAAGGCTGATGAAGACAAGGAAGTGGGAAGTGTAGAGAAATAACTAGCACAGAAAACCCTTCCACACAGTGGAATGACTCAGAGGCAATTTCTGAAAGATGGCTCAAGTTGAGGGTCAAGGTTCACATTGGAGATTTCATGACACAGCACCAATAAGAAATTCCATCTGAATGAAGGTCAGCTTGGATGGGAGTGCTCAACATATCTCAGAAACCCCAACACCTTATGTGCAATTGAGGCTGAGCACCACTTGTTTCAGCTTCTTGATGGCTTTGGCTTTGAACTGGATGCCACCCAAAGATGCATGTCACATCAGCTCCTCCAGTGATGTAAAGCCTGGCTCCCCATCATCAAGTATGTCCTTGGCTCTGGTCACCTGTCCTCCGCCAGCCACATGAAGCCTTACTCATGGATGCACACATTCCTGAGCAGCGGCTCTCAAAGGATCGCTACCATTCCTTATCAGGGACAGCTCCACCTGGAAGTGATCACATTCCAGACCCCTGATCTGTTCTTGCTAAAAGATTGGCTGCTCAAACAAAGAGACACAGAGACCTCTGCCTAGTATTTAAACAAAAACTTTGTGTTGTAATTGACAGTGTGTAGCTGGTAGAAGAAAAAAAATCACCAACCCACAACAGCCAATAAGATCCTCCATTAATGGTGTCCTCCAGGTTCTCCAGACAGAAAGTTGCAAGCTGACTACAAAGGCATGCCAGCACCTGACTGCTCTGCCTATGAGGAAGACTCAGCACCTCAGCAGAGTCCTTCTGTCCCAGTAGGCTTCAAGTAACGTCTGTATCTTGGTGGCAGAAGGAGCAAAGTGACTAACAGTTCCACAACATAGTGGCCATCAGTTAGTTTATGATCAGTCTTTGATCCCCATAAAATAACACTTCCAACTGTTCTGTCTAGTGACCTAGCCAAATGGTGACCTTGACCTTCAGCCCTTGCCAGTACTCCACCTGGCTTCCTTGGTGGAACTAAAAAGATAATTAGGTGGATGGTGCTCTAGGCAAAAAGTCTTGAGCTCCTCCAGCAGGAAAACCAGACAACACTGGCCAACCATGAGTCTGGAATATTGGTAAGGATAAAAAGCTGATTGTAGATAAATAAAGGAACAGAAAAATTGATAGGGACTGGATTTGGACCATAGGCTAAATTTCTGACTGGCAGTGGGGGCCTGGGAGAATTTGCTATTGATAAATTTAGAGACTTGTGTGAAAATATGAACATCATGGTCATAAGCACTTTCAGTAATAGACTCCGTGAAATTGTGATCAATGGCATGCTTCGTGAGATCTTAACTGATCAGGCAAACTGCAAGTTAACAACTGCCCTTGTATGGACAGCTGATGCAAATAATCCACTTCAGATAATTGTAGGTTATGGTACTTATTAATTGGTCAATGGGAGGAATCCCAAATTACTTTGTGTCTGTGTGACAGCCTCCCCGTCTTTGAAAACATACAATTAATTCAATTTTTTCTGCATATTTGAATGCTTAATATGCAGGGAGAAGGGTATTTGTCAAGGCTAAAACGTTTGAGAAAAGTTGGCGGACTCTAAAGCATTATATATGACTATATGAAATAAACTTTCATCATGGGGATTTAGTATACAATAAAAGAGAGGGTCATAAAGAATAGAAAGGTCCAGGTAAGATATTAGGATGTGACGGTAAGACATTAGTTCTCCAATATGGCAGTCAAATGATTAATTTAATTCATCATGATTAATTGGGATTGATCATAAACGTTCAGAATCTGAATAGGCAATTGAAGGTGATGAGGAATTCTGTAGGGGGAATTTTCCCATTCTCCCCACAGGAGTCATAACTGGCGGGGAGTGGGGAGGGGGGACTGGTTGAGGGGGAGGGGTGGAACATGCAAAGATCCATTGATCTCGAGCAAGATTTTCCGGTTTTGGGCTGAGCACAGCCAGAAAATCCTGCCTTGTATTTTACGTACTCATGTGTTTGACAGCTGTAAGGAACATAATACTGTAGATCTTACTGGGGCAAGTTAGTGATAGGCAGAATACTGATACATAGGATAGTGCTATCATAACCAAAGGACAGAACGAGACAGTTCTTGGGCAATGTACACTAAAGATCCAGTGAATGGGGGGATTCATCTGTCTTAGGGAGAAATGTGAAAGCTGCTGGCAAGTTCAAATGTCCAAAAAGATGGACAAAAAAGTTAGACCCGTGCACTGGCAGAATGGGATGAAAGTGAAAAGCAAGAAAAACAGTGCATGTTTTCATAGCAGATCTGGGAATGATCTTGCACTACAATATTAAGAAGGAGTTAGATTTTTAATTGGTAATGGGTTGAAGGGTTATGTGGAGAACACAGGAAAATGGGAATGAGGAGCATATCAGCCATGATCAAATGATGGAGTGGACTCTATGAGCTGAATGACCTAATTCTGCTCCCATAGTTTATGAACTTATAAACTTATAATATGACCATGTAATGATGATAGAACCTCATTAGATAGTTTATGGGAGGGGGAGATCATGTTGTGGTACTCCAGAAAGACATTGAAGGGCAAGTAGAGGCCATTGATCAGCTGGATTATGCAATAGAATGAGGCTACAAAACAATAAAAAAAACTACTAATGGCTACTCTTGGGCCTAGCCAAAGTGGTCATTAACAGATTTAGGGACAAGCAGACAAGGAGGTCATTGATCCAACTGTCTGCCACTCTACTCCAGTTACATTTGTGCTGGATGGCCTTGGAGAGGGAGTACATGGTGTCTACTGGTACTGGTGCGCTGGAGGGCCTTGGAGAGGGAGTACATGATGTCTACTGGTACTGGTGCGCTGGAGGGCCTTGGAGAGGGAGTACGTGGTGTCTTCAGGCCTTTGGCGCCATGGGGACTGAGATGCATAATTCTCAGGAATATTTTGGTTTCCTTAGTTAATTTTCATTTGAGGTTTTGTTTAATTTACAGTGCCAGACCAGGGGCTGTCACTTTCTCTCATTTGTGCTTAATTTATTGATAATTTGTTTAATTAAAAGAGTTTGAGAGACTTTACCTGGCACAGAACGGGGTGGAGTGGAGGGAGGACCTCCTCATTAGCCTGCTTCTGGGCTTAGCCAAGTTGACCATTAATGGGTCCAGGCAGCAGACAGTTGATGGGACCATCCGATCTGACTGTTTACCCCCGTACCACAGCTATACTCACGGCCGGCTGGCCTTGGTGATGGAGCACGTGGTGTCCACCCATATGATTCAGGCATAATTATTGTGGAATCTGAAACAAAACAGAAAATGCTGGAAAATCTCAGCAGGTCGGACATCATCTGTGGCGAGAGAACAGAGCCAAAGTTTTGAGTTGACCCTGACAAAGGGTTATCCTGGCTCAAAATGTTTAATCCATTCTCTCTCCACAGATGCTGTCAAAACCACTAAGGTTTTCCAGCATTTTCTGTTGGTACAATTCAGGTCTTCTGTGGTCGGTGGGTATTGTGGAGGTTGGGGTGCAGCATCATTCCTGGTAATTACATTTTGATTTCATTTATTAAATTTCCTTTTAATGTTATGTTTTAATTACAGTGCCCCACCAGGGCTGTCACCTCCTTTCATTTGTGCTTACTTAATTGATTTTCATTTTATTCAAAACAACATAGGTAGGGGATAGCTGGGACACTGGGTTGTGTGGAAAGAGAGCTGTGATACTGAAAAAGTCAGTTGCTCCAAGAAGAGAAGAAGGAGCTGCAGGGCTCATAACACTTTAGATCATAGAAACCCTACAGTGCAAAAAGAGACCCTTCGAGTCTGCATCAAACACAATCCCACCCAGGCCCTACCTCCATATCCCTATATATTATACCCACTAATTTCTCTAACCTATGCACCCCAGGACACTAAGGGGCAATTTCTTAGCATGGCCAATCAACCTAACCTGCACATCTTTGGACTGTGGGAGGAAACCAGAGTACCTGGAGGAAACCCACACAGACACAAGGAGAATGTGCAAACTCCACACAGACAGCGACCCAAGCTGGGAATTGAACACAGGTCCCTGGAGCTGTGAAGCAGCAGTGCTAACCACTGTGCCACCGTGCTGCCCAAAAACTTTGATCTACACTATTGATGACTTTGTTTTCAACTCTGTTGAGCTGAGAAATCTTTTTTCTATTATTGCAGAAGAGCAGTTTTCTTTTTTTTATTCTATTGTTAATATCCATTTGAAAGATCCAAGCTTTAATTGCTTCCACCAACAGGCTTTTGCTTATACCTACGGCCTAGGGCCTGAAGCCACCCAGCAGTGGAGAGAGAAAGAGAGGGAGATAGGTGGTAACAGACTCCTGTCTGAAGAAGAACCACCATACATTCTCCAGCAACCACAAGCAAAGAGGGAGAACAAAACCATCTGCTTAAAAAGAGAAAGAGGGGGCTGAAAAACTCCGAGAAGTGGGTGCCAGTGTTTTGCTTTTTGGACTGTTGCAGTTAATGTTTAAAGAGAGACTTTACCCGGTGCAGAAATAGATGGAGTTGGAGGAAGACCTCTTTGTAAGCCTGCTCCTGCCCAAGGTGGCATTAACAGGTCTGAACTGATTGTCTGCTCCTAACAGATGGTTGCATTTGTGGCTGGGTGGCCATGGAGAAGTGCCCACTAGTACGATTCAGGCCTTCCTTAAGCGGTGGGCATCACAGGGGCTGAGGTACATCATCACTCCTGGTAATTACAATTTGGTTTTAAGTAGTTAAGCTTCTTTTTGATGTTTACAGTGCCCCACCAGAGGCTGTCACCCGCTGTCATTTTTATTTAATTTATTAGTTTTAATAAAGAGTATAAGGAGGGACTTCTGGGAAACTAGAGCTTCTCCATCATGGAAAATCCCATAAATGGCTGAAATTTCTAAGTCCCATCCAAAACCAGCATTTCATGGAGTCAGGTTGAGGTTCACACATCCACGATTCGCAGAGATAGCTATCCATTTAAATCACCAGCTGCCTCCACTGGAGTGGTATTTTGGAAGGACGGGAATATGGAATCCAGAGTGTGCAGAGGTAAGGCACCCTTTGGCATTATTGGAGTGAACATCATTATATACTTTTTATGTACAGACTGTCCAGCTGTCAAGAAACTGTCTAGCTGTCAAAGCTATGCAGGAAATGTAGAGCGGTCAAAATTATCCAGAAAGTGCCAAAGCTGTCAAGGAAGCATCTAAGGATACTTGAGGCAGGTAAAAGCAAAGGGTTGTGGATAAAGGTCCTGGTTGGCATAGGGGGTCTGGAAGTGGGTAGAATGGCGCTACTTGGTATAACGGCCACGTGGGTGGGTGGGGGGGCATGGGATTGCATAGGTTGACATGGATAGGATATAGGCAGAGCATTGGGTTGGAAGCTGGAGGAATTTTTTTTGTTTCATTATTATTTTGCATTTCTTAAATGCAGTGCAGGACACAGAGACAAGTCTTGCGTCCAGCCGTCTTCGCTCTTGGAAATCTGCTCATTCATTCCAGGGTCATCTACCCTGACTCCTGTTTCAGCCCAACCCTCCCTCCCCCAGCCAAAAATCTGACCTGCAGGCAAAGACATTTGTAAAAGCAAACCTAACCTGAAGTGAAAATCTGGGTTTGGGCATTGATTAGGGAGGAGGCACACATTTGTAATGTTGCATTGCTTAAATAAATTTAGCAGCAAATAAATTATTTGGATAAAAGTCTGATTTCCTACATCACCATCTAACTATCGGTAGTTTAAGTCATTTCTGTCAGCCACAGCAAGGATCAAACTACTCAGTACTTTTTATGTACAAACTGTCCAGCTGTCAAGGAACTGTCTAGCTGTCAAAAATTCCAGTGTTGTTTCTATTGCTGGGAGACACTGGCCGTGATTTTCTGGCCGCATCACATCCAGCGTTAGAACGGAGCGGGGCCAATCGCAGGTGAGTGGTTTAGTGCATTCTGCACCTGCATGAAACCTGATTGGTATCTTCCCACCCACTGCTCCCTGACGTAATCTGGTTCCCATCCAATGGGGCAGGAAGAGGGGTCCTCAGTTTCAATTTGAGATTGGACCACCCTTTAAAAAGTAAAGTTTAAAGTTAATTTATTAGTCACAAATAGGCTTACATTAACATTGCAATGAAGTTACTGTAAAATCCTCTGGAACTTCACATGTTCAGGTACACTGAAGGAGAATTTACTATGGCCAAACACCTAACCAGCATATCTTTCAGACTGTAGGAGGAAACCGGAGTGCCTGAAAGAAACCCACTCAAACACAGGGAGAACATGCAAACTCTGCACAGACAGTGACGCAAGCCAGGAATTAAACCTGTGTCTCTGGTGCTGTGAGGCAGCAGTGCTAACCACTGTGCCACTGTGCCAGCACCTAATCTGTGTGAAGCTGGGCTAACTGTCCTGTTTAGGCCCCACCCTTTTCAGAACAAGTGCAAAACTCACCACTCTTCCAAAAAAAATGACTAAGTGTGGGAAAATTATGATCACACCGGTTTTCACACTGGAATGACACAAGTCATTTTTTGGGAAAATTCCACCCACGATGTCTATTAGCACCAGCATTGCCTTATTTAATTAGCTGTTTTTCCAATGACTTTGAGGTCTTGTCAGCAACAAAGTAAATGGGGGAAGCAATTTAGGCAATCTAAACTCAGTGCAGAATATGAGTGGGCTAGAAAATACAGCAACCACTTCAGCTTTGAGTGCAGACATTTTTATAGGCCTTTTCCAATCTCTTGCTCCTATTCACACCCTTTGACTTCTCCAATGCATGTCAATGATGACAGAAATGTGGAATCCAGGTTTCTGCCAAAATTCTGCTTCCCACTACTGCCATCACAGAGCCTGGATACTGCGCATCGGAGTTTGTTTTCATCATCTATGCTCGCTCTTAAATTATTCCTGAGAATGGCAACAATTTAATGCCAATTAGTCTCACCTTGTGGGTGGTGGAATCGCATCCACTAAGACTGAGCCTACTCAAATTCATTTAACATTGGCCCTTTCCAGGCAGCAGAGAGAGAAAACTCTCATTCCGTGATCTGCACTAAACTCAACCTCAGGATTCCAGGTGTTAAAGAACCATGTGCTGGTTCAGAATGCAACTCAGTCCCCGTGCTTTATTTTACTAATTGCAAAAAAGGATTGCATGTCATCCACCAAACTGTGCCACTGAATGGAAAAAATGGACCTGATGTTAGGTAATAACCTTCAACACCACAAAATAACATCACAATTTATTAGAACTGAAATCTAATTTCCTGCAGTCAACGGGATTGCTAACCTAGTTTCTAATTACAGACAATTTTCAATTAATAAGTATCATCTGGGAGTAACCCAGATAAATCTTATTATCCATCTTTACAGTGATGGCTAGTCATGCTGTGCTTGAATTTGAGTGTAGATTCTGTGTATGCGCCACATGTACTGAATGTGTGTTATTGTAAATGGATGTCCTATTTTTGTTTCCTCTATATCATTTGCTAATATCTTGAAATGTGTCCTGTAGTCATTGATCAGGATTAATTTCTCAGAGTTGCGTTTCGATGTGGGCACTTGGTCATTGTAATGATTAACCTGATACTGTAATGAGGGTTCATTCTCAGGATATGGATTTGTTGGTAGGCCAGTACTTACTGTCCATTCTTAGTCATCCTTAAAAAAATAGTGGTGAACCTTCCTCTTGAACCTCTGTCGTTGTGACAATGCTCCAACAATACAGTTGGGTGGACCATTTCAACCAATTAATTTTGGAGAAATAGCATTATATGCATAAGGTGGGATAGTTTATGACTTGGAGAAGAATTTAAAGGTGATGGTGTTCCCTTGCACCTGCTGCTTTTGCATTTACAGGTGGTGAAAGTTGAAAGTTTGGGAGGTGCTGTTGAGCAATTCTTAAAGAGATCTTGTTGCAGGCAGTACACACTACAGCCGGTGGTGAAGAGTGTTTAAACTGATGGATTGATGCTGATCTGGATGGTGTTGAGCTTCATGAGTAATGTTGCAGCTGCAGCCAAGCAAGTAAGTGTGGAGTTTTCTATCACATTCCTGATTTTTACCCCCCTTGTGGATGGTGAAGACACTTTTCAGAGTCAGATGAGTCACTTGCTGCAAAATACCTGACCTCTCGCATTCTTTAGTTCTTATACCAATGGAATTCAGGGAACCAACTTAACAGCCAATAAAAATGGTGTCTGCTTGATTTTCCTCCCTCATAATTTTACATAGTAAGAAGTTTCACAACACCAGGTGAAGGAGCAGTGCTCCAAAAAGCTTATGATTCCAAATAAACCTGTTGGACCTTAACCTGGTGTTGTGAGACTGCATAATGTGCCCACCCCTGTCCAACATCAACATCTCCGCATTATAATTTCACGTGCCCCCATTACGTACTGAAAATACATCTGAAACAGTCAGAAACTTCACCCCCATTTGTGGCAATACAAATCCGATTTTATCCAAGTTCTATGTGCTCACTGATCTCATCTGGTTAGGTTGGTGGGGAAAGAATCAGAAAAATAGTGAGGTCTTAGTCTTAATGACACCATACTGAGAGGTGCCAGTGCACCAGTGTTCCTGTTACAGATTGATATCCAATGTGCCTGCTGGATGATACATCCATATAGAATTTTCTGGGTGAAGACCAATCCAGGATCATCAGTGAGGCCGTCCATAGTCAAATAGTTCACTAAAATTATAGCATAGGTTAATAAATGAAGAATAGTAACTCAGTGCCAAAGTCCAGGAACGATATCCCAACAAGATTCAATGTGTTATAACAGGATGGGGAGGGACAAAGTAGTTCTCCTTTATTTAACTTCCTTGGTCACAAGAAAGGTTTTAAAATGTATTTTCCCCTCAGATGCCTTTACCAATCCAAATGTAGTTACTTTTTCATGAGGAATCAATCAAACTAGGCTGTCTTGAGTCAAAGAAAGAGCAAGTTTATTAGTTTCTAAACCTCAGGAAAAATAATAAAGGCATGACAACACACACAATTATATCAAAAATAAGAAAAGTTAGAGTCTAAATAAAAGTTAAAAGAACAATCAATTAGGTCCTTTGCTTGTCCTTGAGGCATAGATTGCTGAAAATTGCAGCCGTTTGAAGTTAGCTGGTTCCCTATTAAAATCCTGGAGTTGAATTGAATTCCAGAAAACTGCACTTTGCTGGCGATAATTTCCTCCCTTTTAATTATGTGACCCATCTCCCATTGATAAGTTTCTCCTGAAGTTTCTTTCCAATTTACAGTCACTGTCTCTTAAGTTGGATTTTTATACTGTAGAGATAGGGCTTTTCCTCTCTTGAAAGAGAGAGAGAGAGAGAGTTGGAGAAAGACTCATTACTGCTCCCTTCAGCAGATTTTCAGGAAGACTTTAATGATTTCTCTCTGTGTCTAGCTTGGCAAAACCAGTTCCTAAACTCCTGTCTGTATATTCCAAAATTTGGCTTGCAATCATTAATGTAGAACAAGTAATCACATTTTGATCTTTTATTTCAGAAAACTTTGATACATTTCAGTCTGGTAGAAAACAATAGGAGATGGGGTTATTTTGTCCTTTATGGGAGGTGGCAGGGGGGCATTGTTTATGCATCTGTCTGATGTTTTTGGCTGGTTAGCAGTTCCCCTTGTCTTTATTAGTGATTAAAGTTCAACACTTAGAACATAAGAACATAAGAAATAGGAGCAGGAGTAGGCCATCTAGCCCTTCGAGCCTGCCCCGCCATTCAATAAGATCATGGCTGATCTGTCGTGGCTCAGTTCCACTTTCCCGCCCTCTCCCCATAACCCTTAATCCCCTCTCTTATCAAAAACCCATCAACCCGCGTCATAAAAATATTTAGCGAGGCAGCCTCCACCACTTCAACAGGCAGAGAGTTCCAGAGATTCACCACCCTTTCCTCCTCAACTCCGTTCTAAACCGCCCCCCCTTTATCTTGAGGCTGTGCCCCCTAGTCCTACTGTCTTTTTTGAGCGGGAAGAGTCTCTCCACCTCTATCCTATCCATCCCATTCATCATCTTATACGTCTCAATGAGATCTCCCCTCATTCTTCTAAACTCTAACGAGTACAAGCCTAGTTTATTCAGCCTCTCCTCATAGCTCAACCCCCTCAACTCCGGTATCAGCCTAGTAAACCTCCTCTGCACTCCCTCCAAGGCCAAAATATCTTTGCGCAGGTGTGGCGCCCAAAACTGCACACAGTACTCCAGCTGCGGCCTCACCAATGCCCTATACAGCTGCAGCAAGACCTCCCTACTTTTATATTCAATCCCCCTCGCTATGAAGGCCAGCATCCCATTCGCCTTCCTGACCACCTGCTGCACCTGCAAGCTGGGTTTTGGCGACTCATGCACAAAGACCCCGAGGTCCCTCTGCACCGTCGCCTGCTGCAGTTTTTCGCCACGTAAGTAACACTTAACATTTTGAATCTCTTTCTTAATTAGAGTTTTGGGATTTTGCAGAGGTTTCCTCTGAAATGTCTGTCCCTTCACACTTCCTTTTGGGAGGAGGTTCTTGTTTGCTTTTTCCACCTTCAGCCTAGACAGTGCCTTGCATTTTAAAGTAGTAATTTTTTTTAAAATCAGTTGAAAGCTTTTGCAAAAATAACTTTCAACATTTCTTTTATTCATTTGTGGGACATGGGCATCACTGGCTGGCCAACATTTTTTTGCCTATCCCTAGTTGCACTTGGAGGCCAGTTGAGAGTTAACTACATTGCTATGGCTCTAGAGTCACATTAAGGCTAGATAGGGTAAGAATGGCAGATTTCCTTCCCTAAAGAGACATTAATGAACCAGATGGGTTTTTGCGACACTCGACAATGATTTCATGGTCATCAGTAGATTCTCAATTCTCGATATTTTTTATTGAATTCAAATTCCACCAACTGCCACGGCGGGATTCAAACCTGGGTCCCCAGTACATTAGTTGAGTTTCTGGATTAATAATCTAGCGATAATACCATTAGGCCATTGCCTTCCCTAATAAATAGGCATTTTTAGTAGACAGGAAAGGAAGGTGACAGACAGGAAAAAACAATATACTTGCTGTGTGACAAAGTTTCTCTACACGTATCCATTGCTTCTTTTGACAATTCATTTAAATCTGTGCCCTCTCATTCTTGAACCTTTCAGCAGTTTTTCTCCACCTACATTGTCCAGGCCCCTATGATTTTGAATATCTCCCTCAAAGCTCCACTCAATCTTCTCTTCTCCAAGAAACACAGTCCCAACTTCTCCAATCTAACTGAAGTTCCTCATCTGCGGAACCATTCTTGTGAATCTTTATAGAGAATGCACTTTGTCTAATGCCTTTGTATTTTTACTAGGTGTGGCACCCAGATAGGTATCTTCAACTGGGTTGACAAACTTGCTTTTTTACTGGGTGTGACTCACAAATTGGGAGCTCTAATCTCTAATCAAGATTACAGCAATGTAAAATGTAAAGAGAAGGTTAACTGCTGCAATATCCGTCTGACTCACTGACATTGGAACAACTCCCCCCAATTAACTCCATAGTACCCAGATCTAATTGTACCATCAGCAATCTGGTTTTACCTAGTCCACACCAGATAGAACCATTGCAAAACCAGCAATTAATGTACCATAAGCACAATTACAGTATTCTTTTAAAAATGTTAAATCAACCAAAGTCTCTGCTCCTGACTGCAATCCCTGATTATGGAAGTCATAGCTCATGTTCATCTGTAATTTCACCAATCCAGTCCCCCTAACTTGAATGAAGCAATTGTTAGAAATGGGTTATAATAGTAGCACCCCACTGGGGATGCTAGAAAGGCAAATTTATGTTTCATCAGCAGGTAATTTGTTTTTAGTGATAGGATTCTTGTTTAAATGTTGAAAGTACTGAAGGATATCACATATACAGAACTACTTTATGCCAACTTAGAAATCTAGAAAATCTAACAACAGTGCTAAAAAATCATATCCATTCAACATCAAAATATGACAAAACAAAGCCAGACACAAACTTCAAGATTCACTGCATAAAATAATCTGATAAATACCAGATAAAGTCATAAGGGCTTATAGCATGGACACAGGCCCTTCGGCCCAACTTGTCCATGGCATCCAGTTTTTACCATTGAGCTAGTCCCAATTGCCTGCATTAGGCTAATTTCCCTCTATTCCAATCTTACCCATTTAATTGTCTAAATGCTTTTTAAAAGACAACATTTTTCTCACCTTTACTATTACCCCTGGCAGTTCATTCCAGATTTAGACTCCCCTATTTTTTGGAAAAGATGTTGATCTCTACTTTATTATGCCCCTTATTATTTTATAGACCTCTATAAGATTACCCCTAAGACTCCTACGCTCCAGGACAAAAGTCTATCCAGCCTCCCCTTATAATTCAAACCATCAAGTCCTAGTAGCATCCTAGTATATCTTTTCTGCACTCTTTCTAGTTTAATAATATCCTTTCTATCATAGGGTGACCAGAACTGTACACAGCATTCCAAGTGTGGTCATACCAATGTCTTGTACAACTTCAACAAGACGTCCCAACTCCTGTATTCAATGTTCTGACCAATGAAACCAAGCATGCTGAATGCCTTCTTCACCACCCTGTCCATCTATGACTCCACTTTCAAGGAGCTATGAACTTGTATCCCTGGATCTCTTTGTTCTATAACTCTCCCCAGTGTCCTACCATTAACTGAGTAAGTCCTGCCCTGGTTCAATCTACCAAAATGCATCGCCTCGCATTTATCTAAACTAACTCCATCTGTCATTCATCAGCACACTGAGCCAATTGATCAAGATCCCACTGCAATCCTTGATAACCTTCTTCACTGTCCACTATGCCATCAATCTTGGTGTCATCTGCAAACTTCCTCCCAAAATGGAAAATGCCTCCCAAGTTCTCATCCAAATCATTAATATAAATGACAAATAACAGTGGACCCAGCACCGATCCCCGAGGCACAATGCTGGTCACTGGCCTCCAGTTTGAAAAACAACCCTCTACAATTACCCTCTCTCTTCTGTCAACAAGCCAATTTTGTATCCAATTGGCTAACTCACCCTGGATCCTGTGAGATTTAACTTCATGCATGTGGTCTCCTGCCAAAGGCCTTGCTAAAGTCCATGTAGGCAATGTCGACTGCACTGCCCTCATCTACCTTCTTGGTTACCCTTTCAAAAAGCTCTGTAAAATTCATTAGACATGATCTTCCACTCACAAAGCCATTACTGACTGTCCCTAATCAGCCTTTGCCTTTCTAAATGCCTGTAGACTTGTTTCTCAGAATACCTTCTCATAACTTACTGACTACAGATGTTAGTCTCACTGGTCTGTAGTTCCCAGACTTTTCCTTATAGCCCTTCTTAAACAAAGACACAACATTTGCAATCATTGACTCTAGAAAGAAATTACTTTTCCAGATAAATTTACTCAATATTTCTGAGGAATTGAGGAAGTGGAAAGCCATATGATACATTATATGCAGGTTTCCATATGCTACATTGTACGCAGGTTTTGTCAGCTGTGGCTTAGTGGTAGCACTGTTGCACTAAATCAAAAAGTTGTGGGTTCAAGCCCCACTGAGGAACCTGCCGGCCATAATCTGAATTGATGCTGCAGTGCAGTACTGAGAGAGTGCTCTGCAGTCACAGGTTAAACAAAGACCCTTTTGCCCTGGGAAGATTTCATGGCACTATATTGAAAAGGAGATGGCCTGGGGATATATATCCCTCAACTAGCATCACTGAAATGGCTTAGCTGCCTTTATCTCATTGTTGTTTGTGGGCTCCTTCTGTGTGCAAATTGGCTACCATAATAACAGATATATAGCACTATAGGACATACTGACCTATATAAATACAGATCTTTCTATTAAAGTTTATCTTTAAAGACTGCTACTGAAATCTAATACAGTGGGGATTCGAGGTAAAATCTAATACAGTAGGGATTCTGCACAAGGAGTTGATTAAAGGGAAGAAAACAAAGTGATGTCAGAGTGAATAGGAAGGGCTGAATGGAGTGCCCCACAGATCAGTGCTGGGCTCAATCTACATCAATTTCTTGGATTCTGAAATCCATTGCAAGCAATTCAGATTCACAGATATTTGAGGCAAGAAATAACCCCCGGTATTGGAAAAGGAAGTTGGCACCATATTTGGGTCCTGAATCTATTCCTTCACTCACCCTCCCGGGAGCAGAGGCAGCCGGACCTATAACGAACACGCCGTACTGGGACAGCAGGCTGAGTTTGAAAAACAATCAAGGGAGACACCACATTAAACTGTGAATTGATTGTCCGTTGAGAAGCTGCTGTTAGAGGAGGAGCAGCAGTGCTGAGAGAAGCAGTGAGAGCAGCAGCAAGAGCATAAGAACATAAGAACATAAGAAATAGGAGCAGGAGTAGGCCATCTAGCCCTTCGAGCCTGCCCCGCCATTCAATAAGATCATGGCTGATCTGTTGTGGCTCAGTTCCACTTTCCCGCCCTCTCCCCATAACCCTTAATCCCCTCTCTTATCAAGAACCCATCAACCCGCTTCTTAAAAATATTTAGCGAGGCAGCCTCCACCACTTCAACGGGCAGAGAATTCCAGAGATTCACCACCCTTTGAGTGAAGAAGTTCCTCCTCAACTCCGTTCTAAACCGCCTCCCCTTTATCTTGAGGCTGTGCCCCCTAGTCCTACTGTCTTTTTTGAGCGGGAAGAGTCTCTCCACCTCTATCCTATCCATCCCATTCATCATCTTATACGTCTCAATGAGATCTCCCCTCATTCTTCTAAACTCTAACGAGTACAAGCCTAGTTTATTCAGCCTCTCCTCATAGCTCAATCCCCTCAACTCCGGTATCAGCCTAGTAAACCTCCTCTGCACTCCCTCCAGGGCCAAAATATCCTTGCGCAGGTGCGGCGCCCAAAACTGCACACAGTACTCCAGCTGCAGCCTCACCAATGCCCTATACAGCTGCAGCAAGACCTCCCTACTTTTATATTCAATCCCCCTCGCTATGAAGGCCAGCATCCCATTCGCCTTCCTGACCACCTGCTGCACCTGCAAGCTGGGTTTTTGCGACTCATGCACAAGGACCCCGAGGTCCCTCTGCACCGTCGCCTGCCGCAGTTTTTCGCCACGTAAGTAATAGTCCTTCCTACCATTCTTCCTACCAAAGTGGACCACCTCACACTTGCCAACATTAAATTCCATTTGCCATTTCCTGGCCCATTCGCCCAGCCTATCTAGATCCTTCTGCAGACTCTCCACACCCTCCGCACAATTTGCCTTTCCCCCAATCTTGGTGTCATCAGCAAATTTCGACACCCTGCACTCGGTTCCCTCCTCCAGATCATCTATATAAATGGTAAATAGCTGAGGCCCCAGCACCGACCCCTGGGGCACCCCACTAGTCACCAACCGCCAATCCGAATAGCACCCATTGACCCCCACTCTCTGCCTCCTATTTGACAACCAATCCTCTATCCACGCTAACACCCTACCCCCAACTCCATGTCCCCTGACCTTCTGCAATAACCTCTTGTGAGGTACCTTGTCAAACGCCTTCTGAAAATCCAGAAAGACCACATCCACCGGCTCTCCTCTATCCACTGCCCTAGACACATCCTCATAGAACTCCAGTAAATTTGTCAGACACGACTTCCCTTTAATGAAACCGTGTTGCGTCCGCCCTATCAAGCAATTCCCTTCAAGATGCCTCGCAATTTCCTCCTTAATGACGGATTCTAACATTTTACCTACCACAGACGTTAAACTAACAGGCCTATAATTCCCCGCCTTTTGCCTGGCACCCTTCTTAAACAACGGCGTAACATTAGCCATTTTCCAATCTTCCGGCACTTCCCCGGAATCCAGCGACGTCTGGAAAATAACCACCAAGGCATCCACTATCACCTCCGCCATTTCTTTCAGAACCCTCGGATGCATTCCATCCGGTCCTGGGGACTTGTCCACAATCAGCCCCTCCAGTCTGTCGAGCACCACCTCTCTAGTAACAGTAATGTCATTAAGACCCTCCATTCCTACCACCTTTCCATCGCTAACACCCGGCAAATTATTCACGTCCTCCTCCGTGAAGACAGAAACAAAAAAGTTATTCAAGACCTTAGCCATATCCCCATCCCCTACCACTAGCTCCCCTTTCTCATCCTCTAAAGGACCAACGTTCACCCTAGCCAGCCTCAGCAGCAGGGTTGACAGCAGCAGCAAGAGCAGCAGCAAGAATAGCAGTGAGAATAGCAGTGAGAGCAGCAGTGGGGTGAGAGGACCAGCGAGAGCAGCAGCAAGATAGCAGCGAGAATAGCAGCGGGGCAAGAGGGGCAGCAAGAGCAGCAGCAGGGCTGAGAGCAGCAGCAAGAATAGCAGTGAGAATAGCAGCGAGAGCAGCAGCAAAAATAGCAGCGAGAGCAGCAGTGGGGTGAGAGGACCAGCGAGAGCAGCAGCAAGAATAGCAGTGAGAATAGCAGCGGGGCAAGAGGGGCAGCAAGAGCAGCAGCAGGGCTGAGAGCAGCAGCAAGAATAGCAGCGGGCAAGAGGAGCAGCGAGAATAGCAGTGGGGCGAAAGGAGCAACGAGAACAGCAGCAAGGCGAAAGGGGCATGAGAGTAGCAGTGGGGCAAGAGGAGCAGAGAGGATATCAACAGGGCAAGAGGGGCAGCGAGAATAGCAGTGGGGCGAGAGAAGCAACGAGAACAGCAGCAGGGCGAAAGGGGCACGAGAATAGCAGTGGGGCTGAGAGCAGCAGTGAGAATAGCAGCAGGGCGAGCGGAGCAACAGAATAGCAGGGCAAAAGGGGCACAAGAATAGCAGCGGGGCTGAGAGGAGCAGCGAAAATAGCAGCGGGGCTGAGAGGAGTAGTGAGAATAGCAGCGGGGCTGAGAGGAGCAGCAAGAATAGCAGCGGGGCTGAGAGGAGTAGCGAAAATAGCAGCAGGGCTGAGAGGAGCAGCAAGAATAGCAGCGGGGCTGAGAGGAGCAGCAAGAATAGCAGCGGGGCTGAGAGGAGCAGCAAGAATAGCAGCGGGGCTGAGAGGAGCAGCAAGAATAGCAGCGGGGCTGAGAGGAGCAGCAAGAATAGCAGCGGGGCTGAGAGGAGCAGCAAGAATAGCAGCGGGGCTGAGAGGAGCAGCAAGAATAGCAGCAGGGCTGAGAGGAGTAGCGAGAATAGCAGCGGGGCTGAGAGGAGCAGCAAGAATAGCAGCGGGGCTGAGAGGAGCAGCAAGAATAGCAGCGGGGCTGAGAGGAGCAGCAAGAATAGCAGCGGGGCTGAGAGGAGCAGCAAGAATAGCAGCAGGGCTGAGAGGAGTAGCGAGAATAGCAGCGGGGCTGAGAGGAGCAGCAAGAATAGCGGCGGGGCTGAGAGGAGCAGCAAGAATAGCAGCGGGGCTGAGAGGAGCAGTGAAAATAGCAGCGGGGCTGAGAGGAGCAGCGAGAATAGCAGCGGGGCTGAGAGGAGTAGCGAGAATAGCAGCGGGGCTGAGAGGAGCAGCGAGAATAGCAGCGGGGCTGAGAGGAGCAGCGAGAATAGCAGCAGGGCTGAGAGGAGCAGCGAGAATAGCAGCAGGGCTGAGGGGAGCAGCGAGAATAGCAGCGGGGCTGAGGGGAGCAGCGAGAATAGCAGTGGGGCGGGAGGAGCAGTGAGAATAACTGTGGGTCTGACAGGAGTAACAAGAACAGTAGCAGGGCAAAAGAGGCATGAGAATAGCAGCGGGGCTGAGAGCAGCAGTGAGAATAGCAGCAGGGCTGAGAGGAGGAGTGAGAATAGCAGCAGGGCAAGAGCAGCAGTGAGAATAGCAGTGGGGTGAGAGGAGCAGCGAGAGTAGCAGCGGGGCGAGAGCAGCAGCAGGAATAGCAGCAGAGTGAAAGCAACAGCGAGAATAGCAGCAGAGTGAGGACAGCAGCGAGAATAGCAGCGGAGTAAGAGTTACAGCAAGAATAGCAGTCGGGTGAGAACAGCAACAAGAACAGCAGCGGATGAGAGCAGCAGCAAGAACAGCAGCAAGAATAGCAGTGGGGTGAGAGCAGCAGCAATAATAGCAGTGCAACGAGAGCAGCAGCGAGAATAGCAGCAGAATGAGAGCAACAGCAAGAATAGCAGCGGGGCAAGAGGAGCAGCGAGAATAACAGTGGGATGACAGGAGCAGTGGGGCGAGAGGAGCAGCGAGAACAGCAGCGGGATGAGAGGAGCAGCAGAGCGAGACAAGCAGGGAGTTGAAGAGGGTCATAAGGCTGTCACTTATTGTTACCTCTGGATTATAGAATGATTTTAGAATGCCTAACCACAAGTGTGTGAACTGGAAAACAAAATGGTCATAATTACCTACCTGAAGTATAATACAGTAATGAAATGGTGTTACTTATCTAAAATGATTGGAACTTGAATGACTACATTCTACACTCTCTCGTTTCCTTTTCTATGTATAGTATGTTTTGTCTGTGTAGCACATAAGAAACAATATTTTTCACTGTATACCAATACATCTGACAGTGATTAATCAAATCAAATCAAGTTATCTTTTGTTGCCAAAGTACTGTTCTAAAATGATGCTTCACCTTGCTACGATTGGCTCAAAAAATTCCAAACTGGTATTTCCAAATAATAGATTTCCAAACTGGAGAATTCACAATGTATAGATCCCATTTTAAGTCTAAATCTAAGTTTTGCTGTTATGTGGTTTAAATGGGCATAATTATTTTAAAGGCTTGGTTTATAATGACAAGGTTTTGGGAGATGGGGAGCTTTCAGGTATTGATATAAGATTCATGAAGGGCAAAGCAAATGAAACTCTAACTCAGTTCATCTGCAGTCTGAAGGATGTAATGCTGACTGCGGTAATATAGAGCTACAGTAACTCTTAAAATAACCTAAGGCATCTGTAAATACGTATACCCTTGGACTAATCAATTTTAAAATATCAGAAGTCAAATGTTCTAATTCACAGTATGGCATATCCCATCATAATTAGCTGTAGGATTTTAGTTTTTATAAAATTACAGCATTTATCTGTATGCTATCACTTTTCCAATGCAGTGCCATTCGTTGTTATGGTACACCAGTGAAAATGTAACATACATATCTGAGAATATCAAATGACTGTCACCATTATACCTGCTGTTGGTAGCAGCTAACAAGCAGATCTTTGGATTCTACAAAATGTATTCACAATAAAAAAACAACAAATCTTAATGTATAAACTTGTTCCTCTATCCAACTTTTTTTTGTTTTTTTAACACATAAAGATTCAGAAAATAAACAGAAGGTTTTACTGTTTGGATTAGCAGAAAAGCTCAGATTTCACTGGAAGTTAGGTTGCCAGTTCTGGTTGGGGCTTATTCCTGGAGGCTATTATCACATGATACTCCATCTCATGACATTTGTTCACTGTTTTCAAATGTTTTTGCATTTAACTCACGAAGTTTGGATTTCCTCAATTGTTCATGATCTTGTGCAGTAGTTGTCATGTGCAAAGATCTATTAACCAGAATAGCCCAAGAGCAGGTGAAGTAAGAACACAGCTGCAAACCATGTATGGAAACGCTACTTTTCTCCTGGGATGCTAGCAGCAGCAACATAATAGCTTTAAAAGCATTTTATTTAGAAATGTTTCAGACTTAAAGTTTATTAGTGTCACAAGCAGGCTTACATTAACACTGCAAATAAGTTACTGTGAAAATCCCTTAGTCACCACACTTTATCACCTGTTCGGGTACACTGAGAGAGAGTTTAGCATGGCCAATGTACCTAACCAGCACATTTTTCAGTTTGTGGGAGGAAACCAGAGCACCTAGAGGAAACCCACACTGACACGGGGAGAACACGCAAACTCCACACAGACAATGACCCGAAGCCAAAATCAAACCTGAGTCCCTGGCGCTGTGAGGCAGCAGTGTTAACCACTGTACCACCGTGCATCAAATCCGACTGATTTGAGGATCAAGCAAATTTATTTGATCAAACTGTACTATTACAATTTATTCTCACCTTCATAATGATGAATTAAAAACACACTCTAATGAAAGGCAGAATTAGATATTAGATATTGCTCTTTTTATCCCTTAAAGAGGTCAAGATGGCCATACACTGTCCTTGTTCTTGATGCTGTAAATTCAATGCACACAAGCCAGTGTGAGGTTTTTATGAAAGAAACAACTTTAGAAAATCTTTTTTCCAAGCTTCAATAACAGAGAAGTCGTTCCATCCCTAGGACTGAATGTTGTACACGTACATTCAGTTGCAGTATTCTAAGTTTGGAATCCAAGAGAACAAGGCCAGACCACCCTAACCTTCCCCCCCATCTGATATTTAATTAAAAACAAAAAAGTAGGATGTATTTTAAATGTATTCTTAAGTTTTTTAATTGAATGTAGTGCACTTTTATCAATCACGAGTGTGATGGCTAACTGAATCTGGTAGCAGTTTTAAATTGTTGAAGATGCCCAATGTGCTTGGTGTGGCCAAGTGGCCAATGGCGTAAGTACCTAGGCCCAACATAAAATATCTTCTCATCACTCATCTGAGGAAGGAGTAGTGCTCCAAAGCTCGTGATTCCAAATAAACCTGTTGGACTTTAACCTGGTGTTGTGAGACTTCTTACTGTGCCCACCCCAGTCCAACACCAGCATCTCCACATCACAACATAAAATTGACATTCTAAGCTGAACAGCTTCTGCAAGCAAGGCCTGATGGAATACGGACTGGCCAAGGTTACAGTGCCAAAATCAACAGGGATCAGCCCAGACCTGTCTTGCATATTAAACAGAGGTTTTTGACCTTAACAATCGGAGAGCCATTATGACCCAAAACCCACCAAGGATGACTCAGTCAGAACAATAGAAAAATACATTATGTTTGTGTATTCCCCAGTTTTAGCCACACTCCCCTCCAGGAGGGGAGGGTTGTTGAATTTACATCACAAATACAGTTTTGAAAAGTGAAAATGCAGTGCTGCATTTAATCAGAAATAGTTCCTGTATTGTTCAAACACAGCAAGAGAAACAAAGAATATGAAAAGTTCTATATAAATTAGGTTTTGTCTTTCTTTCATTACACTGGCGATGAAATAGCAGATTGTGGCAGTGGTGAAACTCAACGGCCAATGCTGAGTTTCTAAGGATAATTAATCACAGTTTAATCAACTGACAATAGGAAGATGGCTACAAAGAGATCACAACATTTAAAAACCAGTTCAACTCTGTAGATAATAGTCTTACCCATTCTGACTTCTCTGGCACCAACTATCTGTCATCCAATTGTGTGTACACTGTGAATTTACAGCCTATCCACAGGGTACATATGATGTTGTACTAAACAAAATAGTATTTTTTTCTCATTCTAATGGTTATTTAAGGTGTGAGAGAGGCAGGCAAATTATGTGGAAAAATATAATTAATAAATAAAAACTCTATCAGTGATCCCTCCACCCTCAACCCCCTCCAACTTCTCCCCAACCCGTCAACCCCTACCCCACTTGCCCAGCATCAACATTCTCCTCCAACCTCCCCCACTCCCTCTCCAGCCTCTGTCCAACCATCCCCTCCACAACCTCTCCATCCAAACCCCGTCCCATCCCTTATCCAACCTCTCTCCCTCCAAACCCCCCACCTGTAAATCTCCTCCACACACCAACCTCCCTCTACACCCAACTCCCAACCCTTACTCCAACATCTCCATAGCAATATCCTTGCATTCCCTTCCAACCTCCCAAACCCCCTTAAACCTTCTTCCCTGCGACCCCACACAAACAGTATCCAATTGATTCTAAAATTATAGGGATTTCACTACCATTTTTCAACCCACAGCACTCTCATGATAGTTGCTACAGATTTTTGGGAAGCTTTGTGATTTTCTGGCGGGCATTTCAAAAAAGAATCGTAATAATGAAGCTGCCTGAATGTTGAAAGTAGCAGTGCAGCAACACAGTAAAACTAATCAGACATGCCTGAATTACATTATTGTTACTAGAGAGGTGGTGCTCGACAGACTGGAGGGACTGATTGTGGACAAGTCCCCAGGACCGGATGGAATGCGTCCAAGGGTTCTGAAAGAAATGGTGGAAGTGATAGTGGATGCCTTGGTGATTATTTTCCAAATGTCGCTGGATTCCGGGGAAGTGCCGGAAGATTGGAAAGCGGCTAATGTTACGCCGTTGTTTAAGAAGGGTGGCAGGCAAAAGGCAGGGAATTATAGGCCGGTTAGTTTAACGTCTGTTGTAGGTAAAATGTTAGAATCCGTGATCAAGGAGAAAATAGCGAGGCATCTTGAGGAGAATTGTTTGGTAGAGCAGACGCAGCACGGTTTCGTTAAGGGGAAGTCGTGTCTGACAAATTTACTGGAGTTCTGTGAGGATGTGTCTAGGGCGGTGGATAGAGGAGAGCCGGTGGATGTGGTGTTTCTTAATTTTCAGAAGGCGTTTGACAAGGTGCCTCACAAGAGGTTATTACAGAAGGTCGGGGGCATGGAGTTGGGGGTAGGGTGTTAGCGTGGATAGAGGATTGGCTGTCAAATAGGAGGCAGAGAGTGGGGGTCAATGGGTGCTATTCGGATTGGCGATTGGTGACTAGTGGAGTGCCCCAGGGGTCGGTGCTGGGGCCTCAGCTATTTACCATTTATATAGATGATCTGGAGGAGGGAACCGAGTGTATGGTGTCGAAATTTGCTGATGACACCAAGATTGGGGGAACGGCAAATTGTGCGGAGGGTGTGGAGAGTCTGCAGAAGGATCTAGATAGGCTGGGCAAATGGGCCAGGAACTGGCAAATGGAATTTAATGTTGGCAAATGTGAGGTTGTCCACTTTGGTAGGAATAACGGTAGGAAGGACTATTACTTACGTGGCGAAAAACTGTAGCATGCGACAGTGCAGAGGGACCTCGGGGTCCTTGTGCATGAGTCGCAAAAACCCAGCCTACAGGTGCAGCAGGTGGTCAGGAAGGCGAATGGGATGCTGGCCTTCATAGCGAGGGGGATTGAATATAAAAGTAGGGAGGTCTTGCTGCAGCTGTATAGGGCACTGGTGAGGCCGCAGCTGGAGTACTGTGTGCAGTTTTGGTCCCCGTACTTACACAAGGATATTTTGGCCTTGGAGGGAGTGCAGAGGAGGTTTACTAGGCTGATTCCGGAGTTGAGGGGGTTGAACTATGAGGAGAGGCTTAATAAACTCGGCTTGTACTCATTAGAGTTTAGAAAAATGAGGGGAGATCTCATTGAGACATATAAGATGTTGAATGGGATGGATAGGATAGAGGTGGAGAGGCTCTTCCCGCTTAGAAAGGACAGTAGGACTAGGGGGCACAGCCTCAAGATAAAGGGGGGGGCGGTTTAGAACGGAGTTGAGGAGGAACTTCTTCACTCAAAGAGTGGTGAATCTCTGGAATTCTCTACCTGTTGAAGTGGTGGAGGCTGCCTCGCTCAATATTTTTAAGACGCGGGTTGATGGGTTTTTGATAGGCAAGGGGATTAAGGGTTATGGGGAGAGGGCGGGAATGTGGAACTGAGCCACGACAGATCAGCCATGATCTTATTGAATGGCGGGGCAGGCTCGAAGGGCTAGATGGCCTACTCCTGCTCCTATTTCTTATGTTCTTATATTCTTATGTTCACCGACAGACTGGCTTTAAAAAAATTGGAACTCTCAGTCTGACATTTCCAAATATTTTTGAAGCTGTTCTTTCTGTTCTGATCTGTTCAGTGTGGATTATTTGAGAAATGAATTTTAAACATTGAGCTAGGGCATGCTTAACCCCCAATGTTTGGCACCAGCTGAAAACAAAGGGTGGAGAATGTGTTAGAACAGAAGAAACTGCAACAAAAAGTAACAACTTTTAAAAACAAATGATAGATGGTCTGGTGTGAGAGGGAGGGGGCGTTTTGTGTTGAGACAATACATGTGTGGAATATTTTTTTAAATGAAGGGGGTGTCGTTTAAAATGGAGGCAAAAGGTCAAAATCTGAAGTTGCTGAAGTCAAAATTTTTAACACTGCTGAGACCACTGCCAGGAAGCTCATCATACAGTCAGGTTTTTACTACCTCTGTGTTTCCTGTAAATTGCATCAGTGGTTTCTGCGTATGCATAGATAAGTGTGCATGTGAAGACAAGTATCAGCAGCCATTTTGCATTGGCAGGAGACACAGTGAAAAATCTTTTGTTTTAAACTGTAGAATCTTGTTGCCTAATTTTTTTGACCAAGATCATAAGAAGAAAAATCTAAACAAGTCATGCTAAATGGTTGTTTTTCAGACTGAAGGATGGAAAACTATATCCCCACCAACCGCCACCCCAACCCCTGAAATTACAGTGCTAAGACCATTGCCTTTTCTAATATATATGAATGACTTGGATTTTGGAATGAAAAGTGAAATTTCAACATTTGCTGACGATACCAGACTTAGAGGAACGGCAAACATTGAAGATGATACTAATCATTTGCAATAGAACATAGATTGGCTTGTAGAACGGACAAACTACTGGAAGATGGAATTTAACAGAGAAACATGAGACAACGTATTTTGACAGAAAGGATAAGGATATGCAATATATATACTTAATGGCACAGTTCTAAAGAGCGGACAGGGATAGAGGCATTTAGATGAATACTTAAAACGCCAGAGCATCCAAGGCTATGGACCAAATGCTGGAAAATGGGATTAAAATAGATAAGTGCTTGATGGCCAGCACAGGTGCAAAGGGCCAAAGAGTCTCTTTTTGTGCTGTAAAACGTATGACCCCTGACAGTGTGACCTGCAGTTCATGTGCATATAAATCTTTGAAGATGACAGGATATTTTTATAGATTAGTTAGCAATGCATATGGGATCTTGGGATTTATAAATATAGGTATTGAGGATAAAAGTAGGTGAGTTATGCTGAACCTTTATAAAGCTCTTGTCAGGCCACAACTGGGGTATTGCATCCAGTTATGGTTACTTTAGAAATAATTTGAAGGACTTGCGATGTTGCAGAGGAGATTTACCAGAATGGTTCCAGAGATAATGGATTGTAGCTGCATAAAGCTTGGGTTATTTTACTAGGAGCAAAGGGGTTGAGGGGGATCTGATAAAGATTTACAAGATTATGACACGTTTAAATAAGGTTGACAGGAAAGAAATCTTCCTATTAGCTAATGGTACAAGGAAAAGGAAGCATTAGGGGCTACGGTTTTGGGCAGCATGGTGGCACAGTGGTTAGCACTGCTGCCTCATATCACCAAGACCTTAGTTCAATTCCTGGCTTGGTTCACTGTCTGCATAGAGTTTGCACGTTCTCCCTGTGTCTGTGTGGGTTTCCTCCAGGTGCTCCGGTTTCCTCCCACAATCCAATGATGTTTGGGTTAGATGGCTTGGCCATGCTCAATTACCCCTTAGTGTCAGGAGGACTAGCTAGGGTAAATGGGGAAAGGGCCTGGGTGAGATTGTGGTTGATGCAGACTCGATGGGGTGAATGGCCTCCTTCTGCACAGTAGGATTCTATGATTCTATGGTTAAGAGCAACAGGGGGATGTGAGGAAGAACTTTTCTTGCACAGCAAATGGTAACCGCTTGGAACTTGCTGCCTGCGAGAGTTTGATTTTGATTTGATTTATTATTGTCACATGTATTAACATACAGTGAAAAATATTGTTTCTTGCGTGCTATACAGACAAAGCATACTGTTCATAGAGAAGGAAACGAGTTGTGAAAGTAGAGACAATGATTTCAAAAGGCAACCGGATAGTCACTTGAGGGAAATGGAACTGATTGGATTCCTCTACAAGGAGCTGTCATTGACTTAATGGGCTGAATGATCTCCCATGCAGTATGAGCAGGGGGATTAGCAGGAACAATGTTTGGCTTGTGTGAAACAAAGACAAGCAAATCAAAAGATCCCAGAAGCAATTCCCAAAATTCTGCTTAAATCATTAGTCTTTGCAAGAAATGAGAAATTTACTGACATTAGTACATCATAACAATGAACATGAGAATAAAAGACAAAAATTAATTAAAATCAGTATAATATTAAATACAAAAAGTACACCTGGCAGAACTGTTGAAGTGTATTTTTTCAATTAACAACCATCACACATAATTCTTTGAGGAAAATGCAGCATTTGTAGTTTTCAAATTATATTTTCAGGTTTTATTCATCCCTATATCAGCATCATGGGTGGCACAGTGAATAGCAATGCTGCCTCACAGCGCCAGGAACTCAGGTTCAATTCCAGTCTTGGGTCACTGTCTGTATGGAGTTTGCACTTTCTCCCTGTGTCTCCATGGGTTTCCTTCGGGTGCTCTGGTTTCATTCCACAGTCCAAATGTGTGGGGATTAGGTGGATTGGCCATACTAAGTTGATCCTCATGTGAGGGGGGATTAGCAGGGTAAATGTGTGGAGTTGTGGGAATAGGGCCTGGATGGGATTGTGGCAAGTATAGATTTGATGGGCTGAATGGTCTCCTCTGTACAGTGGGGATTCTATTAGCAATGTTTTGACCATGTTGCCATTCTTTTGCAAGTTTGTAGTTGATATAAATGGCTTTTGTACTCCAGAGAGCAGGTGGGAATAATGTAAGCCAATGCTTCTGCTCTTGATTGCTATCAAGTGACTCCTAATTAAAAGTTAACGAGGGCATCAGATGAGGTTATAATCAAGCTTGGCTCGATTATAGTCTGTCACAAAGGGTGGTCACCTGTCTAAAGTTATTGGAACTCATAAGAATATAGTGAAAAAAGTCCTTTCAGCAGTGAAGGGGAAAGAACTGGGAAAAAGGGTTATTTTGAGTTACTGTTTGAAAACTAACATGTGGCAAAGACATTTTTAGGGAACGCTTGCTGCAAAATACTTCAGGAATACAGGTCAGTGGTTATGAATTGCTGAGTCAGCTCCTGACAGAACTATCAGTGAAGACTGACTGTGGATATAGATAAACCTCTCCAGAACAAACTGATGTTATTGAATGATTTTACTGTGTGTAAGCACAATAGGTGGACTTTCTTTTAATTAATATTAGACTTTAAGAAGCCTTCACCTTTTGTTCCACCTCTTTCTTTTGTGAGTCATAAGGAGATTTTAACTCAGCATTTTGAAAGCTAGAAGGATAACTTCATATTTTAGTATTGTGTGGGAGCAGTCAGACTGTCAAAAATGGCAATGCTTATCTCTCATTCTTACTATCTTTGTCACATAACTCAGTTCATACAAATGTTACAGTTTATAGAACATAGAAATTCTGCCAGATGATAATCCTTTGATTACTGAATATCATTTGCAGTTTGTATGGAATACAGGTTTTTATATATTTTCCTTTGTATTATGCCGAATCAATGTTTGCATGGGCTTTTGGTAAGTAAAGAATTAACTGATGATATGTGAAAAGCTATTTGCATTGATGAGATTAGGCATAAATAAAGGATATGTTCAGATGATTAGGGATGACATGACATAAAACTAGACATTTAAAGAGACAAAGGGTAAGAAGTTAGAATATTTAAAAATGGTTAAATGGAAATTAGAACAGTTGAAGGTGATTGAGTCTGTCTGTAAAATGTACAGTTTAATAATAAGGGGGATGGTCATGGTAATATCACCGGATTATCAGAGGCCCAGGCTAATGCTCTGAGAATCCCACCATGGCAGCTGATGGATTAAAATTCAATAAATAAATCTGGAATTAAAATGCTAGTCCCAGTAATAATGACCATCAAATCATCTGGTTCACAAATGCATCTGCTGTCCTTACCATTCTACACTTGATTCCAGACCCACAACAATGTGTTTGACTCTTAAGTACACCCTCTGAAATGGTAATATCAAATCACTACAAAGTCTACAAAAATGAATGTAACTGGACAGATCATCTGGCATTGACCTAGTACCGGAACTGACAACGGCACATCTAGCCCTGTCGACACTGCAAAGTCCTCCTTACTAACATCTGGGCTGCTGTGCTAAGATTAAGACAGCTATCCGACACACTAGTTGAGCAAAAACTTGATATAGTCATATTCATGAAATCATAACTTACAGACAATCACCATCCCTGGGTATGTTCATCAGAGGTGGCATCACAATAGTATACAGCTGGGCAGAAGTTGCCCTGGGAGTTCTCAACATCAACTTTGGACCCCATGAAGTCTCAGATCAAACATGGGCAAGGAAACCTCCTGCCGATTACCACCTACAGCCATCCCCTCAACTAATGAATCAGTAGTCCTCCATGTTGAAAACTGAGGAAGCATTGAGGATGGCAAGGGCACAAAGTGTACTCTGGCTGAGGCAAAGGAGGCCAGTTGGCCCATCGAGTTTGCACCTTCTCTCCGAAAAAGCATCTTACCCATGACTACTCCCCTCTACCATGGGTAATCCACATAACCTACACATCTTTGGAACTAAGGGACACTAAGGGACAATTTAACACAACCAGTCCATCTAACCTGCACAGAGACCGGTGTACCCAGAGGAAACCCATGCAGATATGGGGGAAGCATACAAACTTCACACGCTCACCAAAGAATGGAATTGAACTCAGGTCCCTGGCACCATGAGGCAGTAATGCTAACCACAGTGCCAACATGCCACCTGAACCACTGTGCCATCTTGCCACCCTCAACCACCAGTGGCTCAGTAACACCACTACTGACCAAACTGACCAAGTCTTAAGGAAGATAGCTGCTAGACTAAGCCTACAACAAGGTGAGGGAATCAACAAGAGGGAAAAACATACCTTACCTCATCATCACCAATCTACTCGTCACAGTTGCACCAGCCCTTGACGGTATGATAGCAGTGACCACCATGTAGAGACCCATCTTCACACTGGGGATATCCTAAATCATGTTTGTGGGACACTATCACAATGCTAAATAGGATAGATTTCAAACAAACTTGGCAACTCAAAACTAGCCATCCATGAGGTGCTGTGGGCCATCAGCAGCAGTAGAACTGTACACAACATTATCTGTAGTCTCATGGCCCATGCTAACAGCCACCCCCCCACCCCCCCCCACCCCCCCCGCCCCCCCACCAACTTCCCCCACTCTTCTCAACCCAGGTTCAATGAAGAGTGCAGGAGGTATGCAAGGAGCAGGAGCAGCCATATCTAAAAATGAGGTGTTGACCTGGTGAAGCTACAACACAGGACTATGTGATTGGCAAACAGCGAAAACAGCATTTGATAGACAAAGCTAGGCAATCCCACAACCAACGGATCAGATTTAGGGCCAGATTTTACCAATTGGAGGCTAAGGGCCGGATCTGGACGTAAAACGGATCCGAGCCCGGAATCCTCGTTCCAGCACGCCCATACACTTTTTGCGGGTTCCGGTCTGGTCCGCGCTGTGGGCGGGGCTTAGCGCTGCCGGACCGATCGGAGCTCTGAACTGCGCATACACAGTTCGAAAAAAATCTGAAACAGCATGCCCAGGCGCAAAAAACAAAACAGAGAGCCGTGTGTGTGTGTGTGTGTGTGTGTGTGTGTGTGTGTGTGTGTGTGTGTGTCGGTGGGGGGAGAATGGGCCACAATCAGACCCCCCGGCAGACAGGCCCCCCCAACAGATTCCCCCTGATCAGACCCCCCCTGGGGGCGGCTCCCTTCCCTGATCGGACCCCCCCGGAAGTCAGCCATCCCCCCCCCCCCCCCCCCACAATTGGATCCCCCAGGAGGCAGGCCCCCCCCTCAGCAGAGCACACCCCCAACCTACCTGGATTGCTGCTGTCCCTCCACAATCCTTCTGACCTGCACTCGTTGATATGGAGATGCCATCATTGGACTGGGGTAAACTCAGTAAGAAGTCTCACAACATCAAGTTAAAGTCCTGTTGGAGTTTAACCTGGTGTTGTGAGACTACTTACTGCACTCCTTGGAAAGCCTGCAGCACCTTCCTGGCCTTCCGCTGGCGTCTGCCAGAGGAGGGGGGGCGGACTTAGATGGATCTCTGGTTTGGGGGGGGGCGGGGGTGTGGTGGGGGGGTGGGGGTGTGGTGGGGGGGTGGGGGTGTGGTGGGGGGGTGGGGGTGTGGTGGGGGGGTGGGGGGGCGGGGGTGTGGTGGGGGGGGGCGGGGGCGGGCGGGGCGGGGGTGTGGGGGGGGGCGGGGGCGGGCGGGGCGGGGGTGTGGGGGGAGTCAGGGGGGGTGGTGGTGGGCAGGGGGGTGGGGTGGGGGGTGGGGTGGGTGTGGTGGTGGGGTGGGTGTGGTGGTGGGGTGGGTGTGGTGGGGGGTGGGGGGTGTGGGGGGTGGGGGGGGGGGGTGGGGGGGTGGGGTGGGGGGGGGGGGAGATGCTGGTGAAGATTCTCCCAAGTTCATCTTCCTCTCCCACCCCCCTCCAACCAGAGATCCATCTGAGTCTCTGCAGTCCTGCCATGTCAAGTAGTGAACAGTTAACCAATTAACTGAAGGAGGAGACTCCACAAATACCTCCATCTTCAATGATGGAGAAGCCCAAAACATCAGTATCAAAAAGATGACTGAAACATTTGCAACAATCTTCAGTCAGAACTGCCCAGTGGAGGATCCATCTTGACTTCCTCCTAAGGTCCCTAGTATCACAGATGCCTGTCTTCAGCAAATTCCATTCACCCCCCATGAAGTCAAGAAACAGCTGAAGGCACTGTATGTCTCAAAAGCTAAGGGCCCTAACAATGTTCCAACAATAGTACTGAAGGTCTGTGCTCCAGAACCAGCTGTGCCTCTTGCCAAGTTGTTCCGGCACAACTCCAACACTGGCACCTGTCCTGTGAATTGGAAAACTGCCTAGCTACGTCCTGTCCACAAAAGCAGGACAAATCCAACCCAGCCAATCACCGCCCCTTGTCTACTCTCAATTATTAGCAAAGTGATGGAATGGATCATCAATAATGGAGGGAGAGCAAGTTCAACTATTGCTTTATTACTTGATAAATCTTTTAATTTGTTATCTCTGACCTTTCTCATCAACCTGGTGTTGTGAGACTTCTTACTTTCTCTTCAGCAACATAAATAAAGATTCAAATAATTTGCAGAACTTTAAAAGCTTTTAAAATCCAGTCATGGTTTCTGTTCTAGGTATGTGATAATGATGTTCTGTAAATTTCTGATGTTCAGTGCAGTGTTTTAGAATAAATTCAGAAAGATCTCCAGAACACTGGGTTAGGGATCCAGTATGACCTCAACATCAACCTTATATCTTAGGCATTTAAATTTGAATTCAGCTAAAAGACATCATGAAAGCAATGAGCAGTTTCATTTCTGAAAGAGATTTGCAATTTGGCACTCATTTGGTGAACTTATTCAGTTTTAATCTGAGTTATAGGAAAGAGCCCTTAAGAAGTATCTGCAATTTTTAAAACCTGATTTACGTTCTGTCTCTGTCTCCATGTACTGATTTTTCTGCTATAGGATTTTACATGCTATCCTTGATTTACCTTTCCATACTGGTGTAAAGAATATACATATATACACCTATGTCAGACTCCTATTCATAGACTGCAGCTCATCCTTTAACACCACTATTCCTACGAGACTCATCTCCAAACTTGATGATCTGGGGCCCGGCTCCTTCCACTGCAACAAGATCCTGATTTCTTAACCCACGGATTGCAGTCAGTAAGATAGGCAACAACACTTCCGCCACGATCATCCTCAACACTGATGCTCCTCAGCCCCCGCTATATTCCTTATAGACCTCTAACTGTGTGGCCAATCCCCCTCCAATTAAATTTTCAAGTTTGCTGATGTCACCACCATTATGGGTCAGATCTCGAACAATGATGAGACACAGTACAGGAAATCTGGTGAACTAGTGCGATGACGATAATCTCTCCCTCAGTGTCAACAAAACAAAGGTGGTAATCAACAACTTCAGGAAGCATAGTGCAGGGCATGCCCCTGTCTACATCAATGGGGACAAAGTAGAACTGGTCGAGAGTTTCAAGTTTTTAGGTGTCCAGATCATCAACAACTTGTCCTGGTTCCTCCATGTCAACTCTATAGTTAAGAAAGTCCACCAATGCCTCTACTTTCTCAGGAGACTATGGAAATTTGGCATGTCTTCTTCAATTTTCACCAACTTCTATAGATGCACCATAGAAAGCATTCTTTTTGGTTGTAGCATAGCTTGGAATGGTTCCTGCTCTACCCAAGACCGCAATACACTACAAAGGTCATAAACGAAGCCCAATCCATCATTCAAACCAACCTTCCACTCACTGACACTGTCTACAATTCCCGCTGCCTCAGAAAAGTAGCCAGCACACCCCGGACGTATTCTCTTCTACTTCTTCCATCGGGAAAAAGGTACAAATGTCTGAGGACATGTACCAACCAACTCAAAAATAGCTTCTTCCCTGCTGCCACCAGGCTTTTGAATGGACCTATCTTGCATTAAGTTGATCTTTCTCTACACCCTAGCAATGACTGTAATACTTCATTCTGCACTCTCTCCTTTCCTTCCCAAAGTACGGTATGTTTTGTCTGTACTGCCCGCAAGAAACAATACTTTTCACTGCATACTAATCCCAGCACTCTGCTTTCTATCAGTCAGCGAATCCTCAATCCAAGCCATTACTCTACCCCAACTCCTTGGGATTTAATCTTCTGGATCAGTCTCTTGTGTGGCAACTTACCAAATGCCTTCTGGAAGTCCAGATAGATCACATCCACAGGATCCCTGTTATTTACCTTGCCGGTTACATCCTCAAAAAACTTTAGCAGGTTTGTCAAACAAGACTTGCCCTTCACAAAACCCTGCTGACACTGGTGAATTGAGTTTTGCTTTTCCAGATGCTCAGCCACTTTCTCTTTAATGATTGACTCCAGCAACTTTTCCACCAGAGTGGTCAAGCTGACTGGTCTACAGTTTCCCACTTTCCACCTCTCCCCTTTCTTGGATAAGGGCATCACATTAACATGTTTCCAGTTCACCAGTACCTTTCTGGAATCCAGGGAATTTTGGAATATCATAACTAATGCATCCACTGTCTCTGCTGTCACCTCCTTTAACACCCTAGGGTGTATGCCATCAGGTCCAGGGGACTTATCTACTTTTAAACCCTTCAGTTTACTGAGGACCTTTTCACTGGTTATAGTAATTTCACCAAGTTCCATTGTATTAACTGCAGTTTTGGGGACAGAATTATTATCTTCTATTGCGAAGACAAAGAGAAAGTATTGGTTTAGCACCTCTGCCATCTGAGTTTCCCACTATTACCCCACTATTTCCAGCCTCATCTAATTCTAATTTCACTATTCTCTTCTTATAACATGACACTTTAAATTAAAAGTGAAGGGTTTCTTTCTGGTAACTTTCTGGATTTCTGAATGTAAATATTTAAATTTGATTGGTTGTCTACCTTACTGCTGCGGCATGCCGAGTCACCTTCTTGATCTGGCCCCAGATTTCAGCTGGCATGGGGAAAAGGGGGAACTACTGTCACAGAATGAGAAGTCAACAGGAAGTAGCAGGCTTGCTACGCCACTGGCTACAGAAGTCCAGGTCGGTCTGATGACAAGCAGTGACAGACAGGGGATCTCTTTCTCTCCCTCTGACAGTGTTCCAACCAGAATCAACAGAAACTTCAATAAAATTGCCTCATCTTTCTGCTAAGCACTTGGCAGCTTTCTGATCTGAATAGTAATCAGTTACTCAAGAGTTTAACTGAATATCTAATTTTCTTTATAAAAGAGAGATGGCTTGATATTTTGGGTGTAAATCGATATTTTGGTTCATGGGCCATGAAGTTCTTTGTGAGCCACCTCTGAAAAAGAATCATAGGGACTTGAAATGCTAATGCTGTTTCTCTTGCCACAGATGCTGCCAGACTTCCTGCATTTTTCCAGCATTTTCTGTCTTTATTTCAGACTTTCACATCCACAGTATTTTACTGTTATCTCTTTGAAATGACCTTCTGTTAAGCACTTTGTCGGTCACGTTAACTTTCCATCAGTGTTTAGATAACTGTAGGAGGCAAGGGATAGAGATGAGAATGGAGCTAATTCAAGGTCTCTTTCAAAAGGATGGCATAGCCAGATACGTTCCTTTTTAAGTCTCATCCTAAAAAAATGCCAGTTCAAGGGGATGAAGAGAAGTTACCCGCCAGTATGTTGTCAATGTTCTCTCTACAGAGTTGGTGACTGATCTTTGTATTTCCAACACTTTCTTATAAATATTTTAACCCAAACCAGAATGGGTGGCACAGTGGTTAGCACAGCTGTCTTTAAGCACCAGGTTCGATTCCTGCATTGGGTCACTTTCTGTTTAGAGTATGCACGTTTGCCCCATATCTGCATGGGTTTCCTCCGGGTGGTCCGGTTTCCTCCCACAGTCTGAAAGACATGCTGGTTAGTGCATTGGACATACTAAATTCCCCCTCAGTGTAGCTGAACAGGTGCTGGAGTGTAGCTGCTAGAGGATTTTCGCAGTGTCTTCATTGCCATGTTAACGTAAGCCTACTGTTGGCACTAGAGTTTTTTAAAAATTTTCTCACACTGCCAAGATTTGTTAACTTATTACTAAAAGATAGTGATGATAGTAAAGAACACATTATCAATAATTAAACCGATTTGGAATCATAGTACAGAAGGAAGTCATTGGCTATTCTGCCTGTGCCGCCCTATCTGTTGAAACTGACAGCCAATTAGACCCATTCCCCAGCTTTCTTCCCTGCAATACATTTCCACTTCAAGTCTTTAAAACAATGATTCCCCTATGAAAGTTATTATTGAATCAGCTTCCAAAGGTGCGCCAGTTAGGTAGATTGGCCATGGCAAATGCATGGAGTTTTGGAGATGGGGGAGGTGGGGGGGAGTGTGGGATGGGTAGAATACTGTTCTGGAGAATTGGTGCAGACCCAATAGGCCAAATGGCTTCCTTCTGCATTGTAGGGATTCTACGGTTCCACTACTCTTTCAGACTGTGTATTCCAGGTCTTAATAAAACACTACCGAAGTTTATCTTTTAGTTCCTGGTTCTTTTATCAGTTACCTTAAATCTATATCTATATCCTCTGATTACCCACAAGTCTACCACAAGAAACTGATTCTCCTTATTTACACTTATCAAAACATTTCATGATATTAAGCACCATTTTAAACAAGACTTGTGTTTATATGATCACCAGGTGTCTCCAAAAACATTTACAGCCATTGAAGTACTTTCTGAACAGTTGCAATGTAGGAAAATGTCCAATGTCAAAATTAGTATAAAAGGAAATCAAAATGTTTCCGTGGAAGAATAATATTGATCTCATGGTGGCACAGTGGTTAGCACTGATGCCTCACAGTGCAGGGACCGGGGTTTGATTCCCAGCTTGGGTGACTGCGGAGTCTCCATGTTCTCCCATGTCTGTGTGAGTTTCCTCCGGTTTCCTCCCACAGTCCGAAAGACGTGCTGATCGGGTGCGTTGGCTGTGCTAAATTCTCCCTCAGTGTGCTTGAACAGAGGCCGGAGTGTGGCGACTAGGAGATTTTCACAGTAACTACATTGCAGTGTTAACGTAAGCCTCCTTGTGACACTAATCAATTAACTTAAACTCAAGGTTAACTCTGTTTCTCTCTCCACAGATACTGCCAGACATGCTGAGATTTTCCAGCGCTGTCTGATAGTATTTTACTGTTATAAAAGAGAATCAATGCCAACTTGGGTTAACTGGCGAGCTCACTCACGATAATTTACTATCTGTCCCGCTCTGTGACCTTTTGGCACTTTAGCTGTAGGTGCTGGGGTGGCCTCGTGACGCAGGTCGAGTCAAAATGGAGGAAGAGAGTGATGGAGGACCAGAATCGTGCCGAGCAGTGCGCGTGTCCACATTCAAAAAATAACTGCCAGTCAGTGGGACAAGTGACGAGTGTTTGAAACCAAATTAATGGAGAACTGTAACATCCTTGGTCTTGTTTCGAAGCAGTTCACGACCCATATCTGGTTCGATTTTTTTTCCCCATGCGCCTGACGGTTCGTTGGTTTGAACTCCCGCTGCAGTTTCTCAAAGGAGATGCCTTAATATATATACTTGTCGGCAGTTGCAGGTGATGAAGGATGGGGTGAGATATTGTTGGAATTTCAAGCAGGCAATCTGAAGAACAAACTTACGAAACCTTGTTTCTTTCTCCACAGATCGTAGAATCTCTATAGTGCAGAAAGAGGCCATTCAGCCCATTGACCCTCACCCAGGACCCAACCTCTATAACCCGCCTACTTACCCTGTAATCCCCTGACACTAAGGGGCAATTGAGCATCGCCAAGTAACCTAACTCACGCATTTTTATAGTGTGGGAGGAAACTGGAGATTGGCAATGCCATCCTGGCACCTTGGCAATGTCAGTGAGGCACCTGGGCAATGTCCACTGGGCAGTGCCAGGGGTCAGGCAGAGGGGTGGAATCAATAGGGGTGTGGCTGTGGGGGTAGGGCCACTGGGTGGGTGGGGCCATGGTGGGTGTGGCTTGAAGTGGGAGGGTTATCACTGCACACAATTGGTGGGGGAGGGAGGGGTGCCATGATGGAGGGAGAAAGGAGGGAAGGAGGCTGTAATTGGCATTCTGTGTAGGGGGAAGGGAAAGGGGCAGCAATCAGTGGAGGGGGGGAGGGAGAGGGAGAGGGGCTGCAATCGATGGGGGAGGGAAGGAGGGAGTGGGACCACGATCGGTGGGGCAGGGAGGGAAGGAGAGAAGGAATGGTACTGCGATCAGTGGAGGAGAGGAGAGAGGGGAGCAGCAATCGGTGGGGGGGGCTGCAATTGGTGGAGGAGGGGAGGGATGGGCACTGTAATACAAGTGGGAAAGGGAGGGGGGCCACAATCAGTGGTGGAGAAAGGGAAGGAGTGGGGCTGCGATTGAAGGAGGGAGGGAGGGCACGATCAGTGTGGGGAGGGGGGTGCTGTGATCGGTGGGTGGGGAAGGGATGAGGGCTGAGATCTTTGAGGGAGGGAAGGGAGGGGGCTGTGATCGGTGGGGGAGAGAGTGAGGGGGGCTGCAATCAGTGGGGGGGAGAGGGAAAGGGACCTCGATCAGTGGAGAGGCTGCGATTGGTGGGGGTGGAGGGAGGGGGCCATGATCAGTGGAGGGCAGGGGAGGGAGGGCTACGATCGGTAGGGGGTAGAGATGTTTGTGGGGAGGAATGGAGGGGAGCACGATCGGGGGAGAGGGGGGCCGTGATCCGTGGGGGGGAAGGAGGGCGGGGGAGTCGCGACCAGTAGGGGAGGGAGGGGTGGCCTCGATTGGTGGGGACGAGGGGGGCAGCGATCGGTGTGGGAGGGAGGTGGGGCCATGATTGGTGGGGGACAGAGGAAGTCAGTGGGGCTGCGATCGATGGGAGATGGAGGGAAGGGGCCACGATCAGTGGGGAAGGGAGGGAGGGAGGTGGGGCCGCGATTGGTAGGGGATGGAGGGAAGGGGCAGCAATTGGTGGGGGACGGATAGAAGGAGCCACGATCAGTGGGGGATGGAGGAAGGGGGGGGCCGCGATTGGTGGCGTATCGAGGGAAGGGGCCGTGTTCAGTAGGGGATGGACAGGGGGGTGGAGCTGCAATCAGTGGCGGAGGGATGGGGGCCGCAATCAATCTGGGCGGCGGGGAGGTCAGCAGGAGCTGCATCTCAGGCCGTGGGCCCTTGTGATTGCCGGGCTGGGGGGAGCTGTAGGAGCTACTTGAGGCTGCCTGCAGTAGCAGGGGCCTGACAGCTCCCTCTCTGTCTGTCAGACCCCTACAGTTGTTAATGCGTACGTGCAGCATCAGAGATCTGCACTTGCACACTATCTCCCTCTGCAGACTATTGGGGCATTATGGCCCATGGCCTCTCTGGCTCGGAATAGCGTAGTCCAAAAGTTTGCAGACAGAATGCATAAGATTGGGTGTGAAAACTCACCCAAAAAACGGATCTGGAACTCTTCCAGTTTCATGCCCCCTAACACTTAGAAAAAATCTTGTAAAATTGCACCCAAAGTGAACTACTTCTCCAAATGTGTACTTCCATATTCTGACAGATATATTTTAATGGTCGTATCGGATAACTGATACAATGTTTAGTATCCATAACTTTTATTTCCAAGGGTCACAATGTGCAGTATGTGAAATATTGTTATTGTCATGCAATATCTTTCTTGTACGTGATTCCCTCATGGACTGCTGAGTTGCAGAAAGGTCCAAGCTGTAACTTAGTAATGCAGGACTGTCTGTCCTAGTGTGTTAAAGGTTGCATCCTTGCAGCCCTATCAGGTTGGCAGCAACATTTGCTGACAAGCTATTTATCATGGTGGCTTGAGAATTTACTGTCATTGATAGAAGCATTTTCTCAATTCCTGTTGGAACAAAGCCACTGTTCTTTCTACTCCAGTTTAGACATTTTTGATTTAGTATAACAAGAGACTTGTTCAATTGTTATTGCTCATATAATAACAAACTTATTTTCCTTGGCATGTTGCACAGGGCCATGATAGCAATTGATTTAATCCTTTTTAAATTTATTTTTAAATTCTGTTTAATGGGAGCAACAATGTAGCAACCACTAGCAATGCATGTGGTCAGGATTCTCCTCTTTTCCCACTCTCTCTTTCCCCCCCCCCCATATATCTTCTAGAAACTCACTATCCTCATTCAAAATTGTCTGAAATTGTGATAAGTAATGGGTGGCCTAGTGTGCTGCAATGTAAATTGTAACCTTGAGGCACTGAGTTGACATTATGGTCTTGTTTGCTTTTCAGAAAAAAACAAACATGATTAGATATTTACTGAATTTCTTTGCAATAGCATTAGTTTCTATGTGTGTGTATCAAATCTGATAATCCAACTCCTGGTAATGCTATGAAGGAAATATTACAGTTGCAATTGTACAGGCCTGTGCAATTTAGTAGCTATTCTAGCAATCGCATAAATGAGAATCTCATTATACATCCGGAAAATAGTGTTTAGATAACACTTTATGCCCAAATTAAATTTTCTGCACTGTCAGATTTTCAACCTTGGCACTGTTTATTTCTCTGTTAAGTTGTTTGCTGGTTCTCAATTTTTGAACTTGTTCTAAGATGAAACACTAGCAAACTCAAACAATTTGGTGGGATAAGAAGTGGGAGGTGGAAGCAGATTTGGAAATATTTTTAAAGAAAGGAAAATGTAATAAGACTTAAATGCAACGGAAATAAAAAATTAACACATTGCAGTTACAAATATTGAAAAGAATACGTCACTGTCATGGCATCATATTCAAGTAACCTACCTGATGTATTGCCATGATTATGACAGAAATGTAGTTTATAGGTGATCTTTGCGCATCTTTAAAAAGTAGACTATTTTAAGGGGAGTCACCCTTCTCAAAATGGTTTCTGCCATTGCATGATGGAAAAATTGCTTTTCTGTATAGCCTTGCCTAAGGCATATTGTAAGTCAGTCAAGGAATTGATTGTCAACAGATCTGAAAAATACAAAGACTCAAGTGTTTAAAGCAATTAACAAATATTGCTAGCTGATTAATATCAGGTCAATCCTGGGTTAAACAGCATTTGTTTAAACACTTCTGCCTTTGACTCAATCACATCTGCCCTTTCTTCGCTCTTTCTTCCCCATTCTCTGCTTCTGTATTGCTTAAAAGCTTTTACATCTGTAACACTTATTCAATTCTGATGAAAGATAATTGATTTGAAACTTTTTGTCCAGAGATGTTGCCTGATCTACTCAGTATTTCCTGCATTTAATGTTCACATTTTCATCATCTGCAGTATTTTATCTTTTGTATTAGTGTTTTAATTCTAAGGAATTCCCACCTTGAAAAAAATCTCACCCACAGATTTCCACTTGTCTCTTTTCTCTCGCTCACTTTCAGTGTCCCCTTTTTTCCCCCTGTTTGATTGATTATTAAAATCCACTTTTACAGCCACATTTTGTTCCTCAGAAACTGCTTCCAGCATCCACTTACTCCTGTATATTCCAACAGAAATTACACCCTTTGTAATTCAGTAATTATCACTCTCCGTAATATTCAGCATTCTTCAAATTACTGCTCTCACAGCTTCTCACGATCCAAACTTTTTTTTTAGCATAGTGGTTAGCACTGCTGCCTCACAGTGCCAACGGTTCGATCCCTGACTGGGATTACTGTCTGTATGGAGACAGTATGTTCTCCCCATGTCTGCGTGGGTTTCCTCTAGGTGCTCCGGTTTCCTCCCGCAGTCCAAAAGATGGTTAGGTGCATTGCCCACACTAAATTTTCCCTCGGTGTACCTGAACAGATGCCAGAATAGGGCAACTAGGGGGTTTTCACAGTAACTTCACTGCAGTGTTTATGTTAGCCTGCTTGTGACAATAATAAATGAACTTAAAAAAAACTCAGCACTGCACTATGTGCTGCTCAAGTGCCTGCATTTTATTATCTTCAGAAGAACTTACTCATGGGCCAGGTTCTCCCAAAAAAGCTCTAACTTCTAAATTTGTGGGAAAATTGGTGTAAATCACGATTGTTTTTTCAGTGGGAGTGCAGACTCTAATCTTCCACACTCTGTGCAATGCAGAAGTCACAATCATGAATATCACTAAAACCTTGAGGGGGTGGGGTCTATTCACACCGGAGTTTGACAATTCCAGAACTCTGCACATGCGCAGTGGCCCCGATCTGTCAGCCTCCCATTTGCTGGCCAGCTCAATCACTAGCCAGCTCGGGACCACCTCAGTGCTGCCCCTCCACATGACCCAATCGCGGCCTCCACAACCATTCCCACGTCAGCCCCAACACCCTCCCCATCCCAGACTGCCCCTATTTCCAGCAGCCACCACACCCCCCATCAGTGACAATCCCCTCCAACTCCCACATGGGAGGCAGACCCCGCCCCTCTCCCAGGAGGCAAACCCCCCTGGCATATCAGCCAGCCCCAATCACTGTCCTCTTTCCAACCTCAACTGATCCCCATCAAGAATGGCAGTGGGATCCCCCCCCATCCCCACCAATCACCATAAACCCTACACCCTAGGCCCCACTCCCTTGGCATTGCCCAATGCCCAGTGGGCAGTGCTAAGGTGCTCCCTGGGCTTGGGCACTTTGCCCCTTGAGCAGTGCCTGTGGGCACTGCCAAGTTGCCCATGCCAGGGGCTGCCATCCCCACCACCTGACACCCTGGGGGGCCCCCATTGCCCCCTCTTCACTCCGGTGAGGTCTCCCACTAGCTCCCCGAACATAGGGAGCTACTCTAAACCCCGCCGGAGTGAAATACACCTGGCAGGGTGAGAGATGCTATCGGGCCCAGAGAGTTCAGTCCTGGGCTTGATAATCACATTTAAATTACATTAAAAACAGATTACAATCACTTACCTTGTCTTCCTGCCAGTTCCGAGTGTCAACTTGACTGTGCCTGCTCTCCGGCAGTGGGAGACACACATGCATTGGGAACACATGCGCGAGTCCAGTGAAATGGCTGGCACTCGCTTCTCTCAACCCGATGTGCCAAAAAAATCAGCGTGTTGCATTGGGAGAATGGGCCCACATTCTCTTAACCACCTTGGTTTGCAGGTTTGTATTATTTTTCACCTCCTCAGTCCCTTTAACAAAGCTTTTTTCCAATGTCACGGACCGGGGGACAGGGGTGGGATTCTCCCATCCTGCTGCGCTAATCACGTGTCCATCAATTTGCGGGATTCACACATGCATTCCTGATGCGTTCATAGATATCTATGTCTCTCTAAATGCTCCTTCCCCTTTATTTTTCTCTGATCCCATCCCTCCTGATCTCACCCCTTGCCATGTCTTTACATTCCCACCGACCCAAAATGATCGGTCTCAGCACTGTGGCCAAATGGACCAGCTAAAATGGCGATTTACAGAGCATGCTGGGATAATTGGACAAGCACTGAAACAGGCTGCAGCTTAAAAAACAGATAAACAGGCTGCAGCTCAGACGACTGAATACACAGGAAATAGGCCATCCCAAAGATAATAGACACTTACTGGGCAAACATACCAGACAAAGCAGCACCTTAACCCCTTATTTGGGAGGGAAGTATGTGACCTATGTGCCTCCAGCACCTACAGACATGGGGACACACCCAGATATCAGCGTGGCAATACCTGATTGGACTGTTATCAATTAAGGTGATCAAGCCCTGATTGGTTGATTGCCAAGAATCAGGAGACTACCCAAAAGGACACAAAACCAAGGAGGGATAAAAGGTGCTGCACAACAGAAGAAGCTCTGTCTCTGACCCTGACCCTGTGAAGGAGCTACAACAATAGTGATCATTGCTCTTGGCTAAGATCAAGTGTAGTATTGACAAGCTGTACTTGGTTGGAGTCATTCAGTTACATTTTAGCTTCATTTGAAGCAATTTTTTTAAAGCAGCATCTTGTCCTTGTGGCTAAGTTGCAAATGAGATCAAGCCTTAGAGGTGGAGCTACACCTACTCCAATCAGCTTGGATCATGTAGGTCAAGCCCAAGACAGGAGGTGAGAGCCCTGTCTTGTCAGCTTGGATCAGGAATGTCCCAACTTGTTGGGACTCTGAATTGGACCTGATTTGATTGAATTGAAATAAAAACAAAAAAAAATGATGACCATTGAACATAAGAACATAAGAAATAGAAGCAGGAGTAGGCCATCTAGCCCTTCGAGCCTGCCCCGCCATTCAATAAGATCATGGCTGATCTGTCGTGGCTCAGTTCCACCTTCCCGCCCTCTCCCCATAACCCTTAATCCCCTCTCTTATCAAAAACCCATCAACCCGCGTCTTAAAAATATTTAGCGAGGCAGCCTCCACCACTTCAACGGGCAGAGAATTCCTGAGATTCACCACCCTTTGAGTGAAGAAGTTCCTCCTCAACTCCGTTCTAAACCGCCCCCCCTTTATCTTGAGGCTGTGCCCCCTAGTCCTACTGTCTTTTTTGAGCGGGAAGAGTCTCTCCACCTCTATCCTATCCATCCCATTCATCATCTTATACGTCTCAATGAGATCTCCCCTCATTCTTCTAAACTCCAACAAGTACAAGCCCAGTTTATTCAGCCTCTCCTCATAGCTCAACCCCCTCAACTCCGGTATCAGCCTAGTAAACCTCCTCTGCACTCCCTCCAAGGCCAAAATATCTTTGCGCAGGTGCGGTGCCCAAAACTGCACACAGTACTCCAGCTGTGGCCTCACCAATGCCCTATACAGCCGCAGCAAGACCTCCCTACTTTTATATTCAATCCCCGTCGCTATGAAGGCCAGCATCCCATTCGCCTTCCTGACCACCTGCTGCACCTGCAAGCTGGGTTTTTGCGACTCATGCACAAGGACCCCGAGGTCCCTCTGCACCGTCGCCTGCTGCAGTTTTTCGCCTCGTAAGTAATAGTCCTTCCTACCAAAGTGGACCACCTCACACTTGCCAACATTAAATTCCATTTGCCATTTCCTGGCCCATTCGCCCAGCCTATCTAGATCCTTCTGCAGACTCTCCACACCCTCTGCACAATTTGCCGTTCCACCAATCTTGGTGTCATCAGCAAATTTCGACACCCTACACTCGGTTCCCTCCTCCAGATCATCTATATAAATGGTAAATAGCTGAGGCCCCAGCACCGACCCCTGGGGCACTCCACTAGTCACCATCCGCCAATCCGAATAGCACCCGTTGACCCCCGCTCTCTGCCTCCTATTTGACAACCAATCCTCTATCCACGCTAACACCCTACCCCCAACTCCATGTCCCTCGACCTTCTGCAATAACCTCTTGTGAGGTACTTTGTCAAACGCCTTCTGAAAATCCAGAAAGACCACATCCACCGGCTCTCCTCTATCCACCGCCCTAGACACATCCTCATAGAACTCCAGTAAATTTGTCAGACACGACTTCCCTTTAATGAAACCATGCTGCGTCCGCTCTATCAAGCAATTGCCTTCAAGATGCCTCGCAATTTCCTCCTTAATGACGGATTCTAACATTTTACCTACCACAGACGTTAAACTAACCGGCCTATAATTCCCCGCCTTTTGCCTGGCACCCTTCTTAAACAACGACGTAACATTAGCCGTTTTCCAATCATCCGGCACTGCCCCAGAATCCAGCGACGTCTGGAAAATAACCACCAAGGCATCCACTATCACCTCCGCCATTTCTTTCAGAACCCTTGGATGCATTCCATCCGGTCCTGGGGACTTGTCCACAATCAGCCCCTCCAGTCTGTCGAGCACCGCCTCTCTAGTAACAGCAATGTCATTAAGACCCTCCAGTCCTACCACCTTTCCATCACTAACACGCGGCAAATTATTCACGTCCTCCTCCGTGAAGACAGAAACAAAAAAGTTATTCAATACCTTAGCCATATCCCCATCCCCTACCACTAGGTCCCCTTTCTCATCCTCTAAAGGACCAATGTTCACCCTAGCCAGCCTCTTCCTTTCTATATATTTATAAAAACTCTTGCTATCCTTTTTTATATTAAGCGCTAGCCCAGCTTCATAGTTTCTCCTACCCTTCTTTATCAACTTCTTTGTCAATCTTTGTTGACATTTAAACCTCTCCCAATCCTCTTCTCGTCCACTACTCTTAGCTACTCTAAATTCCTCCGCTTTTAATTTAACACTTTCCTTCACCTCCTTCGTTATCCACGGCTTATTACCTCTCCTCCTACTGTCCTTTTTGACCATTTGGAATAAATTTCCGTTGAGCACCAAGAAAGATCTCCTTAAAGATCCTCCACTGCTCCTCAGCAGACCCTCCCTCCAACGCGCTCCCCCAGTCAACATTCGCCAATTCTTCTCTCATCCTACCGTACTCCCCTCTATTCAAACAAAGTACGCGTGTCCGGGAACCCACTTTCTCCTCCTCCATCTGCACTAGAAACTCCACCATACAATGATCACTGTCCCCAAGAGGATCCTTCAGCGCAAGGTCCCTAATTCTACCCGCCTCATTACATAGCACGAGATCCAAGATAGCTCGCTCCCTCGTCGGCTCCAACACGCACTGTTCCAGGAAACTATCCCGGCAGCATTCCAAGAACAACTCCTCGAGCCCTCCGCATCCAACATGAGTCGACCAATCAATATGCAGATTGAAATCCCCCATAACTACGGCCGTCCCATTCCTGCACGCCGCACTTATTTGCGCGTTAACAGCCCGCCCCACCTCCAGATCATTATTCGGGGGCCTATAGACAACACCCACCAGCGTCTTCCTCCCTTTGCTGTTCCTAATCTCCACCCACAACGATTCCACGTTCTGCTCCTTGGCTCCAATATCATCCCTTGCTACCACCTTGATGCTATCCTTAATCAGCAGAGCTACGCACCCCCCACTTTTCCCTCCTGCCTATCCTTCCTAAACACTTGATAGCCCTGTACATTCAGCTCCCAGTCCCTGTCACCTTGCAGCCACGTCTCTGTAATGGCCACCAGATCGTATCCATTTGTGTCGATCTGCGCCACCAGCTCATCCACTTTATTCCGAATGCTTCGTGCATTCAGATAAAGCGCTTTCATCCCAGCCTTCACCTGGACCCTATTTGCCGTAACGCCACCAACCATACACACGCCCCCTACTCCCTCTATTATTGGGACATCCTCGGCCTCTTCCCTTACCTGTACCCTATCCTTAACTTTAGACCTCGTAACGTCACCTACCCTCGCACCCTCTTCCCCCCCCCCTAATTAGTTTAAAGCCCTGTCTACAGTCCCCTTTACTCGATTCGCCAGCACTCTGGTCCCAGCACGGTTCAGACCAACCCCATCCCGCCCGAACAGGTCCCACCTACCCCAATACTGGTGCCAATGTCCCATAAATTCAAACCCATTCCTCCCACACCAATCCCTGAGCCACCCATTCACTTCCTTAATCCTGTCAACCCTACGCCCATCTGCACTCGGTTCAGGCAGTAGCCCAGAGATGACCACCTTTTCGGTTCTACTTTTTAATTCCATTCCCAGCTTTTCATACTCCCTCCCCAGATCCTCAGTCCGCATTTTGCTTACGTCGCCGGCACCCACATGTACCACAACGACCGGATTCTCACCCTTCCACTCCAGGTTCCTCTGCAGCCCAGCTGCGACATCCCGGACCCGAGCACCAGGCAGACAACACGCCCTTCTGTGCACTTTGTCATTGCGACAAAGGACAGTGTCAATAACCTTCACCCCACTATCCCCAATCACTACTACGTTCCTTTTCCCCTTCTCTTTGCCTATGTCCTGCTGCATCACTGTACCGTGTGCAGTTTGCTCACCAACCTCACCTGCCTTGTCCTCTTCCAGACTGGAAGCAAGAACCTCAAACCTGTTATGCAGATTAAGAGGCTGAGGCCTCCACTCCCCACCCTCCTTCCTCCTCTCCCCACTCTCCTTCCTCCGCTCCTCACCCCCCTTCCTCCTCCCAGCAGCCCCCTCTTGTCCCTGACCCTTAGAGTTAGCCAGTCTAGGGGGGGTGGTTGTCTCTTGCACCCCATTGACAATGGCACCCTCTCTCCCCCTGATGAGCCTCAGTGTCTGTAGCTCAGAGGCCAGCTCATCCACCTTGAGCTGGAGCTCCTCCAGCAACCTGCACTTACTGCAGACATGGTCACTGGGATGGACCCTGGAGTCCACCAGTTCCCACATCATACAGAAACCACACATCACATGCCCCTCCATTATTCACTGTAGTAGTGTTGAAAAAAGATTTTTTTTTCCTTGTTTTTCAAACGAACTCACCTGGCCTTTTTTCCTTCCAGCCCTTTTTGATATTAAGCCCTAATAGCTCACTCTGCTTCCCTCTCACTCCACTGCCTGCTCCAACGCTGCCCGCTGTCTACACCAGGCCTCCTTTTAAACCTGGCGCTGATTTAAAGCTGATGGCCCACAACTGCCTGCTAACCACTCCCTCAGAATTCTTAAAGCAGTAAATACAATAAATAAATGCTTTAAACAGTTCTACAAAGAACAACAACCAGCACGAGGAGAGCCACCACACCCAAGAAGGAAGGAAGATGAGAGTCAGTGTCAGACCAGACAAAAGGACCAGACTACATAGACAACTACCAAGACCAGTGCACAGATAAAAGCTAGTATTTGCCTGGGTATTTGCCAGTCACACAAAATTATGTCAAGGTCTAGTGTTGGACTTGAACTTTAGTATTTCTGTAAGATAACTTATTGTTGGTTGGGTGGGTGATTGTTGATTGTGAGTTTAAATAAATATTGTTGTATTAACAAGAAGTCTACTCACAATTCTTTGCCTACTGCATAAGAGTTAAAACAGACTGTGCAGTACACACAGTCCCTTACAACCTCGAGTCAATACATTTCAAGCCTGATGCTGAAATCTTCTGTCAGCTTAATTTCCAATCTTGTAACTTTGAACTTGAGTCTTTTTCCCTCCTGCCCCAACATTCCATCTGGTCCATTTCCTCTGGCTTCTTAATTTTTAAAAAAATCTCTTCATTAGAAACTCTGTCTGTCTCCTACCATATTCTCCTCATTTGATCAACCTACCTATAGCACTGCATTCTCTCAGATCCAACATGACATCTGCTGACGAGAGTGGTGATGTTTCATGAACAGACCTCTACCTTGCAGCAACTAAACACCACTTGCCCATTACCTCCAACTTCCCCCTGGACTCTACTACTGAACATCAAGCCATTGTTTCATAGAATCACTACAGTACAGAAGGAGGCCATTCAGCCCATTGAGTTCCTAACAACCACAAGCCCATCTAAGCCGTATTCCTGTAACTATCATATACCCTGCTAACCCCCCCGACACTAGGGTCAATTTAATATAGCCAATCAACCTAATCCGCACATCTTTGGACTGCGGGAGGAAACCAGAGTACCCGGAGGGAACCCACGCAGACACTGGGAGAAAATGCAAACACCGCACAGACAGTGAACCGAGGCCAGAATTGAACCCGGGTCCCTGGTGCTGTGAGGCAGCAGTGCTAACCACTGTGCCACCGTGTCACCCTGATGGTTTGGTGGGCCATCACTAATCAAATTCCCCTCACAGTTTCCAACCTCATAATTCCCTATACCCACACAGCCTGCTTTCAACCTATTTCCCCAGATTCATAAACATGATTCCCTGGCAGCCCATCGCTTCAGCCTGTACTTGCCCCATGTAAATTATTTCTTCTTCCTACTTTTACTTTTCTTCTCTCTGCTTTGTTCAGTTCCTTCCCCCAGATTGATAATTCTAACACCATCAAACTCTTAAACTAGCTGTCTCCTTTAGAACCATGGATGTTTACTTCCTCTACACCTTCGTTCCCCCATCCAGCAATCCAAATGCCCTCTGCCTCTCCCAAAACAACCAGTTCCCATCTATCAAGCTCCTCCACCTAGCTAAACTTGTTCCTGCATTAGAGAACTACTTTTATACTTCCCATTTCCTCCAATTCGAAGATACGCAATGGAAACCTGTATAGTCCGAGCTATGCCTCCCATTTTGTGGGACAGATCTTAAATTTCAGTCCCCTCCCTCAGCTTTCTTTATAAAAACTGTATCGATTCTGCTTTTGTCTCAAATGGAAAATTTCAACAACTTGGCTTCAAATTTTCAGCCTTTTGTGTCTTCCTCGACTCCTTTATCTGCATTCCGATGGATAAAGTTTAAACCAATATCTACCATAAGCCAACTGACTCTCAAGACGATCTTAATTACATTAGTTGCCAAGCTGCTATCTTTAAACAATGTTCCGTTGTTCAAGTTACTCTGTTGCATATGTTCTAATGATAATTCCTCCCCCCCAACTGAGTACTTCCGATAATGCCATTTTCCTCAACCAAGAATTCCCCTTCTCTGAGTTTGATAGTGCCCTTGACTGTGTCTCCTTATGTAATTAGTTTAAAGTTTGTTTATTAATGTCACAAGCAGGCTCACATTAACACAAAATGAAGCTATTGTGGAAATCCCCTAGTCGCCACACTCAAGCTCCTGTTTGGATACACTGAGAGAGAATTTAGCATGGCCAATGCGCCTAACCCGTGTGAATTTCGGACTGTGGAAGGAAACTAGAGCACCTGGAGGAAACCCATGCAGACATGGGGAGAATCTGCAGGTTCTGCACAGACAGTGACCCAAGCCAGGAATCAAACCTGAGTCCCTGGTGCTGTGAGGCAGCAGTGCTAACCACTGTGCCACTATGCTGTGAATTACTTCTGTAAATCAGATTATAAGGGCTAATTCAGTGATCCAACAGGTGAGACAGTTCCTTTGTAAAGTTTAAAGGGGAGTTGAGATGTATTTGAGGGTGAATTACATCCTTTATGGTGGAAGATGATCTGTTGAATGTGAAGATTGTTGGGTGACAGGTGAGAACAAGGGGAGTTGAGGGAGTGAGGGGGAAAGGATGAGGGTAGAATTGTGAGAAACCATGGTCACTCTTCCATCACCCTTCTCGTTGTTTGTTTCCATGCAAGCACAGGAGATGCAAGGACCAGCCTTTTCACCTCCTCCCATCCAGAGTCCCAAACACTCCTACCAAATGAAGCAGTGATTTACTTTTCAGTTTCGTATTTTCCACTTGCTGCTGACAATGCAGTCTCCTGTACATTGAGGATTCCAAACACAGATTGGGTGATCACTTTGTTGAACATCTGAGTTCAGTTCCCAAGCTGATGTTCATGAAGTCATGTCTGATTTAAATTCCCCGTATCTCTGATCTCTTTGTCCTCTGTACAACACCAGAGGAAAAAGTCTGACAACACCAGGTTTAAGTCCAACTGATTTATTTGATAGTAAACTCACTAGCTTTCGAGGTTACCCTCTTCGTCAGGAGAATGGTAACCTTGAAAGCTAGTGAGTTTACTATCAAATAAATTGGTTGGACTTAAGCCTGGAGTTGTCAGACTTTTTACTGTGTTTACCCCAGTCCAACACCGGCATACCCACATCAATACCAGAGGCCCAGACTAATGCCCTGGGAATATAGGTTCAAATCCATTGAATTCAGTTAATAAAATCTGGAATATAAAGCTGATCTCAGTGATGGTAACCATGAAGCTATCACTGATCATTGTAAAAATTGATTCACTAATTGATTCTTAGGAAAGAAAATGTGTCATCCTTACCTGGTTTGGCCTACATGTGACTCCAGAACCATAGCAATGTTGTTGAATCTCAACTGCTGTAATATCCTCCAGCCCATAACCCTCCAAGTTGTTTCTGTTCATCAAATTCTGGCCTTTTGAGAATCCTCAATTTTAATAGTTCCGTTATAGATGGCCATACCTTCAGCTGCCTGGGTCCTTTGTTCTGAAATTCCCTCCCTCAACCTCAACCTCTGTATCTCGCTTTTCTCCTTCATAATGTACCTTAAACCTTTCTTTAACCAAGTTTTCCATCATCTGCCAAATTTGGCATTGTGCCACGCCTTTTTTTCAATAATAGGTTTTTTGAAATTTTTTGGACATGTTATTGCATTGAGGGGGCTATATAAATACTAGTTGTTGTGCCTAATAGTGAGTGGGAATTTGGGGTTTTGTTTACTGATGTCGCCATTGGTTGGATCAACCACAAAAAACCTGACCTGAAATGGGTTGTGTTGATGGCCTCCTCACATCATTCAATTGTAATAACATCAGGACACTATGGAAAATATACTCCACAGTCTTCATTTTATATATTACTTTAGTAGCTAAGGAAAAAATAGAAGCACCTTTCCCTTCCCCATGGCAAAATGCTTCATTTGTGGCATGATTCTTAGTTAAGAAACTTTTTCTCTTCAAGTACAAAATGAATATTATGCTACTGGGCCCTTAGTAGATGTTTTAAGAGTCAGATCTGTGATTAAGTAATTCCTCATTAACATTCAATAAAGATCATAAGATATAGGAGCAGAATTAGACCATTCGGCCCATCAAGTCTGCTCTGCCATTCAATAATGGCAGATAAGTTTCTCAGTTTCATTCTCCTGCCTTTTCCCAGTAACCTTTGATACCTTCACCAATCAAGAACCTATCTATCTCTATCTTAACTGCACTCAATGACCTGGCCTCCACAACCTTCTGCAGCTATGATTTCCATCGATTCACCATCCTCTGGCTGAAAAAATTCCTTCTCATCTCGGTTCTAAAAGGCCCTTTACTCTGAGACTGTGCCCTCGGATCCTAGTCTCTCCTAGTACTGGAAACATCTTCCCCATGTCCACTCTATCCATGGGGCCCAAAATTGCTCACAATATTTCAAATATGGCCTGATCAAAGCCTAATAAAGCCTCAGCAGTACATCTCTGCTTTTGTATTCTAGGCTTCTCGAAATGAATGCTAACGTTGCATTTGCCTTCCTAACTACCAAGTCAACCTACAAGTTAACCTTAAGAGAATCCTGAATTAGGGCTCCCAACTCTCTTTGGAATAATAAAATCATTTTAATTTACATAACCTTTACAGATTAAAGAGGAGGAGGCGCTGGCTGTCTTGAGGCAAATCAGAGTGGATAAATCCCCAAGACCGGACAGGGTATTCCCACGGACCTTGAGGGAGGCTAGTGTTGAACTTGCAGGGGCCCTGGCAGACATATTTAAAATACCAATATTCATGGAGGAGGTGCCGGATGATTGGAGGGTGTCTCATGTTGTTCCGTTGTTTAAAAAAGGTTCCAAAAGAAATCCGGGAAATTACAGGCCAGTAAGTTTGACGTCGGTGGTTGGCAAGTTATTGGAAGGTGTGATAAGGGATAGGATCTACAAATATTTGGATAGACAGGGACTTACTAGGGAGAGTCAACATGGCTTTGTGCGTGGTAGGTCATGTTTGACTAATCTATTAGAGTTTTTTGAGGAGGTTACCAGGAAAGTGGATGTAGGGAAGGTGGTGGATGTTGTCTACCTGGATTTCAGCAAGGCCTTTGACAAGGTCCCTCCTAGGAGGTTAGTTAGGAAGGTTCAGTCACTAGGTATAGATGGGGAAGTTGTAAATTGGATTAGACACTGGCTCAATGGAAGAAGTCAGAGAGTGGTTGTGGAGGATTGCTTCTCTGAGTGGAGGCCTGTGACTAGTGGAGTGCCGCAGGGATCTGTGTTGGGTCCATTGTTGTTTGTCATCTATACCAATGATCTGGATGATAATGTGGTAAATTGGATCAGCAAATTTGCTGATGATACAAAGATTGGAGGTGTAGTGGACAGTGAGGGAAGTTTTCAAAGCTTGCAGAGGGACTTGGACCAACTAGAAAAATGGGCTGAAAAATGGCAAATGGAATTTAACACAGACAAGTGTGAGGTATTGCACTTTGGAAGGACAAACCAAAGTAGAACGTACAGGATAAATGGTAGGACTCTGAAGAGTGCGGTTGAACAGAGGGATCTGGGAATACAGGTTCAGAATTCCCTAAAAGTGATGTCACAGGTGGATAGGGTCGTAAAGAGTGCTTTTGATACATTGGCCTTTATAAATCGGAGTATTGAGTATAAAAGTTGGAGTGTTATGGTAAGGTTGTATAAGGCATTGGTGAGGCCGAATTTAGAGTATTGTGTACAGTTTTGGTCACCTAGTTACAGGAAGGAGGTAAATAAGGTTGAAAGGGTGCAGAGAAGGTTCACAAGGATGTTGCTGGGACTTGAGAAGCTGAGTTACAGAGAGAGAGTGAATAGGTTAGGACTTTACTCCATGGAGCGGAGGAGAATGAGGGGAGATTTGATAGAGGTGTATAAGATTTTGATGGGTATAGATAGAGTGAATGCAAGCAGGCTTTTTCCACTGAGGCTAGGGGAGAAAAAAACCAGAGGACATGGGTTAAGGGTGAAAGGAGAAAAGTTTAAAGGGAATATTAGGGGGGGTTTCTTCACGCAGAGAGTGGTGGGAATGTGGAATGAGCTGCTGGATAAAGTGGTAAATGCGGGGTCACTTTTAACATTTAAGAAAAACTTGGACGGGTTCATGGACGAGAGGGGTGTGGAGGGATATGGTTCAAGTGCAGGTCAGTGGGAATAGGCAAACAATGGTTTGGCACAGACAAGAAGGACCAAAAGACCTGTTTCTGAGCTGTAATTTTCTATGGTTCTATGGTTCTAGTTATTCTGCCTTTTATCACGGCTTCTAATTTGTGCACAATGAAGCAATTCTCCTGTAGTCTTCTGTTCTGAAGGTTTACAGAAGGAGGCGCTCAGCTGTTACATCCAAAGAAAGCTGCTTGACAACAGACTGATCATTTGTGGAAAAAGTTATATTGACCTCTTTATGTTTCAGGGATGGCAGTTCAGGCAGTAAGCTGCATCTCCTGTGGGATGTATGTGGTGAGGGAATCTAGTAGTGTTTCAGGTGATTTTACTTGTAGGAAGTGTGTTAGATTGCAGCTTCTGGAGGAGCGTGTAAAGGAGCTGGAGGTGGAATTAGAGGAACTCCGCATAATTCGGGAGGCGGAGGTGGAAATTGATAGGAGTTATAAGGAGATTGTCACTCCTAGAAATGAGTCTTGGGTAAATGCCAGGAAGAGGGGAAAGAAGCAGGTGGGGGGACAATCCCCTGGGGCTGTTCCCCTCCAAAATAGGTTTTCGGTCCTGGAGGCTACAGTTGAGGAGGAATCAACTGGGGATAGCCAAAGGGAGCAGGCTGCTGGGGGTGAGCCTAGTGTGAAAGCTCAGGTGGTTAGGGGCTGTAAAAGATTGGGCCTCGTGATTGAGGACTCCACAGTTAAAGGGACAGATAAGAGAGTTGGAAGTAAAGGTAGGGACTCAGGGCTGGTGTGTTGCCTACCAGGGGCTGGTGTCCGGGATGTATCGGAAAGGGTATTCAGGACTCTTAGGGGAGAGGGAGAACAACCCCAAGTTATAGTTCATGTGGGGACACATGACATAGGGAGGTTAAGGGAAGGGGACATTAAGCAGAGATTTATGGAGTTGGGGTGGAAGCTAAAGGCCAAGTCTGATAGAGTGGTTATCTCTGGACTCTTGCCTGTGCCACGGGATAGTTTAGAGAGGAATAGAGAGAGGGAAAGTTTGAACTCGTGGCTGAGGGGTTGGTGCAGGAGGGAGGGGTTCAGGTACTTGAGCAATTGGGGCTCATTCTGGGGAAGGTGGGACCTCTATATGAGGGATGGTCTGCACCTGAATCAGAGGGGGACCAATATCCTGGGTGGTAAATTTGCTAAGGCTATCCAGTTAGGTTTAAACTGATTCGGAGGGGGGGTGGGATCCTGAGTAGAGGGGTTGAAAGTGAGGGGGGCATAGATGGGGACTGCAATGCACAGCATCGCAGGGGTGGGGTGGAGCAGGGTTTGAAATGTGTATACTTTAATGCGAGGAGTATTCGCAATAAAGTGGATGAACTTGCAGCGTGGATCAGTACCTGGGACTTCGATGTTGTGGCCATTTCAGAGACATGGATAGAGCAGGGGCAGGAATGGTTGCTGCAGGTCCCGGGGTTCAAATGTTTTAGTCGGAGTAGAGAAGGAGGTAGGAGGGGGGGAGGGGTAGCTTTATTGGTCAGGGATTGTATCACAGTGTCAGAGAGGAAGTTTGATGAGGACTTGTCTGTTGAGGTAGTATGGGCAGAGATTAGAAATAAGAGAGGAGAGGTCACCCTGTTGGGAGTCTTTTATAGACCTCCTAAAAGTTCTAGAGAGGTTGAGGAAAGGATTGCGGAGACGATCCTGGTTAGGAGTGAAAGTAATAGGGTAATTGTTATGGGGGATTTTAACTTTACTAATATTGATTGGAATTGTTATAGCTCTAGCTCGTTAGAGGGGTCAGTTTTTGTACAAAGCGTGCAGGAAGGTTTTTTGACTCAGTATGTAGATAGGCCAACTAGAGGTGAGGCTATATTGGATTTGGTGCTGGGAAATGAGCCAGACCAGGTGCTAGACTTGGAAGTTGGTGTGCATTTTGGTGATAGTGACCACAATTCGGTTACGTTCACCTTAGTGATGGAAAGGGATAGGAATGAACCTCGGGCTAGTGGTTTTAGCTGGGGGAAGGGTAATTATGAGGCTATTAGGAGAGAATTAGGAAGCATAGGTTGGACTAGGAGATTACAGGGACTGGGAACGTCTGAAATGTGGAGTTTTTTCAAGGAGCAGCTACTGCGAGTCCGTGATAGGTATGTCCCTGTCAGGCAAGGAGGAATTGGTAGGGCTAGGGAACCGTGGTGCACCAAAAAAGTTTTTTCATTGGTTAAGAGGAAAAAGGAGGCTTATGTTCGGATGAGACATGAGGGCTCGGGTAGTGCACTAGAAAACTTTAGATTGGCTAGGAGGGAGTTGAAGAGTGAGCTAAGAAGGGCTAAAAGAGGACATGAGAAGACTTTGGCTGATAGGGTTAAGGAGAATCCTAAGGCGTTCTATAGGTATGTTAAGAACAGAAGGTTGGTTAGGGCAAGATTAGGGCCAGTTATAGACAGCAGAGGGAAGTTACATGTGGAACTGGAGGAGATTGGAGAGGCATTGAACCAATATTTCTCTTCGGTGTTCACGCAAGGGGACATGGATATAGCTGAGGAGGACACTGGATTGCAGGGGAGTAGAATTGACAGTGTTGCAGTTGATAAGGAGGATGTGCTAGATATTCTGGAGGGTCTGAAAATAGATAAGTCCCCTGGTCCGGATGGGATTTACCCCAGGATTCTCTGGGAGGCAAGAGAAGTGATTGCAGAGCCTCTGGCTCTGATCTTCAGGTCGTCGTTGGCCTCTGGTATAGTACCGGAAGATTGGAGGTTAGCGAATGTTGTCCCATTGTTTAAGAAGGGGAACAGAGACTTCCCCGGGAATTATAGACCGGTGAGTCTCACTTCTGTTGTGGGCAAGGTTTTAGAAAAAATTATTCGGGATAGGATTTATAGTTATTTGGAGAGTAAAGAATTGATTGGAGATAGTCAGCATGGTTCTGTGGCGGGTAGGTTGTGCCTTACTAACCTTATTGAGTTTTTTGAGAAAGTGACCAAAGAGGTGGATGGGGGTAAGGCAGTGGACGTGGTGTATATGGATTTTAGTAAGGCGTTTGATAAGGTTCACCATGGTAGGCTTCTGCAGAAAATGCAGATGTATGGGATTGGGGGTGATCTAGGGAATTGGATCAGGAATTGGCTAGCGGATAGGAGACAGAGGGTGGTGGTTGATGGTAAATATTCATCATGGAGTTCGGTTTCGAGTGGTGTGCCTCAGGGATCTGTTTTGGGGCCACTGCTGTTTGTAATTTTTATTAATGATCTGGATGAGGGTATAGTTGGGTGGATTAGTAAGTTTGCTGATGACACCAAAGTCGGAGGTGTGGTAGATAGTGATGAAGGGTGTCATAGTTTGCAGGAAGACTTAGACAGGTTGCAGAGCTGGGCCGAGAGGTGGCGGATGGAGTTTAATGCGGAGAAGTGTGAGGTAATTCACTTTGGTAGGAATAACAGATGTGTCGAGTATAGGGCTAACGGGAGGACTTTGAATAGTGTGGATGAGCAGAGGGATCTAGGTGTATGTGTACATAGATCCCTGAAAGTTGGGAGTCAAGTAGATAAGGTTGTTAAGAAGGCATACGGTGTCTTGGCATTTATTGGTAGGGGGATTGAATTTAGGAGTCGCAGCGTCATGTTGCAACTGTACACAACTCTGGTGCGGCCGCACTTGGAGTACTGTGTGCAGTTCTGGTCCCCACATTATAGGAAGGATGTGGAGGCTTTGGAGAGGGTGCAGAGGAGGTTTACCAGGATGTTGCCTGGTATGGAGGGGAGGTCCTATGAGGAGAGGCTGAGGGATTTGGGGTTGTTTTCGCTAGAAAGAAGGCGGCTAAGAGGGGATCTTATTGAAACATATAAGATGATTAGAGGTTTAGATAGGGTGGATAGTAATAGCCTTTTTCCTCTGATGGAGAAATCTAGCACGAGGGGGCATGGCTTTAAATTAAGGGGTGGTAGTTATAGGACGGATGTCAGGGGTAGGTTCTTTACCCAGAGGGTGGTGAGGGATTGGAATGCCCTGCCTGCTGCAGTTGTAAATGTGCCTAGTCTGGGAGCGTTTAAGAGATCTGTGGATAGGTTTATGGACGAGAAGGGATTGGTTTAGGTTAGTGGGTCATTGTTTTGTAACTGGTCGGCGCAACATCGTGGGCCGAAGGGCCTGTTCTGCGCTGTAATGTTCTATGTTCTATGACCTGATTCTGTTATTTCTAACAATATTCCACTGTTTCTATACTGTTGCTGTGTATTTTTGCTTGGATGTACGCAGGGTGTGGCATAGTGGCACAGTGGTTAACACCGCTGCCTCACACTGCCAGGGATCCAGGTTCAATTCCCAGCTTGGGTCACTGTCTGTGTGGAGTTTGCATGTTCTCCCCGTGACTACGTGGGTTTCCTCCAGGTGCTCCAGTTTTGTCCCACAGTCCAAAGGATGTGCTGGTTAGGTGCATTAGTCATGCTAAATTCCCCTTCAGTGTACGCAGGCAGGCGCCAGAGTGTAGCAACTAGGAGATTTTCAGAGTTAATGCAGTGTTAATGTAAGTCTACTTGTGATGCTAATAAATAAGCTTTAAACTTCATTAATGAATAAAAATGTACAAGAATGAACAAGAATTCTACAGCAGCCTCATGGTTGTATCTAGTTCCCAATATGTCCCTGCCTCAGAGCCTGTCTCACCATGAGGTGATACCACACTGAGTCCTGAGTTATCACACAGACCATGTGACCCTTACTCTGCTGTGCTGCCTTTAAAGGGACATTCACCATTTCGTATTTTATCTCTAAGGTAAATCTAAACAAGTCAATTTTACATCTTCTGTGATAACAGGAGAATGTGCTGGAGATCCAATGTTAGCCGTTAAACTTGGGTTACTCCAATCAATTCACAACAGAAAATAAAAATCCGTCCTTCAGTTTGTAAAGTCACTGCTTTTGAAAACTGTTGATTAGCTATAAACAAATGAAGGAGAACAAGAATAAACCATTATTACAACTGATAACAAATGTGCACTTCTTCCATCATTGGAGAGGCGATGTCGTTGTGGTAATGTCACTGAACTAGCAGAACGTGGAATCGTTGTGGGTGGAGATTAGGAACAGCAAAGGGAGGAAGACGCTGGTGGGTGTTGTCTATAGGCCCCCGAATAATGTTCTGGAGGTGGGGCGGGCTGTTAACACGCAAATAAGTGCGGCGTGCAGGAATGGGACGGCAGTAGTTATGGGAGATTTCAATCTGCATATTGATTGGTTGACCCATGTTGGACGAGGTGGGCTCGAGGAGGAGTTCTTGGAATGCTGCTGGGATAATTTCCTTGAACAGTGTGTGTTGGAGCCGACGAGGGAGCGAGCTATCTTGGATCTGGTGCTATGTAATGAGGCGGGTAGAATTAGGGACCTTGCGGTGAAGGATCCTCTTGGAGAGAGTGATCATTGTATGGTGGAGTTTCTGGTGCAGATGGAGGAGGAGAAAGTGGGTTCCCGGACACGCGTCCTTTGTTTGAATAGAGGGGAGTATGGTAGGATGAGAGAAGAATTGGCGAATGTGGACTGGGGGAGTGCGTTGGAAGGTAGGTCTGCTGAGGAGCAGTGGAGGATCTTTAAGGAGATCTTTCTTGGTGCTCAGCAGAAATTTATTCCGATGGTTAAAAAGGACAGTAGGAAGAGAGGTAATAAGCCATGGATAACGAAGGAGGTGAAGGAAAGTGTTAAATTAAAAGCGGAGGAATTTAGAGTAGCTAAGAGCAGTGGGCGAGAAGAGGATTGGGAAAGGTTTAAATGTCAACAAAGATTGACAAAGAAGTTGATAAAGGAGGGTAGGAGAAGCTATGAGGCTGGGCTAGCACTTAATATAAAAAAGGATAGCAAGAGTTTTTATAAATATATAAAAAGGAAGAGGCTGGCTAGGGTGAACATTGGTCCTTTAGAGGATGAGAAAGGGGACCTCGTGGTAGGGGATGGGGATATGGCTAAGGTCTTGAATAACTTTTTTGTTTCTGTCTTCACGGAGGAGGACGTGAATAATTTGCCAGGTGTTAGCGATGGAAAGGTGGTAGGAATGGAGGGTCTTAATGACATTACTGTTACTAGAGAGGTGGTGCTCGACAGACTGGAGGGGCTGATTGTGGACAAGTCCCCAGGACCGGATGGAATGCATCCGAGGGTTCTGAAAGAAATGGCGGAGGTTATAGTGGATGCCTTGGTGGTTATTTTCCAGACGTCGCTGGATTCCGGGGAAGTGCCGGAAGATTGGAAAACGGCTAATGTTACGCCGTTGTTTAAGAAGGGTGCCAGGCAAAAGGCGGGGAATTATAGGCCGGTTAGTTTAACGTCTGTGGTAGGTAAAATGTTAGAATCCGTCATTAAGGAGGAAATTGCGAGGCATCTTGAAGGGAATTGCTTGATAGGGCGGACGCAACACGGTTTCATTAAAGGGAAGTCGTGTCTGACAAATTTACTGGAGTTCTATGAGGATGTGTCGAGGGCAGTGGATAGAGGAGAGCCGGTGGATGTGGTCTTTCTGGATTTTCAGAAGGCGTTTGACAAAGTACCTCACAAGAGGTTATTGCAGAAGGTCAGGGGACATGGAGTTGGGGGTAGGGTGTTAGCGTGGATAGAGGATTGGTTGTCAAATAGGAGGCAGAGAGTGGGGGTCAATGGGTGCTATTCGGATTGGCGGTTGGTGACTAGTGGGGTGCCCCAGGGGTCGGTGCTGGGGCCTCAGCTATTTACCATTTATATAGATGATCTGGAGGAGGGAACCGAGTGCAGGGTGTCGAAATTTGCTGATGACACCAAGATTGGGGGAAAGGCAAATTGTGCGGAGGGTGTGGAGAGTCTGCAGAAGGATCTAGATAGGCTGGGCGAATGGGCCAGGAAATGGCAAATGGAATTTAATGTTGGCAAGTGTGAGGTGGTCCACTTTGGTAGGAAGAATGGTAGGAAGGACTATTACTTACGTGGCGAAAAACTGCAGCAGGCGACGGTGCAGAGGGACCTCAGGGTCCTTGTGCATGAGTCGCAAAAACCCAGCTTGCAGGTGCAGCAGGTGGTCAGGAAGGCGAATAGGATGCTGGCCTTCATAGCGAGGGGGATTGAATATAAAAGTAGGGAGGTCTTGCTGCAGCTGTATAGGGCACTGGTGAGGCCGCAGCTGGAGTACTGTGTGCAGTTTTGGGCGCCGCACCTGCGCAAGGATATTTTGGCCCTGGAGGGAGTGCAGAGGAGGTTTACTAGGCTGATACCGGAGTTGAGGGGATTGAGCTATGAGGAGAGGTTGAATAAACTAGGCTTGTACTCGCTAGAGTTTAGAAGAATGAGGGGAGATCTCATTGAGACGTATAAGATGATGAATGGGATGGATAGGATAGAGGTGGAGAGACTCTTCCCGCTCAAAAAAGACAGTAGGACTAGGGGGCACAGCCTCAAGATAAAGGGGAGGCGGTTTAGAACGGAGTTGAGGAGGAACTTCTTCACTCAAAGGGTGGTGAATCTCTGGAATTCTCTGCCCGTTGAAGTGGTGGAGGCTGCCTCGCTAAATATTTTTAAGAAGCGGGTTGATGGGTTCTTGATAAGAGAGGGGATTAAGGGTTATGGGGAGAGGGCGGGAAAGTGGAACTGAGCCACAACAGATCAGCCATGATCTTATTGAATGGCGGGGCAGGCTCGAAGGGCTGGATGGCCTACTCCTGCTCCTATTTCTTATGTTCTTATGTTCTTAGAGGCCCAGACTAATGCTTTAGGGTGGCACAGTGATTAGCACTGCTGCCTCAGCATGCCAGGAACCTGGGTTCAATTCTAGCCTTGGGTGATCGTTTATGTGAGTTTTCACGCTCTCCCTTGTCTGCGTGGGTTTCCCCTGGGTGTTCCTGTTTCCTCCCACTGAGCAAAGATGTGCAAGTTAGGTGGATTGGGTACGCTAAATTGTCCCTTAGTATCTCAAAATGTGTAGGTTAGCGGGATTAGCAGGGTAAATACATTGGGTTACCAGAGTACGGCCTGGGTAAGATGTTATTTTGGAGAGTCAATGCAGATGGCCTCCTTCTGCACTATAGGAATTCTATGATTTTAACTGCAGTAATGAATATAAATAACACAATCCTGATGGCAGGAGAAGTTCTAACTTTGATTTGTTTTAAATAGACACAATTAAAATGGATATTGTCTTCCCTTTGGGCTTAAGGCTCGCTGTATTTGAGATATGTGTAGTTTTTTAATATTAATGTGAGCATCACACTATGTATAAGTTTCTGAGTTACTCTTATTAACTGGCACAAATTCATAATTGAACAGATGGGAGAAGATTAAGTCGGCAGGAGCAAGCAGCAAAAAAAAGCACCAATTTATGAAATTCAAAATGATGATTCAAAGATGAGTCAGCAACAAATATCAAGGTTAAAGTTTATTAGTCACAAGTAAGGCTTACATTAACACTGCAATGAAGTTGCTGTGGAATTCTCCTAGTCACCACAGTCTGACACCTGTTCAGGTCAATGCACCTAGCCAGCACGTCTTTCAGAATGTTGGAGGAAACTGGAGCACCCGGAGGAAACCCACACAGAATCGGGGAGAATGTGCTAACTCCACACAGATAGTGACCCAAACTGGGGATCGAACCTGGGTTCCTGGTGCTGTGAGGCAGCAATGCTAACCACTGTGCCACCATGCCACTCCTGCAAAGGAAAAAGAATTGCATTGCTCAAGAATATTTTTGGAAATCAGCTTTGGTAATGTTACAAACCACACTAATGTTAAATGTGAAGGTATCCTAAAAACCAGAAAGGTAACTTGGAATAATGGTTCATAATGGTGTTTTTTTGGTATTATGTGAGAAATGCTGTACAACCCAGTGAGGAAACAGTCCAGTCGTTATGTGAAGAACTAAGAAAAAAATAAAAACACACATGACAAGAAGAACTATAATATTCTATGACACATAAAGATACTGATTGCTACGCACACAATTTTACATGAAACTATCCCTTGGATCTTTTATCTGAGCTCTGAGACATCCCTTTTCCCAAACAACATCCAATAACAAATACATCAAACAAATAAATACCACAACCATGGTTAAGGTGGTTACATCTAGGAAAAAGTACTCTGGTTCAGCAAAGGTGGAAAATGGTGGCTTCTCATGAGAGACTACAGCTGCAACTTTCTGCAATTCTAATGTTAGCTGTTTCTCGTGCTTGTCTTCCTCGGGTTCTACAATTATACCATTTCTTTCCCTTTGATTTTATCACCTTGTGAAGTCAGATTTTGCCAGGTACATGTCAATTTCCTTATTTCTCCACTATGAAGTTACCACTTCCATAGCCCCATTGTTTACGCGAGGGACACATGTAAAATATTTATTTCCCAAAGATAGGCTAACTTACATCTCATCAGTTCTCCAGTCGCCTGCCTCTAATCAACTCCCTGCTTTGACTTTTTTAGAAACATAACAGTAGCCAATTTGGATTCTCCACTAAGCATTAGAATATAAGGAAGAGGAACAGGACTGGACTTGTGGCCCCATGAGTCTGCTTTGCTATTTACTATAATTATCACTAATCTACCCCAACTCTACTTTCCTGCACACTCCTCATGTAACTTGGTGAAAAATCTATTGATTCCTGCTTTAAATATAGTCAATGAGGACTGATGATTGGAAATTGACAAATCTATTGGAATTCTTTGAGGATGTAACTAGTAGACCAAGGCGAACCAGTGGATGTGCTTTATTTTGACTTTCCGTAGGTTTTTGACAAGGTCTCACATAGCAGATCACTAGTAAAGTTAAAGTGCATGGGATTGCAGGTAATGTCTTGATATGGATAGAAAGCTGTCTACAGACAGGACGCAAGGAGTTAGAATAAGTGGGTCTTTCTCTGATTGGCAGGCAGTGACTAGTGGAGTACCTCAGGGATCTGTGCTAGGACCCCAACTGTTCACATTATATATTAACGATATGGACAAGGAAACTAAATGTATTATCTCCAAATTTGCAGATGATAAAGTTAAGTGGGAGGATGAGCTGTGAGGAAGATGCAGAAATGCTTCAGTGTGATTTGGACAGGCTGAGTGAGTGGCATATGCATGACGGATGCAGTATAATGCGGATAGATACGAAGTTATCCACTTTGGTAGCCAAAATAGGAAGGCAGATTATTTGAATGAGTGTAAATTGAGAGAGGTGGATATTCAGAGAGACCCTTTGCGTCCTTATGCATCAGTTGCTGAAAATAAGCATGCAGGTACAGCAGGCAGTAAAGAAGGCAAATGGTATTTTGGCCTTCACAGTGAGAGGGTTTGAATACAGGATTAGGGATGTTTTACTACAATTGTATAGGGCATTGGTGAGGTCACCTGGAGTGTTGTGTGCAGTTTTGGAGACCTTAACTGAGGAAGAATGTTCTTGCTATAGAGGAGTGCAGCAAGGCTTTATCAGGCTGATTCCTGAGATTGCAGGACTGTCATATGAGGAGAGACTAATACGGTTGAGATTATATTCATTGGAGTTTAAAAAAGTGAGAAGGGATCTCATAGAAACTTACAAAATTCTAACAGGATTAGACAGGGTAGATTCAGAAAGACTATTCCTGATGTGGGGGAGTCCAGAACTAGGGTCACAGTTTGAGGATAAGGGGTAAATATTTTGGAACAGAGGTGAGGAGAAATTTCTTCACCCAGAGAGTGGTAAATTTGTGGAATTCACTACCACAGAAAGTAGTAATGTGATTTCAAGAAGGAATTCGATATAGCTTGAGGCTAAAGGGATCAAGGGATATGGAGGGGAAAGCGAGGTTGATATTGAATTTGATGACCATAATGAATGGTGGAGCAGGCTCGAGCAGGGCCTACCCCTGCTTTTATTTTCTAGATATGTTTTTATGTATGGATTTTTAATGTAATAAAACCGAGGAACATAATTAAGCTTGCATTGTCAAGGTATTTTTCTTAGAGCTGCTTTTAACAATGTTTTTTTCAATGTTGCTTCTAGGTGCGTAACTGTCTTTCTTTCCTTACCTAAATGCTGTCCCTTACACAACATGATAATTAAACTTAGGATTATCTTTTACAAAAATGCTGACAACATCCACTCTAACACACTACCAATTTTGATCTCTTTCTTGTCCTACCTGATTTTCTGTCCATTTTAATTATTAGACAGCAAATTGGATTAGCTGTGCTGCTCGCTACAGATGTTTATGTACTTCATATGTCAGGCAATCCAAATCTGAGACAATGTTTTAGGGAATGAGATGTTAAGGATGACAATATAATAATCATTTAAGTCTCTCTGATTGTAAGACTCGATTGGCCTCGAGGTAACGTGCCTGCAGATGGATATAAGGCTGAAACTGGCAGCCAGCAGACACAATAATGGAATACCTTAGTCCCTGGCCCTGTGAAGCAGCAGTGCCAGCCACTGTGCCACTTACCACTCACTGTACAGGCCAGATCAGGGAGGGGTGGCAGATTCCTTTATTGACTAACTTACTATCTCTTATGTATCTGGATGCCAGATTTACTTTTCAAACTAATCCATTTGATCATGCCAGCAGACAGGTGGTTATTAGCAAAGCATTGCTGGTACTTAATCTACACAATTTACACAGCATATGTAAGTTTTTCATTGCTGGTCTAACTCAGATTACGCCATCCACTAATGCAGGTACATTGATGAACTAATTGGATTTTAGTGACTATCCAGCTGTTGTTAATGATTATTTTCTCAAAGTCCATAAATTAGCAGAATTATTGAATTTAATTTCACAACTTGGATGGAATTATGAGCTCCTGACCCACTTGGCTGCTATATTTGATTTCTTGAGTTTGAATGTCTGCATTTGTCTTTCTTCAGCTGTTTAATGTTTGTCAAAAGCAGCCACCAATTAATACCAACAGATTAACACAGTTTCCAGCTCATTTCCAGTCTAATCTTTTTTAGGGCCCTTTTCCTTTATCCATGTCATGGAGTGCATTGCTGCGAAGGTTGTCCCCTGGAGTTAATTGCACTTATTTCCAACTGGCTTTGGTGCACAATTTTAATTTTTTTCCTTCAGATTTCGTTCTTCTCAAACACAGTCCTGGCAATAAATTGATGAATAGTCATGAATAAGTTATTCTTCCACCTCTGAAATCTAGGCTCAAATGCACCTCAAATATCTGGGACAAGAGCCTTTACTGGGCTCTGGGTCCTCCGTTCCAGAGGCGTGTATGTTTTCAAGCCAGCTTCTGGAGAGACAAGCTGGATTGTGACCCAAACTGACGATTTTGCTCAGTGGGCTCAAGGACAGCTAATCCGAAACAGGGAAGTGTAAAATAGTTCAATAAGATGTAAAGATTAAGTACCACTGTCAGCATAGAAAGAGACATCCTTACTCTGCAACAAGCTGGTAGGTAAAACATGGGTGTATGAAAGGGAGAATTTTGGTTTGATTTATTATTGTCACATATATTAGTGTACAGTTAAGAAATATTGTTTCTTGCATGCTACACAGACAAGGCATACTGTTTATAGTGAATAAAATGAGAGAGTGCAGAATAGTGTTACAGTCATTGCTAGGATGTAGCGAAAGATCAACTTAATGCAAAGCAGGTCCATTCAAAAGTCTGACGGCAGCAGGGAAGAAGCTGTTCTTGTGTCGGTTGGTACATGAGTCAGGCTTTTGTATCTTTTTCCTAATGGAAGAAGGTGGAAGAGAGTATGTCCGAGGTGCGTGGTGTCTTTAATTATACTGGCTGCGTTGCCCAGGCAGTGGGCAGTGTAGACAGAACCAATGGACGGGAAGCTGGTTTGCGCGATGGATTGGGCTACATTCAGGAAACTGTTCCATTTTCTAGTGTTGCTATCCCTAAACGTAAATATATCTAGAGTTATTTTCAAAGCATATCTCCAACACCTGAACATCACATCTTTAATGTGCATTCCAATCACTCGAACATTTTTATAATAGGGCACAGCTGATTAGGTAGGAAATTGCAATAAATTATATTCGGTGTGTGTTATCAAAAAAATTAAAGTCTGTGTCCAACATTCTTCTACATTTTTTCTTCAACTTACTACTCCACTGTTTATTTGAAAGAAAACAACTCACCAATTGTGCTGCTTTTTGGAACAGCAGTTTCAAATGTAATATGTTGGAGTTGAATTAACAGTGATGTCTGCGTACAATCTTTACTGTAGTACTTGAAGATTGGATGCAGAACACCAGATAGCTAACCTATTTGACAGACTATTGTTGTAAGCAGATATTTTAAGGTAATTCAGCAGAATTAAACAGTAACTACTAAGCGAAGCGCAGCAAAATCCATCTATTTCTTAAAGAATGAATCCCCTTCTCCCTGGTATTGTATTGTACTTATATCCTTTATAAAAAGCTATAGTATTTATAGATTGCATAGGACAAAAAAATCTCATTTGCAGTATTGATTTGCTTTCTTGTACATACTGTGCATTTGGTTTTAGTCAATTTCTCTAGTGCATGTAAACAAAGCATGCTGATTACAGGCTTGTATTTACGTCATGATTTTCAGGACCTCTGGACATCCCAGTGCTCTACATCGAGGTGCTTGTTGAAGTGTACTCACTGATGTAATTTTGGAAACAAGGCAACTGCAAGCAGCAATGAGATAACAAAATAATCTAGTTTAGTGACTTCTTTTGTAGGTTAAATGTCGGCTAGAACACAAATGAGACATAATTGTTCTTCTTTGGAATAGTGGCATGACCTTGCAGAACCAATTACATTGGCTTTGGGGCAGTAAACAATCAATTATGGAGATGAGCAGCTAATATGCACCAAGGGGTAAACATTTCTTTGGGCTCTGTTGTGTTCACCTGAAAAACTCAATGGGACGCAGGGTCTGACAGCACTTTAAAGCAACAAGAGTGTACTGAATATTACATCTCCCAAGCTAATAACGTAATTTTCCAACTAAGTGATGTCAGTATCCTCCCCTCCCCACTGAGAGTTGATATAAATTCAGCTGCACAGCATCCTGATCATTATTTTTATTGGTCAGAAAACCATAGACTCCCTCCAGTGCAGAAGGAGGCCGTTCAGCCCATCAAGCCTGCACCAACAACAATCCCACCCTATCCCTGTAACCTTACATATTTAGCCTGCTAATCCCCCCAAAACTAAGGTCAATTTAGCAAGGCCAATCAACCTAACCTGCACAACTTTGGAGCGTGGGAGGAAACCGGAGCACCCAGAGCAAACCCATGCAGACACTGGGAGAATGTGCAAACTCCACACAGTCACCCAACACTGGAATCGAATCTGGGTCCCTGGCACTGTGAGGCAGCAGTGCTAACCACTGTTCTCAAGAGTGGGCAACAAGCTCCAGTGGGAGCTTGATGACAAGAAAATTATGACAAAACAGTGACTCATGTTTGGTGCCAGGAGCCTTGATCATTATTTATGAATGAGGACCAGACAGTAAATGTTGATAGGATGTTTGATTACAACTGATGGGGGCACTCTGCTGAAATCAATCCTGTCTTTTCCCAACATTTATTTTGGCCTTCTCCAGTCTGACAATTACAGCATCCTCGCAATAAATTTTATTAAAGATTAATTATTTTCACATTACACATTCGTGTGACCTTGAGGATAATGTGGAAAATTTACTGAAAATCCGTGAGGAAAAACCTACCTCTTTGGATTTTCTATTAAAAAGTACTTGGTACATTTTTTTCCCCTTCTTTTTCTATATCTTACAAACAGTGCAGCATAATTTCTGTTGGAACACATCACTGTCTCAAAAATGTAATTTTTGGTTTGGCTGTAACATCATTGTGTTGAATGTGACATTCAGCTGTTCTCTTTTCCCAGTAACAAAGACAGTGCCACTGCAACAACAGATTCTGCACACATACTGTTCAGGCCATGCACTTATTGTCATAGCATAGTGGGCTGCACAGTCTCAGTCCTGGATTCTTGGGAAGCCTGTCACTGCATGAGCATTGAAGTATCCTGACATGCCAGAGGCAGCACAGTGGTTAACGCTGCTGCCTCACAGCACCAGGGACCCAGGATCGATTCCTAGCTTGGGTCACTGTCTGTGCGGAGTCTGCATGTTTTCCCTGTGTCTGCGTGGGTTTCCTCCCACAGTCTGAAAGACGTGCTGGTTAGGCGCATTGGCCATACTAAATTCCCCCTCAGTGTACCCGAACAGGCGCCAGTATATGGCCACTAGGGGATTTTTATAGTAACTTCATTGCAAGTCTGCTTGTGACACTAATAAAGGAACTTGAAAACGTCCTGTTCTATAATTCCAAATGCCAGAATGTGAGCAGGTGAGCACAAATCAGCCTGGACCAGTCCTTTAACAAAACAGACTAGAAAGCTCAAAGATAAAGGCAGAATACTGCAGGTGCTAGAATATGAAACAAAAACAAAAAATGCTGGAAAATCTCAGCAGGTCTGACAGCCTCTGTTTTGAGTCTGAAATGTTGGCTCTATTCTGCCTCCACAGATGCTGTCAGGCCTGCTGAGATTTTCCAGCATTTTCTGTTTTTGTTGTTGAGGTTGGAAAGCTCCTCTTGGTTCAAGGCTAAATTTCTCACTAACTCTTGTTCACTGCGACATATCAACAGCATTTTGTGAGGCTTCACTCAGTAGCTTGAGAGATTGTAAAACCCAGCACGCCTAATTTGTTGTGTATTTCACCATGCACAATGCAGTGGAGTTGCAGGAAACTACACAACTAATATGTGTGAAACTTATACAACAAAAGACCAAGCTCAGTGTCAGATTTTCATAAATTTGGGCAAGGCTCCATTGTGGCATTACCTATATATATAAAAAAAAGTGCAAGGCCTGCACACTGGTCTCCAGTAGAGCCAATTTATTATTTTTTGTCTGTTCTTTGATTTTGTTTGGAGTACTTGGTTATACATACATTGTCTGGGCTCTTTGACATGGACCTACTTCACAATTCCACTCCTGTACTGTAAACACTGTGAAAATACAAAACAATTGCTGCAATCATAATAACACCAGTGATGGCTTGGCTATGTCGACTTCAGTTCAGTTATAACCTGGATGTGGAGGACCACTTCATGATGCCACGTTACCTGTCCAAAGTGTGCATGTCTGCTTCAGTGCAGGTGCAGTGATAGATCCCCAACTCCTGATGGCCTGATAAATGGTTTTCATTTGGACATTAAGCTGTTTGGAATTTTAGTGCTGTTAGGTTAAAGAGTTATAGTAATTCAGGGATCTAGATTAATAAGCTGTTATATGGGAGTTCATATTCTGTGTATCCTCTGCCACCCTGGCCACCACAGCAATTCATGAATTTGAATTTTTTCTGGAAATTAAAAAGCTACTGATAGTTTTTAAAAATGACCATGAAGTTGTCTGATCATTGTAAAAAACCTAATTAATTCACTAATGTTCTTCAGCAAAGTCTACATGTGACTTCAGAGCCACAGGATGGGTGACTCTCAGTTGCTCTCTGAAGTTGAGAAGCCAGTCTGATATCAAACTTGTACAAAGAAGAAGGTGGCTCTTCACTGTCTCAAGGCATCCAAAGATGGTCAATGTGATCTTGCAGGTGATGCTCACACCCTGGGAATTAATTTTTCAAAGCCATATTGCTGATCACACGGCCAATAGGAATACAGGTAGACCCAATGCACCAACTATCAGTGCATACAATAATTCGGCATGCACTCAAATGGAGAATCAACATCAAATCACTCCCTTCTGTCATCCTGAGTTCAAGATGCAATATGCAACACCTCCTGCACTAACATGTCTAAAAGAAAAAGTCACAGCAGCCCACCCCCCTTCACCCCCATTTCCCCCATCCCTTGTTGCACTATATATGTTGACTTATGACATTACCTTCCATCTCCAAAGTCTTAGAACCGTAGTCACTTCCCAAACTTGTGCTGGATTTTCCCTGAACCCTGTGTTTGAATCCCTTTAATTGGTTTTCTGCCTTGCCACAGTACCAAAATAACTATCGAAAGCCACAGATGGCATCCTATATGACTGTGAGGCTAACTGTATTTCCTTGTCTTTCTCATCCTGTCTACAGCTGGCCTCACCATCTTCATCTAACTCCATTTATCATTATCCAGCTGCATGGAACTGTAGGCATCTGGTTTCTTTCTTATTCAACAGTAGCCAGAGTGTCTCCTGCAGTGGCTTCTCTTTCCACACCTGCATGGTTAACCTTTGGTGTTTCCCTAGGTTCTGTTCTTGGCATCCTGCTATTTCTCATCTACATTCTGACCCAGCCCCAGCTCAACGTTACCTTGTGACCCCTTCACTGCCTCAAAATCGCCAAGCAGCTTGTCTGACATTCAGAAATAGTTGGGCAGAAATTTCTCCAATCTAAACACTGAGAAAACTGAAACCACTATCTTCATTCCCTCTACAAACTCCATTCCCTAGCACTAACCGCATCATTCTCCCTGACAACTGAGATTAAACCTATCTGTTTACGGCCAATCAACTATCCACACCAAGACTGCCTACTCCCACCTCTTTAACATCGCCTGACTCCTGTCACAGCTATCTGCTACTGAAGCCTTCGCCTATATCTTTGTTCCCTCTAGATTTGACTATTCCAATGCACTCCTCCCTGACCTCCAAAATTCAACCCTCTGCTAGCCAAAACTTGGCTGCCCATGTCCCAACTCGCATAAAGTCACATTCACCCATCATCCCTATACTCATTCACCTATATCGGCTCATGCTTAAGGAATATCTCAGCTTTCAAGCTCTCATCTTTGTTTTAAAATCTGTCTAAGGCCCAGGCCTATCTTTATATCTGTAATCTCCTCCACAACCCTCCCAAAATATCTGCACTCATCTAATTTTGGCCTTTCCAGCATCCCTGATTTTAATTTCATTATCATTGCTCTCCATGTTTCCAGCTATCTTAATCCTAAACTCTAATTCTCTCCCTAAACCACTTGGCATCGCTACCTTTTTTACCTTCTTTAAGACACTCCTTAAACTCAGCTCATAGGCGAAGGCTTGACCAATCTGCCTGAATAACTCTCTATGTAGGATGTTGCCAAGTTGGTTTAGTAACACTTCTAATCTGTGAGTCTTCCTATGTTAATGACACTACATAAATACAAGTTGTGGTTGATGAAGATAAGCAATTGTGATTGCTTTACAGGGCTTTTCTCACATGTAGAAGTACAAAAGCAATGTTTAGGCAAACACTACTTTCAAATCAGACACCAAAGTGTTTTACATAATGATATTCAAAGTTAACATGCAAAATGCATTAATGCAAAATTTAGATGATTTAAAAGGTCATGATTAAAATGTTTAAAATTATTTGCATTTTTAATGGATACACAAATGACTACTGATCAATGCCAGATGTTACACAAGTATCAAGTTGGAACAAGTGCTGGCATTACAGCAGCAACATCAATTTTTAACCTTGCTTTTACTGCCATCTTAAGAAGGTAGTGACTCGTGATGAAATATAACCCTGCAGTTACTGGCAGGTTTCTGATATCTTGTCCAAGTAGCAGTTCATCATAGTTGATCTCCCAATAACGATGTCGGCAGGGTATTTGTGAGGAGTTATCTTTACTTCACCCAATGTCCACATGTACACTTCCTATCAAGCACCGTTGGATGCCAATCAGGAACAGGAAATCCAATTGCATCTTTTCCTTTTCCCTCGTGTGATGACACTTGTGTCAACTCTAGAACTCCAACTGTGATTGACTAATAAAATGAAGATTAAGGATTTAATTTGGGTCTTCTGAACACTCACAAAACCATTGGGATTTTTTTAATGTTTTGTCAACAAAACGTCCGCCTGATAAATAGTGCCAAGCGCTTTAATATGCCCCACCCTCAATCATTGCAATAAAAGTGAATAGAATAAATTAATAAGGCATTACTCTGAAGCAAGGATGCATGCACGCCTCAGAGTATGGACAGAGTATGAACAATTATCAACTACTGAGAGATCCAATACCACAGATGGTCAAAGGCTTGTCAAACAGATGGTTTCACATGAAACCAATGTCACGGAAGGAAAAACAAGCTGACAGTCAGTTCATTGTCTCCTCCTTTGTAAACTGAGAAACAATGGTGACAGAGTAGCAATCAGCAGAATTGAATAAATGGATCCAAATTCAAACTCTCCAACTCCCCTGAGTTCACAATGCCTTCCAAAAAAAGCACAGGAAATAATAATCACTAGGTTTGTGCTTCTGCTGAAGAGTAGAATTGACAAAGGGATATAAATTGGCTGTCTGGCTCCAAAGACATGCAAAGTATGTAGCTCAGTAAGACTTCCATAGGGAAGAGGGAATTGAAAAATGTCAACTATTCAAATCCAGATGGGATGACATCACCTAAAGAGAAAAATTTGCCTTTAGGCCCTGGCAGTGAAATGAGAACGAAATATGATCAGCAACATCTGTTAACTTTGGCTCAGTTGGAAGTAATCTTGCCACTGAGGCAGAAGGTTCAGCATTCAATTCCCACTCCAGAGATTTGAGCACCATGTCCAGTCTGATACAATAGTGTGGCATTGAGGGACTGCTGCTTGCTAAGGTTCTGTCTACTGATGAGATGTTCATCTGAGCCTCATCCTCCCTTCTTTTTGGTTGGGGGGGGGGGGTTGTTGGGAAAGATTCCACAACATTTTTTTCAAGAAAAGCAGAGAAATTCTCTTGATCAATATCGATCTTATGACCAATAGCATAGAGATAGATCATCTGGTCACTTGTTGCTGTTTATGGAACATTATTGTGTACAAAACAGAATGTTGTGTTTCCATCAATACAACATTGACTACACTTGAAAAGGGCTTAATACCCTTTGTGAAAGGAGCTATATGAATGCAAGTTCCTTCTTTAGCATTTAAGGGATTAGAAAACATAAATGCGGATTTCAAAAATGGAAAAGAAAACATGTTTTTATTTAAAATAAACATTATCAGTGGTAATTAAGCTCCTATTTACCTGGATACATTTGTCAATTTCAGACCCATAATATAATGCAATATATTAATATTCTAAAAAATTCCTCTACATCAAAAGATATCCCCTGCTATGAACTTGAAATGTCCATGTTTGTGCAGGTGATCTATCGCTTCGACACTAAGTGGAGCTGTCAATGTAAGCCGTGAACCCCTAATTTATAATAATTACTGAAGGTAGGTGGGTTACCTGATTCCTACTATGCCTTCTGCTGGTCAAACACTGAATAAAAGTCCAATTAATTGCATTTTACTGTCATTGATTCAAGAAGGAAGGAATACAGTTTCAGTTTTCGTCTCCATGGTAACAGCCCGTGCTTCTCCACCATCTCTCTGTTCATCTGCAGTAGAGAAAAAAATATGCAAAATTTGTCAGATGCTTTAACTTAATGAAACGCAAAAGCATAAAATCATACTAAAAAGTGTTTTGGATTTTAAATTGGGTATTCAAGTTGTGAAGGAGGTAATTATTTTGTTCTTGGAACTTGATGTTCACATTGAGTAGAAGATAAGCACAGTGCATAGCTAAACCTTTTCTACATTGCTTCAAATACTTGCCTCAACCATAGCCTAAGAAGGGAATGCCATATTGCACAAATGGATGCTTAAACCTTTTGAAAATTTCAACATAGCAACAAAATGATTAATGACAGACCGCTCAGAAAAGTAAAAGCCCATGGGTCCAAGGGAGAGTAGCAAGTTGGATCTAAAATTGGCTCAGTGACAGAAAGCAAAAAGTATGTACGACAGGTGTTTTTGAGCTTAAAGAACGTTTCCAGTGAGCTTTGTACGAGGCCCTTTGCTTTTTGTCGTATATATCAATGGTTTTAGATTTAAATGTAGGGAATCTGATTAATAAGATTTGCAGGTGATACTAAAATTGTCCATGTGATAAACAAAGATAGTAAGGAAGAAATTTTTACTCTGCAAGAAGATATGAATGTTTTCATAAAGTGGGCAGAAGTGTGACAAACTGAATTCAACGGAGAACTTTAGATATAAGGTAAGATTAGATCATTTAGTGTTCTTTTCTTTGGAACAGAGGAGTTTCAGGGAAAATTTAACTGAAAAGTTTTTTTTAAAGTTTATTTATTAGTCACAAGTAAGGCTTACATTTACACTGCAATGAAGTTACTGTGAAATTCCCCTAGTCTCCACACTCTGGTGCCTGGTCAGGTCAATGCACCTAACCAGCACATCTTTCAGACTGTGGGAGGAAACCAGAGCACCTAGAGGAAATCCACATGGAGATGGGGAGAATGTGCAAACTCCACATAGACAGTGACCTAAGCTGGGAATCGAACCCGGGTCCCTGGCGCTATGAGGCAACCACTGTGCCACTATGCCAAAATGGAGGCGCCTAGATAGACTGGTTAGGAAAGGCATATTTCTCTTAGTAGAGAGATCAATAACCAGCAATAATAGATTTAAAATGTACTGCAGAAGGTTTAGTTTGGGAGTTGAAAAATTATTTGCCCTATAGGCTGGTGTGGGTCTGGAACTCACTTTCAAAAATATGGTGCATGCAGAAAACCTTTTCACGTTTAAAAAGTACTTGGATATGCGCTTAAAGTGCTGTAAACTACAAGGATATGGACCAGAAAACAGTAAATGGGATGAGATTGGATAGATTTTTTTGTCAGCAGTAACACAAGGGCTGGATGCCTTCCTTCTAAAATTCCATAAAGTTCTACAATCAAAAACAATGTGATTAGCTTTCTTTATACACTGAATAAATCTTCCAATATGCCGACACATCAATCTGGTTTGGATTAGAAAACATTTAGAGATTGATCTTTGTCTCATTTAACCCTGTTTGCAATAACCCGTTTTGAAGTGGATAATTTAAACTGGATGAACCCAAAATGTACTCAGTTTGGATGGCTAACGGTGTTTTTTGATGTATGTTAAGAATCCCAAGTCTGGAAAAGTGCCTTTTCCAGTGTCCAAAGCCCAAAGCTGCTGTCCCATTTGTTACTTTTAACTATTTTGCTGGTTAGTTTAATCTAGAGAATACTTGATTGGATGATATACGGCAAAGCTATACCAGAGAGACTACTGCACCTTGTTTGCCACCGTGCATCAGTGTTGGAGGGAGTGTATGTTTAAGGTAGTGGATGAGGTGTCAATTGAGTGTACTGCATTGTCCTGGACACTCATAGAAATCATAGAAACCCTTCAGCACAGAAATAGACCATTCGGCCCATTGAGTCTGCACCAACTGCAATCCCACCTAGGCCCTACCGCCATATCCCTACATATTTACCCACTAATCCCTCTAACTACGCATCTCAGGACACTAAGGGTCAATTTTAGCATGGCCAATCAACCTAACATGCACATCTTTGGACTGTGGGAGGAAACTGGAGCTCCCGGAGGAAACCCACGCAGACACGAGGAGAATGTGCAAACTCCACACAGGCAGTGACCCAAGCCGGGAATCGAACCCAGGTCCCTGGAGCTGTGAAGCAGCAGTGCTAATCACTGCGCTACCGTGCCATCCCAAAGCTGTCAAGCTCCTTGAGCTTGTTGCAGTTGTACTCATCCAAGTAAGTGGAGAGTACTCCATCACACTCCTGACTTGTGCCTTGCAGATGGAAGACAGATTTTAGGAAGTCAGGAAGTGAGTTACACGTCACAAAATTCCTGGTCTGTGATCTGCTCTTGTAGCCACAGTACTTATATGGCTGGTCCAGTTCAGTTTCTGGTCAATAGCAAGCACCAATATGTTAATATGATGGGTGTTCAGCGATGGTAATGCCACTACCATCATTTACCATTGTTTTAGCAAAGCGTTTGATAAGGTTCCCCATGGTAGGCTACTGCAGAAAATACGGATGCGTGGGATTGAGGGTGATTTAGCAGTTTGGATCAGGAATTGGCTAGCTGATAGAAGACAGAGGGTGGTGGTTGATGGGATATACTCAACCTGGAGTTCAGTTACAAATGGTGTACCGCAGGGATCTGTTTTGGGGCTACTGCTGTTTGTCATTTTTATAAATGACCTAGATGAGGGTGTAGAAGGATGGGTTAGTAAATTTGCGGATGACAGTAAAGTCGGAGGAGTTGTAGACAGTGAGGATGGATGTTACAGTTTACAGAGGGACATAGATAAGCTGCAGAGCTGGGCTGAGAGGCGGCAAATGGAGTTTAATGCGGAAAAGTGTGAGGTGATTCACTTTGGTAAGAGTAACAGGAGTACAGAATATTGGGCTAATGGAAGGACTCTTGGTAGTGTCAATGAGTAGAGAGATCTCGGTGTACATGTGCATAGATCCCTGAAAGTTGGCACCCAGGTTGATAAGGTTGTTAAGAAGGCTTATGGTGTGTTAGCTTTTATTGGCGGAGGGATTGCATTTCGGAGCCATGAGATCATGTTGCAGCTGTACAAGACTCTGGTGTGGCCACACATGGAGTATTGTGTGCCGTTCTGGTCACCGCATTATAAGAAGGATGTGGAAGCATTGGAGAGGGAGCAGAGGATGCTTACCAGGATGTTGCCTGGTATGGTGGGAAGGTCTTATGAGGAAAGGCTGAGGGACTTGAGTTTGTTTTCGTTAGAGAGAAGAAGGTTAAGAGGTGACCTAATTGAGGCATACAAGATGATCAGAGGTTTAGGTAGGATGGACAGTGAGAGCCTTTTTCCTTGGATGGTTATGGCAAACACGAGGGGACAAAAATTGAGGGGTGATAATTATAGGACAGATGTCAGAGGTAGGTTCTTTACTCAGAGGGTAGTAAGGGCATGGAATGCCCTGCCTGCAGCGGTTGTGAACTCGCCAACTTTAAGGGCATTCAGATGGTCATTGGATAGGCATATGGATAATATTGGAATAGTTTAGGTTAGAGGGTCATTAGATTGGTCCCACAGGTCGGCGCAACATCGAGGGCTGAAGGGCCTGTACTGCACTGTAATGTTCTATGTTCTGTTAAATGTCAAGGGGAAATGGTTTGATTCTCTCTTGCTGGAGATCGTCATTTCCTGGCACTTGCGTGGCACAAGTGTTACTTGCCAATTATCAGCCCCAGCCTGAGAACATAAGAAATAGGAGCAGCAGTAGGCCATCTAGCCCTTTGAGCCTGCCCTGCCATTCAATAAGATCATGGCTGATCTGAAGTGGATAAGTTCCACTTTCCTGCTTTCTCCCCATAACCCTTAATTCCCTTGTCTGTCAAAAACCTATCTACCCATGACTTGAAAATATTTAGCGAGGTAGCCTCCACCACTTCAACGGGCAGAGAATTCCAGAGATTCACCACCCTTTGAGTGAAGAAGTTCCCCCTCAACTCCGTTCTAAACCGCCCCCCTTATCTTGAGGCTGTGCCCTCTAGTCCTGCTATCCTTTCTAAGCAGGAAGAATCTCTCTGCCTCTACCCTATCCATTCCTTTCATTATCTTATACATCTCTATAAGATCCCCCCTCATCCTTCTAAACTCCAGCGAGTACAGAAATAGATGAGTACAGTCTATTTAGTCTCTCTTCATAGTCCAACCCCCTCATCTCCGGTATCAACCTAGTGAGCCTCCTCTGCACTCCCTCCAAGGCCAAAATATCATTGCGCAAGTGCGGCGACCAAAACTGCACACAGTACTCCAGCTGCGGCCTCACCAGTACCTTGTGCAGACTGGATTTTTGCGACTCATGCACAAGGACCCCCAGGTCCCTCTGCACCGTAGCATGCTGCAGCTTTTCGCCCTTTAAATAGTAATCCCTCCTACTATTATTTCTGCCAAAGTGGATAACCTCACACTTGCTAACATTATACTCCATCTGCCAGGTCTTCGCCCACTTGCTCAGCCTATCCAGATCCACTCATCTTCGTGTCATCAGCAAATTTCATCACCCTACACTCAGCCCCCTCCCCCAGATCATCTACATAAATGGTAAATAGCTGAGGCCCCAGCACCGATCCCTGCGGCACTCCACTAGTCACCAACCGCCAATCAGAATAGCACCCATTGATACCAACTCTCTGCCTCCTATTAGACAACTAATCCTCTATCCACGCTAACACCTTACCCACAACTCCGTGCACCATGGAGTGTTGTGCGAGTCTTATAGACACAGGTTGTTTCAGTTTGAGGATTAGTGAATGGCGCTGTTCATTGCAAAATCAACCAACATCCCCAATTCTGACTTTATGATGGAGGGAAGTTCATTAATGAAACAGCTGAAGCTGGTTGGGCCATTGGACATTATCCTGAGGAACTTCTGCATTGATATCCTGGGGATTAGATGATTGACCTCCAACAACTTTTGTGTTGGGTATGACTGCCCCCCCAAACCACTTTGGAGAGTTTTCCCCCTGATTCCAACTGACTGCAGTTTTGCTAGGGCTCCTTGATGCCACACTTGATCAAATGCTCCCTAGATGTCAAGGGCAGTCACTCTCGCCTCACCTCTTGAATTCAGCTCTTTTGTCCATGTTTGGACGAAGGCTGTAAAGAGGTAAGGAGTTGGGTGGCACTGGTGGAACCCAAACTGAATGTCTGTGAGAGGTTATTGCTGAATAAGTGCCTCTTGATAGCACTGTAAACAGCAACATCCATCATTTTGTTAAGTAAACTGATGGGGTGATAATTGGCCGGGCTACATTTTTCCTGCTTTTAGTGACACAATTCTGGGACTCAAGAATGTATTAAGTTTTAGGAACGGTAAAAGAACCATTTGGCTCAAAAAATTGTGTCTTTCCCTAACTGATTTCAATCCCATCTTCTCACCACATGTCTTCATCTCATTATTCTCCACAAATATGTATTATTGTCCCAATTTATACTATATACACATCTCTGGCTTTCAATTGTAATATTTCACAAGGCTATTATTTTCATTGTGGGATTGTTCTTTACAAATTTCTTGTTTTCTCATAATTTCTAACAATTTTTTCCTAACCTTTGAACTTTGGAACAACTTGTTTTGGATCAACTTCATTAGACTTAGCCATAATTTTTAACACCTCTGTTACATCACCTCAAAGTTTCTTCTTTTCCAACAGGGATAAGGCTAATTCCCTGATCTCATAACTTAGAAACTTGGTTGTGCCATGCTGCACCCTCTCCTAAGTGACATTATTGTTTCTGCGATATTCATAGAGTCATGGAATCCCTACAGTGCAGAGAGACCAGTGGTCCATCAAGTCTGCATCAACAACATTCCCACCCTTACATTTAGGGGCAATTTTAGCATGGCCAGTTAACCTAACCCACACATCTTTGGAATGTGGGAGGAAACCGGAGCACCTGGAGGAAATCCATGCAAACATGGGGAGAATATGCAGACTCCACACAGGCAGTTACCTGAGGCCAGAATTGAGCCTGGGTTCCTGGCACTGTGAGGCAGCAGTGCTAGCCACTGTGCTGCCCACTGATTGTGACTGATACAGTACTCCAGGTAAGGCCTCATACACTTTCTTTGATTTACCCCAAAACCTAATTTTCTCTCTCATACCTGGCATATTCCTGATTTCAATTATTTTAGAAGCATAGAAATACAGAAGATAGGAGCAGGAGGAGGCCATTTGGCCCTTTGAGCCTGCTCTGCCATTCATCACAATCATGGCTTCATCCTGCTTTCTCCCCATAACATTTGATCCCATTTGTCCCAATTTTCTACCATTAACTCCCCCCTTAACTCTTTCATGGCTGTTCATTCAGTACATACTCCCTAGTCTGGTCTAATTATTGGATATGTTTCTATGTTGAAAGGCACATACTATCTCCTGGTGCAGTTTCCCAAAAGTTACATACCTTTCAGAATCATTTTAATATTTATCTTTCAAAGATATCCACATCGCTTGGATATACCCTACAAGTAATAGGGTCTTTCAGGAGGGAATCTCAAGTTGCAACTCTAACATCATTGCAGTTACGACTTCCCTATTTCACAACCGTTTTTGAACCACAGGAACAAATGGATTTCAAGATTAAAAAAAGAAGTTGCACAATACAACAAGAGTTGTGGAGTAATCACAGCTGTCTGCCTCTGTCTGTTGGTTTACAACAGACTTAGACATGACATGAGAAAACCTCTATGGTGCGAAGTTTTGGAAATCATGAGTTCTAAGTCATCTGCTCCTCCTGAGCATACTACAGTTACTACATTACTCATATACTATATCCCAAAGAGTTAATGTCTGAAGGAAATGCAAGACTAAAGTCTGATTGATGAAGAGAGCCCTCTCTTAAGTTTCTCCTAAATATGGGCCTCCTGTACACAGGTGTTGCACATGTGTAAAGCCCCTCTTTGTATTGTATGTGTTGGAATCTTTGGAAGGTATATCCATCTTCCCTGAGAAAGAACGGGCATGGACAAAACAAAAAGTGGAGGGTGATGAGGTGTGATGGAGGATCAGCCAATAAAGCCACCTCGTACATTCACACATCATGAATCCTGACTCTGAGTTCAGTTTGGACTGACGTGGTGAAGGAATTCACTCTCAGTCAATTGTGAAAAGTCCTACCTAGGGTGAGATTGGACAACGTCATCCAAGAAAGGCTGATAAGATTAAATAAAGCGGCTTTTATCATGAACCCAAACAGAAAATGCTGGAAAATCTCAGCAGGACTGACAGCATCTGTGGAGAGAGAATAGAGCCAACATTTCAAGTCTGGATCCAGACTTGAAACATTGGCTCTATTCTTTCACTACAGATGCTATCAAACCCTGCTGAGATTTTCCAGCATTTTCTGTTTATGTTTCAGATTCCAGCATCTGCAGTATTTTACCTTTGGCTTTTATAGTGGTTGTTTTAATGTCAATTCCAAGTTTGATTCCTGACACTTACCCTTTCTCCAGCAGAGTTTTATATGTGCTGTTCTTTCATGAGTCTATGCATCTGATGCTAGGTAGGAGATTGGCGATGGAGTGAGTATTGAAAATACCAAAGTGAAGTCAAAAATGCTTAGAAGATCAAGGAGTGATCCAATGGAGATGTTTAAAATGACTGAAGGAATTGACAGAGTAGATTTAGAGAAAATATTTCCTCAGGAGTGGGGTTGGGATCCCAAATTGGAATCATTCAGGAGTAATGTCAGGAAGAACAAATCTGGATCTTGAGGCTGGATCTAGTGAAAATTTCCAAAATGAGTTTGATTGATTTTAGTTAGGCAAGAGTACTAAGTTTAGGATGTAGACAAAACTGGGATAAAAATCATCCATTGAAAGGTGATGTAGGCTCAAGGTGCTGATTGATCTATTGCAATTCCTATATTCCTATGCAGGGGTCCTGGGATTAGAATGAAAGCAAGGCTGATGTAAAATTAATTAAACATTTTACGCAGTGCAGTTATAAGCCACATATCTCAGCAAGGTTCCAAATGTGAGCAGTAATCTGTACTGCAGGAGAATATTGGGAATATTGTTATTTGTCTCTACATACCTTAACTAAGGAAGGTGTTAAAAAACACTCTCTTGATAATTATCCAGGGATTCCTGCTGAAAATTGAACATATGCAGGCTTAGTGAACAAGTTTAGCTTCAGTTGGGTTCCCCTTGTGGATGAACAACTTACTCATTAAGAATTAGAACGGTCAGTTATTCAAGCTCCTAAGAGTATTGTTAGTGTACAAGACACCACACTTTCTAGTGGGAAGGAAAATGTAGGGAGTAGGTGGAATTCTTGCTGCGATAAATCCACAAACCCCAGCAGTTCACTTGCCATACATACTTGTGGTACGAGTTAATACTGGGAATTTTTGTTTTATAGCACCTAGGCTTTCCTACTTCAAGTGTTTCTCCAGTAATATCTGATGGAAAATGTGTGGATATTTGGTGAGAATTGGATTGTTCTGGGCTAAATCGTCCTCTGGAATAATCTGGCATAATTGATTGTTTAACCATGGAGCTGCTATCTGAGTTTTACAGAGATTTCACACTTCTCTTAGGAACTTAGGGACAGGAATAGGCCATTCAGCCCTTTGAGTCTGCATCATCATTTAATATGATCATGGCTGATCAGACGCCTCAATGCCTTTACATCCACTATCCCCATAACCCTTTATGTTTGGGGTGGCATAGCGGCATGGTGGTCAGCACTGCTGCCTCACAGCACCAGGGACCTGGGTTCAATTCCGGCCTCAGGTCACTGTCCGTGTGGAGTTAGCATGTTCTGTCTGCGTGGGTTTCCTCCAAATGCTCCAGTTTCCTCCCACAGTCCAAAGATGTGCGGGTTAGGTGAATTGGCTGTGTTAAATTGACCCTTGGTGTCAGGGGGACTGGCAGGGTAAATACATGGGGTTTCAGGAGAGGGCCTGGGGGGGATTGTTGTTGGTGCAGGCTTGATGGGCTGAATGGCCTCCTTTTGCACTGTGGGGATTCTATGTTTATTAGAACAAAGAACAAATACAGCACGGGAAACAGGCCCTTCGGCCCAATGAGCCCGCGCTGCCATTTTAACATTGAGTGCCCTCCTCTACCTATGACCTTTGTCTACGCCTATTGGGGAAGATTGAGGGAAGACTAATTTAGGGACAATTTGTTACACCAATCGGCCTAAGAGCATGTTTTTGGGGCGTGGGAGGAAACCGGAGCGCCCGGAGAAAACCCACGCAATCACGGGGAGAATGTGCAAACTCCCGCAGACACTGGCCCAAATCCATGCATCTGCACAGCAAACAGTGATAGTCACTGAGCTGTCACGTTGCCCATCAGATGATCCAGTTTAAGCGCACACTAACGACATGAAGCACTAGGCAACTCTTAATGTTAATTAGAAATATAAACATACTCTTTGACTGGGATTGGGCTTCTACAGCTCTCTAGAGTGAGAATTCCAAAGATTCACAACTCTCTATGTAAAGAAATTTCTCCTCATCTCAGTTCTAAGTGGCATCCCCCTTATTTTGAAATTGCCCCCTTGTTCTAGACTCCCAGCCAGAGAAAACACCTTATTTGCATCTACCCAGTCTATTCCTTTATTTCAGATTATAAGATTATACTTATTGGAAAAGCATTAGCAGGAAGCTGGAACAATAAAGCATTTTTATTTCTGCCCAGCTTCCAACTCCTCCCTTCTACAGTAATGCTTTTGTAAGCTCTAAGTGCTGGCATGGAATGATTGAAGTTGGGGGGAAGGTAAATTTAGATGGTGGAAAGACTGGAAAGGTCACAGTAGGTGAGAAAAAGGAAGAACATCAACAAAATGTAGCCATTAGCCTCCAGAAAACATGTACATACACACACTCATGGATGAGGTTTCTAGGTCGCAGCAGTGTATTGGCAGGCGGGAGGGTGGTTTGAAGTGTGTATACTTTAATGCGAGGACCATACACAATAAGGTGGACGAACTTGCAGCCTGGATTGGTGCCTGGGACTTCGATGTTGTGGCCATTACAGAGACATGGATAGAGCAGGGACAGGAATGGTTGCTGCAGGTTCCGGGGTTCAGATGTTTCAGTCAGAGCAGAGAAGGTGGTAGAAGAGGGGGAGGCGTGGCATTGTTAGTCAAGGACAGTATTACGGTGGCAGAAAGGACGTTTGATGTGGACCTGTCTATTGAGGTAGTATGGGCTGAGATTAGAAACAGGAAAGGAGAGATCACACTGTTGGGAGTTTTTTATAGGCCTCCAAAAAGTTCCAGAGATGTAGAGGAAGGGATTGCAAAGATGATCCTGGATAGGTGCAAAAGTAACAGGGTAGTTGTTATGGGGGACTTTAACCTTACAAATATCAATTGGAAAAGCTATAGTTCAAGCATGTTAGAGGGGTCAGTTTTTGTCCAATGTGTGCAGGAAGGTTTCATGACACAGTATGTAGATAGGCCAACAAGAGGTGAGGCTACATTGGATTTGGTACTGGGTAATGAGCCAAACCAGGTGTTAGACTTGAAGGTAGGTGAGCACTTTGGTGATAGTGACCACAATTCGGTTATGTTTATCTTAGTGATGGAAAGGGATAGGCATATACTGTAGGGCAGAAGTTATAGCTGGGGGAAAGGTAATTATGAGGCTATTAGGCGAGATTTAGGATACATAGGGTGGAGTAGGAAATTGCAGGGGCTGGGAATATCTGAAATGTGGAGCTTATTCAAGGAGCAGCTACTGCGAGGCCTTGATAAATATGTACCTGTCAGGCGGGGAGGAAGCGGTCGAGCAAGGGAACCGTGGTGTACTAAGGAAGTTGAATCTCTGGTGAAGAGGAAGAAGGAGGCTTATGTAAAAATGAGACATGAAGGCTGCAGTTAGGGAACTGGAGAGTTACAAATTAGCCAGGAAGGAGGTAAAGAGAGAGTTAAGAAGAGCTAGAAGAGGACATGAGAAGACTTTGGCGGATAGGATCAAGGAAAATCCTAAAGCTTTCTACAGGTATGTCAAGGATAAAAGATTGGTTAGGGCAAGATTAGGGCCAGTCGGAGACAGCAGTGGGAAGTTGTGCGTGGAGCCTGAAGAGATAGGAGAGGCATTGAATATTTTTTGTCAGTATTCACGCAGGAAAAAGTCAGTGTAGTCGAGGAGAATACTGCGATACCAGGTAATAGACTAGACGGGATTGAGGTACATAAGGAGGAGGTGTTGGCAATTCTTAAGAGTGTGAAAATAGATAAGTCCCCTGGGCCGGATGGGATTTACCCTAGGATTCTCTGGGAGGTTAGGGAGGAGATTGCAGAGCCTTTGGTTTTGATCTTCATGTTGTCATTGGCTTCAGGTATAGTGCCGGAAGACTGGAGGATAGCAAATGTTGTCCCCTTGTTCAAGAAGGGGAGTAGAGACCATCCTGGGAATTATAGACCAGTGAGCCTTACTTCTGTTGTGGGCAAAGTTTTGGAAAGAATTATAAGGGATAGGATTTATAATCATCTAGAGGGAAATAAGTTGATTAGGGATAGTCAACATGGTTTTGTGAAGGGTAGGTCGTGCCTCACAAACCTTATCAAGTTTTTTGAAAAGGTGACCAAAGAGGTGGATAAGGGTAAGGCAGTTGACGTGGTGTATATGGATTTTAGCAAAGCATTTGATAAGGTTCCCCATGGTAGGCTATTGCAGAAAATGCAGATGCATGGGATTGAGAGTGATTTAGCAGTTTGGAATTGGCTAGCTGATAGAAGACAGAGGGTGGTGGTTGATGGAAAATATTCAACCTGGAGTTCAGTTACAAGTGGTGTACCTCATGGATCTGTTTTGGGGCCACTGCTGTTAGTCATTTTTATAAATGACCTAGATGAGGGTATAGAAGGATGGATTAGTAAATTTGCCGACGACACCAAAGTTGGAGGAGTTGTAGACTGTGAGGATGGATGTTACAGTCTGCAGAGGGACATAGATAAGCTGCAGAGCTGGGCTGAGAGATGGCAGATGGAGTTTAATACAGAAAAGTGTGAGGTGATTCACTTTGGTAAGAGTAACAGGAGTACAGAATATAGGGCTAATGGAAGGACTCTTAGTAGTGTTGACGAGCAGAGCGATCTCAGGGTACATGTGCATAGATCCCTGAAAGTTGGCACCCAGGTTGATAAGGTTGTTAAGAAGGCGTACAGTGTGTTAGCTTTTATTGGTAGGGGGATTGAATTTCGGAGCCGTGAGGTCATGTTACAACTGTACAAAACTCTGGTGCGGCCGCACTTGAAGTATTGCGTACAGTTCTGGTCACCGCATTATAAGAAAGATGTGGAGGCATTGGAAAGGGTGCAGAGGAGGTTTACCAGGATGTTGCCTGGTATGGTGGGAAGGTCTTATGAGGAAAGGCTGAGGGACTTGAGGTTTTTTTCATTGGAGAGTAGAAGGTTACGAGGTAACCTGATTGAGGCATACAAGATGATCAAAGGATTGGATAGGGTGGACAGTGAGAGCCTTTTACCTCAGATGGTGATGGCTAACACAAGGGGACATAGCTTTAAATTAAGGGGTGGTAATTATAGGACGGATGTCAGAGGTAGGTTCTTTACTCAGAGGGTAGTAAGGTCGTGGAATGCCCTGCCTGCAGCAGTTGTGGACTCACCAACTTTAAGGGCGTTCAAATGGTCAGTGGATAGACATATGGATAACATTGGAATAGTTTAGGTTAGAGGGTCATTAGATTGGTTCCACTGGTCGGCGCAACATCGAGGGCCGAAGGGCCTATACTGCACTGTAATTTTCTATGTTCTATGTTCACTCACACCCATTCATTGAGGTACACTCATGCTGATAACCAAAGAAGGACCTAAACATGGTGAAATAGATTAATTCCCATGTAACATCACTGACATTGTTTAAACATTTGATTCAGAGGCAAGATTACTAAATTAGGACAGGTCTTCTTGGATTTCTCTCTCCACAGATTTAGTAGTATAAACTATTAAATTGTAATAGAAGCAACCCTAGCACTGACATATGAATAAATCTATGGTTTGTTGCTTCAGTGAGAACTCTACGCAGATAGCTTGTTGAATGTCTATTGCGTGCACTGACTTTGGTTTCAACGTCTGCATTTTTGAGACAGTGTCTCTTTCAGTTAGTGACTAAAACTTCAGATGTCTGATAAAGAAGTTTGTAAATTTAAGTTTCTGGCTGTGATAATTTCTGAGAAATCAGACTGCGACTTAAGGTTGACAAGGAAATGGAGGTCAACTGAAACAAAAAGAAAAACATTGAGATCCCAGAGATCTGGTTTCAGTAGCATAGGAGTAAAGGCAAACTGAAAAGAGGGCTTGTGTGGGACAGCTGAAGGCTGGATTTAGCAGCTGGGATAATGAAGTAAAAGTTCTTGCTACTGCTTTAGTTACTTTAAAAGGATTGATTAACCAAGGCTGGTTATCAGATTACCTGATAAATCAGAGAGATCCATCTTTGTAGTATCAGCTATTTAAAATATAATTTATAGTTATTATTGAATATACATTGTTAATCCATGTTTATTTACTTTGATTTTGATCATAAAAGTGAAATCTTGTCCATCGGTTTCTTCTACTTGGGTCATTTGGCAAGTTTGGTTCATTTAGTTGATTGAAACTTCATAGGGATCATAATACGAGGATAGTAAAAGAGTTTGAGCAGAATTTCATGATTTTATTACCATGATGCAGAGTCAATGTCTCTTGAGTTCAGGTTGTGCTTGCATTCTCTGTTCTTATCTATATTTTAGCATTGAATTTGACAAACTGAATACATAAAGTAGATGGAGGCCAGACTAGTTACACTGTGTGGCCAACTTCCCTCTGGTATTAGCAACTTATTGGTCACTGTTTGTGCTGTAGCTCAGGCAGAATGTCGCCTGGGTCTTAGTTACATGAGATGTCAGAATTGGGTTTGATCTACCTTGAGCTGCAGCAACACATGACAACTTTTCCTGCATGATTCACCAAATGGTGATCAAGATCAGACGCCCTATCCCATTGATTTTCACCTTTCTAGCCCAGAGCACACTGAAGATAAATGTGGTGACTTCAGCCTTCTGGACAACTAACTCCACACAGTCCAGGACTGACTCATACCTCTCTGATCTGTTTGGTTTGACACCACACTATTGAAGTTAGAATCATACAGAACAAATGGAGGCCATTAGGTCCATCACCCACTTCAGGAGGCAGTGGTGTTATGGTATTGTCTTTGGACTAGTAATCCAGAAACCCAGGGCAATCCATTGGGGTCCCAGGTTTTGAATCCCACCACAGCAGATGATGAAATTTGAAAAAGTTTAATGATGACCATGAAACCAGTATTGTAAAAACACATTTGGTTCACTAATGCCCCTTAGGGAAGGAAATCTGCTGTCCTCACCTGGTCTGGCCTTCATGGAATTCCCAAACCTCAGCAATGTGGTTAACTGTTAAATGCAGTCAAAAGTGGCCTAGCAAGCTATTCAATTCAAGAATATTCAGGGATGGGCAATGCCCACATTCCATGAGTGAATTTTAAAATTTGTCTTATGGTTCTTTGAAAGAATTATCCATTTAATCCCATTTTCCTGCTATTTCTTGGTTTTACTAGCTAGAGAAAAACTACTTCCTCCGTGAATAACTATAGTCCATAGATTCAAAATAATTGGCAAATGGTCTACAGAGAACCTGAGGAGAAATCTTTTCACTCAGAGAATTTGGATTGCTTCACTTGATAAAGTGGCGAAAGCTGATAGATAAATAATCTGAAAAGAGATTTGGGCAAGTTCCTGTGGGTGAGAAACCTACACACAGGCAATAGGTGAGGATATCAGACTAAGCACAGTTAAAAGCACCTTTAAAAGAGCCAGTACAGGTATGATAGGCCAAATGGTCTCATGTACCATTACTTTCTTCGACTGGGATTTTTGGTGGCACCAGCCACAGGAGATCCAGTGGCTCAGCCAAAAATCCATTGACTTCTGGCAGGACCAAGCGATCCCAGTGGCAGGCAGGACTGATGCCATGAAGTCCCCTTTTGAAAGTTATTATCAAAACTGCTTTCAGGCAGTGCATTCCAGATCATAACAACTCACCTGTGTAAACTAAACTATCCTTATCCACAGATATCAGGATATTGGGTGGGCACCAGGTTGGGCTCTTTTGTAACTCAGACCTGTACCCTGTGATTGCACAGACTGTAGACTCTCATTATTCAGACTGGGATATGGAATTTAGTCACTTGGGCAATTTAGAACAGGACTGTAGATGTCTTTAGACAATCAGTTGCCTCAAGGGAGGAAAAAGGAGAAAATCCAAAACAAGTTTGAACCAAACACATCAATTTATTTTTTGCTGATGGGGTTTATAATAGTCGGGTAGAAATTCCAGTTTGCAGAAAGATATGAGCACAGCTGTGATAAGTTCCTGCCCTTTAATAATATTAACTTGATTTGGGGCAGGATGCTCCTTGGATCTTCCCCTATTACATTAGTGTTTCTGAGGAACTGTTTCTGGGCTCCAGTCCCAGTCCAGAACTTGAGCACAAAAATCAAGGTTGATAATCCAGCTTGGTGCTGAGTGAATTCTGCATTTCTGGAGATGTTGTCTTTCAGATGAGAGATTAAACTAATCTTCCATCTGTTCACTCAGACATAAAAAATCCCACGACACAATGTTGAAAAGCAGGGGAGAGTTATCCCCTGACACCACAAAACAGGTTATCTGGTCATCATCACAATGTTGTTTGTGGAAGCTTGCTGTGCACTAATTAGTTATTGTGATTCCTTTATTACAATAGTGGCTAAGTATTTCATTGGCTGGAAAGTGTTTCGGGATGTCCTCTGATCGTTAAAGACATTAAGTGCAAGTCCTTCTTTCTACTCTGGAAACACTGTCTAGCTATCCTGTGCTACCTCATCAGGGACTTGGGTTCAATTCCTGGCTTGGGTCACTTGCTGTGTGCAGTCTGTACATTCTCCCTGTATCTGTATGGGTTTCCTCCCACAGTCCAAAGATGCGCTGGTTAGGTGCACTGACCATGCTAAATTCTCCCTCAGTGTACTCCAACAGGGGCCAGAGTGTGGCGACTAGAGGATTTTCACAGTAACTTCATTGCAATGTCAATGTAAGCCTACTTGTGACACTAATAAATAAATTTAAACGTAGTCTGAAGAGAATCTGTTACACCAAGGGCAACATCAACCCATATTTTGAGTCTTAATTACCTTCAGGTGCCCTTACGTTCCCTGAGGATGGCAGCAAAAAAATTACTGATCCTTTTTATTTCTTTTTTAATCATTTGTGGGGTGTCACTGGCTGACCAGCATTTATTACCCATCCTTAGTTGCCCTATTGGAGGGCAGTTGAGAGTCAACCACATTGCTGTGGCTCTGGAGACACATGTAGGCCAGATCAGGTAAGGGCGACAGATTTCATTTCTTAAAAGACATTAGTGAACCAAATGGGTTTTTCCCAACTTTCAACAATGATTTTATGGTCATTGGTAGGTTCTTAATTTCAGATATTTTTATTGAATTCAGATTCCACTGTCTGCTGTAGTAGGACTCAAATCTGGGTCCACAGAACTTTAGCTGAGTTTCTGGATTAATAGTCTAGTGATAATATCACTAGGCCATCACCTCCCCACGCTGAATTGGGCCAAAGGTATCCCCTATCTGAGCAGCATCATGTTCCAACGGCTTCAACAGGGCAGGGACTGCCCTTCCTGAATATACAAGCAACACCTAAATCCTTTCCAATGATTCCAAGATTGGGAATTGCTTTGGGATCAGTTGCTGTCAAAGCCACATGCAGGAGTTCTGTCTCTCACCCTTTGTGGAATTTCTCCGGTAGCATGTCAGGATAGAAATTAAAACCAGTTTCGCAGTGTGTCATATTGATTTTTACCATCTGTAGTGTACGCCCTTGACTATTTACTGACCTTGAGACCCACCCCGATCACCCGAATATGATCTTGCTCCATGAGTAACACTTGATTTCCATTACATTTACATGAGACTGGATATGAATAAACACAAACGATTGCAAATGTCTGGAAAATAACACACTTGGAGGTTTAAACACTCCACCAGGGAATTTCAGACAAACGTGGTAACTAATATACAAGAAGATACTCAAAGATAAAATTTCAAAATGTCCAGGCGTTGGAGAGGTTTGAAGAGTATATTTATGAGAATGGTACCAGGGATGTGGGACTTTGGTCAAGTGAAGAGACTGTGGGATTTGGGTTGTTCTCTTTAAAGGATATATAATAAGTGTTTTTATAGAGCATATAAGGAGAAACCACTTCCACTGGCAAAAAAGTTATGTTAACCAAAGAACAGAGATTTAAGATAATTGGTGAATGAACAGGGGAAAATTATCCCAATTCAGATAACGAGGTGGTGAAGGATAAAATGGAGTCTAGTCTTTAAGCACTTACTCATGCTCAACTTCTGAACACACTTAAATATCCAATCACTATACAATTAGCAGAGAAGCGTGAATTGTTAAAATCTGGAATGCATTACCAGAAATAGTTGTGGAGGAAGATTCAGTTCGTAGAATCCCTACAGTGCAGAAGGAGGCCATTTGGCCCATTGAGCCTGCACTGACAACAATTGCGCCCAGGCCCTATCCTTGTAACTCCATGCATTTACCCCATGAATCTCCCTGACACTAAGGGTCAATTTAGCATGGCCAATCAGCCTAACCCACACATCTTTTGAGTATGGGAGGAAACCCATGCAGACACAGAGAAAATGTGCAAACTCCACACAGACAGTCTGTGCCAAGGCTGGAATCTAACCTGGGTCCCTGTCGCTGTGAGGCAGCAGTGCTAATCACTATGCTACCATCCACAGTTGAGCTGCAAATTTCAAAAGGGGATTGGAAAAAAATTTGAAAAGGAAAATGTTGTCGAGGTATGGGGAAAGAACAGCCCTGGGGAATTAATTGGACAGTTCTTTCCAAGCTGTCACAGCCATGATGATTGGCCTCATTCTGTGTTATGTGATCCAGGACAAAGCAACCCTACTGATTGGGCTCTATTGATCAATATTCACTCTCTCCAGCACTGACATGCAGATGCAGCAGTGTGCGCTGTTAAGTGTACATTACAGCAACCCACCAAAGCTCCTTCTACAGCACCTTCCAAACCCATCAAGAAGCAGAAAGGCAGCGTATACATGGGAACTCCATCACTAGCAAGTTCCCCTCCGAGCCACCATCCTGACTTGGAATTATATTGCCATTTCTTGAGCGAGTAAAACTCCTGGAACTCCCTTCCTAACAATACGGTGGGTTTCCAACAACACATGGACTGCAGCGGTTCAAAAAAACAGCTCACCATTACCTTGTCAAGGGCAATTATGGATGGGCAATAAATGCTGGCCTAGTCAGTGACGTCCACATACTGTGAAATAATTTTTTTAAATGTAGATAATTGTGTCCTTAGCAACTGAAAAAGTGCTACCTAACTTAATCCACTTTCCAGCCTCCAGTCTGTACGCCCGCAATTACATAGCACTTCAAGTACAGATCCATTTCATTTTGAAATGCAATGAATTATTTGGTCTCTACACCCTTTCAAGCAGTGAGCTCCAGAGCCCATTCTCTGATTCCATAACTATGAGTTTCCAAATTAAATGAGATCAAAAAGAATGTGCTTTATTTGTGAGATAATTGTTTCAAGAAACAGAAATTTTTTTGTCCTGGACACCATTTCTACATAAACACTGAATTTCTCATACTAAACTTCTACTAAGCATATCTTCACATGCATACACTTAGTTTCACTTCGGGAAATAATGTGAAGTGGTTAACTGCAAATCAAAGTGCTTTCTGCAAAAGTTTCTTTCTCTGCTACAGACCCAGGACTGCACGTAAACCACATAATCACATGACCTTGTCAATTGCTGCAATCAGAAATCCCAAGAGAATTTGAATAAACAAACATCTCTTAACTCTACTTAACATAACCACTTACAGGGCGAAAATGCTCTCCCATGGTCTGAGTTGCATTTCCTCCAGAAATACCAACTGCCTATAGAAGAGCTGATTTGTTTAAACATTCCCCTTAAGCAGAAAACAAATATATTTGCACTACCATCACCACAATAAATTCCTTGTAAGTGTAAATTACCAAAGACATTTTCACAGGGGAAGCACTTACGGGATAAATTTATCATCATCACTCCCCAGGTTATGCTCCATAGCCAGCCCACCAAGAGGAAGGGGACAGTGAAAAGTTGTGAGATTCCCACCCACACATTGAGGCAGACGAGGGCCAATATCTCATCACTCGTCTTGCGGCCAGTGGGTGTCGCTGGTTCAGAACAGCACAGAAGTGTAAACCCGGATAAAATGGTACCTGAAAGATTAGATATGGAGAGAGAGAGAGAGATTAATAAAGCACTCTGTCATTTTGTCACACCAGACAATCAGCAAACAACAAGGCAAGTTCATATCTGTAAAATGCAGTCTACTCCGCCAGATTTTTACAAAATTTAAAGTGAATTACAGGTTCTTATTTCAGAATGTTACACGTTACACAAATGACAGAAACTTTAATTATCAAAAAGAAAGACTTGTACTTTATATGACACCTTTCTTAGAAAGAAGTGAACCTCTGCATTGGATGCAGTGGCTGCTAACTCTCTTCATGCCTCCATGAGAGAACTAGATTGGGCCCCAGTTGCCTCCTGTAGGAGGTAAGTGGATTTACAATTATTCCACATAATGCCAATTTAATCTTCTGTGCCTGTTTTGCTAGTCTGAGAAAGTTGGGGAAGGACATCAAGAGAGGATTTTTCCCCCTTGTTGGCTTGTACTTTTGCCTCTCTCTGTGAATTAAATGGCTGTGGAAGGAGTAGGAAACACTAAGTTGTGATGCTCTAGGCATCATGAGTTTGGGGTAGATTTGATGGACCAGATGGTTTTTTTCTGCTCAGTAGGCAGGGCATTTGCTATTTTTGCTAGCTCTATGAAGCAGCAGTCGCACTTAGTCCTACCTACCCATTTTCTCTCTGTACCCATTGTTATGGTCCTGGACCAGATCCCAACATTTTTCTAATTAGAAATCAAGAACCTTTTGTTTAAAGATGACAAAATTTAAGATCAAGGCACTTGCTAACAGAATAAAGCCACAAGATTCCATGCTTTTTGAACATATAAAATAAACTTTACCTTACACAGCTAGAAAGCTAATACAATTTATAATCTTTAATTAGCTTCATAGTTTCTCCTACCCTTCTTTATCAATTTCTTTGTCAATCTTTGTTGACATTTAAACCTCTCCCAATCCTCTTCTTGCCCACTACTCTTAGCTACTCTAAACGCCTCCTCTTTTAATTTAACACTTTCCTTCACCTCCTTCGTTATCCACGGCTTATTACCTCTCCTCCTACGGTCCTTTTTGACCATCGGAATAAATTTCTGCTGAGCACCAAGAAAGATCTCCTTAAAGATCCTCCACTGTTCCTCAGCAGACCTACCTTCCAACGCGCTCCCCCAGTCCACATTCGCCAATTCTTCTCTCATCCTACTGTACTCCCCTCTGTTCAAACAAAGGACACGTGTCCGGGAACCCACTTTGTCCTCCTCCATCTGCACCAGAAACTCCACCATACAATGATCACTCTCCCCAAGAGGATCCTTCACCGCAAGGTCCCTAATTCTACCTGCCTCATTACATAACACCAGATCCAAGATAGCTCGCACCTTCATCGGCTCCAACACACACTGTTCAAGGAAACTATCCCGGCAGCATTCCAAGAACTCCTCCTCGAGCCCTCCGCGTCCAACATGGGTTGACCAATCAATATGCAGATTGAAATCCCCCATAATTACGGCTGTCCCATTCCTGCACGCCGCACTTATTTGCGCGTTAACAGCCCGCCCCACCTCCAGATCATTATTCGGGGGCCTATAGACGACACCCACCAGCGTCTTCCTCCCTTTGCTGTTCCTAATCTCTACCCACAACGATTCCACTTTCTGCTCTTTGGCTCCAATATCATCCCTTGCTACCACCTTGATGCTATCCTTAATCAGCAGAGCTACGCACCCCCCTTTTTCCTCCCGCCTATCCTTCCTAAACACTTGATACCCCTGGACATTCAGCTCCCAGTCCCTGTCACCTTGCAGCCACGTCTCTGTAATGGCCACCAGATCATATCCATTTGTGTCAATCTGCGCCACCAGCTCATCCACTTTATTCCGAATACTTCGTGCATTCAGATAAAGTGCCTTCATCCCAGCCTTCACCTGGATCCGAGGGTTCTGAAAGAAATGGCGGAGGTGATAGTGGATGCCTTGGTGGTTATTTTCCAAACGTCGCTGGATTCCGGGGAAGTGCCGGAAGATTGGAAAGCGGCTAATGTTACGCCGTTGTTTAAGAAGGGTGCCAGGCAAAGAGCAGGGAATTATAGGCCGGTTAGTTTAACGTCTGTTGTAGGTAAAATGTTAGAATCTGTCATCAAGGAGGAAATAGCGAGGCATCTTGAGGGGAATTGCTTGATAGAGCAGACGCAGCACGGTTTCGTTATGGGGAAGTCGTGTCTGACAAATTTACTGGAGTTCTATGAGGATGTGTCTAGGGCGATGGATAGAGGAGAACCGGTGGATGTGGTCTTTCTTGATTTTCAGAAGGTGTTTGACAAGGTGCCTCACAAGAGGTTATTGCAGAAGGTCAGGGGACGTGGATTTGGGGGTAGGGTGTTAGCGTGGATAGAGGATTGGTTGTCAAATAGGAGGCAGAGAGTGGGGGTCAATGGGTGTTATTCGGATTGGCGGTTGGTGACTAGTGGAGTGCCCCAGGGTTCGGTGCTGGGGCCTCAGCTATTTACCATTTATACAGATGATCTGGAGGAGGGAACCGAGTGTATCGTGTTGAAATTTGCTGATGACACCAAGATTGGTGGAACGGCAAATTGCGCGGAGGGTGTGGAGAGTCTACAGAAGGATCTAGATAGGCTGGGCGAATGGGCCAGGAACTGGCAAATGGAATTTAATGTTGGCAAGTGCGAGGTGGTCCACTTTGGTAGGAATAACGGTAGGAAGGATTATTACTTACGTGGCAAAAAACTGCAGCAGGCGACGGTGCAGAGGGACCTCGGGGTCCTTGTGCATGAGTCGCAAAAACCCAGCTTGCAGGTGCAGCAGGTGGTCAGGAAGGCTAATGGGATGCTGGCCTTCATAGCGAGGGGGATTGAATATAAAAGTAGGGAGGTCTTGCTGCAGCTGTATAGGGCATTGGTGAGGCCGCAGCTGGAGTACTGTGTGCAGTTTTGGTCGCCGCACTTACGCAAGGATATTTTGGCCTTGGAGGGAGTGCAGAGGAGGTTTACTAGGCTGATTCCGGAGTTGAGGGGGTTGAGCAATGAGGAGAGGCTGAATAAACTAGGCTTGTACTCGTTAGAGTTTAGAAGAATGAGGGGAGATCTCATTGAGACGTATAAGATGATGAATGGGATGGATAGGATAGAGGTGGAGAGACTCTTCCCGCTCAGAAAGGACAGTAGGACTAGGGGGCACAGCCTCAAGATAAAGGGAGGGCGGTTTAGAACGGAGTTGAGGAAGAATTTCTTCACTCAAAGGGTGATGAATCTCTGGAATTCTCTGCCCGTTGAAGTGGTGGAGGCTGCCTCGCTAAATATTTTTAAGACGCGGGTTGATGGGTTTTTGATAAGAGAGGGGATTAAGGGTTATGGGGAGAGGGCGGGAATGTGGAACTGAGCCACGACAGATCAGCCATGATCTTATTGAATGGCGGGGCAGGCTCGAAGGGCTAGATGGCCTACTCCTGCTCCTATTTCTTATGTTCTTATGTTCTTATCGAAAAGAATCTTAATTGGGTTCCTTCTTTGGGATGCCTCACCGTCTCCTCTCCCTGGGGTTTTCAATCTTAAAAGAATATTTTAACATTTCAGGGTTAAAATGAGGTACATGTGAACTAACAGGCAAACTGGCTGACCACACTACACTGTACAATAAATGGCAAAAGCAACGAAGACAGATCCCATGGATTTCTCATCAACCCTCCCAGATGTCAGTAAACACTGTGAATCGACCAATCTCATTGTTTCTCACAGTCTTCACCTTCAAAAGTCTGGCCTTCTCTCAGTCCAAGTTGAACTGAATAAATTACTGCACAACTCATAGGGTTTCCACTGCATCTCCTGAGCATCCATTCCCTGCATTCCTGAGTCTGTGCTGCAGCGCCAACTTTCACCACTTCAGCACCAAGCAGAGTGATACTGCTCCAAAGAGTTACCTTTGCCACTGCAGCCTGAAGCATGGAGTCACCAACATTCTGCTGCCCTCTCTAATCTCCAGATTCAGAGCTTCTCCCAAGCCCTCATTTACTTAAAATTCGTCAACCCCAGCACTCCTATTACTTGGAGCCTCTTTCCTGTGGTGCCTATTAGTGGCCTCCTCCTCCCAGTAATTCCATCCTCAGTTCTCTCTCGCGCTCTAGGACTTCTCCCTGTCCTCCTTCCTGGCTTTCCTCCTTAGGTTCCTTCTTTGAGATACCTCACTGTTTCCCCTCCGTGGGGTTTTCATTTTTTTTTAGTGCAGGTGCACTGGGCCCATCTCCTCAGCCCCAGATACCGCAAACATGGACTGGCTGTACGTACACGAAAACTCCTAGGGCCTGTCAGGACTCATAGTCCCTGCTCGACGATAAGGTGAGTTGGATCTTATAACACCATAGAAGTTTCTCAATCTCTATCCAACTTGCTCTTAAGATTATTAATGGAATGAATCGGTTTCTGCCACCTTTTCAGGTAGATCATACCGAATGTTGAATACACTGACTAAGAAAATGTCTCCCCATGTGCTTCAGTCATACAGGGGATTGGTGAGACCATGGCAAGAATTTTGTGTTGCTCACGTGAGCATGCACCCAATCTGAAAGCACGTGAAATCACAGGAAAAGGCGTGCGACCCAAAATCATCGTGCACTTGAGCAATACTTTGGTTGGCGGGTGCAGGCGCGAGTTGGAGGCACACCCACCGACAATCAAGCAGATAACTGATTCCATTAGAGGGCAATTGAACATTATTTTATACGGCCCATCTGCTTTACAGCTGACAGGTGGGCCCATTGGCCTTTACATTTTAGCCTCAACCTCATTCTAGGGCAGGATGAATTGTCTGGGCTGGGGCGGCATGGTGGCACAGTGGTTAACACTGCTGCTTCACAGCACCAGGGACCCAGGTTCAATTTTGACCTTGGGTGGAACCTTATGGCTTGGGGGGAGTTTGCATGTTCTCCTCGTGTGCTCCGGTTTCCACTCTACAGTCCAAATATATGTGGATTAGCAGAGTAAATACATGGGGTTATGGGGATAGGGCTTGGGTGAGTTGCTCTTTCAGAGTGACAGTGCAGATTATATGGGCTGAATGCCCTGTTTCTGCACTGTAGGGATTCTATGATCTTGAATACTCCAATTTTGATCTCTATATTTAAGGAAGGATGTTAATGCATTGGAGGTGGTTCTGAGGAGGTTTACTAGATTGTTACCTGGAATGTCTTGTAAGGCAAGGTTGGACAGACTGAGTTGTTCCTACTGGAGTTTAGAAGAGGGAGGGCTGACTTCATTGAAGTATATAAGATCCTGAACAATCTTGAAAAGGTAGATGTGGAAAGGGTGTTTCCATTTGTGGGTGAGTCCAGAACTAGGGGGGCATTGTTTTAAAATCAGGGTTCACCCTTTTAGGACAGAGATGAGGAGAATTTTTTTCTCTTGAGGGTCATGTGACTTTGGAACACTCTGCCTCAGAAGGCAGTGGAGGTGGGGGGTCATTGAATCGTTTTAACGCAGAAGTAGATGTTAGGCAAGGGAATCAAAGATTAAAACACAAACACACCAACCAAAGTCTTACTGAATGGCGGAGCAGGCTTGAGGGGCTTAATGGCCTATTCTGTCCCTATTTCATATGTTTGTATGTTTTTACCTTTTATCAGGCTTGTGCACTGCAGACAAGCCTAATGCTCCCTGTGGATCGATGTATTTCAGCAAACATCAGTTTTAGTCAAAGTTATATGAAAAGTCTAGCACAGTTGCATTCTATTTGTTATCACTTCCAACCATGGCTTTTTGTTGAAACTAACCAACTGAATCTAAGAATACTGATTTCTCTAGCCTGGTTTCCATGGCAGTGAAACCATAAGTAATTTCCAGTAAAATTGAATTCAAGACACAAACCCAGTATTATGTCTATTCCAACCTTATTCATAATTTATAACCAACATTTCTTCACGACTCTAGTCTACCATCCCTGGTGAATGTCCCTAGTCTGCTTTCTAAGGCCACTACATGATTGTGTACTTATTTCTTATGCTTGAAGAGACAATCTTGTTAATTGTTGGGTTCTACAGATTCTTCTGCTGGAAGGTCAAGTGTTTGAGTATTCCAGTAAACTGCACTGAGCTGCCAGTTAAAGGAATGCATAGCATCAGGAACAGGTGCAGGGCAAAGAAAATGTTATTGCTTAAGCTTAGGTTGTCTCTTCTTCCCCCAACCCACTCTACGCAATCTTTTCTCAAATATGAAGCAAATGGCGGAAATAAAACTGCCACAATCTACGAAGGCCCCAATCAAAGCATCATGGGTTGCTTTGGGAATGCAGTTTTTAAAAATGCTGGAAACAAGGACAACATACACTGGAAATTTGCAGTAATTCTGTCAACATTACAATTCCAATGCAGAATTCTCCATCTGAAACCTTAACCTTTGTTTCTCTTTACAAATGAGATTGGACCACTCCAGCGTTGAGTGTTTATCTCTTGCTTAGTACTAGTTTTTATTTGTTAACATTGCCAGGGCCAAGTGTGACCTCCAAGCATCATAAGTTTTTGGAGCAGAATTAGGCCGTTCGGCCCATTGAGTCTGCTCCGCCATTCAATCATGGCTGACATGATTCTCATCTTCATTCTTCTGCCTTCTCCCTATAATCCCTGATCTCTTTATTGACCGAGAACCTATCTATCTCTGTCTTAAAGACACTCAATGATCTGGTCGCCACAGCCCTCTGTGCCAATGAGTTCCACAGATTCACCGCCCTCTGGCTGCATAAATCCGTCCTCATCTCAGTTTTAAAGGAGCATCCCTTCATTCTGAGGTTGTGCCCTCAAGTTCTAGCCTCTCCGACTAGTGGAAACATCCTCTCCACATCCACTCCATCGAGGCCTCTCAGTATTCTGTAAGTTCCAATTAGATCTCCTCATCCTGAATTCCACTGAGTATAAACCCAGACTCCTCAACTGTTCTTCATATAGCAAACCTTTCATTCCTGGAATCATTCTTATGATCCTTCTCTGAACCCCCTCCCAGGCCAGCACATCCTTCCTTTAGTATGGGGCTCAAAAGTGCTCACAATAGTCCAAATGGCATCAAAATAATGCTTTAGATTTCTCAAAGAATATTCTTTTCCTCTTTCTGTTGGCGTTCCATATAAATATATTATATCTGGTCTCCTGGCAGATACCTTAGAGGAGGAGAGTAAATGGGAATGGGGAATGTTAAACAGAATGACTGCACAGCAAGGGAGAAAGAGGTTGAGTTCAAAAGGGAGGGGGCAGGGGTAATGATAAAAGGAGGTGGTGGTGGGAAGGAGGCGGAGAACAACAAGAGTGAAGCTTTGGAGAAAACGTTTGTTCTTGCACCTGAAGAGGAAGAAATCTGTGAAGAGTCACCCTTTCCCCACAACCACCACCCCAAATGCAACCTACAATCATATCAACATCCAAATTAGGAGCAGGAGTAAACCATTCAGCCTGCTCTGTTATTTGTAGATCATGGTTGATCTGATTGTGGATCACTGCTAGCGGTCATCCCCATCTCACTATACCATGGCACCTATACTAGTTGCACCTGTTTGACAGCACCTCCTCTGGCGGGAGGATATAATTGCTACATGACAAATGTAGGCAGCTCCCATTATTGATGTAGGAAATTATGATGGTAAAAGTTGGCAAGAAGTTCAGATAATCTAAATGTAAAATCTGCATATTGCACACATTTGTGACAAAAATCTCTAATTATATACTGTACATCTGGACACTAAATTCTAATCATAGAGTCCCTACAGTGCAAAAGGAGGCCTAACAGTCCATCAAGTCTGCACTCTCCAACATAGCATCTTTCGCAGGCCCACCCTATCCCCAATCCTTCGCTCTTGCTATTCTATGTTTCCTTCCCACCACCTTCTCTTCCGGTAATCCCCTGCATTTACCCCACTAATCACCCCAATTGACGCATCTTGGGACAGTAAGGGGCAATTTAGCATGGCCAATCCACCTAATCTGCACATCTTTAGCATGTGGGAGGATACCAGAGGACCCGGAGAAAACCCATGCAGGCACAGGGAGAGCCTGAAGGCTCCAAACAGATGGTCACCCAAGCCGGTAATCAAACCGAGGTTCCTGGCACTGTGAGACAGCAGTGCTAACTATTATGACACCGTGCCATGTACGTTTATTAATAATTAATAGTTGATTTTTCATAGCACTATTTTTGGAAAGTCAGCATGTGTACACTGTAAGAAAGATGGGAATATTGTACCAATCAAAATATAATTTATCATTCTACCACAGAAGTGCAGATATGCGTCTCTTTAAGGCTGCAAGGTGTTACTTAAGGGACTGCAGATATTCTGGCCTTGGTATTTTGTGTTCCTAAAACGTACTTCTGCTCCTTTACAGTCTTTTTGAAATGTGCCACAGTGGCACAGTAGTTAGCACTGTTGCAGTGCCAGGGACCTGGCTTTGATTCCCGGCTTGGGTCACTGTCTGTGTGGAGTTAGCACGTTCCCCCTGGGTTTTCCTCTGGGTGCTCCGGTTTCCTGTCACATTCTGAAAGACGTGCTAACCAGCACATGGTGCATTGACCCAAACAGGTGCTGGACTGTGGCAACCAGGGGAATTTCACAGCAACTTCGTTGCATTTGAAGTTGCACTGATACAAAATATGGTAGTGAGGTAGATGGATTTGATCAGATATATATTCTAATTATTCATTTAGTGAGATACAAAATGGATTGGTTTCATAGAATCATGGAATCCCTACTGTTCAGAGGAAACCATTCAGCCCATCGAGTCTGCACTGACCACAATCCCAACCAGGCCCTAATCCCATAACCCCACACATGTGCCCTGCTAATCCACTGACACTCGGGTCAATTTAGCATGGGCATTCAACCTAACCATTTAATTGAGAAAATAACATATTGGAGATACTATATATAAACAATTTCAGACACGATGTGGTAAACTTGGCATGACTGAGGGGGAGATGAGTGACTCTGTGTTTGTGGTACCTAAAGGTCACCAACCCCTCTACAGGAATCTAGTATTTAATTCCATTGGACTTTGTAGCTATAACAGGGCAGATATCTGCACTTCAGTAGGTGAATGATAAATTGTGTATTATACGGTATAATATTCCCATCTTTGGACATTGCATATCCTCTAGCTTAGAAAGAAATGATTTGGAAAATATGATAATTAACTATTATAAAGGATGTCCATTTTCGGATGTCATATTTTACTGTATTTCTCATCACATGTGTCTGTTGTAGATGAATTGATGGAGATTGATTGTTATGATAAAACAACAACTCTAATATAGTTTGTCACTGGACTTGAAATCCAGAAACCCAGGGTAATGCTCTGAGGACACGAGTTCGAATCCCACCATGGCAGATGGTGGGATTTGATTTCAATAAAAATCTGGAACTGGCAAGGCCCATGAAAGAATAAAGGAAGAAAAATGCCACAGTTCTGTGGATTTCTATAGCAAGGAAATTATAACAATATAACAGTTTGCTCCTTTCAGTGTCAAATTCATTGGATCTGGAGTGACACAATAGCTGGCACTGCTGCCTCACAATGCCATGGACGTGGGTTCAATTGCCAGCTTGAGTCAGTCTGCAGAATCTGCACATTCTCCCCGTGTCTGCCTGGGTTTCCTCCGGGTGCTACGGTTTCCTCCCATAGTCTGCAAAACAGGCTGGTTAGATGCATTGGCTGCGCTAAATTCTCCCTCAGGGTACCCAAACAGATGCTGGAGTGCGAAGACTAGGGGTTTCTCACAGTAATATCGCAGTGTTAATGTAAGCCTATTTGTGACGCTAACAAATAAATAAATCTAATTAAAGGATATTATAGTAATGAAGTATTGGTTAACAGTTAAAGAATTACTATATAATTTACACCAAATATACATTTGTTTAAGGCACAAAATCCTCACTGAAAAAGTGATTGACAAGTGGAGTGAACGTTAGAGAACAAAGAAACTTATAATGTTTGCAGAATGTATAGTGTAGTAATTTTCGAATTCAACAAAGGGGGACAAAGTCATTGATAAGAAGAAAGAGAATATGAGAGCAGACTGGTAAGGTCTATAAAAACAGATTGTAAATGTTTCTGTAGGAATGTAAATGAAAGAGATTGCTGAAAGCAAACATGGATCCATTAAAGCCAGATGGAAGTGAAATTATAATAGGGAATAGGAAATCGCTGAGATACTAAACAATTAGATTGTCTCAACCTTTCAGAGCTACAAAGTGCAGCAGATTAAGAACAGTGAAGCTTAAAATTGCAGAAACTGACTGGGGAATAGGAAAGGAGTCTCACTGGCAGAGAAAAAAAATCATAATGCCTGGGTACAGAGGAAGCAACAGATCAGGAACTGCCCCACATGTATTTACAAAGGATGACTCCAATCCCAGCACACCTTGGTGGTGAAACTGCCAAGCAAATGTAAAATATTACCCATTAACAGTTCAAAATTGATTAAAAAATGAAAGTTTTCTCGAAGAGTGGAGAATAATATTTAATTAAATGATCACACTCCATTTAACTCGAGTTAAGTACTTGCGCACAGTGTGAATTAATCCTTTAACAGGGATAACAGTGCCCTCTGGTGAAAGATTGGGCAATTGCCTTCTTGGCCTGCTCAGATTTCACACCATTTCAGTTGTACAACTTCCTAAAATCAATTTCAAACAAGAAGTCGCGCTGAAAGTTTACCATTGCCTGTGAGCTGTATATGTTTGCCTGTATTTTGCTTGTGTTTTTATCACATTGCAGTGTTCTAGTATTTATTAGCCAACAAAGGCTTCCTTCATGGCAATTTTAAAAATCAGCTTTTCCAACAAATCCTTGCGGATTTTGCATTCAGCACTCTAAATGTCCAGTGCATTTACTTGCTGAAAGTGCCTCTGGTGAACGAACCAATCTCCTATGTACTTTTAAGAACAGTACATTTTGTCTGTATTTGTTTAAAATCATTTATGGGACACGGGCATCGCTGGCTGGCCAGCATTTTTTGCCCACCCCTAGTTGCCTTTGTTCGGAGGGCAGTTGAGAGTCAACCACATTACTGTGGCTCAGGGGTCACATGTAGGCCAGACCAGGTAAGGAAGACAGATTTCCTTCCCTAAAGGGCATTAGTGAACCAGATGGGCTTTTCCCAATCGACGATGGTTTCATGGTCATCAGTAGCTTCTTAATTCCAGATATGTTTTATGGAATTCACATTCTACCATCTACCATGGCAGGATTTGAACCTGGGTCCCCAGAACATTTGCTGAGTTTCTGGATTAAGAGCCTGGAGATAATATCAGTAGGCCATCACCTCCCCCACTCTCAACCAGCTTTTCCATCAAATCCTGAATGTCCACTCTGAATATCCAGTGCATTTACTTGGCTAAAGCCAATCTCCTATGTATTTTGTGAACCTTCTGTTTTGTCTGTGTAGCTCACAAGAAACATACTTTTCACTGTATCCCAGTACATGTGACAATAATAAATCAAATCAAATACCTGGTATGTTATCCAGGCTGATACTCCAGTGGAATACTGAGGTAATGTCCTCTCAGATTGACGTTAAACATCCCATGCCATTATTTTGAAGAAAAGAGCGTTTACTCTTGTGTTCTGTCCGATATTTATCCCTTAGGTCAACCCCAGATTTTTTTTTATCTTTATTGTACTGCAATTTATAAGACATTGCTTTGTGAGGACTACCTGTTGTATTTTCAACATTTCAAAAGTATTTAACTCCCGATAAAAGTGCTTTGGCATGTCTTGGGATCATGAAAAGCTCTTTCTAAATGCAAATGCTTCCTTTCATGGGGTGGAGCCTTGCCTTGAAATCAATCTTGATGTTTGGATGTCATGTTCTGCTCAGAATCAACATATTAAATCACTCATGTGGCACACATTGGACTTTGGACTCCATAAACCAGAGATGTCGGTTCACCAGAAACCACTAAACCACTGATGTGCCTTTCCCTGGATGACTTCAGCCCACCTGATGTCTTCCCTCACCTCTGTTTCCAGGAGACCTCATTCACAGTTCACAACGGGGCAGAAAAACAAGACCAACTTTGAATGTTATTTTTTAAAGAACCACAGAACCCCTACCGCACAGAAAGAGGCCATTTGGCCCATCGGGTCTGCACCGACTCTCCAAAAAAGCATCCCTCTCAGGCCCTCCCCTCCGCCCTCTCCCCATACATTTACCATGGCTAATCCACCTAACCTACACATCTTTAGACACTAATGAGCAATTTAGCATGGCCACTTCACATAACCTACACATCTCTGGACTGTGGAGGAAACCAGAGCATCCAGAAGAAACCCACAGAGACACAGGAAGAACATACAAATCTCCAGCAAGAATCTAATCAAGCAGCATTTGATGTATCTCAACCTTTCAGTTATGTCTCAGTTTGTAGCACTCTCACCTCTGAGTTAATATATTGTTTGTGCAAATTCAAATCTAGAGACCTAAGTACAAAATGTAGGCTAGCACACCAGTACAGTATGGATGGAATGCTGCACTGTTTGAGGCGCAGTCTTTCAAATAAAATGTTCAAAATCTTTGTTCTCTCTCAGACAGCCCTCCTTAATGAACACCTGGGGAGTTCTCCCTAGTGCCCTGGATAACATTTATCCTTCAACCATAATTACTTAAACATGTTTGTCATCACGTTAGTATTTATGGGATCTTATTGTGCACAACTTTGTTACAGTATTCCCTCAAATAGTGGGAAGCAATTCATTGCTTGTAAAGCACCGAAGGGCACCCAGAGGTCATGAAAATTGCAAATCTATTTTTAATATATTTGGTTAAGAAGAGCTTTCATAAAAAAATTTAAAAAAACACCAAAGTCGGAGGTGTGGTAGATTGTGAGGAAGGGTGTCGAAGTTTGCAGGGTGACTTGGATAGGTTGCAGAGCTGGGCCGCGAGGTGGCGGATGGAGTTTAATGCGGAGAAGTGTGAGGTAATCCATTTCGGTAGGAATAACAGATGTGTTGAGTATAGGGCTAACGGGAGGACTTTGAATAGAGTGGAGGAGCAGAGGGATCTAGGTGTATGTGTACATAGATCCCTGAAAGTTGGGAATCAAGTGGATAAGGTTGTTAAGAAGGCGTACGGTGTCTTGGCGTTTATTGGTAGGGGGATTGAATTTAGGAGTCGCAGCGTCATGTTGCAACTGTACACAACTCTGGTGCGGCCGCACTTGGAGTACTGTGTGCAGTTCTGGTCCCCACATTACAGGAAGGATGTGGAGGCTTTGGAGAGGGTGCAGAGGAGGTTTACCAGGATGTTGCCTGGTATGCAGGGGAGGTCCTATGAGGAGAGACTGAGGGATTTGGGGTTGTTTTCACTGGAAAGAAGGCGGCTAAGAGGGGATCTTATAGAAACATATAAGATGATTAGTTGAGTTCTTCGATAATGTGACTGAACACATTGACGAAGGAAGTGCCGTGGACGTAGTGTACATGGACTTCAGCAAGGCGTTTGATAAGGTCCCCCATGCAAGACTTCTTGAGAAGGTGAGAGGGCATGGGATCCAAGGGCCTTTGGCCTTGTGGATCCAGAACTGGCTTGCCTGCAGAAGGCAGAGAGTGGTTGTGGATGGGGCTTTTTCTGAATGGAGGTCAGTCACCAGCGGAGTGCCTCAAGGATCTGTTCTGGGACCCTTGTTGTTTGTCATTTTCATAAATGACCTGGATGAGGAAGTGGAGGGATGGGTAAGTAAGTTCGCTGATGACACGAAGGTCGGTGGTGTTGTGGATGATCTGGAAGGATGGCAAAAGTTGCAGCAGGACATAGATAGGATGCAGGACTGGGCGGAGAAGTGGCAGATGGACTTCAACGCGGATAAATGTGTTGTCGTCCATTTTGGCAGAACCAACGGGATGAACGAGTACACTATTAAGGGCAGAAGTCTGAGTAGTGTTGAGGAGCAGAAGGATCTTGGGGTCCGGGTCCACAGGACTCTTAAATCGGCCTCGCAGGTGGAGGAGGTGGTCAAGAAGGCGTATGGTGTACTGGCCTTCATTAATCGAGGGATTGAGTTTAGGAGTCGGGAGGTAATGCTGGAACTTTATAAGACCCTTGTCAGGCCTCATTTGGAGTATTGTGCGCAGTTCTGGTCGCCTCACTATAGGAAAGATGTAGAAGCTATTGAAAGGGTGCAGAGGAGATTTACAAGGATGTTGCCTGGACTGGGAGGCATGCCTTATGAAGTTAGGTTGAGGGAGCTGGGACTCTTTTCCCTGGAGAGACGAAGGTTGAGAGGCGACCTGATAGAAGTTTACAAAATGTTGAGAGGAATAGATAGGGTGGACTCTCAGAGGCTATTTCCCCGGTTTGAAATGGTCGCTACGAGAGGACACAGATTTAAGGTGCGGGGAGGGAGGTTCAGAAGTGATGTTAGGGGTAAGTTTTTCACTCAGAGGGTGGTGAGTGAATGGAATCGGCTGCCGTCAGTGGTGGTGGAGGCGAACTCGCTGGGGTCTTTTAAAAGACTTCTGGATGAGTATATGGGGTTTAATGAGATTGAGGGTTATAGATAGGTCTGTAGGTTGGTAGGTGATGTGGTCGGCGCAACTTGTGGGCCGAAGGGCCTGTTTGTGCTGTAGTGTTCTATGTTCTATGTTCTATGATTAGAGGTTTAGATAGGGTGGATGGTGATAGCCTGTTTCCTCAGATGGAGAAATCTAGCACGAGGGGGCATGGCTTTAAATTAAGGGGGGGTAGTTATAGGACGGATGTCAGGGGCAGGTTCTTTACCCAGAGGGTGGTGAGGGACTGGAATGCCCTGCCTGCTGCAGTTGTAAATGCGCCTAGTTTGGGGGCGTTTAAGAGATTGGTGGATAGGTTTATGGACGAAAAGGGATTGGTTTAGATTAGAGGGTCAATGTTTTTTTTAAAAAATAAGACTGGTTGGCGCAACATTGTGGGCCGAAGGGCCTGTTCCGCGCTGTAATGTTCTATGTTCTATATTTGATCAACTTATAAGCACATGATACAACGGATATTAAAATGGGGCATTACCTCAATATTACATATTTTGACTCATTTCCCTTTGGGTCTATGCTTGGGCTAAATCCGGTTTAAAACAGCAAGTATCTCAGCCATGCAAACCAGCCTAAGTCTTGCTCCTTGACTTGAGTAGACCTAGCTGATCTCAGCTGGAGAGGCAAGATCACTGCAATAGACCTCAGTGTCCCAGATTGGCCCACTCCTGTTTCAGCAAACGTAGAAATCGCTGAACACGTACAGCAAACGTGGGCTTGGCCGTGAAGTATTATAGAGAGGAATAGCTTGCCTGAGTTCAGACTTGAATGCACATCTGGACGAGAACAGCCAGGACCTATGAATTTGATCCTGATGGGCTTCACAGCGGCAGGGGTCCGGAGTCAATTCTGGCCTCAGGTCACTGTCTGTGTGGAGATTGCACGTTCTCCCCGTGTCTGTGTGTGTTTCCTCTGGGTGCTCCGGTTTCCTCCCATAGACCATAGATATGTGGGTTAGGTTGATTAGCTATGGTAAAATTGCTCCTTATTGTCGGGGCGGTTAGTAGGGTAAATATGTGGGGTTACAGGGATAGGGTCTGGGTGGGGTTGTTATCGGTGCAGGCTCAATGGGCCAAATGCTACCTTCTGCACTGTAGGGATTCTATGAGGCATTCGGGAAAGAAGATTTTTTTTAAAAATGCACAAAACACATTTTTCTCATAAACGCAATGTTCCTTTAAGAAGCAGCTCATTATTAAATCTGTTCAAGAAAGGGTTGCTAAACAGAAGTTGGACAAAGTTCTGGTTTTGCTATCTATTTGAAGGCATGTATACCTGTTCCGGGGAGTATGATGTTCAGCACCAGGCAGAAGACAGCCATCCGTCTGCTCATGTAGGGGATCGCTCCGGTAATCTTGGTGGGCTTCATCTGAGGGTCATCCGTGTCGTTCTCGGAATCCTCCTCTTCCTTCTGCAGGGCGCCCCGGACCAATGTCACCAGGTTGTTTCTGGAGTCAGTGAGAGAGGCTCTCCTGAGGTCGAGGTGAGCGACAGACAGCCCATCCCAAAGGTTCACTGTCCGGGACCCCAGTGAGGGACTTGGTTTGTCTCCAGAGGGAGTCTCTTGGAGGTGGGAAATGAGAAGTGTGGGACACCCTTGGTTCATATTTACCTTTCCTTGGAAAGAACAAAATCTCTTCAATGCTGGTCAGTCCCCTTAACTTTTAACCATTCTCAGCTCCATCTCTCATTCCTCTTGGTTTTAAAATCTAAAAAAAGTAAAATCAATTTTGTTTTTGTATACTCTCTATTTTCAATCTCTCCAGGTCAGAGGTAGTTAGTGGGAAAGCAAGGATTCCAGCTAATTCTCGCTCCCTCCTGTTCCTCTCTCAGACTGGCTGCGATTTGAATGAAATGAAGGTTTAACTGCAACTCTTGGGTCACATTGTTTCACAGTTGAGTGTGCCTTTAACCAACCAGATCAGTCACTTAACTAACAGGCCAGCTATCATGATACTGTGATTTATACATATGACCCCCTCAAAAAAGGGAGTGTGAGATAGGTGGAGGCCAATAATAAATAAAATGGAACACAGTAACCAGTCCAAAATGTGCTCAACAGTGCAAAACATTTACCTTCCTATGACAGTGATGAATGTTCATGTTTATTAATAGACGCTTTGGGGGTTGGTTAAGAAATAAAAAATGCTAATGTGGGAAAAAGTAGGACATTAAAAGAAAAAAATATAAAGAGATCATACTAGGACTAAAAAAGCCACCAGAGATCTTTGAAAGAAATACATATTGTTCATCAGTTTAAACAATAATTTATCACAGTGTGAATATGTGGGCTGGAATCGGTTCCTCTCTCGTTTTTATTTATCATGCAGTTTCCAGCAGGTTAATCGGTTTTGTCACTAGTCCAACCTTTGGCATTAATTGCTGGGAGATCACATTTTCCACTTCAGTTAAGCACCACCCACAGTGGATTGGTGTACAGATACTCAAACACCCACTCAAGCTGCATGAAGAGGAGGAATCTACCTGAAATAAGCAAAGCTGTTATTTTCCACATTTCCTCAATTCCAATTAAACGAATTGCCAGTGAGGCAGATTTGCTGCAGGATGTGGTACCTCCTGCAATTCCAAACTGAGATATATTCAGAAATCCATCACATATATTTAAATTCCTCCACACCGGACATTTTAGTGCCTTATATAATTCTTGAGATAGTCACCATTTTTTTAATTTAAACACTACCGACAATAATATATTACTGACATAATTGTTAATGTTGAAATTGTACAGCAATGTAGTTCATGCTTTAAGTTGTTTGTTAGGAGCAGTTGTCTCCAACTGGGGACATAGACTCAAGATAAGCGGCATCGGGTATAGAGGGGACATGACGAAGAACTTATTTTCACAGAGGTAGTGGGTGTCTGGAATTCACTGTCTGAGATGGTGGTGGAGGCAAAGACCCTAAACTCTTTTAAAAAATACTTGGATCTGCCACCTTAAGTATAGGGCTATGGGCCAGGTGCAGGAAGATGGGATTAAAAAGTGCTGTAAATTTTCCACGTTTCTATGGTTCTCTAAGTGTTAGAGCTTCCATAAGAAAGTATAAAAAGGTGTTCACAATGACTGTTAGGAGGGAGTTGGAGGGGTCTGTGTCTTTACTCTGCAGGTTTGGAATGAAATCAGTTACATTTCGGACTGGCAAGCTTCAGACCTATTCTTTCGTTAACATATTGTTATTGGATTCATACGTGCATGATCCTGCTTCACCTTCTTGATTTATCTGTAACTTTGAGACACTCGGACACACCATCTTTGTTCAGTTCCTATCCTCTATCACTCAGCTGTTCTGTTGTTATCCATCAGATGTAACCTGTAATATTTTTCTCCTAGTTCCATGATCTCTGGAATCTCAGAGAACTCCCTCCTATTTATCATCTACATGCTAGCCCTCAGTGACATTCTCTGAAAGCACAACATCAAATTCCTTATGTATGTTATCAACATGCAGATAGATCTATCTCATCATCACCTCTCTTGATCCTTCCAAGGCCGTTGATTTGTTATACAGCTAGTCTAACATCCAGTATCAGACGAGTTGAAATTTCCACCAATTAAGTTCTAGGAAAATCAAAGCCAGGGGCTGGAATTCTCTGACCTCACCCACAGCTGGGATTATTGGATCCCAGTGCAGTCCCCATGGAGATTTGGCTGAACATCAAATTTTCCATTCTTGTTGGCAGCAGTAGCAGGACGTGTGAGGCGGGAGAATTCCAGCTTGGAGCTTTACCAGAAATTCAGTTTCCTACCCATTGGCTCCATCCCTCTCCCTGGCCACCAAGACTAAAGTAGACTGTTCGCAATGTTGGCATTCAATTCAGGCCAGAGCTAAGCTTCCAAGCCCGTACCCTCTCCATAATCAAGGCTACCTATTTCCATATTGCCACATCACCAGTCCCCACACCCATTGCTGAAACTCTTACCCATGCCTTTGTATCAAGAGTCTAATTATTCCAGTGCCCTCTTGGCCAATCTCTAGCTTCCACACTCTGTAAATTTCATCTCCTCCACAACTCTGCTGTTCCTATCCTATTCCTACCTGTATCCCACCCTCTCATTACTGCAGTGCTCAGTGACTTCCATTCGCTTTTGATCCAGCAACACCACAGAATTAAAATGTCCACCCTTCATTTAATCTCTGCCTGACCTCCTCCCTCCCCATCTCTGTAATCTCCTCCACTCCTGCAACTCTTCTTGAACTTTGTGTCCCTCTTGTGCATTCCCAATTTTCTTTGACACACCATCAGTGGCTGAGCTTTCAGCTTTAAACACCAGAATATCCTCCTAAATCTCTCTTCCTCACTCATTTAATCCATTTTTTAAAATGTGTCTCATTGGCCACAGTTTGCTCACCTATCCAAATATCATTTACATGGTTTGATGTAAAGTTTTGTCTGATAACTCTCCTGTGGAGCACATTGGGATGTTTCACTATGTTAAAGGTACGATATAAATGCATATTTTCATTGACTTAAAGTGGCACAAGAAACTAAAGCATAAATGGGATTTGCCTTCCATTCAGCTAATCTTATGAATTACTTGGTAACAAGAAAGCAATTTTCTTCATACTCATCGTGGGGAAAATTAAGTTACTAAGACAATAAATGTAAATCATGTGTACATATTTAAATAATTTATATAGTACTTTATCAGGTTCTAAATCTTTCCGGGCACTTCATGCCATGCATTATTTGTAAGGGTACATGAATAGGAAAGGTTTAGAGGGATATGGGCCAAATGCAGGCAAATGGGACTAGTTCTATTTAGGAAACCTGGTTGGCATGGAGGGGTGGGGCCGAAGGTCCTGTTTCCATGCTGTATATCTCTGTGACTCTTTTTCTGTATTGCAGAATCTTCTTACACAGGAATCCAATGGCAAGGCAGCTATCAATTAAATCCAGGTTAAAAATTGACAGACCCTCCTTGTGCACTGTAAAAATCCTGAGATTGTGTTGAACCCTTCAGAAGGTGAGAGTGCAGAGCACCGGACTCTCCGAGAAGGTGTTTCTCAATTAGACAAAAGAATCCAAATGCCACTGACTTTCTCAAAGAAGGTTTGAGTACCTGGACACAAAAGTAAAACATGGGCAGAAAATCGACAGTTAAGCCATAACAATATGCTGCAAGGCAAACACGAAAAGATTAACTTCATTACCAATAATCAATACTGTAAAGATGTTCACAGTATTGATAACTGGTCATGAAGTTGATTGCTGGTTGGAATGTATCAACAATATGGATATTTAAGGCAGTCCCCTGGAAATGTTCTGCACTGTTAGGAAAGTTATTTTGTTTGGTATGTTTCACAACCTCTGGACACCCCCAAGTGCTTTACATGTGCTATTGAAATGTAATCACTTCTCCACTCCAGAGGTTTGTTCCAGCATTGGATACATATAAGGCTGTGATAGACCCACAGGAAATTAAAGGTTTTGGAAGGAGTGGGTGTAGGTGGGGAAATGAAGACCAAGATCAGCATTGAGCATACTGAATGGCAGAGGCAGGTTGTTGGGCCGTGTGGTCTACTCCTGCTCGTAATTCTTGTATTCACGTAGAAAATTGGTTTATGCACAGTAAGCTTCCAGAAACAGCAGTGTGAGAGACAACCAGATTATGTGTTTTCAGTCGTGCTGTTTGAGGGATAAATGTTGGCCAGGTCACTGGAGGAGAATGTTCTCTACAAACAGTTAAACAGTAGTATAAAGCTTATTACACTCCAACACGATCTGATTGAAACTGAACTTTTCTGGCATGCATTCTCTATATTTTTCTTTGCAAAAATGACAGAAATGATAAATTATAATGCCTCAAGCAAATGGCAAGTCATACAATGACTTTGTGCAACAGTCAGTCATCTCATTGCACTCTTTCCTGTATACAAAGTTGTACCATGGCAACTTTATCCAAACTTACCAAAACAAAGAGGCCCCACATGAAGTAATGTATTATATACAATCTCCTATCCACCTTCCCTGCTGTAATGTAGAATCTGCCCTTGTGTATCTGTGACGACTTTTCCTCGCCAAAGTGGCTATTTCATTTATTTTGTCATCACTGGTGAGACTTAGTACTTGATACTTAGTACTTATAATCTAAGTGGTTAATGGCACTGCCAGGTCTCAGGCTGGATCCAAAGCCAGTGTTGGGTTAATCAACAGTTGGCCTCAGTATCTCTAGGATGACAATCTGGTAAATTGTCTGCTGATGATCACTGGGATGCAAAGTGTGCAATTTAACAAAAACACAGGCCTATATTACAACAGTGGTTTCATTTCAGTGACTGTAAAACATTTTGGATGTTCTGATTTCATGGGCATCATATACATCCTTTTTTTTTCATTCATGAATACTTGTGGGTTGAAAATTTAATCTGAAACTCTAAGGTCTGACCACCAATTTCTAAATTAAACTCCCAGCCCTGTTCATTGCTGCTATTCGGGAACACTAAACAGCCTTTGAGCTGTGCTTCTTCATTGGCTTAACTAGTGGGTAACTGAGCCACAACAGATAACAGGAAACTTCCCAGTTTCAATTCCCACTCCATACAGTTAACTGCTCACTGCCAGATAGTGTTACCCCAGGCTAGGTGGAGTGGAGGAAAATAAACTCTCGTTTCCACTCTTTCAGGTATCAGGTGAGAACAGGACAGGACTTGGCTGTGATGCTTCCCATAGTTGAACACCCCATCAGTCTACACAGCGATATACTGCTCGAAACACAGCTCCATAAAATAGGGCTTCTTCTAAAAAATTCTACTGCCCCTCTCCCAAGACAAATTCTATTAAACAATCCAACAACACTGCACGTCTAGTGCCATTAACTTAGTAGAACATTCCTAAGGTACTTCATTGGAATTTATCACTGAATTTGACACTGAAGCACCCAAAGAGATATTAGGACAGGTGGCCTGGGAGGAAATAGAGAGGAGGGAATTCTGGAGCTCAAGTTCTAGGCAGCTAAGGGAACAGTTCCCAGTGATAGAGACATCGAAATCAGGAATGTGCAAGAGGCTAGATTTTTTTAAATTACCGTCACAAGTAGGCTTACATTAATAGTGCAATGAAGTTACTGTGAAAATCCCCTAGTCACCACACTCCGGCACCTGTTCAGGTACACTGAAGGAGAATTTAGCATGGCCAATGCACCTAACCAGCACCTCTTTTGGACTGTTGGAGGAAACTGGAGCACCCAGAGGAAACCCACACAAACACAGGGAAAACGTAACGTGCAGACTCCGCAGTGATCCAAGCTGGGAATTGAATCCGGGTCCCTGGCACTGTGAGGCAGCAGTGCCAACCACTGTGCCACAGAATTGCAGGAGAGTCAACATCGCAATTGTTGCAGGGCTGAAAGCGATTACAGAGACAGAGGTCCATGAAGGAATTTATAAATGGATGAGAATTCTAAAATCAATGCATCATCAGACTGCAAGTCAATGCTGACATGAGCACAGGTGAGATCCAGCAGCAGATCAGTAGAACTGGAAAAAGAAGTCCCATTTATATAATTTTAATATTAGACACGTCAGAGAAACTGGCTCCCTGAATAATCTAAGTGGTTAATGGCACTGCCAGGACTCAGGTTGGATCAAAAGCCAGTGTTGGGTCAATCAACAGTTGGCCTCAGTATCTCTAGGATGACAATTTGGTAAATTGTCTGCTGATGATCACTAAGATGCAAAGTGTGCAAATTAACAAAATAGAACAGGCTCAGGCCACCATGGCATTTTATACAGTCTCATGGTATGTCAACATTCAGATATGAAGAACTTGCACTTATATTGCATCCTCACAGCAACTAGACATCCCAAACTACATTACCTCCAATTAAGTACTTTTTGAAATATATCACCGTTGTAATTCAGAAAATGCAGAGACATTTTGCACACAGCAAGGTCCAAACAGCAACGTGATATTGACCAGATATATTTATTCTTTTCAGGTGATAGGTTCCTGGATAAACACAGGACACAAGAGTATCCCATGTTCATCTTCCAAATTGTGACATAAGACCTTCGACTTCCATTTCAGAGGGCAAATAGAGACTTTGTTTAAACTCTCATTGAAAGATGGCAACTCCAACAGTGCAATTCCCTCCCTACAACTTTGCACTGTCACTGGAATGAGACTTGAACCCACAATCTTCCAACTCAGCTGTGGTCACCTGTGCACGATATATATGAGAGCTGTGGCAGATTCAGCATCTGCAGGAGAGGACTAGTAAGAAACAACAGGATATCAGATACGAACTGCGTTGATTTTGGATTTATTAACAAGATCCATTCATTTATTTAAACATTGTTCAGAGTCTTCTATCAGAAAAGGCAATAGTATTTCATGTGTCTGTTTCGAATGCCGACGACCCACTGTCATGATGCAAACCTCTGGCCACAAGGGAGATCAAAAGTAATGCCTCCATCAGCTTGCAAGTGTAACCCCACTCTGTGTTCTCTGCCTCCTATGCTGTTCCATTGAAATTCAATGGTAAGGATCATAAGTTTTAGCAACTGGGTATCAACGTGGAACCGTTCAGGATTCTTCTTCATTTCCCCTAACCATATCCCTTCTTCCAATTATAGCCATTTCAATGTGTTCACAATCATCTCTTACTTTTCCTTTCTTTTGGCACTGAACAATCAGTCCTCAACAAAGGCCTTAGTGTCATACCCTTACACCTGCACCCCAATCATTTCAAGCTGGCACAAAATGGAGCTCTTCTTCCAATTCCTTCACTTCCCTACACACTTTGTGTTCACATAGGTGACTCTTCCTTCTGTATTCAGAATTCTTATTCCACGTGGACCTGTCCTTCTGGTCTCACTCTATCAGTGTGACAATGGCTGTCTTAATTTTTCTGCTCTCCTCATTTGTTTAAACCTATTTCCCTCTGAAATTGCAACACTCATCTTCCATAGTCTCACAATGTCAGCCTGCTTTTACCTCCTTTCCAAAATCCACACACAGGACTGCACTGGTAGACCCATTGATTCAGCCTGTTCTTGTCACCCTCCCCCCCCCCACCCCTCAAATTATTTCTTCCCATCTTTACTACTTTTGTCTTGTCTACTCTTTTCTTATGTTTGTAACTTCCAATGCCCTCCATCACTTTGATAATTTCTTGTTCTCCTGGCCCTAATCTGTTTTTGATTTGATTACTGTCACATGTATTAATAAAAGTGTTGTTTCTTGTGTGCTAATACAAAGCTTACTGTTCATAGAGAAGAAAACAAGTGTGCAGAATGCAGTGTTAGTCAGAGCTAGGCTGTAGAGAAAGATCAACTTAATGGAAGGCGAGTCTATTCAAAAATCTGACAGCAGCAGGGAAGACGTTGTTCTTGAGTTGGTACATGACCTTAAGACTTTTTGCATTTTTTTCCCCAAAGCAAGGCTGTGGCAGAATGTCTAGGGTGCATGGGGTCCTTAATTACACTGGCTGCTTTGCTGAGGCAGTGGGAAGTGTAGACAGAGTCAATAGTTGGAAGCATAGATGTTCAAATTCTTGACAATTCCCCATCAGGATGGTTTGCAGGCTATCTCTCCTCCACCTGGCTACACTTGTTCTCACACTGGACTACTTTTAACTCTTGATTACTTTGTCCAGATAAAAGGAATGCGATGAGGACATACTTGGGTTCTTGGTTTGCCTGTTATTTTATGAATTTTTTAAAAAAATTCATTAGTGGGATCTCAGCATTGTAGACAAGGCCATAATTTATCATCCATTCCTAAAACCTTTGACAACCACCTTTTTAAACTGGTGCTATTTGAATTGCTGCTGTAGGTCCTGTTATGGAGGAACTACCAGGGTTTTTAACTCAGTAGGTGAAGAAATGGCAACAGAAGTTCAAAGGCAGGATGGTGTGCAACTTTGCAGGTGATAGTGTTCATTTCATTTGGTGCCCTTGTTCTTCCAGATTGTAGAGTGATTGGTTTGGAAGGTGCTGTCAATGATTTGATGAGTTCCCACAGAGAAATTTGTAAACTATATATACCACCACAAATTGGGAAGGCAACAGATGTTTAGGATGGTGGATGGGGTGCTGAAAAATGTGTTGTCCTGGATGGTGTTTAAGCTGTACTCATCCAAGCAAAGACAGTATTCCATCACACTCGACTTTACCATCTAGAAGGCAAAGTCAGAGATTCAGGGTGATAATAGTATCGAACCTCAAATGTGGTTTAAATTCTCTTTTGTTGAAGATAGTCATTAATTGACACAAATTTTATCAGCCCAAGCCAGAATATTGTCCAGGTTTTGCTGCAGGAAGCGTGCACAGCTTCAGTGTCTTGAGATATTGCAAATGGAGCAGAACACTGCATTTATCAGTGAACAGCCATTAAGTTGAAGATAGCTAAGCAAACAACACTACTCTGAGGAACTTTAGTGATGTCCTGGGGCCGAAATGACTGGCCACCAACAAGCCTTTGACTTTAATTGCATTTATAGTATGGCTCCAGCCAATGGTGGGTTTTCTCCCCTTGCTTCCTTAAATTTTGCAATGCCCCTTTATGCTACACTCAGTTGAATGCAGCCTCTAGAATTCAGCTCTTTGGACCAAAACCATAATGAGGTAGCCTTGATGATCCGAGCATGGTTAAGACAAGTAAGGAATTCCTTTTTTCCTAACTCCAAAGATTCATGATGTGTGTTGTGCAGGCTGCCATAGAATATATTCATAGCCAAGAAAATACATTTTTACACTTTAGGGAAGACAAAGAAGCAGGAAAGGAATTTTGATCTTATTAATCCACAAGAAAGCCTTTTCAATGTTCTTGTCATTTAATCTTTCCTATCTTGCATCCTATCTCAGACTTTCCCTTAAGTTTATTCTTTCCCCCATTATACTTTACACCTGCTACGTTTTTCCAGATTATCAAATTAGTCAGAATTCCAGCATCAGCAAGATTTTGCTTTTGTTAGTTTACGAAGTGTACCATTCAACTCAAAACACACATGATTCTGCGATGCATATTGTTAAAAAGGTCCCTTGCATGGTGCCAGGCAGTTGTCATAACTGTTTGATAATTACTTTGCTGTTGCCATTTACAGCTTGTCATATGCAAAGGAAAATACACTTTTATTACAGAGCAAGTATTATGTTCACATGAAGGAGAGCAGTAACTTGGTTAACAAGCAGTTTACAATTTAATACGGTCTAACATTTTCTCTAAGAATATCAGTACGTCTTTAACTAAGTGGCTCAAAAAGAACACGCTTGGCAGTGAAATCTCAGAACTGGGGAAAATAAGCTAATAAACAGCCCAAACTTGAAGATCAAACCACAGAACAGGTTTTCCCCACATGCATCATACATCAGATAGTGTGGGGATGTAAGGGGAGAGGGAGAAGAAATAAATAGTAAGAGGCCTAGTTACAAAATTAGCTTTTCAGTTCTAACAAGTTGACCAATTTTAGTTTCATAACCTTTACTTATTATTGCTAATAGAGAAACACTCCACAGTTACTGGTAATAATTCTTTAATGAGTACTGAACCACAGCAAGAATTAACATGTGGCAACAAGCCATACATATACCAAGTACAGGTATAGTGTTCAAAATCACTATGCTGGCACAGTTTGTAGTACACAGAACTCTCCAGATGACAACAGTATTTAGTTTCAAGTGAAATTAACTTGCAAACTACATTTCCCAAAATGATAATTCTAATTATGTCACTGGAGAGAAGTACCTTTAAATTGATGAAAATGCCTCAAGCAGATTTTTTTTATTAAACCACTTGCATAGTTCTAATTTACAAGGTCACTTGCATAAACAATTAAGCTAAGTACTGACACACTGACTGCAAAGAAAATTACTGAGAAAAGGAACACTTAGTTAAATGTCTACTTTTACACTGATACAATTCTGAAAAAAGTTACAATTTAAACTGACCAAAAAAAATCTTTCACTTAGTAGGTGCAAGACAAGACACTAGAAATCTAGATATTTCAAAATTTGAAAAGGGCCCATTTAAGTTGACTACAAGTGTTAATTCAAAATCCTCTTCAAACTTTAGTTGATCTTCATGCATGAGACATGGTGGAAAAGCAGAGTTTCAAGGTGTAAGGATATGGCCCATCTAAAAATACAATTGAATTTCATTTTTAAAAATTGCATTAAACAGTGTAAACAAATTAAAATATACATTTAAAAACAATGTTACCATCTGCAGAATCCCATGCCATTAATTCATAAATTGGAATTAAAAATCAGTTTATTCCTACTTATAAAATTTCTCATTGCATAGATATTATGTAAATTGAAATCATTTGTGAATTCAAATATTTAGTATAATTCTATTATTTTGCCATGACCTACTGTAACAATGTAGCCATAGCATAAATCAAAAATTCATCCTATACTAAAACGTTCTGAAATTATTGAAGCAGTAGCTAGCACTGCTGCCTCAGAGCACCAGGGACCTAGGTTCTATTCTGGCCTTGGGTGATTGTGTGGAGTTTGCACATTTTCCCTGTGTCTGTGAGAGTTTCCTCAGTCCAAAGATGTGCAGGTTAGGTTGACTGGCATGCTAAATTGCCCTATAGTGTTGGGGGATTAGTGGGTTTAACAGGGATGGGGCCTAGGTGAGATAGTTGTTGGTGCAGACTTGATGGGCTGAATGGCCTATTTTCCACATTGCAGGGATTCTAATCATTCACAGGCTATTTTGACAACATCAACCCATTAGTTATTTGCTTTAGGACTTTGAACAATGTAGATATACAACTTTTACAAAATGTTCAACTTCAATCAATTGCTATCTTTGTTCACTAAAGTTACAATTAAATTCTGCCATTCACAACCAACCAGAAATTTCTGTAATGTACAACTGTCCAATCCAAAAATTGCTTTAGCAAAATTTAAGACACTAGACCAAGATGTGGAATTCAATTCTTCTGAACATACAAGCCTGCCTCAACAAATTCCATTACTTCAAGCCTAAATTGAAAAAATACTCCGATATTGTTACTGACAACATAGTAGCAAATGTGATAATTGCCCTCTAATATTCAGTTTTTTCTCCAATGCCCCAAGAAAATCTCAAATACTGCTCCCAATACTCATTCTTGTTTGCCTTTTTGAACTAACCCTCTCCCATCGAAAATGTGCAAACTCATGTGGTGATTATCTGTAATCTGTACAACATGAGGATTCAGCTTTCTGGCTGTTTTCTGTCAATATTTCATGACTTGCATGCATATTTCACTCCCCTTTTTGAGGGAGGTGACCTTCACAACTAGTGCATACCAACTCCCCATACAACATGCAATCCTAAGTACTGATGTATTTAAAATTTCACACTTGTAAATGCTGTGATCATATAAAATTGTATGGAAATAAAGGCTAATTATTTATTTGAATGTGGATTTATACAAAAAAAATTTAGCTGGCTGTTTTTGTTAGTTGCCTCAGAATTCAGAAGAAATATCTTTAGCTGCATTTACAGCTGGGAGAATGAATGAGCAAACTCACTGTATCACAGCCAGTTTCAGATTCCAAATAAAAACAGAAAATGCTCGAAAATACTCAGATCTGGCAGCATCTGTGGAGAGATGTTTCAGGTCTTAATAAAGGGCCACCAACTGAAACATGAACTTTGTTTCTCTTCCACAGATGTTGTCAGACCTGTTGGGTATTTCAGACCCCAGCTGTGCCACCAGGACATAAATGAGCATGATTAAGTGTGTCGGCCCCCTCCCCTAAATGAATAAGGAACAAAGTGGGCTACTCTTTTACCCTCCCTGAAGGATTTGTACACACAATGAATTAGGAAACAGTTGCTGTCCAAAGCACAGGCAGGATAGATGTCACACTCTGGTCTCATTCACAACTTGAGAAATGCAGTCCTAATGACAGCTGAGTAGCATTTTCCCCAAACTTCCCACATTAGCGACCATGGGGCAGAAAAGGCCACCAATTAGGCCTCAGGTAACTGGAAGGCCATTTAAATTCACCATACAAATGTATCCACTTCAAGCTCAGGCTCCAGAGGCAAAGAGAATCCTTATCTGTCATACAATCTGAACATTTTAATCTTTGATCATCCCATTTATCATGGAACACTTACTTGTGTTTTTCATCTGGAAATGATTCAGAACAGTTAGTGCTTCCACAGCATCGCTTTTCGACTCCCACTCCAACAGGCCAGACAAACTCCTGTCAGCTAGAAAGTAGACAGATCATCGGCATCCATTAAAGCAATACTAGAAAGCCACTGTAATCTGGTGTCAACACTATCTGGTCAGTAGTGACTTCACATGCCATGTAGTCTGAAAATGGTCACAAGCCCACCTTTACGCATTGTGGGCCCACCATCAAAAAACCTTTCTGCAGATGAAGGCGAGGTTGAAAACATCACAAAATCCAGGCTTTAAAACCAATTATCAGCTCAAAGTACATAGACTTTAAGATCCTACTCTACGTGGCTTCGCTCCACCCATGAAACTACCTTTGAGCCAAAAAACAGGCCAAATTTAGATACCTCTGCTCCTCTTCCATCTCCTTCAAATCAATACTTTTATTCTGGAGCTCCCTTTCCTAAATCAACATCCTGAAAAGCCTGCTTTTCTTCATCTAGGCAGTGACTTTCCCGAAGCTCCACTTTCTAAACGTTTGTTCAACGCCCAACTCTTAAAAAAAACCTCATGGATATATAGGTTAATGGTATCAAACTGAAGGGGATGTACAGCTGAAACTGGATTCAAATTACCTCAAATGCAAAGCCAAATAACATTAGAGTCAACAATGACAATACTCAAAGTTGATCTAGTTAAAAAAAAACAAAGCATGGTTAATTCTCAAAACATTAATGAAGATCTTTATCACAAATTAAGTTTTTACAAACTAGCAGAGGATAGAATTGAAGTACTGCCCAATAATTTATTAGACAGTTTTCAATGTCCCAATTTCAGAATTGTATTACTTACATTTCCCAGTAAATGTCTTGAAAGTTCTAAAAGGTTTCAGTTCGCAATCCTCACATACCTAGGCAAGAGACAGAATTGCAAGTGTGAAATATATTATAAACCATGAGGCCAACATCTCAGTACACAACCACCAGTGTAGTATTCTTAATGAATGCAGAATTGTGAACTTTACTCTTCTTAGTACACACTTTTCCTTCCCCTTTATTCCCAAAAGAAAACAATGGATGTTCCTAAAGGAAATGAACCTGGTTTGGGCCTCAAATTGAGCCAAAGCAGTCCTCCAGACTAGATTTTATGTTGTCCCTTTAGCAGTCCAACTAGTCAAACCCCAAAATATTCAGAAACTCCACTGCCAGCATCCTACCCAGTGAACACAGTCTTATTAATACTCTGCAGAATTAGCAGACAGTACTGACAGGTAATTTAGTTGAGTTCAAATCCCAATATCATCAAATTGTGGAATTTAATTAAACAAAACTGCCAATTTCTGTGATGGGGCAGTCAGTTCCAGCTAACCCTGAAGGAACCTAACACCTGGAGACTGGTGCCCAAGTTAGCAGCAAAATACTAAAGACTAGTAAAGTAACATAAAAACAAATTACTGCAGATGCTAAACTAGTTACTAGTAAAGCAACAGCCCGATGATGATCTCTCAGAATCACATCCAACCTCCAAGACTCCAACATCGCTTGGGATTCATCCCATTGGCAGAAACGATCCAGAGGTAGGGAAACGAGGAGGCCAATTGTGTTCACATCAACCACCTGAAATAAGAACTCACCCAGTCTCACACATCCTCCCTTTCCGCTGCAAATTCCCTCCTCAGGCAATTATTTAATTTTATTTCGAAGCCCACAACTGAATCTGATTCACCACACTCTCAGGCAACGTATTCCAGATCCTAACTATTTGCTACACAATAAAGTTTCTCACGTTGCCTGTAGTTTTTGCCAATCACCTACACCAGTGTCCTCTGCTTTACAATCCTTCTGCCAAGGGAAACAATTTATCCTCAACAGACTCATGATTTTCAACGTGTCGTCACCTCCAATGCACCCACAGTTGAAACCTCAGTATCCCTATAATGCAGAAGAAGCCATTCAGCCCATCAAGTCTACACCAACTCAGAGCATCTTACTCCCCTGCCTTATCCCTGTAACACCACACTTTTACCATAGCTAATCTGCCTAACTTAAACATCTTGGGAGAACAAGGGGTAATTTAGCAAATCTGCATGTCTTTGGACTGTGGGAGGAAACCAGAGCACCCAGGGGAAATACACCCAGACACGGAGAATGTGCAAATTCCACACAGACAACGCTAGAATTGAACCAGGGTTCCTGGAGCTATGAGCCAATGCTACTCACTGTGCCATCCATCTCCAGAACTATCCTTGCCTTCACACCCTTCCTAAAAATGGGTCCAGAATTGAATGCAACAGTCCAGCCGACACCAAACTAGCTTAGAGGTCGCCCCAACTTTCTCACTTTTGTACTCAATGCTTGCATTTAAACAGCCCAGGATCATGAATGCCTCTTCAATCATTTTCTCAACCTGCCTCTCCATCTTCAACAATTCCTGCACAAAAACTCAACTCTAACCTGCTCCTACAAGCCTTTGAGAATTGTGCCCTTTGTTTTATCTCTGACTGTTCCTCATGAACCTAAAATGTACCACTTCACAGACTCCAGATCCAAGAAAGCATCTGCTGACTATCACTTCAAGTGACGAAATACAAATACTCTGTTTAATGCCATTTACAGTATGCAATGGCCAAAGGCACAAAATTTACCATTTACAGATGTGGGAAAACAAATGACCAAGAGTCAGCAATGGTGGCACAGTGGTTAGCACCACTGCCTCACAGTGCCAGGGACCCAGTTTCCATTCTGGCCTCTGGTCAGTGTGGAGTTTGCACATTCTCCCCTCGTCTGTGGGGGTTTCCTCAGGGTGCTCCGGTTTCCTCCCAGAGTCTAAAGATGTGCAAGTTAGGTGAATTGGGCATACCAAATTAACCCTAGTCTCCAGGGATTACCAGGGGTTACAGGAATAGGGCCTGGGTGGGATTGTGGGTGGTGCAGACTCAATGGCCCATATGGCCTCATCCTGCACTGTAGGGATTCTAAGAGTCGCTTAGTATCTTCACTGATGAGCTAGCCGAGTGGTATAGTTGCAGGTTGGACTGCAAGAGAACCAATATGAAGTTTGAACTGAGCATTTACCTACCACAGATACAACCGCTTGGATAAGTGACCACAATATAACTTTTAAAAAGGTGAGACTGTTGAAGACTTCCTCCACTGTGTTGTACAGTACAATTGCCATGGAAAGTAGGACATAGCAACCCAAATTGGGCATCTTTTTGGTACTAAGAATCACCGAGAGACTTGCACATCACCGAAGTCTGCTACTTCTCAGGCAAACTCATACCGCACCTCTTTGCTCATCAAACCAAGTCAGGCGCAGAACCTGAACTTCAGGAGATGCAGGCATTGCCTCTTAAACCACCCACATAAATACAAAAAAAAATTAAGTGCCCAGCTGCACACCAACAGAAATAACATTTGTGCAGCCTCTATGAGGAATTTAAAGTTGCTATGCAACTCCATGGTGAAGGGGAATGTTGCCAAAAACTCTTATTACAGCGGCGTACAAGTTTCATTCTGGTGGCACTTGGCAAAGTCTTCACTAATCAATATTCTGGATGGGACAGGGTCATGACAAATCCAGGCACATTAACACAAGAGCAGGTAAAAGTCAATTACTCCAGTTCACCATCTACCACCTTTCTACAAAGGTTCAAAGCAGGACTGTAACAGAGCACTTATCACTAACCAGTATAGTTGTGTTTGCAGCAATAAAACAGCTGGCTTGGCTATTCCAATATTCACTCTCTCCACACTAGAGCCCTTTGGTTGCAATGTGCAAGAACTACAGGATATACTTCAGTGTTAATGTCTAACTGAGGAATCATGGAACTTGGAATTGAATTCATTTATAGAATCCCTGCAGTGCAGAAGGAAGCCATTTGGCTCATTGGGTCTGCACTGAGACTCTCCAACACAGCATCTTATTCAGGCCCAACTCATGCCCCATTCCCATGACCTCATTTACCCTGCTAATACCCCTAATCTATAAATCTTTTGTCTGTGGGATGAAACCAGAGCACCCGGCGGAAACCCACACAGACAACATGCAAATTCCACCCAGTCACTCAAGGCTGGAATTGAACCCAACTCCCTGGCACTATCAGGCAGCAGAGTTAACCACTATGCCGCCTCTTTTCTGCCGCTCCTTCGTACCATAAATCTTACCTCTTGAAATATTTCTTCTGTTACACAAGGTGGAGCATTGAAGAAATGAAGCACATTGGAAGGAGGCTGGATCCTGTTTTTGGCTGCTTGGCCAGGATTAGTGAAGCGGTTATTCCTTGAGTTGGTGAACTCCTTGTAACTATCAGTGCCATCTACCAACTCATACGATTGACTTGGTACAATTGATGCCTGCTTAGAGACACTATATTACAGTTTAAAATATGGAAATTATTAACAGTATGAACATCTAAACTCTTATTTACAATTACACAAAATCTTTAAAAAGTGCTTACCACAAGTTAAGTTTCTTTCCAAACATCTCTACACTGTTTAGATGGGTGATAGCTCGCTCCACAGAAAATTCATCACCCATTTCGACCATGGCAGCATCAGGCATGCTCTTCATGAATTTGACCTAAGAAAAACAAGATTTATAGAACAAATAATAGTTTATTTTTTTTTTTAAAATGGCAGCAGTATCCTGGAGAATCATACAAATTTAGTTACTTTCAATAGCAAATTAGTTTTCTTCATTCTCATCTCCCCAATTTGAATGGCTAAGTAATCTTCAAATACCATGGTTCCAATGTTTTCGATTGTTGGAACAATGCATAGTTTAAAAATGGGATCTGTGCAGAAAAAAAAAATCAACTACTGCTTTGATTCTAGAGTACAGAACTCACTTCAATTCAGAAAAACTTCAAAATTAGATAGAAGCTACAAGCAGGTCTTATCAATCAAGACCAAATAGAAACAAGTCAAGTCTCACCTTTTCAACGTTGCCATAAAGGCAGAGAAGATTGAAGATTTTTTCACAATTCATTTTGTGTGGATTAAGTCCATAAATCATTATAACTTTGCCTTGAGGTACAAACTCAAAGTCAGGAGCAGAGTAGAGATGCATGGGCCTGCTGTTGGAGGAGCGAGCATCCATTCTGTGCGTCAATGCCAGTGGGTTTGGTTGAAAGCCTGTTCGAAGATTGATAAAATTACCCTGTGCCCAATACATACAGCACTTACGAATAGATATAGTAGTAGCAGAAATAGAAACTTTTTTTTGTTTTTATTCCAAGTCAATCAAATCAAGTGCAATTCAGAGTCCCAACAAGTTGAGACATCCCCGATCCAAGCTGACAAGACAGGGTTCTCACCTCCTGCCTTGGGCTTGATCTACATGATCCAAGCTGATTGGAGTAGGCATAGCTCCTCTTCCAAGGCTTGATCTCATTTGCATCTTAGCCAAAAGGCCAAGATGCCACTTTTAAAAATTGCTTCAAAACGAAGCTAAAATGTAACCTAATGACTTTAACCAAGCACAGCATGTCGATACTACATTGATCTTAGCCAAAAGCGCAGCAGTTTTTATTCATGAAGTGTTAGCATCCTTCTCCCTTCTTGTCTTCCATTATTTTATAACTTTGTTTCTTTTAACCTTAGTTAAATATATAGTTCTGTACTACAAAGCAACTACATAAAGGAGTCTTATCTATATTTATTTCCTTCCATTTTTGCATCTGCAACCATCATCACAATTACAGCAAATATTTAAATGTTAACAGCAAGTTAATGACTAATGAGACAAAATTAGTAGCGTACATAACCATACAGTAACGTGCCCATTCTTACCCCCAACTGTAGATAAAACCATGCAGAATACCCATACTACTTACTGGTTTTCACTGACTTCCGAATTACCAGAGTTAATCAGTTGGAAGACACCAGTAGGATGCCGGAGTTCCAAGAGAGTCAGGGGGCACAGGTGAGTGTAGTGGCCATCACTAAAGAGAAGTTTCTGGGGAAATTGAAAGGTCTGAAGGTGGATAAATCACCTAGACCAGATGGACTACACCCCAGGATTCTAAAAGAGATGGCTGAGGAAATTGTGGAGGCATTGATGGTGATCTTTCAGGAATCACTGGAGGCAGGAAGGGTCCCTTTCCAGAGGACTGGAAAGTAGCTAATGTAACACCGTTCTTTAAGGGAGGGAGGCAGCAGACAGGAAATTATAGGCCAGTTAGCCCAAGGTCATCGGCAAGATTTAGAGTCCATTAATAAAGTTGAGACCACAGAGTACTTGGAAGTGCATGATAAAGTAGGACTGAATAAGCACAGCTTTGTCAAGAGTCATGTCTGTCAAATCTTTTAAGAGTTCTTTGAGGAGGCAAGAAGAAGTTAGATAAAGGAGAACCAGTGGATGTGATTTATTTAGATTTCCAGAAGGCCTTTGACAAGGTGCTGCATAGGAGACATAGTATTAAGGGTAAGATCCTGGCATGGACAGAGGATTGGCTGACTGGCAAAAGGTAGAGAGTGGGGATAAAGGGTCTTTTTCAGGATAGTAGCCGGTGACTGGTAAGGTGCCTCAGGGATCGGTGCTGGGACCACAACGTTTCACAATACACATTAACAATTTGGAGGAAGGAACTGAAGGCACTATTGCTAAGTTTGCAGATGATACAAAGATATGTAGAGGCACAGACAGTATTGAGGAAGGAGGACTTGGACTAACTAAGGGAGAGTGGCCAAAAAAAGTGGCAGATGGAATACAACGTGGAAAAAGTGTGAGGCTGTGCACTTTGGAAAGCGGAATGGAGGCATAGGCTATTTTCTAAATGGTAAAATGCTTAGGAAATCAGGAACAAAGGGACTTAGGAGTCATTGTTCAAGATTCTCTTAAGGTTAACATGCAGGTTCAGTCAACAGTTAGGAAGGCAAAAGTAATGTTAGCACTCATGTCAAGAGGGCTATAAGAGCAGGGATGTACTCCTGAGGTGGAATACTCCATTTGGAGCATGGAGTATTGTGAGCAGTTTTGGGCCCCACATCTAAGGGAGGATGTGCTGGCCTTGGGAAAGGTCCATAAGAGATTCACAAGAATGATCCCCAGAATGAAGAGCTGTCGTATGAGGAACGGTTGGGGACTCTGGGTCTGTACTTGTTGGGAGTTTAGAAGGATGAGGGGGATCTTATTGGAAGTTATAGGATACTGCGAAGCCTGGATAGAGTGGACATGGAGAGGATGTTTCCACTAGTAGGAAAAACTAGAACCAGAGGGCACAATCTCAAGCTAAAGGGGTGAGGAGAAATTTCTTCAGCCAAACAGTGGTGAATCTGTGGAACTCTTTGCCCCAGAAGACTGTGGAGGCCAGGTCATTGAGTGTCTTTAAGACAGAGAGAGATAGGTTCTTGATTAATAAGGGGATCAGAGGTAATGGGGATAAGCAGGAGAATGGGGATAAGAAAAATATCAGCCATGGTTGAATGGCAGAGCAGCCTAATTTTGCTCCTATGTCTTATGGTCTAGTTCAAATTAATTTATAATTCGGTTATTGCATCTATGCGCTTAGTCGTAATGATAGGTGATGTGTAGAAGGTACTGAGATAATGAGACAGGTATATTCTGGTTGGCAGTTTAAAGCTTTCTGCAGAGATGGGAACGGCTGTAGGTAAAAAACATGGACTGTTCCAGGTCAATGCTCCATTTATTCTGCAGCATCAAGACAACGAGAGCAGGGGAAAGGGCACCAGCATGAAGCATTAGAGAAGATGCAAGGTGGCAAAATGCATTAGAATCAATAGTAGTTCAAAAACAAAAGGGTAACGTGTGAGGCAGATTTAGAGAATAAGTAAGTAAATGTATGGAGCTTCTGTTGGTGCAGACAAAATAGCCACACGACATGATATTGTGGGTAATAAGGGAGTTGGCTTAAGAAAATGAAGGGATGGGCACAGAATATTCCTGGTTACGATATATTTGGAAAAGGTATAACAGGGTTAGATGGTAATATCAATTGAGCTGTTGGTACAGCACTGGTAAAGAATGCTTATTGAAGATTCCAAGGCAGGATCTATTTGGTTAGAATGAATGAAGAAAGGTATTATCATACTGCTGGGTGCATTATAAGCCAAATACTAGGAAGGTGATGGAGGAATAAATTTTGGAAAGTCCAGAAGTAGGTGTTAATGATAATGGAGTGGTGGTGGGCCCTTCCATTAATACAATGCAAATACCACATCAACAACAAGGTGATAATCCTGACACAAACTTTTAATTTATACAATTAACAGAAGTGATTGCATGGATTAAAAAAAAGGCTAAAGGGTTGGAGGGGAGTTTAAAAAAAAAATCACCTGGCTTGGATAGAAGATATAATTTTGCAGGTGACAAAACTCAATTTTGGTAAATTTGAGGATAGTAGGGAACTTCAGGGCATTCATTGCAGCATGAAGTGAATTATTTTGGTGAGAGAAATATAGAATAGTAATATAAATTAAATGACAGTATTAAAAGAGTGGCTGTGAAGGCTGCAAGGTATAGAGAATCTCAGTCTTCTAGAGGCAGAATGCAAATTAGGGAGGTGCAAAGATTTACTAGCACAACAGCCAGAAGTGAAAGATTTCAGTTATTTGGAGAACTACAGAAAACTGTACTGTACTTTTTAGAACCAAGGTTAATGGGAAATGACGACATGAAGGATTTGGGAGATGAGGAGAAAGCACTTCCAGTGGTAAAAAGCTTGGTAACTAGCGGTTTAAAATGATAGGTCATAAGAGCAGAGATGATCAAGAAAATAGTCTTACCAGCAAATTATGCTAACTCTGGAATGTGCTGCCTGAGACCACATGTTTCCTTTTTTGAAAGTTACTAAACTGGATAATTATTGTGCAGCTGTAAACATTGTAGAGCTATGGGCTAATTGTATAAGCTTTTCAAAAAGTTGACATCAGCACAATAGGTCTATTGGCATCATTTGAAATTCTATAGAAAGGAGAACCTCCTTACAACTGCAAAGCCAATAGAATCATGATTAATATTACAGGGCAGATTCAAACATCAATAAATAGTTTCCTCAGTGGCAAATAGAAATTTAAAAGTTAAAGTTAACTTTAGTGTCATAAGTAGATTTACATTCACACTGCAATTTAAGTTACTGCGAAAATCCCCTAATCGCCACACTCCGGCACCTGAGGGAGAATTTAACACGGCCAATTCACCTAACCTGCTCGTCTTTGGACTGTGGGAGGAAACCGGAAACCGAAAACCCACGCAGACACAGGGAGAATGTGCAAACTTCACAGACAGTGACACAAGCAGGGAATCAAACTCACTGAAGCAGCAGTGCTAACCACTGTGCCACTAAGGATCGTATCCAAGGAACCCATTGCATTTTCTAATAAAGACTAGAAAGAAAGTTCCCCACAGATTAAAAGATTACCAAAGGGGGGGGGAGAATGTTCCACAAATAAAATAGGTCAAAGATTACCCCCATATGTAGAAGGGTGATCTCCCAAAAGGGCTGGCTGTCCTTGTCGCCTTCTTTCATCTACAATCAAGGAAAGGTGAAATTTAGTGGGTGCAGATGTTTGCGCAAGTATACAAGTACTTAAATTCAGCACCTAGGTTCCCTCTGCAGTATTCAAAAAAAAACTACACATTTTCCATCAATATATTGTACAGAAAGTTGAAACATTTGTACATATGGTCAATTTACAATTGATAAAAATACAATTTTGAAAAAAACAGTACCTGTTCTTTTGTACCATAAGCTTCAAACAGCAAGATAGAGCAGTTTCAAAACGGCCTTCTTAATAACTTGCAGGAGGATTCAGCAAAAGCGTGATGCTTCGCCCCTGCATTACAGTTTTATAATCAGTAAATACAGGGTTTTAAAAGGTGAACAAATTATTTTTTTAAAAAAACTTTACACATGGTAAAAACAGGAGAACACTTGGTTCACCAAATCCAATGGCTTTAAACCATTACAAATAACCATATTTACCCAGAAATTTACTTAGATCATTAGTCAGTGACTTCTCTGCCAAACTGATGCATAAAGTTAAATGCTAAAAAAATCCAGATTTGCAGCAGAATATTGAACAAATCTTGTGGCTTTGAAACTAAAGCCAAAAGATATGGACTTGGTCAACCAACACTGAAGCTTTTTCACAAATCCAGAAACAGTTTAAATGTAATGCAAAAGATGGAGTAAAACAAACAGCCAAAATACTTACACAACTTTTAAGACCCAAAAAACTCTGCCTTTCATAGCATTTCCTTACAAACACAATTTATGAAAAAAACATTTAATTAGTGTCACAAGTAGGCTTACATTAACACAGCAATGAAGTTGCTGTGAAAATCCCCTGGTGGCCACATTCCATCATCTGTTTGCGTATGCCGAGGGAGAATTTAGCATGGCCAATGCACCTAACCAGCACATCTTTCACACTGTGGGAGGAAACCAGAGCAGCTGAGGAAACCCATGCAGACATGGGGAGAACATGCAAACTCCACACAGACAGTGACCCAAACTGAGAATAGAATCCTGGTGCTGTGAGACAGCAGTGCCATATTTAGCAGATTGATGCCTCAGTACATTTTATAGCAAGAGGTTAGGTTGAAAAAGATCACTGAAAGATCCACTGAATAAGAGTGACTTCCTAGTGAATTACTGACACAATTCTTTAGCCAGTAACAAGTTAGACCAAGACAAGTATGTACAACATTACCACTCAACTGTAAAAACAAAAGTCCAGTTGTGATCTGGGCAAAGACACTTTTTTCCCCAATGTAGAAGGTATTAAATGTAGGGAAGTGGTTAAAACTGGGAACAAACATTTTTCCTTTGTTTTAGGGAAAGGCCAACACACCTCTGCCTATATATCCACATACAGAAGCCAGAGCACAGCAGGGGCTGGTGCTTAAGCAAAAAGCAGACCACATTTCCTCTTTTTGCTGCAAGTGGACTAAAGGAAACTTTACTGAGAAAGGGTTCAAACGAGTGTGTTTGGCCAAAGTTCATCCATTATGCCTTAAGCACTGCTTCACGCAGTCAGGTGCCACATGAGTCAGAACCAGAACTATGTTCCTTTACTCTGTCCCATTTACATCAATATTTGTGAGCGTGCACCACGATTTATACAACTGCTATACGCAGCTGGTACAGGGACTGATCCATCAGTTTCTTCTTCCCCCTTTAACACCTGATCCCAAGGCAAGTGAAAATGACTAGTGCTCAATTCATTGAAGATCAATTCATATTTTGGGTTAGCTCAGTTACACCTCATGCAGAACACCACTGAATCTCATTATTAGCACAATTCTGATTTTTTTTTTTAAAAAGTTTTATTTCCTGAATGTAGCATTTGCCAATATTCAGATTTATTTTAATGGGAATTTTTTTATTCCCATTGTGTAAATGTTATAAGGCTGCATCAACAGAAGGACTTTTATATATTGTTATGAATCACCTTGGAATACCCCAAAGTGCATTACAGCCAAGTAACTACTTTTTGAAGTATAGCTGCATAGCCATTATGCAGGAATATGGTAATGAAAGATAATTGTTTTATTCAGGATTGGATGAGGTCATGAGGAGAACTTCCCAACTTGAATATTTGAATAAATCCTTGCACATCCATTGGACAGGACCCAAATTTAAATCCTCTCATCTAAATGGCAGTACCTGAAATAATGCAGCACTCCCTCTTGTACTGCAGTGAAAATGCAGCCTGGATAACAAGCTCAAGTTTCTGCAATAGGACTTGCATACCCATGGCCTTTTGGATTCAGTCAAGAGTGTTATCTACCGTGCTACAAAGATAAAGGACTTAATAACTGGAAGCAAAGTAAAAGAAAATACAAGTTCCTGAAACATCATGCACCACTGATATTTTAGGTCTTAAAAGTATGTATAGTATTAATGTGGGGAATGTGGTCATTTAAAAATTACAGTATCAATGATCATTACCCCCTTAAACACACATTATAACGGTTATATGGCGTTAACCAAAAGAAACAATTTGAGTCCTTAGAGCCCTCCATCCAGCAGGTATTCAATGGTTCCTGGATTTGTCAAAAAGCTTGTTACTTCAGTCTCAAACATCAGAAGTCTCCACGATTTTTTAAAAAAGTCATTAAGTGGACTTCTTCTCTTCATTTGAAATTTACAACGGTTGTTTTCTCTTTAATGATTTATTTCACAGCATTTAATTCATTCAAATAGTATTTCATTTCAGTCTTACGATGGCACCTTGCAAACATATCCTCTGTGCACCGATGAATGTGAGAGAAAGAAAAGTGTCCTTCCTGATCAAGTTTCCTGAGGATGTGTTTGCATGCAGTCTGGGTGAGCTGAGATTTATTAAGAGTCTGTTCTGTTTCTGAAGGCTGGATTGCTGTCATTTGTAACTGCGAAATGCTGGCATTCGTTGGCGAGGTGCATGAAGTGGTTAGTTTGCCTGGCTTGCCCCTCTTCTCTCTGTGGTGTCACTTCGCTGGTGTACCTGAGAAAATGTCTTGCTCCAGTAAGGAGGGGGGAAAAGATCAATATCCTTTCGGCAGTGAAGATATTAATCTGCAGAAGGTGAATGTAGCTTTGAAGATTTAGTATCTCTGTAACTGAAGTCTTGGTTCTCTCTTTCCCCTTTGAGTGAAATGTTCTTGAGTACTGCGTGCGACTTTGAAAGCTGCGATTTTCTATGCCGTAGCCTTGTTTGCATGTACAGTTCATGTAGGTGAGCTGCAGCTACAGTGCTATAACAAGTGTTGCAAGTGAACTTCAAAACATCCAGCAGAGGACAGTGCAGTTCACAGGTAGCTAAACCTTGAATATTTTTTCCAAACAGATGTTAGACTACCAGCAATTACTGTACAGAAATACAAACCATCAAGTAGCAAGTGGTTACAATAATTAGGAAATTACTGTGCATCAATAGCAGGAACCATAAAGAACTATAACTTTGGATCATATTTTCAGCTCCTATAGAATGAGTGCATTAAATTTCACTCCTAGATAAAAACTAAAGATAGCTAATTTGTTTGGCCTATTCAGTGAACAGGTTTCATACCTCAAAACTCCCTTCAAAAATTTAAAATCTTTTGATTAGTTTACAATCTGGGTGGGGCAAACTTTGAAAAAAAACAAAGCAATAAAGTAAACCATATTAAAACTTTTTTCTTTTTAAAAGTTAGAGTAAAACATCTGAGTGTTGCACTACTGAAAAGTTAAAGATATGAATTCCATCTACCCCCTCCCCAAAGAATTAGCCACCCCCTCATTTTTATACAAGAGTTGGGTACCTCAGTTTGAACCATGGAACTGTTCTAGCAAGCTGCACCACTCAGATCACAAAGTTGCACCTGATGTCTCCCTGCATTTCCTACTCTCTTCTGAAACGAATAACTCTCACAAGGCTTTGGTTCTACAAGCGAGATTAGCTACTTTCTACAAATAAAGACCAACAATTCCAACAGCCTCTTTCATGACCTCAAGATGCCTCAAAAAGGTCTTTACAACCAATGATGCATTTCTTGAAATACAGACACTGTTGTATGGTAGAAAAAAATACCAATGCCTTGTGCAAGTCAATTAATTCAGGAGAGAAATATGTTTCACAATATTAATATAGTGTGATTTCCACTGGGAAGCCACAGAATAGCATTGAGGAGAAGAAACCCACTTCAAATTCCACCTTTCTGCAGCTTGGAACACCAAAACCCAACTGTCACCATCCCTGTTTAAAAGATCAATTCTCCAGTTTCTGTTTGGCATGGGCAAAATACATCTGTGAAGTTTAAAAACAAATCCTCAGTTTCTAATTAAAACATATAGCAGTTAGTCTATTTTATGTGCGCAAACCAACCAAAATTAGAATATGGTAACGTTGCAGACTAATACGGCTTTTAGTAGATCCTGATTTTAGCACATTTCCTGTTGCTAATTAGAGAAATTTCTCTCACTATTCCAATCCTGGATTCAAGACAAAATTGGCATTCGTTGCTGGAGGTCTAACATGGAAAACAGGATTCTTCATGCGCACATAAAATCTAAAAACCTACACAAATAATGAGGGAACACCATACCTCGTGCAGTCAAATCAGGATTAGTGTAGTCCCAGGACTCGCTATCATTCTTGAACACATTCAGTCGTGTAGGCTAGTGAATTGAAAGAACATCTCTTTGTTTTAATGTGAGAAAAGAAACACAATTGGCATTTAGAAAAAAAAACAAATGCTTTAACAGATTACCTTTGCATACTCTATTTTTAGTGTGCAGCAACCAGAATAGATGTCTGCACCATTCAAAGAAGCCTTAGCCTTCTGGGCACTTTGGACTGAATCAAATGTGCATGGTGTTAAGGAGTCAACGATCATTTAATGTTAACAACTAAGCAACAGTCATGGCCAAACCCATTCTATCCTATTAATAAGAATACATGTTCGCTCTCATCTCCTTCCCACCATCTCTCATATTCCCCACATACCCTCCAACTCAATTTTCCTTCCCCAACAAATAAGAGACTTGGATCCAGTATAAAGACTAGACAGTTTCGGATGAAGTAGTAATTTACGTGGAGGGCTGTGAATAGTTGGAATTCCCTATACCTATGAATGGTTAGTCATTGAGTACATTCAAGACAGATAGACTTTTGCACACTATAGGAATCAAGGGATATGGGAAGAGAGCAGGAAATGGAGTCATGTTAAATGATCAGTCATGATCTGGTGCAGGCTCAAGGAACTGAATGGCCTACTCATGCTATATTCTACCAGGCATCTTTCAAAATCTCAGAACATCCCAACAACCTTTACAGCCATTAAGTACAGTTGAAATATTGTCACCGTTGTAATTAGGAAGCTCAGTAGTCAATTTGCAAACAGCAGGTTCCCATGAACTGTGATGAGGCAACTGACCAGATAAACTGCTTTACTGACACTGAGGGCTAGATTTCTGGACTCCTTTGAGGGGAAGACAAGTCCTAGTTTAATTCCACATCCAATAGTGCAGCCCTCAGTACCAACACAAGGCTGAATGGAATTAGAATTTCTGAACTAGAATCACAAAATGGGTGAAGTCATTCAGCCTGTTGTGTCCAAGTCTGCTCTCTGGAAAACCAATTCACTTGGTCCCAGTCCCACTTCTTTACTCTATTAGTACATAAATTCTTTCTTCAGGTTATTATTCAATTCCCCTTTAGAAACCATGACTGAATCTGCCACCATCATACTCTGGCAGTACATTCTAGATTTTGACCATTCACTGCATAAGAAAGGTTTTTGCTAATCTTACTTTTGGTTCTTTTGCCACTCTAAACCTGAGCACTCTTATTCTGAAACTTCGCAAAAATTATTCCCATTGACAATCTACTCTATCCAGACCCTTTAGTTTGAACATATCCATCAAAACTCCTCAACTCAGGATCTCATGTATATTAACCACTTTCTCAACTTGCACTGCCAACTTCAGTGATTTATGCATTTATATGTCCATGGGTTGCAAAAGACATGGGTTTGGCCATAACTTTTGCAACCCTTTAAAAAATTATCTTCTTGTCCTTTATACAAAACATATTACTTCACGCTTCATTAAATTTCACTTAAAACAGTCACTCATGCCACCAGCCCATTTCTCCTTAGAGTTTATCATTATCTTCCTCACGGTTCACAATACTTCCAAATTTTGAAATTATGCCCTGCAAACTCAAATCTAGGTCATCAATATACACCTTGAAAAGCAATGGTCTTAGTACTCCTGGGAAACCCCAATACATATCCAACCCAGACTGAAAAAATACCCCACTATCCCACAACTGTTCCCTGACATGCAACCAACTTCTTCTTATCCATGCTGCCCTTTTATTCCATGGGCTTCAATCTGGTTGACATGTGGAACTTTCTTCACCACCACTACTCCCTGCTCCCCCAGCCCATTTACACTACATCAATTGCATTAACTACACCAATCCCACTAACAACGCATTTGTGGTTATACGGTTGTGTTGATGACAAATGCAGGTAATTAATAGTGTTCTAAAGCATTTACTAGGATGCATGCTACAGGTCAAAAGAATCCAAAACCAATTCCCCAACTCTTTAACTGGGGAATTAAACTGGAACTGAAAGAAAAATCAAATCAATGTGCATATTTGGCCAATGCCTTTCTGCTACCACAAAAAGATATTCAACCAGAGCCTGTATTCCATTCTTCTTGAATATTACAATACGCAGGACTGGACCACAAGCGTTGCAGACAGTGTATAGAACATCCTGAAAGATAAGACATAAGGATTGGTTTGATAGAATTTTGCATACAAAAAAAGCAAACAGAGTTAAAATGCAACTACTTTAAAGATCTACCTTAAGATGCTCCGTTTGAATTTGTTTTAGATTGCAATTAGCTTGTTTTTTTCAAACATGAAGACTTAACTTAAAGACAGACATCTTCCAATAAAACAAATAGTATTAAGTTACCAATAGTCAGTACACTTTACTATAAGTTGCAAGGAATTAAAAGCAATTTGGCAAAGTTAGCGAACTCTTTCAGTAGAAAGCAAACTTACCGTTGTGATTGGATACAGAGGATTCTGAATGGATAAAAATAGAACGTTGTTGACATGCTTTGGATCTTCAGGACCCCCAGGACGAGTGATTCGTTGACTGGTAGAGAAGTTGAAGAAAGCAGGATGTCCAGCAATATTGACAATCCGGCGTTTAGAGTAAGCAACACACTTCTGAGCACTTCGTAAATCTTGAAACTCCACTAAAGCTTGTCGTTTGTTGGGCAACATCATCACGTAGCTGGAATAATAAATTCATCAGCTTTTAAGAACTGCTCTTAAATTTCCTTGGGACTAAAAACACTGCTGCAGCCCAAGAAGCTTATGAGACACAGGACATCTCTTTGATCACCCCAAGAATCCCCTTGGGCATGATGGAAATCAGCACAAGTCAACATTCACATCTGAGCCAGGGGTTCAGATTAATACAATGATTAGGTCCCCACAAGCAACCCAAGACAAACTGCGTACTGACTATAAGAAATTTCATAAAATATTCCAAACATTGAGATTTAAATATTTATGAAATAAAAGAGCAAATAACCATGTTTCTTTTTGTAATATTAAATTCTGTAATCATCTTAAAACCAGCTGGAATGGGGCTGTTTACCTTGGACCTTAAGAGCAAATCTGATAATGGTAGTCAAATTCATGGAGTCTAAAGAATAAATAAGAAAAAAAAACTGTTCCTACTTCAGAAGAATCACATAAGAACATAAGAAATAGGAGCAGGAGTAGGCCATCTAGCCCTTCGAGCCTGCCCCGCCATTCAATAAGATCATGGCTGATCTGTTGTGGCTCAGTTCCACTTTCCCGCCCTCTCCCCATAACCCTTAATCCCCTCACTTATCAAAAACCCATCAACCCACGTCTTAAAAATATTTAGCGAGGCAGTCTCCACCACCTCAACGGGCAGAGAATTCCAGAGATTCACCACCCTTTGAGTGAAGAAGTTCCTCCTCAACTCCGTTCTAAACCGCCCCCCCTTTATCTTGAGGCTGTGCCCCCTAGTCCTACTGTCCTTTCTGAGCGGGAAGAGTCTCTCCACCTCTGTCCTATCCATCCCATTCATCATCTTATACGTCTCAATGAGATCTCCCCTCATTCTTCTAAACTCTAAATGAGTACAAGTCTAGTTTATTCAGCCTCTCCTCATAGCTCAACCCCCTCAACTCCGGTATCAGCCTAGTAAACCTCCTCTGCACTCCCTCCAAGGCCAAAATATCCTTGCGCAAGTACAGCGACCAAAACTGCACTCAGTACTCCAGCTGCGGCCTCACCAGTGCCCTATACAGCTGCAGCAAGACCTCCCTACTTTTATATTCAATCCCCCTCGCTATGAAGGCCAGCATCCCATTCGCCTTCCTGACCACCTGCTGCACCTGCAAGCTGGGTTTTTGCGACTCATGCACAAGGACCCCGAGGTCCCTCTGCACCATCGCCCACTGCAGTTTTTCCCCACGTAAGTAATAGTCCTTCCTACCAAAGTGGACCACCTCGCACCTGCTAGAGAACATCACGAACTAGAGAACATCAATTTAGGGTGAATGGCAAAAGAACCAGAACCATGAGGGAAATCTTTTGAAGAAAACAGAGCAAGTGGTTAGGATCTGGAGTGTGCTGCACAAGCGAATGAGTTGTAGCTTTCAAAAGGAAATTGTAGAAGATAGGATTCATACAGGACAACAAGGAAACAGCAGTGAAGTAGGACTACCTACATTTTTCTAGAGCTGGTTCAGACAAACTGGACATGACCGTTTGATATTGCAATCTGGTTTTATATTCATGTACAGTAAGCTTTAAGACTCAAGTCAACATCTGACCCAAATACTATTCTATATATAATTAGATCAATTACATACTGAAGAAAGTCAATAAAACAGAAAGGAAAGGCAAGAATTACTCAAAGAACAATTTAGGTATGTACTATGAAGACTAGCAGAAAAACAGCAAATTAGTTTATTGCCAAGATTACAAGTACCTGATGTCACAAAAGATGTTATCGGTGAAGGTGGTTCGTGCTAGTGTAAAATTTTATTTTAAGGTGGAGTTGTGTGAAACCTCAGTGAGAACAACTAACCCAGTTGTGGTATAAAGACCATTAAGAACCAATACGCATAAAAAGGGTTAAGACAAGTATAGAAATCACTAAACTCACCCAGTTTGTGTGGCTATTACTTCTTGTTCCAAAATATTTCTACAACCCTGAACTCCTTAAGACTTCCTCCTTCCCAAACAACATCCAAATTAAATAAACCTACAAGTCAAGTTCAGTTTATAGTAAACACAAATTACAAGGCTGACGACCAAATCTGGGAATTTTTTTTTCCCCTGGTACAGCAAAGATATTTAAACTGCCTTTACAAAGGTTTCAACACTGCCTTGGCACCAAAGACCTGATGTGGGCCTGCTCTCATCAGCTGCAAGATGTGGGCCTGTCCTCTCTGCTTTCGAGGGTACTGTCAATAATACCATTTTTCCTCTGATACTTCATTCTGTATTTGGCTGCTTGTATCAAATTTCTTGACTCTAGAAATTGGCATACGTATACCTTCACTGATAGCTCACTCATCTAGGTAAGCTGTTTCCTAATAGGGCAATTTAAACCTGGTTGTGTCTAGATGCCTGCTAATCTTGTTTTTGGGGAAAGTTACATCTTTTGAAATTCGGGTACTGCTGTCGCTAGACAGATTGCATTGTCATGCCTCGTTAAATTCAACTTATTTTCATTAGTTAACTTCAATGTGTTTTAAAAATACATTAGGAAGAATTGCCCATAGAACTTTCAAATGCTTGGAATAATTTATTTGAATGGCGAAAGTATTAGGGATGCAGAGAGATGAAAAATATTACAATGTATAGTTAGGATAATAGGGAGAACTTGACAATCCAATAGGAATTTTCAGGTCCTCTACCCCCCATCAATTCAGCCAAAAGCAGATGACAAAAGTGGGTGATTTAATTCAGCTGAAATATATATACTTTTCTTAAAAAAAAAATCACATTTAACAGTAACAGGCATTAAAGCAGACCAATAATTTACAGAAAGTTACTTTCTGTCTAGCCACCCCTAAGGCCATTGAGATTATTTTCAACCATCTAGGAAGCTGCAGTATACACTGAAGGAGTGTACTTCTATATCTTCTGTACATGTATAGTGATGCTGCGCTAGCAAGTGCCTGTTTCCTCAGCAGGAGTTTTTTTAAAGAAAACCAGAACAGGCTACAATATAGGGAAAAAATTATATACCTCAAATGTCACATTCCACCACTCATTTCACTTCATAGTATTTTAATTCAAACTCCAATTTTCGCAATGGTGGAGTATTTCTTGAGCAACTGTCTGAGGGTGTCCTGTCTGATCACCTGTCTTTCCTAAACCCAATCACAGCACTATATAAATTCTCTCCCTCATCCATTTCATCCCAGAATATGGACAATGGGGAACCTGTAGATGTGATGTATCTGGATTTCCAGAAGACATCTGACAAGGTGCCACACCAAAGACTGCTACATAAGATAAAGATGCATCGTGTTACAGTTAACATACTAGCATGGATAGAGGATTAGTTAAGTAACAAAAAGCAAAGAATAGGGGTAAATGGATGTTTTTCTGGTTGGCGATCAGTGACTAGTGATGTGCCTCAAGGATCAGTTTGGGGCTGCAGTTGTTTACGATTTACATAGATGATTTGGTGTTGGGGACCAAGTGTAGTGTATCAAAATTCACAGAGGACACTAAGATGAGTGGCAGAGCAAAGCGTGCAGAGGATGCTGAAAGTCTACAAAGGGATATAGATAGTTTAAGTGAGTGGGCGAGGGTCTGGCAGATGCAGTACAATGTTGGTAAATGTGAAGTCAGCCATTTTGCTTGGAATAACAGCAAACTGAATGATTATTTAAAAGGTTAAAAAATTGCATCATGCTGCTGTGCAGAGGGACCTGGATGTCCTTATGCAGGAATCTCAAGGAATGGGTTTGCTGTTACAGGTTAATTAAGAAGGCAAATGGAATTTTGTCCTTCATTGCTAGAAGGATAGAGTTTAAAAACAGTGAGGTTACGTTGCACCTGTATAAGGTGCTAGTGAGGCCACGCCTGGAGTACTGTGTACAGCTTTGGTCCCCTTACTTGAGAAGGGATATACTGGCACTGGAGGAGGTGCAGAGGAGATTCACTAGGTCGATTCCTGAGTTCAGAGCGTTGGCTTATGAGGAGAGACTGAATAGAGTGGAATTATGTTCATTGGAATTCAGAAGAAAGAGGGGAGATCTTATAGAAACATACAAGATTATGAAGGCAATAGATAAGATAGAAGCAGAGAAATTGTTTCCACTGGCTAGTGAAACTAGATCTAAGGGGCAGAGCCTCAAACTAAGGGGAAGCAGATTTAGAACTGAGGGGAACTTCTTCACACAAAAGGTTTGTGAATCTGTGGAATTCCCTGCCCAGTGAAGCAACTGAGGCTACCTTATTGAATGTTTTTAAGGCAAGGACAGATAATTTTTTGAACAGTAAAGGAATTAAGGGTTATGCACAAAAAGATCAGCCATGATCTTACTGAATGGCGGAGCAGACTCGAGGGGCCAGATGGCCTACTCCTGCTTATAGTTCTTATGTTCTTATATGGCTAAGCTACATTGGCACTGCAGCCCTGAGAATTAATATTGCCAGGGAGGGCAACAAGAGAAAAGCCAAATCATTCCAGGTGGTGAAATATTTTACCTTAACCACTCAAGAACAATACTAAGAATTTACTATTTTAATTGTAGTGCACACGTACAAAAAAATGCCAACTGAAGCAGCAATTCCCATACTAAAAACTGGTGACTACAGTGCTGCCAGGGTAACACCACACAGGAAAACATTTAATTAAACAGCTCAACAATAACCTAGATTGCTATCTAAAACCAGCCGGTACATATTAGAGATCAACATTCCAGTTCAGGAAAGAGGTTAGGTCCCAAGATTACATGCTCACAATTCTAGTAGCTGAATTTCCATTTCAAGAAAAAGTATCTTTTGACAGACCACAGCAACGAAGGAGCACATCAACAAATAAAACTTAAGTCATGAGAAAAGAGCATTTTACAGTAAAATATCTGGTTCTTTTCAACAGCATTGTTCAATTTTATTTTTGAAACTGAAAATGAATCATATAAAGCCATTGGGAATTCTAATTACTCCAAGCCACGTAAGTGATTAATTTACCTTATGAGTCCAAATCTGTCAACACCCTTCACCAGGTCAGCTTCGATGACAGAGTCACATAGAGCACGGACATGAACCACAGGTGATGGGGCAGTCTTGTATTGACTCCTTGGTCGATCACGATCTCTATCACGGTCCCTGTCTCTATCTCTATCTCTGTCACGGTCCCGATCTCTGTCACGATCCTAAAATTGAAATGTTGTTGCTGTAAATAAATCTTCAAAATATATTCTCCCATTTTAACCACTGTGTGGAATAATACTTCAAATCAAAAATCTATGAAGTCTCACAGGTACTAGTTCACGGCAGTGTGAAACACCAGGCTGTAGATATTTACTTCCAACAAGTCTGCAGCGACCAGACGTGCTTCAACTGTTGTTAACTGACAAATGTGACATCAGCTGTGGCTCGGTAAGCCGCACTCTCACTTCTTGAATCAGAAGGCCATGCATTCAAGTCCCAATTCAGAGACTTGGGCACTTCAATCCAGACTGATACCGAAGCACAGTGGGAGTGTGTTGGGGTCACCTTTCAGATAAGATTAAATCACAGCCTACTGACCTTCTCAGGTGGAGGTAAAAAGTCTCAGCACTATTTCGAAGTGCACAGGAACATTCCCCAGTCAATATTTATCCTTCAGATATCAGCAATACAGATTCTGATTACATTTCTATTTGAGACCTGTCTCTGCAATTTGGCTGTGCTTCCTATATTACAATGAATGACGAATACACTTTAAAAGTAATTCTTTGGCTGTAAATACTTTGTTTTGAAAGGTACTATACAAGCATTATAAAAGCAAAATATAGCAGATGGAGATCTGAAATAAAAACAAAGTTCTGCAGAAACTCAACCAAGCTGACAGTGTGAGAAATATGATGTGGAGTTGCCTGTATTGGACAGGGGTAGGCACATAAGTTGTTTCACAACACCAGGTTAAAGTCCAACAGGTTTATTTGGTAGCACAGGCTTTCGAAATGCTGGTCCTTCATCAGATGAGTGAAGAGTTTGGTTCACAATCAGGGCATATATAGACACAAACTCAATTACAAGATAATGGTAGCAATGCGAGTATTAACATAAAATCAAATCTTTTCATGTGCAGGCAGTGAGTGAAGAAAGGGTTATGCACAGGATAAAGAAACGTGAATTGTCAGGACAGGACAGTTAGTGCGATTTTGCAAGCCCAGGCAAGTCGTGGGGGTTACAGATAATGTGACACGGACCTAAGATCCCGGTTGAGGCCATCCTCACGTGTGCGGAACTTGGCTATCAGTCTCTGCTCAGCAAATCTGTGTTGTCATGAAGGCCGCCTTGGAGAACGCTTATCCGAAGATCAGAGGCTGAATGCTCACGACTGCTGAAGTGTTCCCCGACAAGAAGAGAACACTCCTTGCTTGGTGACTGTCAAGCAGTATCCACTTATTCGTTGTCGTAGCGTCTGCATGGTCTAACCCTCTCTCCATTCACATTGTCTGCACCTGACAAGACTTGACTACCTGTTAAGACTCACATTCCAACCATTACCTTGTAATTGAATGTGTCTCTATACGTCCTGAATGTGAACCAAACTCTTCACTCACCTGGAGTGGCACTCCAAAAGCTCATGTTACGTAATATACCTGTGGACTTTAACCTGGTGTTGAGACTGCTTACTATGAGAAATATGGTTAACGTTGAGTTCAATAGGATTTCTATTGAATGCAAAAATCACAAGGACTTGAAACATTAAATTTTTCTCCCTACCCTATGAAGGAGTTCATTCTTTACATTAAACTAAAAAAATCCCTCTTGTGCATTCATTGGTTCAACAAGTACATCAAAACAGAACCATTATATAAACCTTGAATCTCCAGTTCTTAAGCAAATAACTGGACAAACCCAAAGAAAGAATCCCATCTTCTCCCCACATCCTTCTTTTTCAGGTAACAGTCTAATTCCTTTTTCAATATTTTGATTGAACCTAGTTCCACCACACAAATCAGGCAGTGCATAAGCTTTCTTCTTATACCATGTTGCCAATTACTGTAAATCTGTGCCCCCTTGTTCTAGATCTTTTCACATATGGTAATAGTTATTCCCTACCCCACATGACTGAATACCTCCATCATATCTCCCCTTAACCTTTTATTCCCAACTTCTCCAATCTATACTATCAACGCACTCTCTCCTAGTGCCTTCACATCCTTTCTGAAGTGCAGCACTTAGTACGCAATACTACAACTGAGGGATTAACTTCTGATACAAATTCAACATATGCTCTTAGTTTGTGAATGCCATAGATCCCACACGTTGACACGTGGAAAAATGTTACAGTATTTTATGAAGAGTGATGAGGCAATCCAGAATTGTTACTGAACAAGGCTGAACTAGGGACATTGCACCAAAATAAAATGGCTATATTTTGCCAAATTATATTTAGTTCTGCATAGTATATAGTTCTTGAAAGTAAATAAGCAGAGTTCACAGCTACACAGTGCCCCTTTAAAGAAAGGTGGCAGCCATTAACCTGGGCCCATCAGCATACAACTACACAACTGGCAGTGAGCATTTTTTTCTAAGGTGTTCCCTCTCTCTAGATTCTTCCTACCAAAATTAACCAGAAACTGAAGAGTGTGGATACAAGAACAGGCCAGGGGAACAAATTTCTTGACAACTCGCCTCCCAACTCTCCAAAACTTATCTACAGGGCACAAGTCAGGGATGTGATGGAATCACCTGGGTGACGCCCTTCCAACAAAACTCAAAGCCACTTGATTGACAACCCATCCATCAATTTAAACTCTCCGCTACTAATGGATATTGTACACAATGCTGCCACTTTGCAAGTGCAGTGCAGCAATTCACCTTCAGTGGCATCTTGCAAATTCACAACAGCTGTCACCTAGAAGGACAAAAGGAACAGATGCATGGGAACACCACCACCTGCAAGCCACTCATCCAGAATTGGAACTACTGTGCCTTTCCTTCCTACACTGTAGGTGTAGCTATAATACATGGACCCCATCAATTCAAAAAGGCAACTCACTACCATCTCAAGGAATTAGGGGTGGACGATAAATGGTGGCTTAGTCAGTAATACCCACAACCAGTGAGCAAATTAGAAAATAATCACATTTCTATGCATTGAAATTCATTTAGTATCTTTTGGCTCATTCCACCAGATTGTCTATGGCCTTTTAAAACTCCAAACAAGCCTCCTCAGTTTACAATGCTTCCAGGTTTCATATTTGTGCCCTGCACACCAAGGTCCAGGCCATTACCAGGAGAAGCAAGGGTCCTGGGGAATTCCATGATAAACCTTCCTCCAGTCCAAAAACACCCAATGACCACTACTTTGTCTCCGTCAGTCAATTTTACATTACTTTACCACATCTTCCATAAAACTAGAGTAGAGACAAGGCAAGAAAGGTATTAATATGGGAAATTACAGACCATGACAGAAAGGAACAGAATGCAAACATAACAGCAAATCAGATGGTTAAAAGGGTTTAAATGAAATAAGAAACAAAAGTAAAGGCTATACCTGAATGCATCAAAACAAAAATAAATAAATATGATCTGATATCCCTTAGAAATACAATATATAGGATGACACAAGTTAGGATCTGAATATTGAATAGTACTTTCAAGTTCAGGAAGCTAGGGAAAGTAGATTGGGGGGTTCTTAGCACAAAAGAGGGGATGACCAAATTTCAGGAAACCAGGCTGTAGGAGGGTCTTGGATAGATACGGGAATTGAGGAATACAAGAAGTCACGTGTATTGTATAGGACCTCAAACAGGAACCATACATTATACAGAGTATAATGGAAGAGATTGTCATTAAGGTACAGCAATGATCATGCTGACCAGAAAGATCAGATGGAAAAAGATGACTAAATACAAAATTAATAAGGTTTTTGAGTTATTGAACAGTGGGGCAGGCTTAGAGGCCGAGTGGCCTAACTCTGCTCCTAATTCTTATGTTTATATGGTTTAACTTGCTGCTCAGAATGGCGAGGCCCTCCTTCAACTCAATGCTAGGTCAGTAGTTTTTAATGATTTCCAATTTTAACAATTTGATTTCCTTTTGTCATTACTTTTAATCCCACCATCCTGAACCCTTGGTCCCTTGCCAATATCCCCTTTATGGACTTTCCTCTTCCATCAAATGCTGTTTCTAGTGGTACTGAGTAGGGATGAGAGCCACAAAACCAGTTCACCGAAAGGATTAGCCAGTCTTAATGCAAAAATGACTAAACTGAAGGAATGAACTATATGAAAGAACTGAACACTTAGACTCAAGATAATAATTCGCAAAAGAATGAGGGGAAGTTATTTAACATAAAGGCAACAAGTTGTGAACAGAAATTCAATACTTGTGGAAACAGCTTCAGTAGTTTATTTCTGAATTACATACAAGTAGCGAACATTGTGCAGCATCTCCAAATGGCTAGCACAGGCACACAAGGTCAAATGGCCTGTTTGATTCAGTATGTACTCACTGCAAACAGAGTAACTTAAGAGTGTATAACAATTACAGAATTGCGCCCACAACAAAAAAATCTCAACCTGCAGAATACAATTGCAGAATGATCAAGACCTTAAGCAGCCTGCCCTGGCTCTATACAGTAAAGCACCCACTTCTCTTCCACAGCTCTTATTTTGCTACACCAAAAAAAACTTAACAGGGTACACCCCATATCGACAGTGGGAGTTGTATTTTGCAAATGTATACATCTCCCAAGAGAACGAAAAGAACTTGCACTTAACAAACTTTTCATTACTTTGAGGCATTCCAAAAGTGAGACTTGGCTGCAAAGCCAAAAGACATTGTTTTAAGTGTAGAAAATCTGGTAGCCAATTTACACAGCATTTTGCTATTTGTAGGACCAGATAATTGGTTTTGCTGATGTGAATTATGAAATTAACACTTATCAGGTCATCTGCCCTTCTTCAAAACAATGTTGCCTAATCTTTTACATCAACTATGGGGACAGGCCATGGTTTAAATTAATTTCTGAGGCACGTGTCTCTAGCTAGCCAACATTTATTGCCCATCTCTAGTCACCAGAGGGCAGTTGAGCCAACCACATTGCTGGGTTCTGGAATCACATGCAGGCCAGATCAGGTAAGGACAGCAGATTTCTTTCTCTAAAAGACATTAGTGAACCAGATGGGTTTTTCCTGACAAATCAACAATGGTTTTATGGTCATCGGTAGATTCTTAATTCCAGACTTTTTTTTATTGAATTCAAATCCAGTCCAGAGTGTTAGTTGAGTTTCTGAATTAACAGTCTAGCGATAACACCACTAGGCCATCACCTCCCCTGTACAATTACAAGTACGGCACTGCACTGAAACGTCCACCAAGATTAAGTGTTCAAATCTCTGGAGTGGGGCTTGAAACCACAACCTTTTTGATTAGAAGATTGTGTGCTATCAGTAAACCATGGATGACAAACTGGAAAATAGCAGAGACTCTAAGGGGGAAAAAAAAGTATCTCCTTTCCTTCTCTATGAATGGTATGCTTTGTCTGCATAAAACACAAGAACCAATACTTTTCACTGTATACTAGTATGTGATAATAATAAATCAACTCATTTTCTGAACTTTCAATGGCAGTCCAACTTGCAAGTTGTAGAATCATTGTTTAGAACTATTTGATGACAGGAATCTGGAAACAAACTGCCTGCATACCACAAAAACCAAAGTCTCAACACTGCAATGGGAAGATGGATGGTGAAATCTTAAGCTACATAAACTCCGGCTTTAAAAAGGGTTATTTTTGCTGAAAAATTTAAGAAAAAACATAATCTCAGGTAATTATCAAGATCAAACAAGGGGCTCTTTTGTTTAGAAAGCCACCTTAAGATTGGGGTGGGGTTTGATAGAAGATAAATATGCTAGTTATTAATATATCAAAAAAATGTACCTAGAGAGAAACTTGATATCCCTTAGAGGTGTTCGGCTTTTATACTGAACAAAGCTATGAGTCATTCGCTGAGGTGTATATTCATTTTTAACTTCCAGTACATCTGTGGCAAGTAAATCAGCATCAAGTATTTGGCCACAGCTTTGGCTAGAGTCACTGCCTAGTTACTGAACTTGGCCTTGGAAATGTGAAAAATTGGCCACTCCTTTCGGAAGGTTCACCTCCAGGACAGAGATCAAAACTGAGGGAATGTAAAAAAGTTCAACACCTATTCCTATCTTTTATTTATTACACATAAAAAGTAGCCTTTTTATATATTCCATATCCTGTGAGAATTCACAACACGAATAGCTTATTCTTGGTTAAAAAACCTCATGGTTGAACACTTATCTTGTCCTTCAATTACTTAATTTACTTTCAATGATTCAATTTAAAAGGACTAGCTAACTTTTTAAAAAAAAATACAACAGGCAAAACTTAGTCAATACAAATATTGACAATTCCCCAAATGCCAAAACAGGAAATCTGATAGATATATTTAGATTTTGTGTTCCCCTCAAAGTTCTAACAGCAGCAAGACAATCTCTGGTACTTTTAAGAATGCAAAAAAAAATAAAATGTACTTGTTTTACAAATTCACTAAAATCAATAAATGCTATGATTTAAAATATGTTTCAATAAATTCTACTGGAGTTTCAAACACGAGTTTGAAAAAAAGCATCTTGAGGAACTACTATCTGTAATGGCATTCCACCCATTAACTTGCAATATTGTGAATTCATGTGAATTTAAATCTCAATCTGTCAAAGTTCTGCAATTTACAGTTCAAAACATTCAAAAGAGGAAATATGAAAGGCATGTCAGGAAATCCAAAGATGTGCAGGTTAGGTGAATTGGCTATGTTAAATTGTTCCTTAAGTATCCTAAGGCGTAGGTTGGGGAATTAGTGGGGTAACTACATCGGGTTGTGGGGATGATGTCCAGGAGTCACTGCAGACTTGATGGGCCAAATGGTATCCTTCTGCAGGGTACAGGATTCTGAGTTTCCAAAAGAGCGGGAAATTCAGCAATTCCCAACATTCATTACCTAATTTGTTTGTCTATTTGGTTTGATCTTAGAAGAGGCCAACATTCATTATCTTCAGTTCCAATCACTTGTTTTAGAACCTGAGCAAAAACGTCCCCACCAATTAGTGAGCCTGCATACCATAAAGTTTGCAGATTTCCATCGCTCAGAGCTACTGCACTTACTCTTCAGGATACCAGAACGTTGATCAAGTTACGTCGTATAATGTAAGTTGTATCATACTGCTGATTTACAAAACCATAATAGATTCACCCAATATGGCTGGCGTATTTACTCAGTAAACAGCCACGTTTTACCTACGCTGAACACCACTTTCCAAGGGCTTTAGTTACGGAACACTTCGCAGCAAAGATACAACCACACAGGATTTGTAATAGAATCTTTATTTCAGAATGCAATTTATTTTTAATCAAATTAGATTGATATATGTAGTCAAATAGGATGGGCGTAAAACATTTAGTTTTTAAGACACCATTCCTCGGTTTGAAGTGTCTTCATCATGAATGAAACCAACAAACATAGCACCCAACATGTTTATCCGCATGATAAGCGAAGTGGACGGGTTATGCCAACTCGCACATGCAGAAAAGCCTCTGCCACTCTTTCCGCGCGATCACAATAAACCGGTGATCGTGTCAGATTGACACCGCTTTACATAATATATTACAAGCTTCAATTTCAAACTGCCAACACCCCCCCCCCCAAAAAAATGAACGCACCCGCGTTAAAATACAGGTCAGCAACTGCACTGGGGAGAAAAAGTGTCACGCTGGCACATTTGGTGCACTGCGAAAAAAGGGTCAGCTTAAAGGATCATAATGGAATGGGAGACGACGCAGAGAACAGGGGAAGAATAAACCGGGACTAAATAATTTAAGGAAAACACAATGAGTTATTAAATAAGGACGCTATGTCCAGGGCGCCAGTGTTTTCATTTTAAGTGCAGTTTGTAACGAGCCCCTCCATCCCTATTACACAAACGTTCGGACACCCGCTCTGGCTCCCGGCCCCTCCCCCACCCCACCCGCTCTGGCTCCCGGCCCCTCCCCCACCCCACCCGCTCTGGCTCCCGGCCCCTCCCCCACCCCACCCGCTCTGGCTCCCGGCCCCTCCCCCACCCCACCCGCTCTGGCTCCCGGCCCCTCCCCCACCCCACCCGCTCTGGCTCCCGGCCCCTCCCCCACCCCACCCGCTCTGGCTCCCGGCCCCTCCCCCACCCCACCCGCTCTGGCTCCCGGCCCCTCCCCCACCCCACCCGTTCTGGCTCCCGGCCCCTCCCCCACCCCACCCGTTCTGGCTCCCGGCCCCTCCCCCACCCCACCCGCTCTGGCTCCCGGCCCCTCCCCCACCCCACCCGCTCTGGCTGCCGGCCCCTCCCCCACCCACCCGCTCTGGCTGCCGGCCCCTCCCCCACCCACCCGCTCTGGCTCCCGCTTACCCCGGCGTCTGAGCCACCGCGTCCTTCATCGTCGTCGCTGTCGAAATCTGTGTCGCTCTCGTCGACCTTGAGCCGTTTGGACGGGTGGCGGGAGGACTCGTAATACTCGTCCGTATAGTCTGTCGACTCGTAGTAATCCACCGAAGACATTTTTTCCCCTCTTCCCCCACCTCAATGTACTCGAACTCGACTTCGTCGACTGAGGCCGCGGCTGTTATGTAACTCGGTTAAAAACTACAGACGCTTCACACAAAAAATACCAGCGCTCAATTCATCAATTCGATACGTCGAGACCTTTTACCAAAGCCCTCGATGCTACCGTTCAAGCTCAAAAAACAACAAAAGACGGTTTGAGTGAAACACGTCTCTTTCCCCTCAGCTCCTGCTCCGTCCTTTTGTCCGCGACCCCGAAACTGCAATGCTCGGGCTCAGCTCGAGGCGCATGGACCCGCCCCCCAGCCTTCTCCTGATTGGTCCGATTCCCACCCGGCGTCCACTCCGCATTGGTCGCTGGAACAAAGGAGGCGAAGCCTGCTGGCCGTCCCGCGCTCTGATTGGTCCACACAAACGTCCATCATTCCACTCCGGCCCCGCCCTTTCACCCCGGTGCTGTTGCTACAGCATTAGACCAATGGAACGGGAGGTCGTTCGGCCCCTCACCCTTCTACCCCCATTCAGCCTCCCTAACCTGTTCCCTTCTCCTCTATTCATTGGCCGTTCAGCCCCCGCAACCTGTTCCCTTCTACCCCATTCAGTGGCTCATCTGCATTCCATCCACTTTGGCTCCATATCCTTTAATACCCAGGTCAACAAGAAAAAACGATCTCAGATTTAAAATTACCAATGAGCTAACACATACTTTTTTTGTGTGTGTGGCGTTCAGGAATTCCACCACTCTTTTGCATGAAGACAACTTCCGCGTCATCCAGAAATAGTACCTCTCGCAAATTTATCACAAGAGATAAATTCCTCAGTCAAATGCATCCTCACCGTGATCTCGCGGAGAGGGCTGTGAAGTTTCAGGATTTGCCTGTTGGGGAGCTGCATCGGGAGCAAGCCCTGAAGCCGCTGACTTTCTATTGAATTGCACTCCACTCCGACTGCCTTCTATAAAACAATACTCTCCAATTTTAAAGTGGAGGATGGGGCTGGCAAGAGTAAGGCAGAAGTCCTCGCCTTTCTCACAGATCTGACACGACACAAGTCCTGGAGAGTTGACTTAAATGTTGGACCTAATTTTCACATTTCTGTTCTCCTCCCCCCTCCGGCGCCAGGCTTCGCACTGTTTTTTGCTTCTTCACTATTTAGTTAATAAAGCCCTGTCCTCTTCATTCGGTTCTCACCCTGATTTAACAAAAATCCCTAACTTTTTCCCATAGTGCATTTCATTTCATTTCCCAACCTGTCCTTTATTTTTAAACTTCCCCCTCCCGCCCAGCATGCACTGTTTTGCACTCCTCAGTCTAAAAGCATTTTAAAGATGTGTCCTTGCCTCAGCAGTATTGTAGAGTACGAAACGAACAGCATTTTCTATTATACGTGGCCATTTGTTGTGTTACATTGCTTAAAAATGTTTCTAAATTTTAAAGATATTTCAAATGAGTAATGATTAGAATTGATTTTTGAAATTGATCAAATAAATATCTACATTTTATAAGTAGTGCATGTTCTAAGATTAGGTTTTGTTTTGGCCTCTTAGGCATGGGACTTGGCCCTTAGATCATAAGACATTGGATCAGAAGTAGGCCATCTGGCCCATCACTCCTTCGTTGAAAGAGATCATGGCTGATCTGATAAAATAATCCTCAATTCTATTTTCCTGCCTTATCCTCATAACTCTTGATTCCCGTTCTGATTAAAAATCTCTCTATCTCAGCTTTGAACATACTTAAACGACCCCATCCTCTGCAGTAAAGAATTCCACGGATACCCTCAGAAGAAATTCCTCTTCAGCCCTTGTCTTAAATGGGCATCCCTTACTCTGAGATTATGTCCTCTGGTCTTAGATGCTCCCAAAAGGAGGAAACAACCTTTCCACATCTACCTCTCAAGCCCCCTGAGTGCAAATTCCCCAGTACACTAGAGAAAATAGTGTTTCCATAACTCCCATGCTGGCCCCTGTGTAGGCAGTCAAATGGATGGGGCAAGGTCAGGGACTGCTTATTGGGTATAGTCATCGTTACTTCTCTCCAGTGTGCCACCTTCTTCCACTAAAATTTCTCAAGCTGGTTTTTTCACTCTGTGGCTCTTTCAATAACACTGATGTGTTTTTTTTTTACAGTGATGTTCCTATCACTATCACCATGTTCTGAGATTGGGCCTTGCTGTCTCAGACTCTAGGCATCAGATGTGGTTCTCATACAGATCATAACAAATAGGGACACGAGTAGGCTGTTTGGCCCCTTGAGCCTTCTCCGCCATCCAATAGGAGTTTATTAGTACTACTTCTAAACAGATAACAAAGTAGGCAGGTAACTCTTAGGCATAATTCCAACCTCTTTCTTGAGAGTCTAACATCATTGACTAATGTCAGTGGCACATCAAATATGTCATATGTTTGCATATCCCATCTGTTAATCCTTTATACACAGAATCCCTAAAGTGCAGAATGAGGCCATTTAGCTCATTGAAACTGCACCGACAACAATCCCACCCAGGCCCAATTCCCATAACCCCACATATTTACCCTGCTATCCCCCTGACATTAAGGGGGATTAGCATAGCCAGTCAATCTATCCAGCACATCTTTGAAGTGTGGGAGGAAACCGGACAAAACCCACACAGATACAGGGAAAACATGCAAACTCCACACAGACAGTGACCCGAAGCCAGAATTGAACTTGTGAGGCAGCAGTGTGTAGCATGCATGCCAAGGCAATGCATCATAATTACATGGGACTACTAGATGGACCAAAGTGTCTTTGCCCTCTTTACTAATAATACAAATGGTTTTTGATAATTATTTTTGTATTAGCTTCCTCTATCTCATTTTGAATAACTCATTTTTAGCTGATAAGTTATTTCATTGGAGGAACTTCTTCACTCAAAGGGTGGTGAATCTCTGGAATTCTCTGCCTGTTGAAGTGGTGGAGGCTGCCTCGCTAAATATATTTAAGACACGGGCAGATAGGTTTTTGATAGGCAAGGGGATTAAGAGTTATGGGGAGAAGGCGGGAAAGTGGAACTGAGCCACGTCAGATCAGCCATGATCTTATTGAATGGCGGGGCAGGTTCGAAGGGCTAGATGACCTACTCCTGTTCCTATTTCTTATGTTCATTGTAGATAAATCTGTATTTAACGTATTAATGCATTAAGCTAGGTCACATAGGTTATGTTTCACTTTATAGTGGATTTGGTGGGTGAGTGGCTTCTTTTTTAAGATGTGTGGTTGGGGGGAGGGGTGGGGTAGATTTTTAAAATAAGCTCTTTTACAAAGCATCGCAAGATGCAGTCATATGTTTTTTGTAAAGAGTTCAGGCCTGTTGGGGCTTAAAAAAATGAAGTTAAGAGATCAGTTAGAACATAAGAACATCAGAAATAGGAGCAGGAGTAGGCCATCTAGACCTTCGAGCCTGCCCCGCCATTCAATAAGATCATGGCTGATCTGTCGTGGCTCAGTTCCACATTCCCGCCCTCTCCCCATAACCCTTAATCCCCTCGCTTATCAAAAACCCATCAACCCGCGTCTTAAAAATATTTAGCGAGGCAGCCTCCACCACCTCAACGGGCAGAGAATTCCAGAGATTCACCACCCTTTGAGTGAAGAAGTTCCTCCTCAACTCCGTTCTAAACCGCCCCCCCTTTATCTTGAGGCTGTGCCCCCTAGTCTTACTGTCCTTTCTGAGCAGGAAGAATCTCTCCACCTCTATCCTATCCATCCCATTCATCATCTTATATGTCTCAATGAGATCTCCCCTCATTCTTCTGAACTCTAACGAGTACAAGCCTAGTTTATTCAGCCTCTCCTCATAGCTCAACCCCCTCAACTCCGGTATCAGCCTAGTAGACCTCCTCTGCACTCCCTCCAAGGCCAAAATATCCTTGCGTAAGTACGGCGACCAAAACTGCACACAGTACTCCAGCTGCAGCCTCACCAATGCCCTATACAGCTGCAGCAAGACCTCCCTACTTTTATATTCAATCCCCCTTGCTATGAAGGCCAGCATCCCATTCGCCTTCCTGACCACCTGCTGCACATGCAGGCTGGGTTTTTGCGACTCATGCACAAGGACCCTGAGGTCCCTCTGCACCGTCGCCTGCTGCAGTTTTTCGCCACGTAAGTAATTGTCCTTCCTACCATTATTCCTACCAAAGTGGACCACCTCGCACTTGCCAACATTAAATTCCATTTGCCATTTCCTGGCCCATTCGCCCAGCCTATCTAGATCCTTCTGCAGACTCTCCACACCCTCCGCGCAATTTGCCGTTCCACCAATCTTGGTGTCATCAGCAAATTTCGACACCATACACTCAGTTCCCTCCTCCAGATCATCTATAGAAATGGTAAATAGCTGAGGCCCCAGCACCGACCCCTGGGGCACTCCACTAGTCATCAACCGCCAATCCGAATAGCACCCATTAACCCCCACTCTCTGCCTCCTATTTGACAACCAATCCTCTATCTACGCTAACACCCTACCCCCAACTCCATGCCCCCTTACCTTCTGCAATAACCTCTTGTGAGGTACCTTGTCAAACGCCTTCTGAAAATCAAGAAAGACCACATCCACCGGCTCTCCTCTATCCACCGCCCTAGACACATCCTCATAGAACTCCAATAAATTTGTCAGACACGACTTCCCCTTAACGAAACCGTGCTGCGTCTGCTCTATCAAGCAATTCCCCTCAAGATGCCTCGCTATTTCCTCCTTGATGACGGATTCTAACATTTTACCTACAACAGACGTTAAACTAACTGGCCTATAATTCCCTGCCTTTTGCCTGGCACCCTTCTTAAACAACGGCGTAACATTAGCCTCTTTCCAATCTTCCGGCACTTCCCCGGAATCCAGCGACGTTTGGAAAATAACCACCAAGGCATCCACAATCACCTCCGCCATTTCTTTCAGAACCCTCGGATGCATTCCATCCGGTCCTGGGGATTTGTCCACAATCAGTCCCTCCAGTCTGTCGAGCAGTCCGCCTCTCTAGTAACAATAATGTCATTGATCTCTATCTATATTGCCTAATGTTTGAAAAACTCATCATTCTCAGATCAAATTTCGTGCTTTCAAGAGTTTGTCTCAATATCTGATGGTCTGATAGGGCTATGTCATTTTGTCCTAGACCCACATAAAACATTTCTATCTACCCTATCAATTCTTTTCAATATCCTAAATATCTCAGTCAACTCAGCCCATGCATACATTTCAGGGAATAGAACCTACCTTTTTCAACCTTACCTATAATTTAACTCTTGTAGCCCTGGGAACAGTCTGGTGAAATTGCATTGCACTCACTACAGGGCCAAATATAAGGTACGGTGACTGTAACTAGACAAGCTATTTCAGATGTGGTGTAACCAAGATTTTCCATAACTTTAGCAATATTTCCTCTTTTTTATATTCTAAGCCTGCAATTAGAAAAGCTAACAGTCTCTTGGTTTTTTTTTGTATTATTTTTTGTACCTGCCCACCACATTAATGATCTGTATTTGTGTATCCCTTATTGTTCGTCATCGATGAGGACCTCGACACCATTAGTCATTTTGAGGCTGGTTGCGGTGTGTCCGAAGATGACTGATCAGGCCAATTCGGGCACAGAATGTCCTGGCACATATTGGACAGACTTGTGTAGACACTGTAGTTGTTGCGCTGGTGGCTGTGGACTTACGCAGCTCATGCTTAAGTTGTGCTTCAGCAATACACCTTGCTTCGTGAGCTCGACAGCCTTTGTGGATGAGGCAGCGCCAGGTAGGGCGGTTTTGTGCCGGCGTTTCCCAAGTGGTAGTGTCAATGTCAAGCGACTTCAGGGAGGCTATGAGTGTGTCGTTGAAACATTTTCTTCTGCCCTCCACGCGAGCGTTTTCCACCAGAGAGTTGTGTATCCCTAAATCTTTTTGGACTGTCGCATTTCCTAGCCTTGCATCATTTAAAAAAATACTCCAATTGATCCTTCATTTGCCCAAATGGGTGATGTTAGGGTGGCCACAGGGGATCATCAATAGATCTCCCCAGGGACCTCATAGGATATAAAGTCCCCTATTAGGCTAGTGAAGGTTCACCCAATAGGGAAGGAGCAGTGGGGGCTTTAAAACCAACTGGCTCCACACAGGCCAGCAGTCGAAAGATTTTGGGGCTGACCTGCACACTGTAGCTGCTGAGTGGTACTTTGAGCAGGTTTTAAATAAAGGTGATGATGAAGGAAGACTGGTCTCAGTAAGATTATTACAGGTGACCTCGCATTCAAACATTGAAATCCATCTCCCAAAGTTTTGCCTACTCGTTCAAACTTTCTTTGTAATGTGATCATTTTACCTACTATGGGACCCTCGTCTCAGCATGAGCAGATATTAATGATGAAATCCAGCATTGACTCCAATGTGCCAGTGCAGTCTTCAGATGCCCAAGACCTTGAACCCCACACCAAGCTCATGGTACAGAGCAGCTGTGGTCCCCACCTCCTGTATGCTCCAGAAACATGGACAGTGTATAGCAGACACCTGGAAAGATATCACCAATGTTGCTACCACAAAATTCTGCAAATCCACTGGCAGTATAGACATTCCAACATGAGCATCGTCTCCCAACCCCAGCATCAAAGCACTGGTCATGTTCGGCGAGCTGTGATGGGCATCTCCTACACAAGATTCCCCAAATATCTATGGACTAAAGGAGTACATGGCTGGGGGAGGGGGTGGGGTATATTTTTAAAGTAAGTTCTTTTACAAAGCATCTCTAACTCCAAGCTCTGCAATGGCAAGTGATCTCTAGGAGGTATCAAAATCTTGACTTCTGAGTTTGACTTTAATACAAACACATATTAACACAAGATACTTAACAGACAGATCGACTTTATTTACTTGCTAACAAGGAGTGGAGTCTTGACACAATGGGCCAGTAACATCACATCAACAGACAAAGAAAATCTCTCTGGTTTATACAGTTCTGCAGCTCACAGTCAATTGGACACAATCCAAAATGTTACAAATGACATATTTTACGTATTGATCCAATAGAAAAAAATACTGAACCACCCTGATCTATGAGATCATGATACCTCGTGGGATACCAATAGATCATCCCTAAGCCTGTCCTCTAGGCTCAGAATTTGGAGGTGCTGGCGTTGGACTGGGGTAAACATAGTAAGAAGTCTCACAACACCAGGTTAAAATCCAACAGTTTTATTTGGTAGCAAAAGCCACTAGCTTTTGGAGCGCTGCTCCTTCATCAGGTAAGTGGGAATTCTGTTCACAAACAGGGCCTATAAAGACAAACTCAATTTACAAAATAATGATTGGGATGCAAGCTGCAGAGCTTGCAGGAGACCTAGTGGGACAATGCCAATACGCAGCGGCTATGGCAGCAGCCCTTCAGAATGTGGCCCAGTCACAGAAGGTCAGGCTGAGGGGCTGCAGAGCGTAGCCCAGTGTTAGAGGGCACTTGCTGCTGCCATTGACAGGTGGTCCCCGACTCAGAGAGCCATTGCAGAGGATTCGACCACCATGGTAAGAACGCAGGTGGTCCTCCAGGACTGGCAGGCCCAGGTAGTGCTGGAACTTCTGGAGCTCACAGAAGAAGCACCGTCATCCCATGGAGTGACCTAGAGTCCCAGAGGAACCCCAAGGGAGGATGAAGGGCTCGATGCAACTCTTTTAAGGCACAGACAACGTGAGCGGAGACAGGGTTAAGCACAGGTTAAAGAGATGTGTATTGTCTCCAGACAGGACAGTTAGTGAGATTTTGCAAGCTCAGGCAAGTCATGGGAGTGACAGATAGTGTGACATGAACCCAAGATCCCGGTTGAGGCCACCCTCATGTGTGCGGAACTTGGCTATCAGTCTCTGCTCAGCGACTCTGCACTGTCATATGTCATGAATTCATGACACATGGGCTTACAAAATCTCATTAACTGTCCTGGTTGGAGACAATACACAGCTCTTTAACCTGCACTTAACCCTCTCTCCACTCACATTGTCTGTACCTTTAAGACTTGATTACCTGTAAAGACTCGCATTCCAATCATTATCTTGTAAATTGAGTTTGTGTCTTTAAGTGCCCTGTTTGTGAACAGAACTCCCATTTACCTGTCGAAGGGGCAGTGCTCCAAAAGCTAGTGGCTTTTGCTACCAAACAAAACTGTTGGACTTTAATCTAGTGTTGTGAGATTTCTTACTGTCTCTAGGCTCTTAGTCATACATCATGACTCTATTTTTGATAGCAGCCTCACAAAAGCATTTTCATTAAAACAATCTCAAATTGTATCCTTTAATCGATAAAGGGGGTCTACATAATCCATTAGTATTTTATGGCCTTGTCAATGAAGTTAACTGACTCTCTCCCGGATGCGGTCAACTTATCTTGCCTTCAGGATATTTCTCAATTATATCCCTGATAAGTTTTGTTTATTGCCAGCATAATGAAATGCATTTAATATTGTATATCAATTAAATGACTGAGCTTGTTATCACTACCTACAGTTTCCGGGAGTATCATTATATTAATTCTTGTCAGTTCCCACTAAGTTCCATGCCATTACTTTTTCATTAGCTGAGACATTAATATCTTTCTGACTCTGTCTTGATTAGAAACTGTGAAGGCAGATTCATTAAAACTCACTCTTGTATCAGTTGTTTCTGATAAGGGTGTCTGGTGAGGCAATTAGTCTCCTTTATAGCCTTGTGATTTCAACAGTTGGATGCTTTAAATGAATATATCTAACATCTGTATAGTATCAAAGGGGCACTCTGTAACTGTGCATCTAAGTTTATTTCATTTCTAAAAATATATAGAAGATATATTTATATGTATGGACTAATTAAAGGTATTACATGCACCTTTAATACATCTCATTACAATTACTAGCAAACTTACTGCCCATTGATAAAGTGAATTCCACGTCTAAGTTGCTTAAACAAAAATCCTAGCAGAGTCTGCCAATCCTATAATAGTCCTTCTCTTTTCTATCTTTCTACAGAGGGCAAAGGAAACATTAAAAAGACACACAGAAAACCTTCCTAAATAAATATAACATTAACACCTGGGAATCACTTGCCTTAGAATACATAAAAATTGGAGAAACAGGACCTGCGAAAGTGCCAATCATCTCAAGCATTACTGGGTAGAACAGACAGAGGCCAAGTGTAAACAATGGAAAGAAATCTCAAAATTCAGAGCGTCCTACCCGCCTCATCAAACACCACTTGCAGAACCTGCAGCTCCAGGATTGGACTATTTAGCCATTGCAGAATCACCTCCCCGGAGTGGAAGCAAGTCATCCACAATCCTGAGGGACTGCCAAAGAAAAAGTTGTAATGCTACATCCTTGTATATACTGCAATCTTTGTGTCATTGGCAACATTGGATGTATGACTTTCTATTGTCTCATGTAAGTCATCAATGAATCACAGATCATTATTGGACACCAACAGTCACTTGCTTCCAATTTGAGTATGTTCCAAATATCCCTATTCTCTGTCTTCTATCATTCAACAATAACTAGATTAATACTTCACCTTCATTTCCCTGAGCTTTAAGACAAAGTTCTATGTGAAATCTTATCAAATACATCCAGAGGTTAATATAAACTAAATTCATACATATTCCTCTGTCTATTACTTTAGTCAGCTCTTCAAAAACATCAATAATGTTCATTAGACTTAACCTTCAGTTTTAAGCAAACGTTCTCAGATGCTAACAGGATCGAAACCAGTTGGTGAAGGGGTAACCAAGACGCATAATTTTTCTGTTGAAAGTTTATTGACTTTGTTCAGTCTCTCAGCTCTCCCCACACTAAGTGTCCCAGCTGTCTCCCATTTACTTAATTAAATTATGCACTTTACCTGTGTATTCTAACAATGTAATTAACATACCATCAGCATTGTCACTTGTCATAGAATCCATAGAATTCCTACAGTGCAGAAAGAGGCCTTTCAGCCCATCGAGTCTGCACTGACCACAATCCCACCCAGGCCCTATTCCCATAACCTCTTATATTTAACCTGCTGATCCCCCTGACACTAGGGTTAATTTAGCATGGGCAATCAACCTAACCTGCACATCTTTGGACTGTGGGAGGAAACCAGTGGAAACACAAGAATGTGCAAATTCTACAGACAGTGACCCGAGGCCAAAATTGAACCTGGGTTCCAGGTGCTGTGAAACAGCAATGCTAACCACTGTGCCACCATAAAATAACTGTTCTTGGGCCAGACAAAAAACAACAAATTACAAAGTTATTCCAGTCAGGAGATTGATTAAATAAAGTTTATATCTAACAAACAGGCAGTAGTTAACAGACTACACATGGTATCTACTGCCATACAACCAGGGCACAGTTCAATGTGTACTGACTTGTTTTTATTATCTTGAATTCTGCTTCTCTCAGTACTTTTTCTCTGTCTCTTCTGGAGGATGAACCTATGCGCCAAAGTGCCCTTCTTATATCTCTCGAGCTCCTAGCAATCGAATTCCCTCTTCTATATTTGGTAAAAATCCAGCAATCGATTTGCACAATTCATAACGTAATCAATGGATCAGTAACTGTTACACAGAATGTTATATCCTAGTCAGAGTTACACCCTGAACTACAATTAATGAAGTTAGCATACAGACATCTTAAAAGGTTTACATTGTTCTTTACCAGTAGGGTTTTTAGCAATAGAATCAGAAGTATGCAGACAGCCTAACTATGTAAACATCATCTTTTTCCTCTTATTATTAAACTATACATTCCATAGGCACACTCAATCATCTTAAACTCTTTTCATTTTCATTCAGTTTTCCTGAATTGTTCTAACATCCCACCTAACAGCTGGAATTTTCCTGCCTGGCACCAGCAGGCATCATCACGGGTGGAGTGCAAACATTTGGAGAGCAGTTGACTTTTATGGCTCTCCAAATTTTCCTGTGACGATGCTCGCCAGTGTCAGGCCAGAAAATCCTGCCCTTTATTTCTATAAATGTCCAGATTCATGCAATATGTTATCACCAACACTTTTTACTTCCAATTATCCTAATCAGTAATTTTTGATCAGAATGCAAGCCAGCAATTATTTATTTGCTTACGCGAAGGAAATAGAAAATCTGCATTAAAGATAGGTAACATAAAATTCACAATACATTGAATTTCAGCTGCCAGGTGTCTGCAAATTACAAAAATTTTACAAGGCCCGACAGGATAGATGTGGATGGGATATTTTCCTGGGCTGGTGAGTGTAGAACCAGGGGACACAGGATAAAGAGCAGACCATTTAAGGTTGAGATGAGGGATTTCTTCACTCAGAGGGTGGTGAATCTTTGAAATTCTCTACACCAGAGAGCTGTGAAAGTTCAATCACTGAGCATGCTCAAGACAGAAATCAATAGATCCCTTAATGACATTAAGGAATATGCAGATAGTGGAAAGAGATGGTGTAAAGGAAGACGATTAGCCATGACCTGTTTGAATGGCGTAGTAGGCTCGATGGTCTGAATGGCTTACTCCTGCTCCCTATCATTTCAATATTGGTAACTGTGCCTTCAGCTGTCCTCGGAAGGAATACCCTTCCTAAATCTCGCTCCATCCCTCCCTTCCTTTATTTAATATGCTCCTCAAAATTGTCCTTCATTGTCCACGCTTTAGGTCACCATCTAATATATGGATCAGTGGTAAAATTTGATACTAATTTTTCCATAAAGACCCTTAGAACATTTTACAATGTTAAAGATGATATATAAATGCAAATTGTTGTTGTTGAAGCTGACACTGCACAGGGGGAGGCTAAGGTTTTCTATATTTGCTATGCAATTACCATACTCCTCATTTTGGAAGTGTGTTGCATTTGTGAATAAACATATTTGTCTAAAAGACCAAGAACTGAAACACAACATGATTGTGTGAAATGTTTTATATGGAAGCCAGTTAATTCAAGTTTCTCTGGAATCAGTTATCTTTCTTCACCTCACATCTGAAAGTACATCAGCCACCTTGTAAAATGTTCTCTGGTAACCTGTCAATTGTCCTTCGACAATATCTTCCAATTCCATTATTTATCTAATCTTTAAGAATAGGGCAGTATGTGTTTAGGTTTTGAAATGTAACTGGTCTGGTGATACCATTGGTTTTCTGTAGTCATATGACTATGCCATGAGGCTTCCCCTGGAGACAGACACCTTCAGATCATTTCAAAAAAGCCTCACATAGAAACAGACACTGTAGAAGAAGGCTCCTGTCCTTATACTTGAAATATGGTGTACAGCAGTGAAGAAAAAAATAGATTTTTGAACCCTGCAAAAGGAGCAGCGAAGACATTGAGAATTGAGGAACACAAAAAATCCAAATCAGCAAAAAATCTGCAAATAAAAAGGTGAAAAGAAAAGCACACACAGGCTGCAAGTGAAATTTGCTGACTGCAGAGAAAACAACTCAAGAAAAGCAGGACAAAAATAATGCAAACAAAGGCTGTAAGGAAATTACTGAGTAGAAAACTGAAGTAAATTTTCCAGTCCTATCTCAAGTAACACTGAAAATGATGCATAGCAAAACTGACAATTTCTCCACTTACAATGGCAAAACTATGAGATTGCAATAGACATAAATAACAAGCCTGAAAAGATAAGAGTAGCCATACTCTAATAATACCACTCCAAATCTAACAAATGAGAATCTAAAAAATCTAAAAAAAATGACAGAGGTTTTAAAAGACTTGGATGCACATTTTTACCACTGAGTTAATGTTACATATGCACACTATATATTTAACACAGAGTTCAGACTGAAAATGAGACCATTGAGTGATACATGACAGTAACACAACTGGCGGAATTATGTGAATTTGGACAGCTAAAAGATGACCTGATTAAAGATAAATTGATTTTAGGCATGTGAGGCTCCTTGGTGAGAGCAAATCTACTGAAAGATGAGAAACTGATGCTAAAGAAAGAGGTAAATGTTTGTCGAGATGTGGAAGTTGTGAAACATCCACTGGAGTATATGTATGGCAGAACAGATCAGGGGATACATTATGCTGAGAAATAGTCCAAACCTAAAGAGTCTAGAAATCACAGGCATAGAGCTGGATGCAAACATTGCAGAGCACAGCACTCACAGGAAAAGAAGAATTGCCCAGCATGAAGAAAGCACTTTTTTAATGGCAAAAACAAAATCATTTTGCATGCAAGTGCCTGGCCAGGAGAAAGCAAAACAAGCCACCAGAGAGATACCAGCAGATGAGACAGATGAAGAACTGTACATGATATAACAGGTTGGTTCTGTCAAGTCCATACGATATAAATGGTTTGCGACTGTTACAAGGATCACCGCAGAGGGAGAATATCAAATGAACAAGAAGTATCAGATAGATAAAGATGTATCATGCAACATCATGTCCTTCACAGATCTGTGTGAAGTGACTCAACATGGTGATCTGAAAATGAAGCCCTTGAAACTAAGACAGAGACTACATGATGGAACAAGGCTCACACTGCAAAGACAAATTAGTCTGATAGCCCAATGCAATGGCAAGAGGGAAAATCTTGAGTTCCATATCATAGATGAGATGTAGCAATCACTCATCTCAGCTGGAACAACAACTTTAAAGTTTGGGGTGGTAACCCTGAACATGCCAATTGAGAAAGGGCAACAGGAGATCCCAGAGAGAGGGCAGATATAGACTACAGGGAGAGGGACACAGAAGACCCCAAAGAGATGGAGACAATATTAAAGTAAACTGCAAGATAGTTGCCCACCATGTCAGTGCAACGAAATGTACAGGCTGAGGGTAAATTAAGCAGTTCAACAGGAAATGTACACATCAGAACCGAACTGGAAGATTTGCAGGGCAAGATCACAGCTGAGTCTATATCTTTCAAAATGCATGATATATTGAAGTCTTTGGTGAACCATGTTGTGCAAGATCTAACCAAACAAATTTCAGGGATAAAGTTAACAGGAGGAAAGAATGACCCACAATTCCACAGCTGGCAACTGAAAGTGGGAGTTGAGAAAACACAACCAAATATACAAATTGAACTACCGGCATATACGCTTGGCTAGTGAAGCTGCACCATTACTGCAATCAGCCAGTCAGGGAGAAGGGATTTCACCAGCTATACTGAGTACAGAACTTTCATCAATCCCAGAGTTCAACATGTCCCCAACAATCACAATGGAACAACAGTTACCAAGGCAACGAGGACAACAGGAACAATATTTATCCAGCCAAGAACGTCACCAAGACAAACAGACAATGTCAATGCACATGTGTTTCTTGAAGGGACCTGCACAGGTTAAAAACCGTGGGCAAGATTTTCTGGCTATGCTTACCCCAAGATCAGAAAATCCCGCCTGAGGTCAACAAACCTTTCAATGGCCCGTGTCCCACCCGCTACGATTTCCATTTCAGGTGGGACGGGAAAATTCCCTATGGGTATAATTTAAAGGGTTTTTTTCAAAGTGTCAGTTCGGATGGGAAAAGCAGAGTGTAGTCCGCTGACTGTGCTGCCAGCTTTGCCCACAATGCTTTTTGACAGTTTGGAAAAAAAAAAGTGAAGGAGGGTCCCACAATGTCCTGTTGGTGGGTCAGACTCTGAATGTGCCAGGTCCACCAGCAACGTAAGCTTTTAAAAGATTGTGAGGGCATCCCAATTGAATTTAAAAGACAGAACATCCCAAGCACCACCACCCAAGGAACCTCTCCTTGGCACTGCACCCTAGCACTGCCCCTGGCACAGCCTGGTTATTGCCCCATGGCACTGCTGGGGGTCAGTGCCAGGACAGTGCTAGGGTATGGCCAGGCATGACCCTCTGTTCTCTAGAAATTGTACTCACCTGTATGCCTCTGGTGGGTTCTAGTCACCAGGTGTACGTCATGACAAACCTGTCATGTTACATGTAGATCTGCCCTCATGCCAACGTGAATGGACAGTCTAATGTGGGAGGACAATTTATGTATATTTAAGTAAAAGTCAGGATCCCCCTTACATCATTGATGGGGGCAAAAGGCAGGGAAATCCCACCAGCATAAAAGCTATTTTGAGTGTCCCACTTGGTTCTCCACCTCCTCTTTCATTTCCAACCCCTAAAAATGGGAAGCAATGGCCAAGTGGCATTATCACTAGACTATTAAGCTAGAAACTCAGCTAATGTTCTGGGGACCCAGGTTCAAATCCCACCCAGACAGATGGTAGAATTTAAATTCATTAAAAAATACCTGGCGTTTAGAATCTACTGATGACTGTAAAACCATTACTGATTGCCAGAAAAACCCATCTAGTTTGCTAATGTCCTTAAGGGAATGAAATCTGCTGTCCTTACCTGTTATGGCCTTGATGTGACTCAAGAGTCACAGCAATATGGTTGACTCTCAACTGCCCTCAGGCAATTAGGAATGGGTAATAAATGCTGAGCAGCCAGTGATGCCCATGGCCCCCAAATGAATAAACCCTCCTTCCTATCCCCAATGCATGCAATGTATGTGCAGGGACTGACTAGTCAAACAGACAATTATTATTGTAAGAGAACAGTGAGTGTGTAGTGAGTAACAGGATTGTGCATGCAAATGTGTCTCTTTTTTTTGCTAGGACAGGAGTTGTTTGTAGTATTAGTTCAGTATGAAAGGCGGGATGTTGGGTTTTGAAATGTAACCAGTTTGATTGACACCACTGGCCTCCATAGTCATGTGACTATGGTATGAGCCTGCCTCTGGAGGCAGACACTTTAAGATTATTTCAATAAAGCCCCTCACAGAAAGCGAAGACTGGTGACCTTATACTTGAAACAATATGCGTGGAAAAACTAACACCTGCAAATTCCCTTTCAAGCCTTATACAATCCCGACTTGGAAATATATTGTTGTTGCTTGACTGTTGCCAGGTCAAAATCCTGGAATTTCCTATCCAACATCACTGTGGGTGTACCTACAACTACAGGACCACAGTTCACCAGCACCTTCTCAAGGGCAATGAGGAGGAGAATTAAGGGCCTTGTTAATGACATCCAATGAATCAACAAAAAAAACATAATAATATATATATACTGTAGTTCCATTATTTGTAATACTGTTTTTGCCTCATTCTCTATCTATCCCCTTTTTCTGATTATCTCTTGTTATGCTCCATCCTTAGGTCTTCCTCTACCAGTCTCTTAATTCATCTCCTCATCTCAATAGCTCTGTCTCTCTGTTTTTTCCCCTCTCTTTGTGTTGTATTTCTTCCCTGAGAAGAATGAAAAGGAACAAAGCATCACTGGGAGTGTTTCATTACTTTGGTGAGGGTTGTTTTGATGAGATAGCAGCGACTATGTTTTGCATTTATATGAAAAACATGGAAAAATGTCAAAGGACTGCAATAGTTAAATCGAGACCTTGTCTGCTCTGTCAGGTGGACATAAAAGCCCCTGTGACATTATTTCAAAGGAGAACAGAGGAGTTATCTCGTGTCCTGGTCGACACTTATCCCTCAATTAAAATAACTAAAAGAGATTATCCGATCATTAACACTCTGCTGATTGTCGGAGATTGCATCACACAAATTTTCTATATGACGACAATAATGACACTTCAAAATTATTTAATTGACTATAGATGTTTTGGGAGAAATGGTAAAAGCTAGAACATGAACATAAATCACTCTTTCAGATTAAAAGGACATCAAACCAATAAAGAGATGTTATGGATTGTCGGGTGAAAGGGAGGGTAGCCAAAAGCTTGTATGGCATGGTGCCACAGTTGTTAGCATTGTTGCCTCACAGCACATGAGACTTGGATTTGATTCCGGCCTTGGGTCACTGTCTATGCAGAGTCTGCACATTCTTCCCATGTCTGTGTGGATTTCCTCCCACAATCTGAAAGACATGCTGGTTAGGTACCTTAGCCATGTAAAATTCTCCCTCAGTGTAGCCAAATAGGCAGCAGAGTGTGGTGACTAGGGGATTTTCACAGTAACTTCATTGCAGTGTTAATGTAAGCCTACTTGTGACACTGATACTTAAATTTTAAGAATGGTCTTAAGGAGATAAATAGTGTAATTTAATTGGGGTGAAGTTCCAGAACATGATGTCTGATGAGAAGTTAAACCAAGACCCTGACTAACTTCTCAGTTGGACATAAAAAATAGCACAACACTTTTCTGAAGAGGAACAGGAGAGTCATTTCCTGGTGTCTTAGTCACTATTGTCCCTAAATCAACATCACTAAAACAGATTATTTGGTCACCAGCTCATTGCTTATTTTGGGAAAGTTGATTGCTGCTTTTTCTACATTGCACTTGTGACCATGGTCCCATCCTGGGACTAAGTCATTTGCCAGGGTGGGAACATGGACTTTTTCCCATTACGGAAGCTGCGGGAAATCACACCAAATCCTCTGGTGCCAACCTCATTTATTATGCAAATGGATGTTTTACAGCGTGTTCCGTGGTGTGCATACTGCCTATCAGACACAATGTTGAAAAGGCAGCTAAAATCATTGACCCACTATTGGAGAAAGAAAGCAGACCGCCTAAAAATGATGATGGATTTCTGGGAGCACTCTGAGACCAGAAGATGGCCCGCCAGAGAAAGAGAATGAATCTCCAGGAACATCCTAAGGCTCGAGGATGAACACCTCTGGGTCATCGCATCTGCAAGGTCTACCTGCAGATGTTCCCCCACTCAGAGCTGTGGAGTTCTGGGATCCATCCTGAACACTGGAGACAGCCCCAAGCATTGTTCACGTAAGTCCCAACATCTGCAAGCCACATTGTTCCAGATGTATTTTCCTGCTGGCGCCATGGAGAAAAGTTCGGGCCTTCATCTGCATCCCACTAGCAGGAACCAAATGAGTTTAAGTGGTCCAATGGTTTTCCCAATTCACCATGATGGGCACCAATGGAAGATTCTGCAGGAAATTCACACCACCGTAAAGCCAATTTCTATGCCCCCCACCAAATATTCCCCCCCTGCCCGCTACTGAACCCACTGATGGGGACGTGGAAGAATTCCATCCTACATTTCAAATGTAATGGCTACAAAATGCTTTGGGATGTCTGGTGATCATTAAAGGCACAATATAAATGAGAGTTTTTCTTTCTTTTTAGTTTTATTTATTAGTATCACAAGTAGGCTTACATTAACACTGCAGTAAAGTTACAGTGAAAATCCCCTACTCACCACTCCAGCGCCCATTCAATTACAGTGAGGGAGAATTAAGCGTGGCCTATGCACGTAACTAGCAGGTCTTTAGGGCTGTAGGAGGAAACCGGAGCACACAGAGGAAACACGTGCAGACACGAGGAGAATGTGCAGACTCCACACTGACAGTGACCCAAGATGGGAATCGAAGCTGAGTCCCTGGCACTGTGAGGGGCAGCACTAACCACTGTGCCACTGTGCCGCCCATTCTTTAAGGTTGAAGACTATGGTAGAATGGAGAAAGAGTTATGTCCAAGAAGCTGTAATACTGTATATGGAGAATTTGGGACAGGGCACCTGTAGGACTGAAAGTGGTTGTGTTTTATTTATTCATTCATAAGATGTGAGCATTGCCAGCTAGGTTAGAATTTATTGCCCAGTCCTAATTGTCCTTGAGGCGGTGGTGGTGAGCCGTCTTTTTGAATTGCTGCAGTCATGTTGGGTAGGTACACTCACAGTGTTATTGGAAAGCAACCACCAAGCTCATTGCCATGGAGAGAATTAAATGCAGGGGTGAGTATTTTAAATTTGAGGCTTGGTGAGGGGACAGAATCCAAATTGTGTCAACAACCACAGGGGTGATGGATGAATGGGACTTGTATGGGATAGGATACAAGCTGCAGAGATTTCGCTGAGATCAAGTTTAGATTTGATCAAGTTGAAGATTTGAATAGTCGAATCCGGCACTCACAAAGGAATGGACAAGGATTTCAGATACAGTTGAGCTGAATCAAGGTGGAGGCAGATGAAGTTACATAAATTGAAGCAGGCAGTTTTGGTGATGGAGAGGGTATGGGGTGAAAAGCTCAGTTGGGATCAAGTTGGATATCAAGATTTCAGGGTGATTCAGCCAGAGACAGTGGAATTAGGGGTGACAAAGCACCTTACTTTGCTCATTGTGATTGGTGAACGAAGCAACTCAATGAGAATTACTCAAATTATGCTTATTCCTGTCTCAGCAAAACAAAAACCTACTTCCAAATAAATATCGGAAGCCCTTTGATGCTCAATAGTCCGTGAAGTGACAAGATGACATTATATTTGCTGACATGAGGAAGTGAGCAATGCGACTATTGCTAAAGTGTTAGTCATAAAGGGGAATTGGAACTCCATCAGACGTTATCTCTCTGGTTTCAAAATTAACCTGACGTTCCTCAAGTCAATCGTGTAAAACAAGTGGGAGTTGATAGTAATCTTCAGAATATTAGACAACTAATATCTCATAGTGCTCTTTGTTCATTGGCTTGTTTGATAGATTCAAAGCTAGCTATCCCGAGAGACTTCGGAACTCAAACAAATTGAAGGCCAGTGCTTTCCAATATGAAGTAAAACAAAACTGTGTCCTAGCACACAAAAATTTAAGAATCTTAGAAAGCATAAATTACACTGCACATTAAGATATCCCTGAGCACAGTCCAACTACTGTGCTGATATTTTATCCAGCCTAGAAAATAAAAGAATCAAAATATGAAAATAAATAATAACCTTAGAGGAAAATGATTATCTATCACCAAAAACTAAAATTCACTTCCTGTTTACAAAACCTGACTTCCTGTCTTGTTTCAATCATGTTTTGTGTGAACTTTACCCATATCAATTCACAATACCACAGTTAAAATAGGAACAATCGATGTTCACGTTTTGGTGTTACACTCTTGCAGCGGTGTTGTTGGTGTGGAATCTCAAATTTTCATCTTCCAGCTTCTACAACATATAAACTCCAAAACTGTTTGCAACTCTGCTCCATTACTCCCATTTTTAGATTCTTGCTATTTATCTATTGTTATGGACAGGAGATGATGTGGGTACACTAGTATTATTTCTGCTCACCAACTGTCTTTAACAGTTTTAAAGTTTGCTTATTAGTGTCAGAAGTAGGTTTACATTAACACTGCAATAAAATTACTGTGAAAATCCCCTAGTTGCCACACTCCGGCGCCTGTGAATTTAGCATCCATCTAACCAGCATGTCTTTCGGACTGTGGGAGGAAACTGGAGGAAACCCATGCAGACACTGGGAAAATGTGCAGATTCACACAGACAGTGACCCAAGCCGGGAATCGAACCCAGGTCACTGGTGCCATCGTGCCACCTGTTCGTAAGCAGAAAGTGTTTTGAATTATTTTTTAAAAAGGTTGTAACATGTTTTCCTGATTTTGGTTTGTGTGATCCAATGTTCTGATAAAGCACAACAAACTTGCATTATGATTACTTCAGAAGGTTTGTTTTTTTAACACTTTATTCCATCTCAATCCAATCAAATCAAATCCAATTCAGAGTCCCAACAAGTTGGGACATTCCCAATCCAAGCTAAGACAGGACTCTCACCTCCTATCTTGGACTTGATCTACATGATCCAAGCTGATTGGAGTAGGTATAGTTTCTCCTCCAAGGCTTGATCTCATTTGCATCTTAGCCACAAGGCCGAGATGCCGCTTTAAAAAATTGCTTCGCATGAAGCTAACATGTAACCCAATGACTTCAACCAAGTACGGCATGTCAATACTACACTTGATCTTAGCCAAAAGACCAAGAAGCAATTCAGAAGGTTTGTTTATTACTCTTCAAAGCACAGGGGAGGAGTTTTTGTAACATCCCACTCCACAGACACACACACACACAGTAAGGGGGGAATGGAAAAAGGCTAATTTTTGTCATTGTGGATAGTAATAGTAAAAGTGAGTATTATCTTATATGAATCAGGATCCAATGAGGAATTAGTTCATGTAGGAACTCGAGTTCAGTTGGTTGAACACCAGGATTGTAGGATTCCTTTTGCAGATAGTGCTGATGCCATGCTGATGTTGGTACACAGACAGAAGGTATATTCTGCAGCCAATGTTAGGGAATCTTACAGCAGAGACAGGCTTTGAAGAGCAGGCTGTTGTTCAGCTTAGCAGTCTGCTTCCTTGGTGGTTTACTGGTTGGATGTTAAACACCAACACCAGAAGTCTCACACCAGGTTAAAATCGAACAGGTTTATTTGCAAAATCTCACTAACTGTCCTGGCTGGAGACAATACACATCTCTTTAACCTGTGCTTAACCCTCTCTCCACTCACATGATCTGTACCTTTAAGACTTGATTATCTGTAAAGACTCACATTCCAAACATTATTTTGTAAATTGAGTTTGTGTCTTTATATGCCCTGTTTGTGAACTGAAATCCCACTCACCTGATGAAGGAGCAGTGCTCCAAAAGCTAGTAGCTTGTATTACCAAATAAACCTGTTGGAGTTTAACCTGGTGTTGTGAGACTTCTTAATGTGTTTGCCCCAGTCCAAAGCCAGCATCTCCACATCATGGACAAGTTTTAAGTCGGTCCGCCTTGTTGTCCAATGAGGGGCATACACGCGATGGGTCGTACAAGGGCTGCTCTTGGATGTTCTAGAATAGCCTAGTACTTCATGTTATTAGTGTACGCTTAAACTGGACCAGATGCTGGGCAACATGACAGCTCAGTGACTATCACTGTTTGCTGTGCAGACACATGGATTTGGGCCAGTGTCTGTGGGAGTTTGCACATTCCCCCCATGCTTGCGTGGGTTTTCTCCGGGTGCACCGGTTTCCTTCCACACCCCAAAGATGTGCTATTAGGCTGATTGGAGGTAATAAATTGTCCCTAAATTAGTTTTCCCTCAATGTGGAATGCCATAAGCATAGATAAGGGCCATGGGTGGAGGGGGGACTGGTAATGTTAAAATGGTGGTGCGGGCTCGTTAGGCCGAAGGGCCTGTTTCCCAGGCTGTTTTTGTTCTTTGTTCTTTAAACAGCAGACTGAGAGATCCTCAGCTGTCAAAGAAATATGGAGATTTCAACATGGTCACTTGAGTCATATAGTCTTTCTCCCAATTGATTTCAAAAGGGATGTATATCCAGTGTCTGGGTCTGGCTTTGATTTCAGGACTGATAGCATCCCAGTCATTAGCTCTTGAAAGAATCGCCGCTGTCCATATTGAGTGTCTTCTGTTGGTAAGCCATTATCTAGGGGTCATAGTTTGAGGAACTGAGGTGAGGAGAAATTTCTTCACCCAGAGACTGGTGAATCTGTAAATTCACTACCATAGAAAGTAGTTGAGGCCAAAAGGATGTGCGATTTCTAGTAGAACTAGAAATAGTTCTTGGGGCTAATGGGATCAAGGGATATGGGAAGGTGGGGGTGGGGTATCAGGATCTTGAATTTGATGACCAGCCATGATCAAAACGAACAGCGGCACAGGCTCAAAGGGATGAATGGCCTTCTCCAGCTTCTATTTTCCATGTTTCTATGTCTAGGCAGGCTTCCTAATTCCGCCAGAGTATTAAATTTGTCAGGATGTAAATGGTGTCCATTTTCCTCTCAATAGTCCCCTATGAAATAGTCTTAGACAGTCACAGGTGTGAGACAAGCTCTGTTAACAGCTTTGCAGACTAAACAATTTTGATTTGCGAGTCCCCATTTTGTGATTGCAATGTCCTTCCAATTGGGGTGAGAGTCCATTATGATGAGGAGGATTCTTCTGTTTTTGTAACTCCTCTTGTAAGCTCTCAGAACAAAGGGCCTATCCTGCCATCATGTGACTGTGGCAGGTCATTCAGCCTGAAGTCAGTGGCGGGGAAAATGCTAGAATCCATTATAAAAGATTTTGTACAAAGCACTTGGAAAGCAGTGGCAGAATCGGACAGAGTCAGCATGGATTTATGAAAGGAAGATAATGCTTGACAAATCTACTGGAATTATTCGAGGAAGTAACTAGTAGAATTGGTGAGGGGGAACAACCGGATGTGTTTTTTTCAGACTATCAGAAGGTTTTTGACAAGATTCCACATTAAGATATTAGCATGTAAAATTAAGGTGCATGGGATTGGTGGCTTGAGATGTTTAGAAAACTGGTTGGCAGACAGGGAACATAGGCCAGGATTCCCTGGACCTGCTAGCTCCTGGCAAGAATCATAGAATCCCTACAGTGCAGAAGAGGCCATTTGGCCCATCAAGTTTGCATCAACTCTCTGACAGTATTTTAGCCACGCCCTCTCCCCGCCCTATCCCTGTAATCTCACACATTTGCCATGGCCAATCCACCTAACCTGTACATCTTTTGGACTGTGGGAGAAAACCAGAGCACCCGGAGGAAACCCTCGTAGACACAGGGAAAACATGCAAACTCCACACAGTGACCCATGCCGGAATTCAAACCCAGGTCCCTGGCACTGTGAGGCAGCAGTGCTAATCACTGTGCCACCATGCCGCCCCATGGTATTTATTCAATAGGATGGTAACTGAAATGGTTTTATCTTATCATCTAAAAATTGGACCTCTCTGGGTGGCTGAATAATGAATATTTTCTTATTATTTCACAGGCTGTGAATGTTGCTTGTCAGCCCAGCAATTGTTACCATTTCTAACTGCCCTTGAGTAGGTGGCAACAAGCAATCTTCTTGAACTGCTACAGTCCATGTGGAGTATATACGCGTGTCAGTGGTGTGGATGGGATGCTAATCAAAAGAGTTGCTTTGTCCTGGATGGAATTACACTCATTCAGGTAAGCGGAGAGTACTCCATCCACTCCTGACTTGTGCCCTGTAAATGGTGGACGGGTTTTGGGAAGTCAGGAGATGAGTTCCACGCTGCAGAATTCCAACCTCTAACCTGCACTTGTAGTCGCAGTACTTATACGGCTGGTACAGTTCAGCTTCTGATCATTGGCAACTCTCAGGATGTTGATTTAGTAATGATAATGCCATTGAATATTAAGGGAAGATGTTTAGACATTCACTTGTTAGAGATGTTCATTGCCTGGCATTTTGTGGTGCAATTGGTATTGCCATTTACCTACCCAAGCCTGAATGTTTTTTTTCAGGTCTAGCAATATCTGGGCTGCTTTAGTAGGAAGTCGTGAATGGCAATGAGTATCATCAGCATACATCCCCATGTCTGACTTTAGAATAGAGGGAAGGTCATGATAAAGAGGCCTAGGACTCTTTACTGAGGAAACTCTGCAGCTATGTAATGAGATTGAGATGATTGATATCCAACCACCACAACCATCTTCTTTAGTGGCTCTACCCTGTGGAGAGTTTTCCCCTTGATTCTCATTGAGTCCAGTTTTGCCAAGGTTCATTAGGTTCATTAATGCCACACTTGGTCATAGAATCATAGAATCTACAGTGCAGAAGGAGGCCATTTGGCCCATCGAGCCCGCGCTGACAACAAATCCACCTGGTTCCTATCCCCGTAACCCCACATATTCACCCTTCTAATCTCCCTGACACTAATGGGCAATTTATCATGGCCAATCAACCTAACCTGCACATCTTTTGGATTGTGGGAGAGAACTGGAGCACCCAGAGGAAACCCACGCAGACACAGGGAGAACGTGCAAATTCCACATGGTGAACCAAGACTGGAATTGAACCTAGGTCCCTGGCGCTGTAAAGTAGCAATGCTAACCACTGTGCCACCATGCCCCCATATTACATTGATGCGAAAGGCACTCTCACCTCATCTCTTGAGTTCAGCTCTTTTGTCCATGTTCCAATTAAGGCTCTAATGAGGTCAGGTACTGAGTGGCCCTGGCAGAACCCTAACTGTACTTCAGTGAGCTGGTTATTGCTGGGTAAGTGTCGCTTGTTCACACAAGCTGGGTAATTGGCTGGGTTGGATTTGTCCCGCTTTTTGTGAACAGGATATACCTGGCCAATTTTTCCACGTTGTCAGATTGATGCCAGTGTTACAGCTGTATTGGCATGGCTATTTCTAGAGCCCAAGTCATTAGTACTATTGCTGGAATGTTGTCAGGGCCCAGAATCCAGTGCCATCAGCCATTTCATGATATAATGTGGAGTGAATTGGATTGGCTGGAGATTGGCATAGATGATGTACTGGACTCCAGCAGGGGGATCATTCACTTGGCACTTCTGTCTGAAGCTGATTCAGCTTTGCCTTTTGCACTGATTTGCTGGGCTCCCCCATCGAGGACGGGGATATTTGTGGACCCTCCTCTCTGCTAGTTGTTTAATTGCCCACCACAATTCAGGGATAGATGTGGCAGGACTGCAGAACTTTAGACCTGGTCTGATGGTTGTAGGATCACTTAGCTCTGTCTTTTGCATGCTGCTTTAATTGTTTGGCACACAAGTAGTCCATGTGTTGTTGTGTCACTCATTTCTCTGTATTTATGAATGGCATGGTGGTATAGTCATTAGCACTGCTGCCTCACAGTGCTAGGGACCCTGGTTCAATTCTGGCCTTGAGTGACCGTCTGTGCGGACTTTGTGTGTTCTCCCCATGTCTGCATGAGTTTCCTCTGGGTGCTCTGGTTCCCTCCCACACTCCAAAGATGTGCGGGTTAGGTTGATTAGCTATGGTAAAGTTGCCCTGAGTGTCAAGGGGATTAGCAGGGTAAATAAGTGGAGATATGGGATGGGGCCTTGGTGGGGTTGTTGGTGCAGGCTTGATGTGCCAAATGGCCTCCTCTTGCACTGTAGGTATTCTATGATTGAATCTATGGTTAAGGGGGTTAGTGGGGTAAATACGTGGGGTTAAGAGGCTAAGCTGGGGGGCAGGGTTGAGGCTGGGGCTGGGTAAGATTGGAGAGTCAGTGCAGACTTGATGGGCTGAACAGTCTCCTTCTGCACTGTAGGCAGTCTGTGAATTTCTGACCAAAACGAAAACATGGTTTAGGGATCCCCAAAAGTGCTTGACAGGAAATCTTTCTTTCTATTCCTCCAATACCGTAGGAATAATATGTCTTATTTAATAATTTTCACAGCTACCTGATATGATCGTACTGCCAGTGCAACAGGGAGGGATAAGGAATAAATGGAAACTTTGTGACTTACACATTTTCCTGAGAGGAATTTAAGGTCAGCATGGTTAGTATCTTTGTGTAGATAACCCCTCCTCTCTCAGACTAACAAGGAAGTAGAGCCCTGTTGATGAGCCAGTTATTGGTTGAAAATAAAAAGTTCGAAAGGGAAAAATAAAATTGTATTTGCAAAATCCGAATGTTTTTTTTAAAAGAAGGACATTATTAAAAACGGGTTATTTAGATGAATAAGGAGTGTGAGGGTAATTAATTCGGGAGCAGCGACGGGAGTGAGGGGCCGTGCCAGCCGCCAGCACCATGACCGAGGTGAGTGCTGATGTGTTCGGGGAGCTGGCGGACGGGAGGCCGGTCCCGCGCTTCACCCTGTGCTCGCGCGCGGTGAGGCTCAGCGTCCTCACCCTGGGCGGCATCGTCAGCAGTCTGGAGAGCCGGGACCGGGCTGGACACATGGCCGACATCGTCCTGGGGTTCGACACTCTGCAAGGTGGGCATTCCGGCCTCCAAATAAAGGCCTCAGCTAAACTCCAGAATTAAATCAGCCCAGCTAAACTCCTCTAATCACCTCAGCTAAACTCCTCTAATCACCTCAGCTAAACTCCTCTAATCACCTCAGCTAAACTCCTCAACTAATCACCTCAGTTAAACTCCTCAACTAATCACCTCAGCTAATCACCTCAGCTAATCACCTCAACTAAACTCCTCAACTAATCACCTCAGCTAAACTCCTCTAATCACCTCAGCTAAACTCCTCAACTAATCACCTCAGCTAAACTCCTCAACTAATCACCTCAACTAAACTCCTCAACTAATCACCTCAACTAAACTCCTCAACTAATCACCTCAGCTAAACTCCTCTAATCACCTCAGCTAAACTCCTCAACTAATCACCTCAACTAAACTCCTCAACTAATCACCTCAACTAAACTCCTCAACTAATCACCTCAGCTAAACTCCTCAACTAATCACCTCAGCTAAACTCCTCAACTAATCACCTCAGCAAAACTCCTCAATTAATCACCTCAGCAAAACTCCTCAACTAAACTCCTCAGCTAAACTCCTCAACTAATCACCTCAGCTAAACTCCTCTAATCACCTCAGCTAAACTCCTCAACTAATCACCTCAACTAAACTCCTCAACTAATCACCTCAGCTAAACTCCTCTAATCACCTCAGCTAAACTCCTCAACTAATCACCTCAACTAAACTCCTCAACTAATCACCTCAGCCAAACTCCTCAACTAATCACCTCAGCTAAACTCCTCAACTAATCACCTCAGCAAAACTCCTCAACTAATCACCTCAGCAAAACTCCTCAATTAATCACCTCAGCAAAACTCCTCAACTAAACTCCTCAGCTAAACTCCTCAACTAATCACTTCAGCAAAACTCCTCAATTGAACAGCTCAGCAAACTCCTGAATTAAACGGGATTTTCACAGTAACTTCATTGCACTGTGAATGTTACTAATACACATTAAACTCCTCAATTAAAACCTCAACTAAACTCCTCAATCACCTCAGTAAACTCCATTAATCAGCTCAACAACTCCTCACTTAAAACACCTCAGCTAAATTCCTCAATTAATCACCTCGGCAAACTCCTGAACTGAAGGGGATGTTCACAGTAACTTCATTGCACCGTGAATGTGACTAATAAATACACTTTAAACTTCTCAATTAAACACTTCAACTAAACGCCTCAACTAAAGGGGATTTTTATAGCAACTTCATTGCAGTGTGAATGTGACTAATAAATAAGCTTTAAAGGCATCAGCAAACTCCTCAGTTAAATGGGATTTTCACAGTAACTTCATTGTAGTGTGAATGTAAGCCTACTTGTGACTAATAAATAAACTTTAAACACCTCAGCAAACACTTTACCAGGACAACAACTTTCCTCGGCCTTGCGGTTATTACCAATGTTTGGTTGTTACTCTGAGGTTTTAACTGTCAGCAGTTTTAATGTCATAATAAGTAAATGGTTTCCATTCCTAAGTCATAGGAACATAAGAAATAGGAGCAGGAGTAGGTCATCCAGCCCTTCGAGCCTGCCCCGCCATTCAATAAGATCATGGCTGATCTGTCGTGGCTCAGTTCCACCTAGAGTGTTGTCAGACACTTCTTAAAATCTGCCTCTTTGACCAAAGTTTTGGTCACCTGACTTATCGGCCTGTAATGTGCTCCCCACAATGGTGAACACTGAGACTTTACTGCCATCGTAGGCTGTAACGGCGTCTGAGGCTCTGGTGAGCTGAATTACTGCCAGAATCTCCAACTTCTAGTTCGCCAAAAAATGCCTGCATTAGAGCCCACCCTGATGGTTTGTTTGATTATGTTCTAAGTGTTTTATAAATATGAATTGTCATTGCTTATTCCAAGAGGCATTTTCAAAGAAATAACGTGACAAAATGGAATTGAGTCGCAAGTAATTTGTAGGGAAAATCAAATTGTTATGAAGTCAAAATCCCTCAGTCCATGATGATAATTGTTTCAATTGTATTTACAGGTTATATTAACAAGCACCCCTACTTTGGGGCGGTGGTTGGCCGTGTTGCCAATCGAATTGCAGAAGGGAAATTCAGTATTGATGGGAAGGAATATCAGCTGCCCATTAATAATGGACCTAATAGTATACATGGCGGCCTGAAAGGATTTGACAAGGTAAGGCAAATCTATGACTATATTGAACAACAAAATGGAACAATTCAGTTTTATGGACAGACTAGAGAAGTTGGGATTGTTCCCTGTAGAGCACATAAGGTTAGGGAAAGTTGGGTACCCAGCAGTTTAGTTGGAATAGGGTTGAGGGGACAGGAGATGGGATTGACGAACAAGATGAGCTTGGAGAGGGCATTGAGGGGAGATGGGAGAGAACCTAAAGAAAGATGCAAGTTCAGAGCTAGGGCGTGGGGAACTTTAGAGGAATTTTGATGGGAAAGTGGAAGAAAGGGAAGTGGCAGAGTTGGATAGTTAGATGGTCTCACTTTTAATGAAAAATAAGTTAATGAGCCTCTCTTGCTGCTGAAAGTGGAAAAGATAGGAGAGGGGTTTAAGAGGATGGTTTACAGTAGAGAACAGAAGCTAGAGTTTGTTTTTATACTATGACGGGACATGGACTTTGTTGGCAATACCAACATTTATGTTGCCCATCCTAAATTGTTCTTGAGAAGGTAATGATGAGCCACCTTCTTGAATTGCTGCAGTTCATATACACCCACATGCTGTTTGAGAGGGAGTTTCAGGGTTTTAATTCAGTGACAGTGAAAAGCAGAGATATAGTTGAATTCAAGATGGTGTTTGACTTGGAGTGGAACTTGCATTGCAGGTGGTGGTGTTCCTATGTACCTGTTGCCCTGTTCCTCTAAGATCTAAGTAGTAGAGGATGTAGGTTTGAAAGTTGCTGTTGGTGAGTTGTTGCCATGCATCTTATATACGGTACACACTGCTGTCACTGTGCACTGTGCACTGGTGGTGGAGGGAGTGAATGTTGAAGGTATTGGATTGTGTGCCAATCGTTGCATCCCATGATGATGAGTTGCATGCTTTATGTACACCAGCGATTCAATATCCATTCATGTCTGTGTTTCTTGGACTTAAAAACCCAGAGATGAGGGCCACAGTGGGGGGATTGACCAGAGTGAGAGGGAGCAATTGTTCTTCAGGGGACAAAAGCATCAAAAGTGGAGATGGGGATGGGGTTGAACAATTTCAGTAGTTGCAAAAATTAGTTATTAATACAAGGATGCGACCAGTGGTAGTCCTATCTGATACAATGGGAGTTTGTGGGATGGCAATGTCAAGGAATGGCCATGAATATGGATTGGGGAATTTACATGGAGGCAGAGATTATAAGAGGATAAGGGAGACAAAGGTGAGTTAAGATAGACGTTGAAATCACTGAGGATGAGAAGGCATTTGGTGCAGAGGCTGAAGGAGGAAAGCAGTGAAGAAAGCCTGGTGAGAAAATTTTTATTATGGGCAATAGAGAGAAGGGTTTGAATGAGATGAGAGGTGGAACAAGGTGTGACGCACAAAGCAGGAGAAAATTCTAAAGGAGTAGAGAGTCAGGTCAAGGTGTGATCTAGTGATGAGCTTCCCACCACTACATCTATGGTTTTGACAGAGCAAGTGGTAGAAAGTGTAGCTGGGCAGGGTGACTTCGTTAAGGAGGAAGGTGTCATCACCCTGAAGCCAGGTTCCATCAAAGCCATATGCTGATGCAATTACTCACAATAAGATTATGGTCAGCAGGAGCCCAAGTGAATGGATATTCTGGAAGGCGATGATGTGAGGGGTGTTGAGAGCTGATCCGCTTACAGAGAATCAATCAGCAGTGGGAGGCATAACTCAATAGGATGGATTGGCCATAGTAAATGTGCAGGTTATGAGGATATGGCAGGGAGGTGGGCAAGCCTGGGTAAGATGCTCTTTTGGAGAGTTGGTGCAGACTCGGGCTGAATGGCTTCTTTCTGCACTGTAGAGATTCCATGGATCTGCTAAAAAAGAAAGACATTGGTAAGATTAGACCCAGTGGGCACACTGGTGGGATATTTGGTGAGAGAACAGAATGGACAGTTGGGATAGATGTTTAATGGACCACTGTCAAGTGCTTCGAAGAACCATTTGGAAGATGCTAGAAGAGGTACAGAGGAACAGTGTAAACTTATCTTGGAGCCAAACCTGTGATGGCAGCAGTAGAGCAGGAGGGTTGAGAAATACAGAACGATTGGGAATAGGGATTTGGAAAGGCAGAGTACTTGAAAGGGGAGAAGTGGAAGGAGGCGTGATGTTTGCAGAGTGGTGACTTGGAGACATAAAGAGAAAACAAGTAGAGAAAAGAAAACAGAGTGAAAGTAGAAGTGATAGTTTGTAGCCTGAATGCGTAGCGGTTATTAGGACACATAACTCTCTGATAGGAAATGGTTAGGAGATACCTGGAGGGAGATTGTTCAAGAGGATGTTACTTCATATCCTATTTGACACATGACTAAATTTTGAGTTTGGGTAACTAACACCAATCTTACTTATTTTTCATTTATGGGATGTGAGCATTGCTGCCCAGACCAGCATTTGTTGCCCATCCCTAGTTGCCTTTGAGATGGTGTTGGGAAGCCAACTTCTTGAACCGTTGAAGTCCCCTGAGGTGTAGGTACGCACACAGTGCCGTTAGGGAGAGAATTCCGGGACTTTGACCCAGTGACAGAACGACGATATATTTCAAAATCAGAATAACAAGTGACTTGGAGGCGAACTTCAGATGGCAGTGTTCCCAAGTGTCTGTTCTTCTAGCTGGTAGCAGTTGTGGATCTGGAAGGTGTCAAGTGGGAAAGACTGACTAGATGTTCCAACACAATGTTTTGTTTGTGATTTTTTTTGACATGTTTACTGGCATGTTTAAAAAATCGGTCACAATGGATTAAAAACACTAACAGAGACAATTATTGTGGCAGAGGTAATTAACTTCAGTAAGTCAATCATTTTTCGATATTTTAGTATGTCTTTACATCATCTGCATCATATTTGTCATTGGGAATGGCAGAAGCGAATGAATTAAGATAGAATTAAGTGAAGTTTAGCATCTTTGCAAAATTGGCAAGCTGGCAGGGAACAAGGGAAGAACATATCCTAGGAGTGGATGGTGTATGTGAGAACAGAACTTTAATCAAAAATAAAAAGTATACCTTTTTGATCAACCTCCAGTGGTTTCCTTTTATTATCTGACCCGAAAAGCTGGACCTTACAATGCCTGGAAAAGTAAGATTAATGTGCATTTCTAGATGCTCCTCCCATTTTTTCCTCGTGCAAATTGGGCCCCACTGCTATCATAGAAATCTCAATTTGAATGTTTACACAGCCTCCTGCTTGTTTTGGGCATGAACAATGGCATGTCCACCTCAAGATTGAACCAGGCAAGCACACCTGTGTGCAGAAAGTCTTCACCAAACCTCCAGCTGCCTGTTTTTCAGAAGCAAAGTGGGCAGTTGTAGTTGAAGAGTCTCTGCCTCCTCCTCCAACTCAAGTTTAGCAAAAGTATGAAACCATATTTCGTCCCTGCGTTAATTTAAACAACTTTCTGATAGCTGAACGAATTTGCTGCATGCAAGACGAGGTCAAGAGACGCACAGTGGCTAAATTCAATGCCTCAACCGTTCTGTTTAGTCAGTTTGCTCATGAAGTTTCAGTTGTGTTTGCTGGTCCTCTTAACAATGATGCATTTACAAATTACATTTTAAGCTGTTCTCCCCTTTCCCATTCATTGAGCTGAGATTAATCTCTGTCTTTTATGTTTGCTTATGCTGCACCAACATTTCAGTTTGTGAGGTCTAGCAGCCCAATTGTTCCACTGAAGTACATGTGTCTCTCACAACCACAGGATGTTTTTCAGTCACTGAGGTATTTTTGTTGGATTGGAGGAAATGCGTCAGCCAGTTTGCACAGAGCAAAGGGCACATTGAGCACTGAAATAATGGCCTTCTGATCTGTTTCAGTGATGACGGTTGAGGGATAAAGGTTGGCCAAGACATTGAAGAATGTCAGTAGGGTTTGTTCGGTTAGCACAGTTTTTGAAGATGTCTGGTCATGCTTGAAGACCTGCTGTAAAATAATCCTGTGTGCCAGTCAAAAGTTCAACGAGCACCTGATGAAATCTGATGAGTGCATGACAGGAAAAATAATGACACTGAAGAATGACAATTCACCAGGATCTAATATTTGTTCGAAGAACTGACTGAATTAACCATAGTCCAAACTACTCAATTCAGAAAGTGTCCCTTTTTAGATTGGAAAATTGCAAATGTAACTGCATTTGTTAAAGAAAGGTTTGAGAGGGAAATAGGAAAATTATTGACCTATTAGTTTTACACCTGTTGTGGGGAAATTATTGGAATCAATAATTAAGGACAGAATGTTTGAACACCTAGAAAAATTTAAACTGAGCTAACAAGGATTAGAACAAGATTTATGTCCAATAAATCAAATTACACTTTTTTGAGGAAGAAATTGAAATAGTAGAAAGAAAATGTCTCTGGATGTAGTTTCTGTGAACTTGTAGAAGACATCTGTAAGGTTCCACAAAAGAGTCTGTTAAAATTAAAGGCTTGGAATCAAAGGCAGATTCCAAGTTAGGAAATTTGTTCAAGTGGTAGGACAGAGTAAGAAGTCTCACAACACCAGGTTAAAGTCCAACAGGTTTATTTAGTAGTAAACGCCATTAGCTTTTGGAACGCTGTTCCTTCGTCAGGTGAGTGGAGTGTTCTGATCCTGAACAGGGCACATAAAGGCACACACTGTTTACAGAATACTGATTAGAATACGAGTCTTTACAGTTAATCTGCTATTCAAGTCTTAAGGTGCAGACAATGTGAGTGAAAATAGCATTAAGCATAGGTTAAAGAGATGTGTATTGTTTCCAGACAGAGCAGCAAGTGAGATGTTGCAAGTTCAGCAAGTCATGGGGTTACAGATAGCGTAACATGAACCCAAGGTCCCAGTTGAGGCTGTCCTCGTGTGTGGAACTTGGCTATCAGTTTCTGCTCAGCAACTCTGCGCTGTCATGTGCCATGAAGGCTGCCTTGGAGAATGTTTACCTGAAGATCAGAGACCGAATGCCTGTGACTGCTGAAATGTTCGCCAACAGGAAGGGAACAGTCTTGCCTCATGATTGTCGAGTGGTGTTTGTTCATCTGTTGTCGTAGCGTCTGCATGGTCTCCCCAATGTGTCATGCCTCGGGACATCCTTTTCTATAGTGTGTCAGGTAGACAACGTTGGCTGAGCTGCAAGAATATGTGCCGTGTACCTGGTGGATGGTGTTCTCACGTGAGATGATGGCATCCGTGTTGATGATCCAGTATAACTTGTAGAGGTTGCTTTGGCAAGGTTGTGTGGTGTTGTGGTCACTGTTCTGAAGGCTGGGTAGTTTTCTGCGGACAATGGTCTGTTTGAGGTTGTGTGGTTGTTTGAAGGCAAGAAGTGGGGGTGTGGGGATGGCCCTGACGAGATGTTCGTCTTCATCAATGACATGTTGAAGACTCCGGAGAAGGTGTCATAGCTTCTCCAGTTCGGGGAGGTACTGGACAACAAAGGGTACTCTGTCCACTGTGTCCAGTGATTGTCTTCTGAGGAGGTTGGTGCGGTTTTTTACTGTGGCGTGTCAAAACTGTTGATTGATGAGTTCTTATGAGGGCATCTTTCAGTGTCTGTTGCGATCCTCCTCATCCGAGCACATCCTGTGTATACAGAGGGCTTGTCCTTAGGGGATGGCTTCTTTAATGTGTTTAGGATGGAAGCTGGAGAAGTGGAGCATCGTGAGGTTATCTGTGGGCTTGCGGTACAGTAAGGTGCTGAGGAGACCATCCTTAATGGAGACGTGTGTGTCCAAGAATGCAGCCGATTCAGGAGAATAGTTCATGGTGAGTTTGATGGTGGGATGGAACTTGTTGATGTTATCATATGGTTGTTTCAGTGATTGTTCACCATAAGTCCAAAGGAAGAAAATGTCGTCGATGTATCTAGTGTATAGCTTTGGTTGAAGGTCCTGTGCGGTGAAGAAGCCTTGTTTGAGCCTGTGCATGAAGATGTTGGCATATTGAGGTGTGAATTTTGTCCCCATGGCTGTTCCATGTGTCTGACTGAAGAACTGGTTGTTGGAGGTGAAGACATTGTGGTCCAGGATGAGTTGTAAAATTGCATCCGGAAACTGGCAGTTGTCGGTATTGAGTACTGAGGCAGTTGCAGCAATGCCATCGTTGTGGGGGATGCTGGTGTAGAGCGCCAGGATATCCATTGTGACAAGGAGTGCCCCTGGTTCAACTGCTCCATGTGTGCTGAGTTTCTGTAGGAAGTCTGTAGTGTCCCGACAAAAGCTGGGGGTTCTTTATACAATGGGTTTCAGGATACCCTCGATGTAGCTGGACAGGTTCTGACACAGGGTCCCATTGCCCGAAATGATGGGACGGCCAGATGTGTTTGCCTTGTGTATCTTTTGGAGGCAGCAGAGATCTCCAACGCGTGGAGTATGTGGGATGAGAGCACGGAGGGTGTTCTGAAGGTCCGGATCAAAGGTCTTGAACAGAGTGTTGAGTTGACGGGTGTGTTCTTTGGTCGGATCTGTGGGTAACTGTGTGTAGTGTTCCTTTGTTGTTCAGTTGTCGATACACTTTTTTTGCAGCAATCCATTCTGTTCAGTATGATGACGGCCCCTCCTTTGCTGGTTTGATGACAATGTTGCGTTTTGTCTTGAGAGTGTGGATGGTGTTGCGTTGTGCTTGGGTGATGTTCAGGGCTGTCTTGCGAGTGTGGTTGATGAATCTGGTGTTGACGCACTTCCTGATAGCTTGGGCCTACATGTCAAGTCGAGGGCAGCGGCCTTCTGGAGGAGTCCAGTTGAACTCTTGCCCCTTCGGTTGCTGCACTGTGGACCTCTCTGTTGGCTGCTCCGGTTTATTGGCTGTCTCATTGTGTTCGCTGTTGGCCTCTTGGGGTTTGTGGAAGAACTCCCGCAGCCTCATTCGCCAGATGAATTCCTCTGTGTCCCCTGCGAGACTGATGGGGTCTATTTTGCTGCTGGGGCAAAAATTGAGCCCTCGGCTAAGAACTTCCACTTCGTCTGGTTGAAGTGCATAGTCCTACAAGTTGACAATAGACTCCCCTGCAGCGGTACTGTTTTCTGCTGTGGTGCTGGGGGAAGCTTGGTTGTTGCTGGTGGTGATGCCGAGGTTTCTCAAGTTTCCTGCTCTTGGTGTGCATGTAGATGGTGTAGTTTCTTTGTCTTATCTGTTTAGCAGAGTTTCGCAGCTGGTCTGCATCCTGAGTGCAAATTGAGAATATGAATTCTATCTTGGTTTCCAGATGCAGCATTTGCTATAGAGCTGGTGTAATGAGGTGGTTGAGGAGTGTGAGAGAGGTGTGATGGCAAAGTCTCTCAGCATAGTCTGTGTTGTAAGTTGACCTGAGTGGGATTTATGATCTGTAGTCCTTTCGGTATCTTGTTTGCATTCTTGCATCTTTGTAAAAACTTGATGTCTGTGTCGATATGCGTGATCTTCTTGGCGATCCTGTCCACTTGGAGCCGGCGGTTTGCGGTGTCAATGGTAGTCATGATGTGGAGATGCTGGCATTGGACTGGGGTAAACACAGTAAGAAGTCTCACAACACTAGGTTAAAGTCCAACAGGTTTATTTGGTAGTAAACACCACAAGCTTTCAGAACGCTGTTCCTTCATCAGGCGAGTGGAGAGTTCTGATCCCAAATAGGGCATATAAAGGCACACACAGTTTACAGAATACTGATTTAGAATGTGAGTCTTTACAGCTAATCTGCTATTCAAGTCTTAAAGGTGCAGACAATGTGCGTGGAGATAGCATTAAGCATAGATTAAAGAGATGTGTATTGTCTCCAGACAGGACAGTAAGTGAGATGTTGCAAGTTCAGGCAAGTCATTGGGGTTACAGATAGTGTGACATGAACCCAAGATCCTGGTTGAGGCCGTCCTCGTGTGCGGAACTTGGCTATCAGTTTCCGATCAGCGATTCTGCGCTGTCGTATGTTGCGAAGGCCTCCTTGGAGAACATTTACCTGCAGATCAGAGGCCGAATGCCCGTGACTGCTGAAGTGTTTACCAATAGGAAGGAACAGTCTTGCCTGATGATTGTCAAGCAGTATTCATTCATCTGTTGTCGTAGCGTCCACATGGTCTCCCCAATATACCATGCCTCGGGACATCCTTTCCTGCAGTGTATCAGGTAGACAACGTTGGCTGAGTTGCAAGAGTATGTGCCGTGTACCTGGTGGATGGTGTTCTCACGTAAGATGATGACATCCATGTCGATGATCCGGCATGTCTGCAAGACTGTTCCCTTCCTGTTAGTAAACACTTCAGCTGTCACGGACATTCAGCCTCTGATCTTCGGGTAAACGTTCTCCAAGGTGGCCTTCACAACACAGGACAGTGCAGAGTCGCTGAGCAGAAACTGATAGCCAAGTTCCACACACAAGAGGATGGCCTCTGCTGGGATCTTGGGTTCATGTCACACTATCTGTAACCCCAATGACTTGCCTGAACTTGCAACATCTCACTTACTGTCCTGTCTGGAGACAATATACATCTCTTTAACCCACGCTTAATGCTATCTCCACTCACATTGTCTGCACCTTTTAAGACTTGAATAGCAGATTAGCTGTAAAGATTTGCATTCTAATCAGTATTCTGTAAACTGTTTGTGCCTTTTATATGCTCTGTTTGGGATCAGAACTCTCTACTCACCTAATGAAGGAACAGCGTCCTGAAAGCTAGTGGCTTGAGCTACCAAATAAACCTGTTGGATTTTAACCTGGTGTTGTGAGACTTCTTACTGTGTTTACCCCAGTCCAACGCTGGCATCTCCACATCAAGTGGTAGAAGACAGAGTAGGGATATAGTTCAATTGGAAGATAGTGACTAGTGGTCACTGGTGACTTGTTCAACAAGGATCAGCGCTGAGGCCTCACGCATTCATTATATCATCACTAGCTGGGCCAGCATTTGTTGCTCACCACTGAGGACATTTGAGAGACAACCACATTGCAGTGGATCTGGTGTCACAGGCCAGGAAGATTTCCTTCCCTAAAGAACATTAATGAACCAGATGAATTGGCCTAGGAAAGAGTTGCCCAACCTTTTTGCCTGAAGTGAAAACATTTATTTTTATAAAAGCAAAATACTAGACGCTGGAAATCTGAAATCACTAGTGAGCATTTTCCTTCCCTAAAGGATCACGTGAGTTTTATGACAATTGACAATGGTTTCTTGGTCATCATTAGAATTTTTTTTAAATTCCAGATTTTTATTGAATTCAGATTTCACGATCTGCCGTGATGGGATTTGAACCCTGGTCTGCGGAGTGTTACCCTGGACCTCTGGACCTCAGGGACCTGGGGTGGAGGTTGCCGCACGCAGCGGTGCCGTACAACCATAGGTTTTTCTGGTACGCTGGCTCCCGAGACTGACCTTTCTGTGGCCTCGTGGAGTCCGTGGATCATGTCTACGTTTTGTGTTATAGATTGCACACCCTTTTTGGTTTCCTCAAACACCTTTTATTGATGTTTTGTTTGCATTTCAGCCCCACGCTCCTAATCTATGGGCACCTGGTGCGGAGAGAGGCGTATTGGAACGCTGGCCTCCTCGCGAACCTGCTCCTGGGCCTGGTGAGACGCGCCATCAATAGGTCCAGGCCGCGGGCGATTGACGGGGCCGTCCATTCCGACTGCCTGCCCCTCTACCGCGGCTACGTTTGCGGCCAGGTGTCCCTGGAGAGGGAGCATGCGGTGTCCACGGGCGCAGTTGACACCTTCCGTGCCTGCTGGGCGCCGCAGGGGCTGGGATGTGTTATAGACCCTTACAATCACATTTTGATTTAATATTTTAAGTTTCCTTTGGGCTTTGGTTTCTGTTCAGGCTGTCCCACCTTCCTTTTTGGGGGGCTGCCCCTTTTAATTTGTCCCTAAATTAATTTAAGTTTGCTTACTCGTTGGGTATGTAAAAGAGGTACCCTGGACCTCTGGATTGCTAGTCCAATGACAATACCACTACACCAGGAGGCTCTGGAAAGGGTGCAGAGGAGGTTTACCAGGATGTTGCCTGGCATGGAGGGGCTGGGTTACGAGGAAAGGTTGGAGAAACTGGGACTGTACTCCTTGGAAAGATGGAGATTGAGGGGGGACATGATAGAGGTATATAAGATACTGAAGGGAATAGACAGAGTCAATAGTGAGAGACTGCTCCCTAGATTGGTTACAAATATAAGAGGACATGATTTAAGGGTGAGGGGGGAGAGGTATAATTTGGATATGAGAGGAAGGTTCTTTACGCAGAGAGTTGTGGGGGTATGGAACGCGCTACCGAGTAGGGTGGTGGAGGCGGGAACGTTGGACTCGTTTAAGGTTCAGTTAGATAGGCACATGAGTGAAACGAGGATGGAGGGTTATGGTAGGGGTTATTAAATAAGGGTTAGAACCTCGAGAGACACCGGAAAGGCAGGCTTGTGATTAACGTTTTTGTCTTTTATTCCGCAGGTGGAGGTCCACCTCATTGTCAAACAAGGGGCATGCACACGGTGGGTCGTGCGTGGGCTACTCTTGGAGGTTCTGGGAGTGGCCTAGTACTTCGTGTCGGTGTGTGTGCTTGATCCTGGACCGGTAGACGGGCGCCGCAACAGCTCGGTGACTAGCACTGCTAGCTGTGCAGATGCATGGATTTGGGCCTGTGTCTGTGGGAGTTTGTGCATTCTCCCTGTGGATGCGTGGGTTTCCTCCGGGCGCTCCGGTTTCCTCCCACACCCCAAAGATGTGCTCTTAGGCTGATTGGTTTTACCAAATTGACACTATTCTCCCCTGAATCTGGCTAAGTCAGGGGTTCTATTCGTAGACACGCAGGGTAGAATAGGTGTAGGGTGATGCGGCGGCGCGGGCTTGTTGGGCCGAAGGGCCTGTTTCCCGTGCTGGGTTGTTCTTTGTTCTTGTACCACTGCCTCCTGTCATTTATTAATGACCTGGATAATGCAAAAAAAAAGCCATATATACAAGTTTGCCAATGACACAAAGATTGGATGCATAGTAAGTAGAATAGATGGGAGTATAAAATTACAAGGTGTCATTGATACATTAAGTGGGCAAAGCTGTGAAAATTGGATTTTAACATAGGTTAGTTTACATTTGGATGTAAAAGAAAGATCTGACTCCTTAAATACCAGAACTTCGGATTTCCAAGGGTTCATATGCACAGATTATTCAAATGTATTGGGTGTGTATAAATAAAACAATTGACAGTTTAACAGAATGAGAGCTTTTATAACTAAAGTCATGAATAGAAAGGGGAGAAGGTTTTGCTATAATTATACAAATCCCTGGGCAAACCTCATCTGGAGTTCTGGGCACCGCATCTTAAAAAGATATGTTGGTCTTAGAAGGAGTGGAGAGCAGATTCACTAGCATGTTATAGGAATTCCTATTGGTCGGTTATAAGGAGAGATTGCACAAATGAGGCTTCTATTTGCTGGAATATAGACAGCTGAGAGGTTGTTTGAGATTTATAATGTTTTGAAAGATAGATGGAGGGAAACGTTTTCTGCTGGTGGGTTAGTCTAGGAAAGGGTTGTCCAACCTTTTCATCTGAGGGTGAGCATTTCAATTTTTATAAAAGCAAAATACTGAGGATGCTGGAACACACAGTTGCGGGCAGGGTAGAGAGGCAAGGCCCTATTGTCACTTTAAGTTGGACAACCCTGGTCTAGGATGAGGGACATAACCTTAAAATCAGAGCCAGGCCACTCAGGAGCGAAATTGGGAAACACTTATTCATGTAAAGTATGGCTGAAGAGTTTGGAACAGTCTCCCACAAAAAGTAGTGAACGCCAGCTCAATTACTAACTTTATTTTGAATAGATTTTGGTTAGGTTTTGACGGACATGGAGCAAGATATCAGAAAAATATTTTGTGTGGCAGCAGATGTGTTCCTGCCACAGTCAAACGGAATTTGGAAAGTTATTTGAAGATGAAATTGTTTGCATAGCGATCAGGTTTGACTGAAGTATCCACCAGGCGAACCTGTGTTCTGAAGTGTGTAAGTCACAGCTGAATAATATGATGCTGGGGGAAATGGTGAATTTCCTTCTTTCCCACTCCAGTGTTGACTCCAGCATTGCTATAACAGATGGACTGTATTCCTGAAGGCAGCAGGACAGGTAGATAACGTGATCGAGAAGGCGAACAGAATACTTACCTTTATTAGCATTGAACAAAATAACAGGGAGGCTGTGATGGAGCTGTAGAAAATGCTCACTTGGTAACAGTTAGTGCACTCTGTGCAGCTTTGGTTGCTACACTACAGGAAGATGTGATAGGACTGGAGGGATTTGCCAGCATGTTCCCCAGGCTGGAGCGTTTCACTATGGAGAGAGGCTTCTTAGACTGGGGCGGTTTTCCTTAGAACTGAGAAGGCTGAGGCAGGATCAGGGGATCTCGGGATATAGGTTCAGAGCACTTTGAAAGCGGAGTCACAAGGTGGTGAAGAAGGCATTCAGCATGTTTGGTTTCATTGGCCAGGACATTGAATACAGGAGTTGGGACGTTTTGTTGAAGTTGTACAAGGCAATGGTAAGACTACACTTGGAATACTGTGTACAGTTCTGGTCACCCTGTTCTAGAAAGGATATTATTAAACTAGGAAGAATGCAGAAAAGACTTACTGGGATGTTACCAGGACTTGATGGTTTGAGTTATAAGGAGAGGCTGGATAGACTGGGACTTCTTCCTCGAGCGTAGGAGGCTTAAGTGTGATCTAATAGAGGCCTATAAAATAATGAAGGGCATAGATCAGTTGGATAGTCAATATTTTTTCTCAAAGGTAGGGGAGTTTAAAACTAGAGGGCATTGATTTAAGGTGAGAGGGGAGAGACACAAAAGAGCCCAGAGGGGCAATTTTTTCACAGAGTGGTGAGTGTCAGGGGTAGTAGTAGAGGCAGGTACAATTTTGACTTTTAAAAAGTGTTTAGACAGTTACATGGGTAAGATGAGTATAGAGGGATATGGGCCAAACGTGGGCAACTGGGGCTAGCTTAGTGGTAAAAACTGGCGGTGTGGACAAGTTGGGCCGAAGGGCCTATTTCCATGCTGTAAATCTTTATGACTCTATGACTCTCTGGGTGGATGAATTGTAAAACAGACTTGAAGGATTGATTAGCTACTCCTACTCCTCAACCAAATTGGGCACGTAAGGACACCAGAGTGAGTGTTGAGTAAAACGAAAGCGAGCACCTTACCTAGCCATAGTGAATTCCCCTCTATTCCTATCATCAGTGCTACATGGGTAGTTGCTGTATATAGGTGTTTACAGATTACTGGTATGTTTCCTCAGTAGCCTTGCAGGATGCATGAGGGGGTATGTGCAGAGCAATATGTCAGTAGCAAATAGAAGAATGGTCTAGAGACCTATATTGTAGTGTTTTATTCCTGGAACCCTTATGTAGCGTTTATCTATGTAACAAGGCAGCAAAAAATACGTGTCAGGTGCCTGTGGCTTTCGGTCACAGCGATGATTTAAAATTAAACATAGGCGATATGCTCGTGTTTAGTTGCAGAGCGGAGACATATACGTTTGTGGAAAATAGACTGAACCCGTTCCGCCTTATCTTGTGCGAACAGTTTCTTATAAACCAATATAGAAATAGGAAACTGCATCAGAATGCACCATTGACAGTAGTATGCTGTAATCCTGCAGCTGAGGCATGAACTCCAATCAAAGAGCAATTAAGATCAGGGATGTGCAAGAAGTCAGATATGGAGGAACATGGTGATCTTGCAGGGTTGTGGGACTGGAGGAGGTTACAGAGAAATGTTGGGATTTGGAAACAAGAAGAATTTTAAAATTGAGGCCTTGCTAGATCAGGAGACAGTATACTGTATTGGGGTGAATGGCATGACACAATTTGGGATATTGGTCGTAAAGTTTTGGCTGAGTTGGGTTGGAAGATGAGAGGCCTACAAGAAGAATAATATTGAATTAAGGGAAAGGGATTGATGTGGGTTTCAGTTTCAGATGAGCTGAGCCTGGGACAGTGTCGGACACTGTTACAGAGGTGGAAGGATATGGTGTTGGTTCTGAAGCAGATATGTGGAGACAATTGCTAGAGAGAGGAATAGAGTTGGTGGGTAGGGAACAGAGTTTCTGGTGGGAATTGAAGACAGTGACATCAGTCTTCCCAATTTGTTGTTGAAGAAGGTTCCTATTGATTCAGTCCTGGGTGTCAGAGGAAAGATGTATGATGAATCAGAGATGTTGGAGGGATGGAGAGAGGTGATGATGAAGTAGAGCTGAGCATTGTCAGCTATACTTGTAAACCCTTGTGCCAGAGAGAGTATCTTAAAGGGAATCGGAAACTTTCTATTTGGTTGGAGTTGAGAAACAATGTGGGGAGCTATTACATAATATGTTTGTGTAAGCCTCCGGTAATAGGAAAGAAATAGAGCAAGTTTGTTTAAAAAAAATGGAAGTGCAAAAACTCTAGAATCGTAATAATAAGAAACTTTAACTACCCCAATATTGAATAGGACAGAAAAAGGGGGAATTCCGGAAGTTTGTTTTTAGAGAAATTTCTTAATCAGTATTTTTCCTGCCTGATGAGAAAGAAGACATTGCTAGATCTAGTCCTGGACTGTGAAGCAGATCAGGTGACGAGAATGTCACAGTTGGGGACCATCTCAGCAGTTGTGGTCATGGTATAAAATAAGATTTGAGTTAGTTATGTAGAAGGACAAGGAGCAATCTTGAATAAAAACTACTCCAAACAGAGGAAGATGATTTCAGCAAATTGAGGAGGAACCTGGCCCAGGCAAATTAGAGTCAAAGACTGGCAGGTGGAAATGGAATAACGGGAGGCCTTAAAAGAGGAGATAGCTCAGGTAAAATCAAGGTATGCACCCAGAAGAGAGGAAAAGTGGGCAGCTAAATTCAGAGGTCCCTGGGTGGCGAAGGAGTTAAAGTGAAGCAGAAAAAATGTATCTGTGACACATATCAGCAAGATCACAAGGAAAAATCAGACTGAATATACATAAAAAGAAATAAGAGAGCAAAGGTGGGAAGTAGAATTGAGAATATAAAAGCCATAAGGTTTTTGTATAGTTTGTAATCTCATGGTGTGAGCATGCTGTCCTGCACGTATGCAGAAGTGCCATTAATCACATGCTGTAGTCTAGCTGTACCTAGTACCAAGTGTTTTAACTGTCGTGTAAGGATTTATTGCGATGAGAGTGTGTACAGAGTTGATTGGTTTTCAGAACATTATGAACTCTGCATGCAGCTATACTACCGCTCTATTGGTGTAAAAGAGTCGGGGACAAGTTGTAATAGGCTAATGCTCTGGAAGCCCACCTACAGACTGGGATAAGTGTTTGGAAAAAGTAGAACAAAGAAGTTAGTTTTGCCTGGGTGTGCAGGACCACTGATGCCTGCTCGCCCTAAGGAAAACTAGCTCCGACGTCGTAAAAGAATAAAGGTATAAATCTTCTATCCGGAGTTGACTTGATTATTATCAAACCAAGCCGAACGCAGAGCACCAAACCTTAGAAATTGTCAGATTGGTGATTAATATAAATAGAATCTAGAAGTCTTCTGTAAGCATATTAGCAATAAAAGTGTTGTCAATGGAGCAGTGTTATCAAATAAGGACCAAAATGGAGATCTGTTGGTGAGGCAGAAGACATGGCTGAGATTCTGAATGAGTACTTTGCATCAGTGTTTACCAATGAAGAGAGTTTTACCAAATCTATGGTAAATGTGGAAGATGTCGGGATGCTGGATGTGATTAAAAATAGAGCAAAATACAAAGTTTAGCTGTACTTAAAGATTAGTAAGTCACCCAGTCCAGATGGGATGTTTTCTATGCTGCTGAGCGAAGTAAGGATATAAATTCTGGAGATTCTGATCACAATCTTCCAATCCTCCTTTGATGCAGGGATGCCAAAGGACAGAGGGTTTCAGGTGTTGCACCCTTGTTCAAAACCAGAGTGAAGAATAAACCTGGCAATCGCATGCAAGTCAGTTTAATGCTGGTCATGGGGGAGCTTTTAGAAACAACAAACCGGGGGAAAATTAGCAATCACTTGGATGAGTGTGGACAGATAAAGGAGAGCCAGTACAGAATTGTTTTGGGCAAATTTGCATGTGACATGAAATGTCAGAAGTCTTGCTAACTTTCTGACTGCTATGACGTTTCATGCAACTGAACTAGTGTTGTACATAGTATTGGCATGGCTAGTATATGCCTCAATAAAGCCCAGGATCCCATAACTGCTGAATTGCTGTGTTAAACAGTTGTGCCATATTTAAAGGATTGGTCCTGGTCACCCACAGACTCTATTTTCTTCTGGTACCCCTTTTAAAACTGTCTCATTTAGACCATATTGTCTTCACACTTACTATCAAAAATATATCATTGCACACTTCTGTGTGTTGAATTTCATCTGCTACATGTCCATTTATTCCAGCAGCCTGTCCATGTCGGCTCCAACTCCATTTTCAAGTTTGTTGATGACACCTCTGTCGTAGGTCTGATCTCAAACAATGATGAGACACAGTACTGGAAAGAAATAGAGGAAATGGCAATAATCTCTCCCTCAATGTCAGTAAAATGAAGGAGATAGTCATCGACTTCAGGAAATATACTGGAGGACATACCCCTGTCTACATTAATGGGGATAAAGTGGAAATGGTCGAGAAATTCAAGGTTCTATGTGTCCAGATCACTAATAACCTGTCCTGGTCTCTCCATGCTGACACTATAATTAACAAAACCCAGCAATGTCTCTACTTTCTCAAGAGGCTAAGGAAATTTGGCTAACTGGATTGTTCTTCCAAAAAAATTAATGCAGAATAAATGGACTGAATGGCCTCTTTCTCCATCGTACTGTCTATGACTCTATGATTTCTGATGGTGTTGACAAAGAGTAGCAAGTGGATAAATAGGAAGAGACCAAGGGGACCTTGGGGATTTCCAGAAGAATGATGTGCAAATGGAAAGAGGAACCATTGGCAATGACCTTCTGGCTATGATTGGATTGCTAAGAATAGAACCAGAGATGTGCTGTTCTACCTCGCTGGAAAATAGAAGAGAGGTGCTCGAAAAGGGTGGTCTGATCAAGAGAGTCAAAGGTTGTAGATAAGTTGAAAAGGATGGAATGTGTAGCATTATCACAGTCACATCGGTCAGATGAGGTGTTATTTATGACTTTAATATGGGTGTTTCAGGTGCTGTTGCCGGAGCGGAGATCTGATTGGGATGAAGAGGATAGGGGATTTAAAAATAGAGTTCCGAGAAAGCTGGGCACAGATTTGGAAATGATAGCACATTCAAGCACTTTTGGGAGGAAAGGGGGATTGGAGATGGAGTGATATTCTCCAAGGACGGGAGGGTGAGGAGGGCAGGCATTGATCATGACAGATTTGAACAGGAGGATAAAGTCCCTGAAGAGGGAGAATGGTTAGCAATACTTTCAGCTAACCTGGGACCAGGCATTCAGGTAAGTTGGATGCTCAGCAGTTTGAGGGGAATAGGGTTGAAGGAGGAACATGTGTATCTCGTAAGCAAAATGAGTTTGCAGAATGCCCAAAGATGGGAGAGAAACGAGACAAGGTTGCAAGTTCGACGCTTGGGTAGGAGGAACTCCAGGAGAGGTTTGGCTGGAGGTCTGAGGGAGGGAAGCAGCAGAGGCAGCTGAAGGGCTAGTCTCAGTCTTGGTGACAAAGAATTCCATGAGCTCCTCACATTTGTTGGAAAATGAGGCTGGAGAAGTAATAATAGGAAACAAAAAAATGACAGAGGAACTGAATAGTTACTTTGCATCAGTCTTCATGGTGGAAGACGCCAGCAGGATGCCAGAGTTTCAGGAGAATCAGGAGGTACAGGTGATTGTAGTGGCCATCACTAAGGAGAAGGTTCTGGGGAAACTGAAAGGTCTGAAGGTGGATAAATCACCTGGACCGGATGACTATACCCCAGAGTCCTAAAAGAGATAGCTGAGGAAATGTGGAGGCATTGGTGGTGATCTTTTCAGGATTCACTGGAGACAGGGAGGGTACCAGAGGACTGGAAAGTAGCTAATGCAACACCGCTCTTTAAGAAGGGAGGGAGGCAGCAGATGGGAAATTATAGGCCGGTTATCCTGACGTCAGTCATTGGCAAGATTTTAGAGTCCATTATTAAAGGTGAGATTGCGGAGTACTTGGAAGTGCATGACAAAATAGGACTGAGTCAGCATGGCTTCGTCAAGGGGAGGGTACGTCTGACAAATCTGTTAGAGTTCTTTGAGGATGTAACCAGGAAATTAGCTAAAGGAGAACAAGTGGACATGATTTATTTAGATTTCCAGAAGGCCTTTGACACGGTGCCGCATCGGAGACTGTTAAATAAGTTAAGAGCCCATGGTATTGAAGGTAAGATCATGGCATGGATAGAGGATTGGCTGAAGGCAGAGGGTGAGGATAAAGCGGCCTTTTTCAGGATGGCACCGGTGATTAGTGGTGTGCCTCAAGGATCACAACTTTTCACAAGATACATTAACAATTTGGAAGAAGGAACTGAAGGCACTGTTACTAAGTTTGCAGATGATACAAAGATATCTAGAGGGACAGGTGGTATTGAGGAAGTGGGGAGGGGCTGCAGAAGGACTTGGACAGGTTAGGAGAGTGGACAAAGAAGTGGCAGATGGAATACAATATGGAAAAGTGTGAGGTTGTGCACTTTGGAAGGAGGAATGGAGACATAGACTATTTTCTAAATGGGGAAATGCTTAGGAAATCAAGCACAAAGGGACTTGGGAGTACTTGTTCAAGATTCTCTTAAGGTTATCGTGCAGGTTCAGTCAGCAGTTGAGAAGGCAAATGCAATGTTAGCATTCACGTCAAGAGGGCTATAATACAAGAGCAGGGATGTACTTCTACAAAGAACAAAAACAGCCTGGGAAACAGGGCCTTCGGCCCAACGAGCCCACGCCGCCATTTTAACATTACCGGTCCCCCCTCCACCCATGACCCTTATCTATGCTTATGGCATTCCACATTGAGGGAAAACTGATTTAGGGACAATTTTTTACCTCCAGTCAGCCTAATAGCACATCTTTGGGATGTGGGAGGAAACCGGAGCACCCGGAGAAAACCCACACAAGCACGGGGAGAATGCGCAAACTCCCACAGACACTGGCCCAAATCCATGTGTCTGCACAGCAAACAGTGATAGTCACTGAGCTGTCGTGTTGCCCAGCGTCTGGTCCAGTTTAAGCGTACACTAACGACATGAAGTAGTAGGCTATTCTCGAACATCCAAGAGCAGCCCTTGTACGACCCATCACGTGTATGCCCCTCGTTGGACAACAAGGCGGACTGACTTAAAACCTGTGAATTAAAAGAGAAAAACATCAGTATCATTCCACATCCTTATACATTACCAGGGACGTCCCAATGCTAATGAACCTTATTTAAAGCAGTCTCCGATATCCTTCCATCTCCAACCCACTCATGTGCCTGTCTAAGTAACCCTTAAACAACTCCAGCGTGCCTGCCTCCACCACCTTGCTTGGCAGAGCATTCATAAGAACATAAGAAATAGGAGCAGGAGTAGGCCATCTAGCCCTTCGAACCTGCCCCGCCATTCAATAAGATCATGGCTGATCTGTCGTGGCTCAGTTCCACATTCCCGCCCTCTCCCCATAACCCTTAATCCCCTCGCTTATCAAAAACCCATCAACCCGCGTCTTAAAAATATTTAGCGAGGCAGCCTCCACCACCTCAACGGGCAGAGAATTCCAGAGATTCACCACCCTTTGAGTGAAGAAGTTCCTCCTCAACTCCGTTCTAAACTGCCCCCCCTTTATCTTGAGGCTGTGCCCCCTAGTCCTACTGTCCTTTCTGAGCGGGAAGAGTCTCTCCACCTCTATCCTATCCATCCCATTCATCATCTTATATGTCTCAATGAGATCTCCCCTCATTCTTCTAAACTCTAACGAGTACAAGCCTAATTTATTCAGCCTCTCCTCATAGCTCAACCCCCTCAACTCCGGCATCAACCTAGTAAACCTCCTCTGCACTCCCTCCAAGGCCAAAATATCCTTGCATAAGTACGGCGCCCAAAACTGCACACAGTACTCCAGCTGCGTCCTCACCAATGCCCTATTATAGCCGCAGCAAGACCTCCCTACTTTCATATTCAATCCCCCTCGCTATGAAGGCCAGCATCCCATTAGCCTTCCTGACCACCTGCTGCACCTGCAGGCTGGGTTTTTGCGACTCATGCACAAGGACCCCGAGGCCCCTCTGCACCGTCGCCTGCTGCAGTTTTTCGCCACGTAAGTAATAGTCCTTCCTACCAAAGTGGACCACCTCGCACTTGCCAACATTAAATTCCATTTGCCAGTTCCTGGCCCATTCGCCCAGCCTATCTAGATCCTTCTGCAGACTCTCCACACCCTCCGCACAATTTGCCGTTCCACCAATCTTGGTGTCATCAGCAAATTTCGACACCATACACTCGGTTCCCTCCTCCAGATCATCTATATAAATGGTAAATAGCTGAGGCCCCAGCACCGACCCCTGGGGCACTCCACTAGTCATCAACCGCCAATCCGAATAGCACCCATTAACCCCCACTCTCTGCCTCCTATTTGACAACCAATCCTCTATCCACGCTAACACCCTACCCCCAACTCCATGCCCCCTTACCTTCTGCAATAACCTCTTGTGAGGCACCTTGTCAAACGCCTTCTGAAAATCAAGAAAGACCACATCCACCGGCTCTCCTCTATCCACCGCCCTAGACACATCCTCATAGAACTCCAATAAATTTGTCAGACACGACTTCCCCTTAACGAAACCGTGCTGCGTCTGCTCTATCAAGCAATTCCCCTCAAGATACCTCGCTATTTCCTCCTTGATGACGGATTCTAACATTTTACCTACAACAGACGTTAAACTAACCGGCCTATAATTCCCTGCCTTTTGCCTGGCACCCTTCTTAAACAACGGCGTAACATTAGCCGCTTTCCAATCTTCCGGCACTTCCCCGGAATCCAGCGACGTCTGGAAAATAACCACCAAGGCATCCACTATCACCTCCGCCATTTCTTTCAGAACCCTTGGATGCATTCCATCCGGTCCTGGGGACTTGTCCACAGTCAGTCCTCCAGTCTGTCGAGCAGTCCGCCTCTCTAGTAACAATAATGTCATTGAGACCCTCCAGTCCTACCACCTTTCCATCGCTAACACCCGGCAAATTATTCACGTCTTCCTCCGTGAAGACCGAAACAAAAAAGTTATTCAAGACCTCAGCCATTTCCCCATCCCCTACCACTAAGTCCCCCCTCTCATCCTCTAAGGGTCCAACGTTCACCCTAGCCAGCCTCTTCCTTTTTATATATTTATAAAAACTCTTACTATCCTTTTTTATATTAAGCGCTAGCCCAGCTTCATAGTTTCTCCTACCCTTCTTTATCAACTTCTTTGTCAATCTTTGTTGACATTTAAACCTCTCCCAATCCTCTTCTTGCCCACTACCCTTAGCTACTTTAAACACCTCCGCTTTTAATTTAACACTTTCCTTTACCTCCTTCGTTATCCACGGCTTATTACCTCTCCTCCTACGGTCCTTTTTAACCATCGGAATAAATTTCTGCTGAGCACCAAGAAAGATCTCCTTAAAGATCCTCCACTGTTCCTCAGCAGACCTACCTTCCAACGCGCTCCCCCAGTCAACATTCGCCAATTCTTCTCTCATCCTACCGTACTCCCCTCTGTTCAAACAAAGGACGCGTGTCCGGGAACCCACTTTCTCCTCCTCCATCTGCAACAGAAACTCCACCATACAATGATCACTCTCTCCAAGAGGATCCTTCACCTCAAGGTCCCTAATTCTACCCGCCTCATTACATAACACCAGATCCAAGATAGCTCGCTCCCTCGTCGGCTCCAACACACACTGTTCAAGGAAACTATTCCGGCAGCATTCCAAGAACTCCTCCTCGAGCCCACCGCGTCCAACATGGGTCGACCAATCAATATGTAGATTGAAATCTCCCATAATTATGGCCGTTCCATTCCCGCACGCTGCACTTATTTGCGCGTTAACAGCCCGCCCCACCTCCAGATCATTATTCGGGGGCCTATAGACGACACCCACCAGCGTCTTCCTCCCTTTACTGTTCCTAATCTCCACCCACAACGATTCCACGTTCTGCTCTTTGGTTCCTGTATCATCCCTTACTACCACCCTGATGCTATTCTTAATCAGCAGAGCTACGCCCCCACCTTTTTCCTCTCGCCTATCCTTCCTAAACACTTGATACCCCTGGACATTCAGCTCCCTGTCCCTGTCACCTTGTAGCCACGTCTCTGTAATGGCCACCAGATCATATCCATTTATGCTGATCTGTGCCACCAGCTCATCCACTTTATTCCGAATGCTTCGTGCATTCAGATAAAGTGCCTTCATCCCAGCCTTCACCTGGACTCTATTTGCCAGAACACCACCAACCATACTCACGCCCCCTACTCCCTTTATTATTGGGACATCCTCGGCCTCTTCCCTTACCTGTACTGCCTCCTTAACTTTAGACCCCGTAATGTCACCTACCCTCGCGCGCACCCGCACCCTCCGACCCCCCCCCCCCCACCCCCGACCAACCCCATCCCGCCCGAACAGGTCCCACCTACCCCAATACTGATGCCAATGCCCCATAAATTCAAACCCGTTCCTCCCACACCAATCCCTGAGCCACCCATTCACTTCCTTAATCTTATCAACCTTACGCCCGTCTGCACTTGGTTCAGGCAGTAGTCCGGAGATAACCACCTTGTCGGTTCTACATTTTAATTCCATTCCCAGCTTTTCATACTCCCTCCCCAGATCCTCAGTTCGCATTTTGCCTACGTCGTTGGCACCCACATGTACCACAACGACCGGATTCTCACCCTCCCACTCCAGGTTCCTCTGCAGCCCAGATGCGACATCCCGGACCCGAGCACCAGGCAGACAACACACTCTTCTGTGCACTTTGTCATTGTGACAAAGGACAGTGTCAATACCCTTCACCCCACTATCCCCAATTACGACTACGTTCCTTTTCACCTTTTGTTCGCCTATGTCCTGCTGCATCACTGTATTGTGTGCAGTTTGCTCACCAACCTCACCTCCCTCGTTCTCGTCCACATTGGAAACAAGAACCTCAAACCTGTTATGCAGATTGAGAGGCTGAGGCATTCGCTCCCCACCCCCCTTCCTCCGCTCCCCACCCCCCTTCCTCCGCTCCCTGCAGAGTTTACAGATAGTGTGACATGAATCCAAGATCCCAGTTGAGGCCGTCCTCATGTGCGGAACTTGGCTATCAGTCTCCGCTCAGCGACTCTGTGTTGTGTGTTGTGAAGGCCGCCTTGTAGAACACTTACCTGAAGATCAGAGGCCGAATGCCCATGACCGCTGAAGTGTTCCCCAACAGGAAGAGAACACTCTTGCCTGGTGGTTGTCGAGCGGTGTTTATTCATCCGTTGTTGTAGCGTCTGCATGGTCTCCCAATGTACCATGTCTCAGGTCATCCATTCCTGCAGCATATCAGGTAGACAATGTTGGCCCAGTCGCAAGAGTATGTACTGTGTACCTGGTGGATGGTGTTCTTACGTAAGATAATGACATCCGTGTCGATGATCTGGCACGTTAGATCATTTTGCAAGCCCAGAGCAGAGACTGAAGTCAAGTTCCACACACATGAGGGCGGCCTCAACTGGGATATTGGGTTCATGTCACACTATCTGTAACCCCCATGACTTGCCTGAACTTGCAACATCTCACTTACTGTCCTGTCTGGAGACAGTACACATCTCTTTAACCAGTGCTTAACGCTCTCTCCACTCACATTGTCTGTACCTTTAAGACTTGATTACCTGTAAAGACTCGCATTCCAGCCATTATTTTGTAAATTGAGGTTTTGTCTTTATATGCCCTGTTTGTGAATAGAAGGGGTAGCGCTCCGAACGCTAGTGACTTTTGCTACCAAATAAACCTGTTGGACTTTAACCCGGTGTTGTGAGACTTCTCAATGGGCTGAAAAGGCTGGGAAGAGTTATTTAGGAATGTGATTTGTGGTGGAGAGTGAAGTTGTGGGTTATCTTTAGATTCCAGAATGTTCTTTAGGTTCCAGGCTGAAGCTGTTGACCATCATCAGTGGCTCAAATCTGCGCTGCCTGGATTTGGAAGCAGGGACGAGCGCCATCCCAGATCAGCCATAATCTAATTGAACAGCAGTGCAGGCTGTTGGGGCTGAATGACTGACTCTGCTCCCTATATTTCTACTTCACTCATTAACTCCTGGAATTTTAGATCTCCAGTCTCCTGTGAACCTCGATCAAAAGCAGTATCACTAGCCAAATGAAGTAGTTTAGATGAACAAGGTTGAGGTTTCCAAACGTGTTCTCTTCAGAACCTCTCTGCTTTTGTTCTACTCTCTGTTTCGATATCTGTGTGTGTCTGTGCCTCCACATATAATCTGTATTAGTTTGGGTAACCCAAAATTCACTGAAACTTGGTGTCACAGTTGGAAATGGATTTATTCTAAAAGCAGATGCTGTTGAATTTTAATTAGATATGGACAAAACATTGTTTGTACGTCTGTATTCGAGGTGCTACAAATCACAATGTAAGACTGTTACAAGTTATACATGTAGATGTTGCTTGAGAAATGTGTTACGGAGGTTGTGTCCTTATCAACAGCATCTTTGAAAGGAAACATTACTTGTCCGTGGCTGGGTATTTCAGCACCTTCCGCTCTACGTCATTTAGATTTGCACGTGTTAACAGATTTTCTCCAAAATGCTCATGTATCATTGCATTGCAAAAAAAAGCATGAAGGAAAAGAGAAAAAATTGCATTGATATTATGCCCTCCTTGGCCTCAGGGTGTGTCAAAGTGCTTTACGCCCACTGAATTTCTTCTGAAGTGTTGTTATGCCGTAAATGCTACAATTAATTTGTGTACAGGAAGCCCCCACAATGAACAATAAGATAATGCTCAGATAATCTGTCTTTAGTGATCTTAATTGAGGGATAAATATTGGCCAGGACACTGGGAGAACTTACTGTTTTTTTTCTCCAAAATAGCTCTGTGGCATCTTTTACATCTGCACACCTAAGAAGGCACATAGAGCCTTAGTTTAACATCTTATCCAAAAAGCAGAGCACTCCCTTTGTCTTGCATGGGAGTCAGCCTTGATTACTATGCTTAAGCCTTGGAGTAGGATTGAACCCACAACCTTCTGATTCAGAGGTATGAGTGATGCCACTTGAACCACAGCCATTTTAAGATTCTTTCATGAGTGGGTCACTGGTAAGGCAGTATTTGCTGTCCATCCTGTTTGATCCTGAAAAGGTGATGGGGAACTGTCTTCTTGAACTGCTGTATGGTGTAGGTACACTGATAGCGCTGTTACGAGGGGAGTTCCAGGTTTGCAACCCAGTGATGGTGAGGGAATAGTGATAAATTTCCAAGTCAGGATGTTATGTAGCTTGGAGGGGAATTTGCAGGTGGTGGTATTCTATGTTTGCCGCCCTTGTCTTTCTAAGTGTTGAGGTCACAGATTTGTGAGGTGCTGTCGAAGGAGGCTTAATGAGGTGTTGAGGTGCAACTATATATAACATCTTGTATACTGCTACTGTAAATCAGTGGTGGAGGTGGTAAATGGGATGCCCATCAAGCAGGGCGTTTTGTCCTGGATGATGTTGAGATCTTTGAGTGTTTGACCTGTACTCAAGCAAATCAAGAGTATTCCATCAGACACTTGACTTGTGTCTTGTAGATGGTACAGGGTCAGGAAGTTAATTCCAGGGGCATCTGGACTCAAAGCGTTAGCTCTTTTCTCTCTTTACACATGCTGCCAAACTTGCAGAGATTTTCCAGCAATTTCTCTTTTGGTAATTAATTCTTAATGGCAGAATTCCCAGCCCCTGACTAACTCTTGTTGTCACAATATTTATCTGTGTCCAGTTCAGTTTCTGGTCAATGGTAATCCCCAGGATGCTGATGGTGGGGAATTCAGTGATGGGTAATGCCATTAAATGCCAAGGGGAGATTATTAAATTCCCTCTGGTTGAAGATGGTCATTGCTTGGAACTTGTATAGAATTAATATTATTTGCCATTTATCAGCTCAAACCTGAATGTTGTCCAGATCTTGAACCATGTCTGACAGGAGTAGGATTTATCTGGAATTCATTACCACATCATTCATTACCTCTGCCAGGAATCGTCTGGTTCTTGAGCATCAGGAGTAATCCATTGGAGGGTTGAGTTAACACTTCCATTGTAGGTTGAGGCAGGTGGATCTCAATGTGGCTCCACAGGACATTGCGCATGTCAAGAGTATTTAAGTGATCTATCTCTAAAACATGAGCCAGAAGCCCACCCCGCTGAACCTTGAAACAGTGTGTAAGACTTTGGGGCTCTCAGGAGCCCTTGTAGCACAGTGGATAGCATCCCTGGTTCTGAGCCAGAAGCTCTGGGTTTTGAGTCCTAGACCAGGACTCAGTGGCCAAGGAAGACGTGTTCATAATGCAGCTAAACAGGTTGAACATCAACCTGCAAAACCCTTCCAAACATGTCATGGCGGGTGATAAGAGCAGACAGGATGCCTAAGTCGCCATCCTTGATGTGGAGTGGTGCCCCTCAAGCTATAAGCTTCCGGGTAAGAGGCTAGCGACCTGTTATAGGAAAAGTCAGCTGTGGAATCAGATGAAAATCTGCCTCGTGCACCACTGGGTGCGGGAAGTGAAACAGCAACAATAATAGTAATATTTTTGCCGATGCAATTTGCTAACTGTGGGGAGTTGAGTTAGTTAGCCCAGTGAAAAGCAGTTCTGATCCATGCTGCAGAAAGAAGTGTGTTTTGCCCCTGCTTTGCGGTTGATTTTTTAAAAATATGGATGTTACCAAACTTTAATATTTGGTGTATTGTGCCTTTGAGGACAGAATATTTGTACTGTCAAGGGTCACTTTTTGGTGTACATATTTTATCTTTAGGTTAGACAAGTTAGGTTAGGTTAGACAACTGGCCTCACAACTTACTATTTTTAGATCTTTGCATTTCAGATGATCCAAATATCAGGTCGAGGAGTGAAATCTGACTGTTTGCTGCTGCCCATATCTTATTCCATACTAATTCCTGCCCAATTACTTATGTCCTTTTTGACCCGCACTGGATCTCAGTTCCCTAATTCTTTCAATTTGAAAAGATCATCCTAGTGTTCAAAACCCTTCATGTTTTGCCCTTCCCCATTTCTGTAATCACTTCCAGCCCTACAACTCCCAGAACTTTTCTGTTCCTCTACTTTTGGCCTTGTGCTCATTGCCCACTTCCTCCCCCCCACCATTCAGCTGACATGCCTTAGGCTCTAGGACATCCTCCCTAAATTCTTTCTGGCTACCTTCATCAGTCTCTGCCTTCAGGATGCTCCTTAAAACCCATCTCTTTGACCGAGCTTTGGGTCGGTCTCCCAATAACTCCTTTTGCAATTGTCATTAGTTTTCGCCTAATTATGAAGACACTTTGAAGTGTTATACAAATATGAGTTGTTGCTCATGCCTGTGAGAGCAATGTGACACCCAGTAAACAATGGGAGCTTTTCCTTACACTTTTGAACATGATTTGCTAACTAATTTTTGAGCAACAGCTAAATGCACACAAAAGCTTTTGATTGGAAATACTTTCTGTTATCGTTTCTATAACTCTGCTCTTATTAATTCCACTTTGGGACTTTCTGTCATCAATCTCTCTGTCTTTTAAAACTCTCTCCTTTGACCAAACTTAGTCACCACTTGCTCCTCCGGCTTGGTGTTGAGTCATTACTCTTTGAAACATTACCCTTGAAACCACTATATGAACGCAAGTTACTGCTGTTAGTATGTTGATTTTGCATTGAGCATTTCATTGATTTTTGCATTAAGCATTGCCGATGTACAATCCATAAATACACTGTCTAGCAGGAAATAAGTTGAGGAATATTTTATCTTATACCCTCATGGACATTTTTTCATAGAACAAGCATTATCATGTTACACTTGGATCACGATATAATTCAAACTGGATTTCAGTATGTGTATTTAGATTCAGTCTGGCCTCTGATCAGTTAACAGCTCTCAGTGGTCAGGACTTCACCACAGGGTTCTTGTTCTCAGGGGAAGGCTGAACTGGTCTGTCAAATGCCAGATTTGCATATTATGTGGCCTTACCAAAAAGAAACTCCACTGATGTCTTGCTGGCTTTCCAGCTGTAGCCAAGATCCTCACTGTCTCCTAAGGTTCTGCCCATAGTATATTATACCACAACACAAAATTGGCGACCCATTTCACTATTGAATGTGGACTATAAAACTCAAGCTAACTGGGTCAAGTCTGCTTTGGGGTCAGTGATCCATCCTGATCAAACTGTGCTGTACCTGGCAGGAAGATTTCTGATGGCCTTGCACTACTCAGGGATACAATTGCCTGCGTGCAGGACAGCCTAGACCAGGAGAAGGTGTTTGACAGAATATCGCACAGCTACATGATGGATGTGCTCCCCAAAATGGGCTTTGAGGAGGGCATCCGCAATTGGATCTGACTGCTCTACACAGACATCAGTAGCGCAGTTTCAGTCAATGGGTGGGAATCAGATCAGGTCTGGAGTCAGGCAGGGCTGCCCTCTCTCCTGTGTCCTTTTTGTGTGTTGCGTTGAACCGTTTGCCGAGGCCCTCAGAAGCAACCCAGGCATCAAAGGGGTTACAATCCCAGGCAGTGGAGGCTTGCAGGTCAAAGCCTTCCTGTACATGGATGGCTGTCTTCTGCTTAGACCCCCTCGTCTGTTCACAGGCTCCTCCAAGTCTGTGAGCAGTTCAAGCTGGCCTTGGGAGCCAAAGTTAACCAGGGTAAGAGTGAGGCCATGTTCTTTGGAAACTGGGCTGACAGATCCTTTGTCCCCTTCACCGTCAGGGCAGACTATCTTAAGGTGCTGGGGACAATGGTTTGGAGCAGCAGGGACATGAGCCAAAAACTGGGAAGAGCGCATCGCCAAAGTGAGGCACAAATTGGGCTCATGGGAGCAACGGTCCCTCTCTATCACCAGAAAAAACCCGGTCATCCGATGCGAGATCCTGTCCGTGTTGTTTTGTGGCACAGGTCTGGCCTATCCCCAAATCCTGCACAGCAGCAGTGACCCAGGGCATCTTCAAATTTATCTGGAGATCAAAGATGGATCGCGTCCGGAGGGAAGCGATGCACAAATCTCCAGAGAACGGAGGGAAAAACGTTCCCAATGCTGCCCTCATCCTGATGGCCACCTTTGTGTGCGGCTGCATCAAGCTGTGTGTAGATCCTTGGTACACTAATAGCAAGTGCCACTACCAATTGAGGTTCTATCTGTGTTGCAGAGGATGGATCTGGGCACACTGCCGTGGAACGCTCCAAGTAGTTGGACGGTACCGCAGCACCTGTCCTTCATGGAGAAATTTTTCTGGAAACACTTGTTTGACCACATGGCAATCAAGCAGCGGTCAGCACGTAATGTCCTTGAGGCCCTGAGAGAAAAGGAGATGGTGGATCCTCTCGGATGGTTCCCTGAGCAGTCTGTCAGTGTCATCTGGCAGAATGCCTCATCACCAGAACTCACAAACAAGCACCAAGACCTGGTGGTGAGAAGGGCACTCCCCGTCAGATCCTTTATGCACACTCGAGGTCTCAACACCACCGCACACTGCCCTCGATGCAGCTGCGATGGTGATGAGATGGTCGCTCACCTCCTTGTGGAATGTGCCTTTGCAAAGAAGGTCTGGAGTGAGATGCAGTGGTATTTGTCGAGGTTTGTCCTGAGCAGCTCGGTGACGCAGGACTCTGTGCTGTATGGGCTGTTTCCGGGGACGCACACCGAGACAAATATCAACTGCTGCTGAAGGGTCACCAACTCGGTGAAGGACGTACTTTGGTCCTCCTGAAACTTGCTGATCTTCCAATTGAAAGATTTGTTCTCGACCGAGTGTTGCAGACTGGCACGTTCCAAGGTCCAGGACTACGTGCTGAGGGATGCACTCAACCTTGGGGCAGCCGCCACAAAGGTAAAATTGGGAAAGGCCACACTGTAAAGCCTTTCAGCAGAGGCAGACCGAGGGCCTGGTAACTGCAGAATCCCATCGGCCTGTGTAACTGTGTGCTAATCTGAAAAATAACAGCACACAGTAAAAGATGTATGTAGTTTCAAGTACTAAAATGAAATGAATGTAATGTCCTGTATATGAGCACCGTGTAGTACTGTAAAAATGATCTTTTTTTACACTGTAATTATTGGAGATGTCTTTCTGCAGTGCCTTATTTGAGAGTTTTTTACGAGTAAAGTATATTTTTGAAATAAAAATATTATACCACAATGCTGGGAAAGGCCACTGTTTAAAGCCTTTCAACCGAGGCAGATCGAGGGCCCAGTAACTGTAGAATACCCTGGGACTGCGTAACTGTGTGCTAATCTGAAAAAAAACAACAGCACACAGTGAAATCTGATGAATATATAGTTTAAAGAATTGGAATGTAATGAACATAATGTCTTATAAATATGCATTGTAAAGTATTGTGAAAATGATTGTTTTTTTTCACTGTTTGTAATTATCAGATATGTTGTTTTGCAATGGCTTATTTGAGAGTTTTTTATTAATAAAGTATATTTTTGAAATTTTAAAAAAAATTACACTATAATGCTCTTCCTGTGAAAGACCGTGGGTGGGGTTTTTCACCTCTGCCCATCCATGGTCTGTGTTCCAACAGTGGAGGCAACAGCTGGCAGAATCTTCCAGTCCTGTCGATGTCTGTGGTATCTTGCATGGCTTGCCCGTCCCTCCAGCAGGAAGCTTGCAGTGGTGGGGTTGTTATTTGGCAGGACTGGAAGATCCTACCATCGGGAAGGGCTGGAAAATCGCACCTGCTGTTTGCTTGAAGGTTTTTTATTTTGTAAATCTTTAAAAGATATGGAACTAAGGCTGGGTAAATGGGTTTGAGATGCAGACCAGCCACAATCCAACTAAATGTCAAAGCTGGCTTGAGAGGCTGAGATGCTACCACTGTTCCTAATCTCGACATTCAATCCATTTCCACTTGCTATAGTATCAACTAAATTGGTTAGTAATTTTTTTTCTTTTGGTTTAAGGCGCATGCATTTTTAACATGTCTTACATTCTTTTTCTTCCAGATGCTTTGGACACCTGAAGTATTGCCGAAGGGAGTGATGTTTTCGATGACAAGTGCTGATGGAGAAGAAGGATATCCTGGGGAGTTGAAAGTCTCGGTGACGTATATTCTCGATGAAGCAGAACTGGCAATTAATTACAAAGCTCGGACCACCAAGCCCACTCCAATAAATCTGACCAACCATTCCTACTTCAATCTCGCAGGCCACGTAAGATCAACTTTTTTTTAACATTAAGATAAACGCAAAATACTGCGGATGTTGGAATCCGAAGCAGATCTTAGTGTTTAACTCACTGTCACTTGTCTTCCAGCAGATCTTTTCACCCACCTCCAGCATTCCCCCTCCACCTGGACCTCTCTCTCTGCCTCTTACCTGCAATGCATCTTTTCATCAAGAACTGTCGACATGCATTGACTGTCTCAATTTCTCTAGTCCTCTCAACCACTCTAACTCGCCCCTTTCTGAACCTGCTGCACTTCACTCTCTTAGGATCAAACCCACCAATAAGGGCAGTGCCGTTGTTGTCTGGGGTAAGGACCACTGCCTAGCAGAGGCTGAGCACCAACTCTCAGAAACTTCTTTCAGCCTCCACATGGACCACAACCCGACCAACCAACATCAAGCCATTGTTTCAATGATTGTCAATGATCTCATCTCCTCTAGAGAAATTCCCTCCACTGCTCCCAACCTCATAGTCTCCCAATCCCAGACAGCATACTTTAATCTCCTTCCTAAAATCCGCAAACAGGACTGCCCTAGTCAGCCTATCATGTCTGTTCCTGCCCTATCAAACTAATTTCCTCCTATCTTGACTCCATTCTCTCTCCTCTTGTCCAGGCCCTTCCGACCTACATCCACGATTCCTCCGATGCCCTATGCCATATCAATGTTAAATAGTGGGCCCTGAAATTTGAATTCAATAAAAAATATTTGGAATTAAGAATCTACTGATAACCATGAAACCATTGTTGATTGTTGGAAAAAGCCATCTGGTTCACTAATGTCCAGTAGGGAAGAAAATCTGCCGTCCTTACGCGGTCTGGCCTACATGTGGCTCTAAGCCACAGGAACGAGATTGACTCTCAATTGCTTTCCAAATCCAACTAGGGAATAAGTGATGGCCAGCCAGCGATATCCATGTCCTATGAATGATTAGGAAAAAAATGTGAGCCCTCCTGTGTGTTGGAAATATCCGTGTCACTTGGTTTTCCAGGGGAATCTGTCACAGGTGAACGTGGGCAACTTTGATGATCCGTGTGCTTTGGGAAAAGCTTGTATTTTCCTTTAAGGCCAACTGGACTTGGAGCATTCGGAAAGAGTGGTAATTAGTTTCCTGATTCTGATATCATTAGGTTCCACAAAGTGCCCATGTGACCTGATGTTGCTATGGGGATGAAGCAAAGGTAAATAGGAAGCTAATAGCAGCGGTATTGGAAAATCATCTTTAGCTGTTAACGTATGTACAAGTTTCAAAGGACATTTGGTGCTCTAACTAATTTATCTGCTCTGTTTCATTTCAATGATGTGTGCCAATAGAAAATCACTTGCTTTCCCTGTTTTCTTTTGTTGCAGTGCGTCTGTTGCAACTTGTTTACTTTGAATATTCCTCCTTTTTCTGAGTCCGTTTGCATCAAGAGTTGAACTTGCGTGGTTTCCCTCTCTTCAATAAGTTTGAATTAGAGGTTATCACTCCACACTCTGACCCTGTGTCAGATTTGCAGTTCAAAACACATTAAGAATGGAAGAGGAAACAAAGCAAGGTTCTCTCCATATAAGACAGATTTCTGTTGTCCTTCAGATCCCTGTGGGGAAGAAGGTCTCTGAGAATAGAGTAGAGATTATGTTATGCAGGAACCTTTGCTTCTGCTTTAGTGTCACCAGAGCCCACCAGACTGCTTAAAGGGGATTTTATGCCATCAGGACTGTTGTGACCTGAGTAATAAGAGAGGGCTGATAGATGTGTCTCTTGTCCAGCTGTGTCCAAAGAGAGATCTGGATAGGCTGAGCGAGTGGGCGAGGACCTGGCAGATGGAGTATAATGTTAGCAAGTGTGAGGTTATCCACTTTGGTAGAAATAATAGTAGGAGGGATTATTATTTAGAAGACAAAAAGCTGCAGCATGCTACGGTGCTGAGGGACCTGGGGGTCCTTGTGCACGAATCGCAAAAACCCAGTCTGCAGGTGGAGCAGGTGATCAAGAAGGCGAATGGAATGTTGGCCTTTATAGCGAGGGGGATAGAATATAAAAACAGGGAGGTCTAGCTGCAACTGTACAGGGTACTGGTGAGGCCGCAACTGGAGTACTGTGTGCAGTTTTGGTCGCTGCACTTGCGGAAGGATATATTGGCCTTGGAGGGAGCTCAGAGAAGGTTACTAGGCTGATACTGGAGATGAGTGGGCTAGCCTATGAAGAGAGACTGAATAGACTGGGTCTGTACTTGTTGGAGTTTAGAAGGCTGAGGGGGGGATCTTATAGAGACGTATAAGATAATGAAGGGGCTAGATAGGGTAGAGGTAGAGGTAGAAAGATTCTTCCCGTTTAGAAAGGATAGCAGGACTAGAGGGCACAGCCTCAAGGTAAGGGAGGGGGACAGTTTAGATCAGAGTTGAGGAGGAACTTCTTCAATCAAAGGGTGGTGAGTCTCTGGAATTCTCTGCCCATTAAAGTGGTGGAGGCTACCTTGCTAAATATATTTATGTCACGGGTAGATAGGTTTCTAATTGACAGGGGAATTAAGGGTTGTGGGGAGAAAGCAGGAAAGTGGAACTGATCCATTTCAGATCAGTCATGATCTTATTGAATGGCAGGGCAGGCTCGAAGGACTAGATAGCCTACTCCTGCTCCTATTTCATATGTTCTTATGGTACGGGATATTGAATTTGATGATCAGCCATGATCAAAATAATGGTGGAGCAGGCTTGAAAGGCCAAATGGCCAACTCTTGCTTCTAGTTTCTACATTTCTGTGTTATAGTCATGTACTGTATAACACAGATACTGTGTTTTGTTTGACCGTGGATGTAGATGGAGTGGGTACTTGGCCTTTGCAGGTGTTGATTTGGATGATAAGAGTAGAAGAATAATAGAACATTGGACATTACAGCGCAGTACAGGTCCTCTGGCCTTTGATGTTGCGCCGATCTGTGAAACCAATCTAAAGCCCATCTAACTTACACTATTCCAATATCATCCATATGTTTATCCAATGACCTTTAACTGCCCTTAATGTTAACGAGTCCACTACTGTTGCAGGCAGGGCACTCCATACCCTTACTACTCTCTGAGTAAAGAACCTACCTCTGACATCTGTCCTATATCTATCTCCACTCAATTTAAAGCTATGTCCCCCATCGGAGGAAAAAGGCTGTTGCTGCCCATCCTATCTAATCTTCTGATCATTATATGCCTCTATAAGTCACCTCTTAACCACCTTCTTTCTAATGAAAACAGCCTCAAGTCCCTCAGCTTTTCCTCATAAGACCTTCCCACCATACCAGGCAACATCCTGTTAAATCTCCTCTGTACCCTTTCCAATGCTTCCTATAATGCAACAGCCAGAACTGTACGCAATACTCCAAGTGAAGCCGCCCCAGAGTTTTGTACAGCTGTAACATGATTTCATGGCTCCGAAACTCAATCCCCCTACCAATAAAAACTAACACATAGTACACTTTCTTAACAACCCTATCAACCTGGGTGCCAACTTTCAGCATTCTATGCACATGGACACTGAGATCTCTCTGCTGATCCACACCGTAAAAAGTCTGACAACACCAGGTTTTAGTCCAACCTATTTATTTGATAATATTCTCACAAGCTTTCGAGGGGTTACCCTCTTCGTCAGGTGAATGGAGAGTTCTGGCCTCAGACAGAGCATATAAAGCACAGACAGTTTAGAGATTACTGATTAAAATGCGAATCCTTACACCTAACCATTCGCATTTTAATCAGTAATCTCTAAACTGTCTGTGCTTTATATGCTCTGTCTGAGGCCAGAACTCTCCATTCACCTGACGAAGAGGGTAACCCCTCGAAAGCTTGTGAGAATATTATCAAATAAATAGGTTGGACTAAAACCTGGTGTTGTCAGACTTTTTACTGTGTTTACGCCAGTCCAACGCCGGCATACCCACATCCTGATCCACACCACCAAGTATCTTACCATTAGCGCAGTACTCTGTATTCCTGTTACTCCTTCCAAAGTGAATCACCTCACACTTCCACTTTAAACTCCATTTGCCACCTCTCAGCCCAGCTCTGCAGCTCATCTATGTCCCTCTGTAACCTGCAACATCCTTCCGCACTGTCCACAATTCCATCGACTTTAGCTTCACTAACCCATCCTTCTACGCCCTCATCCAGGTCATTTATAAAAATGACAAACAGCAGTGGCCTCAAAACAGATCCTTGTGGTACACCATTAGTAACTGAACTCCAGGATGAACATTTCCCATCAAACACCACACTCTGTCTTCTATCAGCTAGACAATTTCTGATCCAACCCGCTAAGTCACCCTCAATCCCATGCCTCCGTATCTTCTGCAATAGCTTACCATGGGGAACCTTATCAAAGGCTTTACTGAAATCCATATATACCACATCAACTGTTTTACCCTCATCCACCGCTTTGGTCACCTTCTCAAAGAACTCAATAAGGTTTGTGAGGCACAACCTATCTTTCACAAAACTGTGTTGACTATTCCTAATCAAATTATTCCTTTCTAGATGAGTATAAATCCTATCTCTTATAATCCTTTCCAAAACTTTGCCCACAACAGAAATAAGGTTCACTGGTCTATGATTGTCAGCGTTATCTCTACACCTCTTCTTGAACAAGGGGACAACATTTGCTATCCTCCAGTCTTCTGGCACTATTCCTGTAGATAATGGCGACCTAAAGATCAAAGCCAAAGGCTCTGCAATCTCCTCACTAGCATCCCAGAGAATCCTAGGATAAATCCCATCTGTCCTAGGGAACTAACCTATTTTCATACTTTCCAGAAGTGCTAACACCTCCTCCTTATGAACCTCAATCCCATCTAGTCTAATAGCCTGTATCTCAGTATTCTCCTTGACAACACTGTCTTTTTCCTGTGTGAATACTGATGAAAATATTCATTTAGTGCGTCTCCTATCTCTCCGGACTCCACGCACAACTTTCTACTACTGTCCTTGACTGGCCCTAATCTTACCCTAGTCATTCTTTTATTTCTGACACACTTATAGAAAGCTTTGGGGTCTTCTTTGATCCTACCTGCCAAAGACTTCTCATGTCCCCTGGCTCTTTTTAGCTCTCTGTTTAGGTCCTTCCTGGCTAACTTGTAAATCAAGCAACCTAACTGAGCCTTTCGCATCTCATCTTGACATAAGTCTCCTTCCTCTTCACAAGAGATTCAACTTCTTTAATAAACCATGGTTTCCTCATTTGACCACTTCCTCTGTGCCTGATAGATACATACTTATCAAGGACATGCGGTAGCTGTTCCTTGAACAAGCTCCACATTTCAATTGTGCCCATCCCCTGCAGTTTCCTTCCATATCCTATGCATCCTAGATCTTGCCTAATTGCATCGTAATTTCCTTTCCTGCAGCTATAACTCTTGCCCTGCGGTATATATCTATCCCTTTCCATCACTAATGCTGAGAGATGGAGTAAAAAGTGGACTTGTGGGGCTCAGAGGAATGAGATGTGGGGCGGGATTCTCTGGCCAATTGCGCCGGTGGAGCTCTCCAGTCCCACTGCAGTGGACGGAGATTTGGCTGAGCGCCAAATTCTCCATCTGCGCTGACAACGGGGTGCAAAGGGCCGGAGAATTCCAGCTGTGATCTCAGAGAGACATAATTCCTGGAGGGCTTGACAGGGTAAATACTGAGAAACTGTTTTCTCCCTGGTCAGAGAAACTCAAGCAAATGGCGAGGTGCTGGGGTCATTGTCTCAGGATAAGGTGTCAGCCATTTTGGGCTGGCAGATTAGGAGAAATATCTTTATTCAAAGGCCAGTGATTCTTTGGAATTGTCTGTCTGAAAGAGCTGTGCTGCTCAGTTGTTGATTAAATTCAAGGCATCAATCGAGAGAGTTTTGGACTGAGGAGAATTAAGGAATATGGCGATAGTGTAGGAAAGTGATGTTGAGGTACATCAGCCATGATCTCGTTGAATTGCAGAGCAGGCCAGAGAGGCTGAATGGTCTCCTGCAGCTCTTTATTACGTCAGTGATGTATTTTCCATAGTGCATCAAGAAGGGAAGCAGACACGTGGGAACACCACCCCCTGCAAGTCCTGACTTGGAAATATATCACTGTTCCTTCACTGTTGCTGGGTAAAAATCCTGGAATTTCCTCCCCAACAGCACAGTGGGTGTACCTACACCTCAGGGACTGCAGCGGTTCAAGAAGACCATCTTGCCACTGCCTTTTCAAGTGGCATTTAGGGGTGGGCAATAAATGCTGGCCTAGCCAGTGACACCCACAACCTGTGAACAAATAAACAGAAGAGTTTTCAGGGACTGGATGAACAAGACAGGTTTCTGGATGAGACACTCCAAATAATGTTGTTGTTGTTGACTGCTTCACCTTTTGTTTTTCAGCTTTTGTAAGTTCTCTGTAAGGAGCAGTAGCTGTATCAATCGCTGTACAAAAGACAATGCTTCTTTCCATGCTGGTATCATGGTCTATTGTCAGTTTTTCAAAACTTTAGCTGCCCTTATGAGATCTGCCATCATCTTGGTTGTGAATTGACCCTTTTCAGGCTCTTCTTCCTATTCCGGCGCCAGTTTAGGCTTATTTAATTTCATCAGTTCATCCAAATCTTTCTTAGAGGGTTCCTCGTGATGAGACCGAAGCAATTCATCCAATTTGTCTATGGTCATGTCTTCAAATCCCTCTCCTCCAACTTGTTTTGCCAAGTCAACAATCCTGGTCACCTCAGCTTCCACACTGGAGAACCGTGTGAAATCATTCACAGCCTCAGGCCAAACTTTTTCCCAGTATGCATTCATGATTGAAGCACTCACTTCATCCTCCGAGACCTTAATTTGCCTCCTGCTATAAGGATGTTGAATTCCTTCCAGCAATCATGGACTGTGGTTGAGGGGTCTGCCTCCAAAAGATGAAGGATATGGCTGCAACGTCTTCGAGTGTAGAAAGCCATGAATGAGGCAATGACCCCCTGGTCCATTGGCTGGATTAGTGAGGTTGTATTTGGCGTAAAAACAAAATGTCAACTTCTGGATGAATGTGGATTCCCAGATGCATTATTAAGGATTAGTAAGACCTTGAAAGACAGGTTCCTTTCCCTCAGATAAATGTGGACCCGTGGGAGAAAGCAATTGGCAAACCAGTCTTCAAAAATGATTGCTGTAACCCATGCATTGCTGTTAGCCTTCCTGAAAATGGCAGTGGATCCCTTTGAAACCTCAAGGATTTTTTGAACAATAAACCACCATTGGTTTACATTTAAAGCCAGCTCCATTTGGGCATAGCAGAATTGTTAACCTGCCTTTTGATGCTTTAAACCCAGGGTTGTCTTCTTTTAAAATGTAGGTTTACTTGGCATCTTCTTCCAGAACGGGCCAGTTTAATCTATGTGGACGGCCGTTGCTGTCTGGTAGCCTCTGTCTTCAATGTATTCCTGCAGCACCTTAAACTCCCAACAGCTACATGATCAGCTAAAGCCGCCTCTCCCAGCAATTTTGCATTGTGCAGCCCAGAATGGTTTTTTAAGCGATTGGACCAACTCTGGGCTGGGTGAGAATTCTTCAGAAAGAAAGGCACCTTCTGTACCACCTTCACTATCACCAGTGACACCAGCACAACCCTCCTCACTAATCTTATGTGTTTATTATTTCTAATGATTGGACTATTAACTGGGGTCTTCCTTTGATGCTGCTGCTCTATCCACACATTGAGTAACTGCTGCATTTCCTCTAAATGTGGATCTCTCCTGCTTACAAAGGTTAACTTGGGCAACCATCAGAAACATGAACACTGTCCCTTGCTTCATTCAGACTGCCCAATGTACCTGATTGTGGACTCATCCATAGTATATTCCTTGGCTTGTATGGAAACACTTAGACCATTTCACAGTCTATCTAGGATTGTGACTTTATTTCAGTGTCATCACCTTCCTGGGATATTTTCTGCGTGGCTCTGTCTGACACTTTTAGTGAAGTCCTTATCTCAACAATCCAAGTGCACACGGAGTCTGCATGTGCATAGTGGAGGGACATTTGCAATGCGTTCTTTCTTTAAGGGCAAGAGGACAAGCAGTGTTTCTTTTATGGTTTTCCAAGGAATTTCATAATGTACAGTACAGCATGTACTTTATTCACTTTTTGGGACCAGGTGCATGTGTGTTGTTTGGATGTAACTGATGTTGCAGCTTACTGCTGGTTTTGACATGCTGCATGAGCTTTTGAAGCACGGAAGCAACAATTTTGCAAAAAGATTTGCATCCCTGCGGTGTCTTTTGGTTTGAGTTTTTACACCATTGATGACATCTAGATAGTTACGTTCTTAATTGCAGATGAGTGAACTTTTAGGGGATGAAGCGCGATTGGATTCGTGCAGGTAAATGAGATCACAGTGGATGGGGCAGAAAGAATGGGAGCTGACTGCATTAAAAAAATTTGTCTTTTTGTTTGAAATATCCTTTGTTAATTAAAATTTGGATTATGTTAGTTTAGTTGTTTGTTACAGTAGAAGGTTTTATGAGAGCATGAATAAGATAGATAGTCAACATCTTTTCCCAAAGACAGGGGAGTCTAAAACAAGAGGGCCTAGGTTGAAGGTGAGCTGGGAGAGATACAAAAGTGTCCAAAGGGGCAATTTTTTTCACACACCAGTGTGGTGAATGTCTTGAAAGAGCTGCCAGAGGTAGTAGCAAAGGCTACTACCTCTGCCTTGATTGAAAAAGTTTCTTGCCACCAAAGTAGGAGAAAAAGAATTTGCATACTTATATCTTTTATGTCCACCTGAGGACAGATGGACCCTCTGTTAAGCATCTCATCCAAAACTTGGCAACTTTAGCAGTGCAGCACTCCCTCAGTATTGCATTGGAGTGTTAGTCAAGATTTTGTGCTCAAGTTTCTGGCGTGGGTTTCGAGCCTTCGGATAGAGAGGCATGAATGCTACCAGCTGAACCATGGTTGATACCTAATACGATAGTTGGCCACTGCTGAGAACATATCACAAGGTTATTTGCTGTCCAGTAGTGAAGCTAATGAAGCATTAATAGTTGCATGATGTTGTAATCAGTGTTCAAGCGGACACTCCATCTGATCTCTGAAGTTTGATGAACAGGCAAGGGTTTGTTGTCATAAATTTAAATTAATCTATTTCAGAAATGTGAACTTTTCTGATTGCATTTCCCCGCACCAAGGATGTTTCCTGATTTGAGTTTCCTCTTGATCCTCTTGTACAGGGTACTGTTCCTCTTGTACGGGGTACTGGTGAGGCCGCAGCTGGAGTACTGTGTGCAGTTTTGGTCGCCGCACTTGTGGAAGGATATATTGGTCTTGGAGGGAGTGCAGAGGAGGTTCACTAGGCTGATACCGGAGATGAGGGTGTTGGACTATGAAGAGAGACTAAATAGACGAGGTCTGTACTCGTTGGAGTTTAGAAGGATGAGGGGGGATCTTATAGAGACATATAAGATAATGAAAGGGATGGATAAGGTAGAGGTAGAGAGATTCTTCCCGCTTAGAAAGGATAGCAGGACTAGAGGACACTGCCTCAAGATAAGGGGGAAGGTGCAGTTTAGATCAGAGTTGAGGAGGAACTTCTTCACTCAAAGGGTGGTGAATCTCTGGAATTCTCTGCCCGTTGAAGTGGTGGAGGCTACCTCACTAAATATATTTAAGTCACGGGTAGATAGGTTTCTGATAGACAGGGGAATTAAGGGTTATGGGGAGAAAGCAGGATAGTGGAACTGATCCACTTCAGATCAGCCATGATCTTATTGAATGGCGGGGCAGGCTCAAAGGGCAAGAAGGCCTACTCCTGCTCCTATTTCTTATGTTCTTATGTTCTTTCCATTATTGTTAGCTCTCTTTTCTTCGCCCAATCCGACCTCCTCCTTTCCGTAGCTGCAAGGTATGTTCACGAACTGGGGATGACCAAGGTGAGTTTGGACCTGACCATCACTCCTTTGGTACCTCCCAAACATGACCCAGTCAAGTCAGGAACTGAATGAAGCCTTCAACTCTCAGTGGCATTGAGACCAAAATATAGGTTTGACGTATTCTCACGCCTGCTGAAACATTTTTGCATTTCTGTTCCAAGTACACCAGGCAAATTGTAAATAATCCAACCCTGATAGAATAGCAAATTGTATTTCTGTAATGCCTTTAATATAGCAAAACAATAACTTGCATTTATATAAGAACTTTTGACATAGTCCTAGGGTGCTCCGCAAAAATATAATCAGAGTGATTCACACTCAAGTCAAAGAAAATTACATTGGGAATGGTGACCAAATGCTTTGGAGAGAAAGGTTTTAAAAGAGGAAGAGAAAGGTAAGGAAATGTGGGGAAGAAAATTCTTGTGTTTCAGACCTTAGCTCGAGGCAGGGCTGCCAGCAGTGGAGTGAAGGAAATCAGATATACTAAAGGTCAGAACTGGAGGAATAATGGCCAGGAGACACCAGTGTTACCAGTCTCCCAAGTGTGCTCTTTTAGTGCAATCAGCACCACACTGGGAATCAGCGCAGAGCTGATTATCATTATGAAATGTAAAATTCCATAGGATTAGTGGGTTCGGGAGCAACCCCCCCGGAGTGGTTCCCTCCCCTCCCACACTAATGGGCGTCTTGACCCTGCTGGTGGGAACAGAGGACATTGAAGCCGCAACCACCACCACCACCCCCCCCCCCACCCCGAGGTCGGAGGCAAGTGGGTTGCCCCTTGGGCGGTGCCAGCCTAACACCCTGGCCATGTCCAAGGGGCATCTTGGTACAGCCCACCGTGTTTCTGGTAGTGCCAAGAGAATGGGGCCTATGAGGGGAGGGGGTGATCGGTGAGTGGCAAGGTGTGAACCCACTGCCTCTCTGTAGGTGGGAGGGGGAAGGAGAAGGGCAATCAGGGCTGACCATGAAGTGATAGGGGGTGGGTTGGTGGTTGGGGCTGGCCCGGTGATGGGAAGGACCAACCAGCACATGTGCTGAACTCTGCACTGGCAGATCGGCCCATACACAGTGGTCCGCTCAGCACCAAGCTGCTGGCCTCCCAGGTGGGAATAGCCCCCATCCCCTCCTTAACAGGCAGAATCGCGCTGAGGTGCTTCACATTGCTCAGAGTGTCAGAAATATGATCTGGTAAATATGCCCAAAAAATGGGCGGGAAATACTCCTGTTTTCCTGCCTGTTGGGTGCTTAGTTTTGTTTTGAGAGAATCTTGGCTAAGGTGAGATGAGACCATGGAAGGCTTTGAAAACATAAATAAAATATAGCGTTCTCAGTTGTAAGCAAGTAGTTCTAATGTTATCGTTTTCACCTTTTCCTCTTTTCATTTAGGGATTCCCTAACATCTATGACCATGAGGTTTCTATAGAAGCACAGAACTACTTGCCAGTTGATAAGACATCAATTCCAACAGGTAAGAATATGCATGGTACTTTGTTTATATTTCAGTTCCATACGAGGATTTATTGAATCAGGAACAGGAACTCCCCATAATGAATGCAAGCAAAATAACCGTAATTAAGGAAATATTGGCACTAAAACATGATAAATCCCTCAGTAGAAGATGGTTTCCATCCCAGAGTTTTAAAGAAAGTAGGTGACAACGTTGCAGATGCCCTAACTGTAATCTTCCGAAGTTCTCACGATTCAGGGACCATTCCTTTAGATTTGAAAATTGTGCCTTTACTTCACTATTTAAGAAAGTGGAGTGAGGGAAGCTAGGGAATTATGGACCAGTTATATGAATATCTGTAGTCTGGAAATTGGCAGAGTCCATAATCAAAGATAGAGTCACCAGAGCACCTTGAACGTTTTAAGCTGGTGAGAGAGAACCGCATAATAAACCTCATTGAATGTTTGGAAGGGTTGATTAAAGAAGTAGCAGAGAAATGTAAATGGTTATTATTTACAGAATTACAGAAGGCATTTGATGAAGTCCACCAGAAAAGACTGTTAGCTGAAGTTGAAGTTCATGGAACTGAAGACAAATTATTGACCTGATCAGGAAATTGGCAGGGTGGCATGAGACAGAAAGTAGGGATAATGGATAGGTACTTTATTTAGCAGAAAGTGTTGAGTGGGGACATGCAAGGATCTGTTTTGGGGCTTCACGTGTTCCCATATTTATTAATGACTGATGGAGCTGAAGCCACATAACCAGATTTGCTGATGACTGGACAGAACTGTTTCAAAATGAAAATGTGAGGTTGTCAACTTCGGACCTAATAAGGATAGAATAGAGTACTTCCTAAATGGTAAATGCGTGGTGGTTCAAAGTCCACTGTGTGGAGTGCTGGGGCTCAGGAGACGAGAGTGTGGATCGTAGGGTGGGGTTGATGGGCGTTGGGGCCATTCAGATATATAAATGAACAAGTCCTGAAAAGCCAGTGGACTTTTATAGCTGGAAAACTAGAATATAAGGGCACAGAACTTGTGTTTCAACTATAACATAGTTATAGGGTGGTAGAAACTTGGAACTCTTGTTTTTTTATTAATTTATGGGATATGGGTGTTGCTGGCTAGGCCAGCATTTTATACCCATCTCTAGCTGCCCTTGATAAGCTGCAATCCTTGAAGTGTAGGTGCATCCACAGTGCTGTTAGACTGAGCGGCTTGCTCGGTCATTTCAGAGGGCATTTAAGAGTCTACCACATTGCTGTGGGTCTGCAGTCTCATGTAGGCCTGAGCGGGTAAGGATGGCAGGTTTCATTCAGAACATTAGTTTACTACTTGGATTTTTATGACACTCACAAATTGTTTCATGGTCACCATTAAACTTTTAATTCCAGGTGTTTTATTGAATTTAAATTCAGCCATCTGCCGTGATGGGATTTGAACCTGGGTCCCCAAGGATCACCTTGGGTCTCTGGGTCATTAGTCCCCTTCACCACCGCCTCCCCACCCCTGCAAATAGCAAATGACAATCAATTTAAATTGATAGATTTTTAATAGCCAAAGGTATTAAAGGACATGGGATCAGGGGGTGCATGAAGTTAGTTCACAGATCAGCTATGATCTTGTTGAAGGGTGGAATGGGGTTTGAGGGGTTAAATATCCTACTCCTGATTCTATGTTATCAAAGGGCAGGAGCGTATGAATACTGAGTATACATTGAGTCAAACTAGATAGATGCAATTGCCCAAACTCAGTGGATTTTGGCTTTTTCTTTTCCTTACTGCTCAAAAAATATTCAATCTGTTTGTTTCAAAATGTTGATGTGGAGATGCTGACGTTGGTTTGGGGTTGGCACAGTAAGAAGTCTCACAACAGCGTGTTAAAGTCCAACACGTTTATTTGGAATCATGAACTTTTGAAGCACTGCTCCTTCATCAGATAAGTGGACCACTCGCCTGATGAAGGGGCAACGCTCCGAAAGCTTGTGATTCCAAATAAACCTGCTGGACTTTAACCTGGTGTTTGTGAGACAACTTACTGTTTCTTAATGTTGTTGTTTCTGCATGGCGTTAGAGTACCAGGCGTGGGGAAGCACATTTATGAAATAAGACTTGAGGCTATTTCCATTGGAGCCAGAGAAGATTAAAGTGAGATTTGCTAGTTTTTTAAAAATCTTGATGGGACACATAAAGAAGCACTATTTGCTTTGATTGGGATTAATTGATAGAGAAGTCATTAATTTAAAATTATTACTGAAAGACTGAGGAGAGAGATTAGGATGATTTCTTTATGCAGAGGGGTATTGGAATGTGTCATGCTTTAGCACAAAGGGAGGTGAAGCTTTGCATTTTTTAAAGTAAAAGTGCAGAGCAGTGGGAGCAGCTTTTGACTGTTCTCACAAAGAATCAGCATGGACATGATGGCATCATTCTGAGCTGTTAATCTCTCTGGTTTCAATGCATGTCAGTAATGCACTACGGCATACGTGTGTGGAAAATGTCCGAGTACAAGAAGGATACATTGTGTGGGAAGGTGCTCCTTTAATCTTGTACTAATGGTGTATTGTTTTGTGAAGCATACAAGTTTTAACTTGAATTATTTATTTCCTAGGCCACTATCACTGTAAGGCTAGGCAGAACATTGAACACTGACACCAATTGTAAAGTTAACTATAGAAACGTGGAAAATTTACAGCACAAGAGGAGGCCACTCAGGTCATTGTGTCTGTGCCAGCTGAAGAAGAATTATCCACCTAATTCCAGCTCTTGGTTCGTAGCCCTATAAATCACAGGGCTTTGTGCATTTCTAACTAATTTTTAAATGTCTTAGGGTGCAATCTGATGCTAGTTTCCTGCAGTCTACATCTTTCCTTTTCATTATCAACTGCGTAACCATCTTTGCATAATCTGCAAACTTCTTTGTTAACCGTGCCCCTGTATTTAAATCTAAATCATTGATGTAGACCACAAGAAACAAGGAACTTAGCACTGAACCCTGCAGAAACCTTCATTGCAAACAGCCTTGCAGTCACAAAAACACCAGCCAACCAGTACCCATTTCTTCCTGCCACTGGACCAATTTTGACTCTGACTGATTACATGCCTTTGAATTTCATGCATGCTTCTCCTTTCCTGACTAGTTTGCCACGTTAGACCTTATGAGCATTGCTAAAATTCATGTAGACTGCATCAAATGCATTAGCTTCATCCACCCTCCTGTAACTGCTTCAAAAAAAATTAAACTGAGTTTGTCAGACAAGATCTTCCTTCAACAAATATGTGCTAACTTCTTGTTTAATCTTTTCCTTTCTAAATGGCAATTTATACTATCGAAACTGTTTCCAATAAGGTTCCACTAAGATTCAGCTGACTGCTCTGCAAATACTCCACATATCCCTTCCTTTTTTATGCAATTATATAACGTTCACAGTTGTGTTGTCCCCAAGAAAAAATGCCTGTAACCTGAATGGTTTGAAGCTATTTCTCTGTTGCTTCTCTCAGCTGCCTGGAGTACATTTTCTCTGGGCCCGGCAATTTGTCTACTTTCAAAGGTGCTAAGCCCCTCTAATATTTGCTCTGTCATTGTTTATTCCATCCAATATTTCACAATTCTTTTTAAATACTATGGGCGTAATGTCACCTGCTGTTCACCCCATGCTGCCACTGCAGCGAGGTCAGAATTTGGCGACCAGCTAAATCTCCATTCATTGCAGCAGGATGGGAAAATCCTGAGCGGTGGTAAGATTCCGGCCCATAAATCCATCCCTTATTTTGTGATTACAGACGCAAAGTAGTAAGTAAGAACCATATCTTCCCCCTTCACACACACAAGTTACCTTTTCGATAATCATGGGAACACAGGAGCAGGAGTAGGCCATTTGACCCTTCAGGCCTGCTGCACCATTTGATAAGATCATGGCCTGTCTGGTTCAACTCACTTTCCTGTCTGCCTCCCATAATGCTCCACTCCCTGGTCTATCAAAAATCTATCTTATTTTGCTTTGAGAACATTCAATGAACCAGACTCCACTGCTTTCAGGGGAAGAAAATTCCCCAGACTAATGATCCTCGGTGAAAAAAAATTATTTTAATCTCCATCTTAAAAAATAAGCCACATTATTAAACAGTATCTTATTGTCAAGTTCTTGTCTCCCCAAGAGGGAACATTCCCCTGGTATTCACCCTAATAAGTCCCCTCAGAATCTTATATGTTTCAAAAAAGATAACCTTTCAGGCTTCTAAACTCCAGCGGGTACAGGGGCCCAACTTGTTCAATCTTCCTTCATTAGATAAACATCTGGTCTCAGGAATAAGTTGGGTGAACATTCTGTAACTGCTTATAGGCTATAGGTTAACTGGGTTGTAGTTTCCTGTCTTTCTCTTTTCTTGGATAAAGGTGTTACTTTGGCAATTTTCCAATCCAGTGGGATCCTTTCCCATCTCAGAATTTTAGAAGATTATAAACAGTGCCTCTACTATCTCTACAGCCACTTCTTTTAAGGTCTTAGATTGCAGACCATCTCGTTCTGGGGACTTGTCAGTATTTTGCTCTACTAGCTTTCCTGACACCTTTTCCCTGGTGGTGGTGGTGATTAGTTTAAGTTCCTTTTTGCTATTTTTTTACCGAAAGTTTCCATTCTGGAGATTAAGTCTGGATGGTGGGCAGTTTGCATGATTCCCACTGGGTGGCAGGTCAGCTGAACTTGCATGATCTTCCACTGGTCAGCTCGTTCATTATACGTCTACGAGGGGAAACTCCTGGTGAAGTGGGCAGGTATTTGTCTGCCCTGCCGTTATCTCATGGGGCCGAAGGTCGTAGGTCCTGGTGTCATACTTAAAGGGCACCCGGACACACTTACACTCGTGGTAGGTCAGAAACTCCACATTACTCCTACAGAGACTTTGGGGCCGCAGCTCCTATGGATGAAGTTTGCATATGTGAGCAACTACATACAAGGGCACCTCCTACATGGTCTTTTGTTCACCACTAAATGGACAATAGACCCCCTTATCAGGCCAATGCTTGATGTTGCAGTGGTCCATGTTTGCCAGCAGCTTGAGGTCCTGCTTCCCTTGCTGCTCAGGCCCTTGCTCTTCCTGGCTCTCTGATGAGCTCTTCCATCTCATCTGGATAACAACCATTACCAAGGCAGGGTTGTCTGCAGCCTGCATCATCATTGCCTCACTGGATATGTGAACAAACAAGTGATACATGCCCTTTGCAAGTTTCCCTCCAACTCAAAGCCAGCAGGCAAATGCTAAGCCCTTCACCTGGTGTCTATTTGGACATGACATCCCCACACCACCCCCTCAAGTCCATTTCATACATGAATGCATACAGAGGCAAGCTGATGAGAACCTTGTGCAAGAACTCCCTCCTCTGACACTATTACACTTGCTTTCAGGACTCTTTAGAGAGACCATTGCAGTGGCAGCATTGAAAGATTAACCACATGAGCCCTTGTCAGCCATGATCATTCACCCAACAGGATGGATGTTTGGAGTCACGAGTTGGCTGCTATCCACCAGCCGTGTCCCTTTGCTACACCCTTGCTCTCCCTCCCTGCCTCTGACAGCAGCTGATGATAAATGGCACAGAACAAGCAGCAGCTTCAGACCTTGCCGAGATCTTGATGTAATGAGGCTGCTGCAATGTGGACTTCACCATGGAGAGGAGAACACCAATTGAATATTGTTGACATCCAGCTGCATCATAGTTGTTAAGGTGACCCTTTAGTCGACCGCTCGTGCTGACCTTGAACTCCTCCTTCCACTCACTTTGAAGGACCTCAGTGACTGGTCAGGGTCAGATTTGGAAAGTGATGCATTGTCACCTTTCAAACATGCTCCACAACCTTCTACCCTCCCAATGTCACCCACCAATGTCCCCCTCTTTGAGTCACTCAATATTACCATTCCTCTTCCCCCACCCCCGTCACCCTTGAACTTTGCCCTGTTACACTGGACCCTATTACGATCCACCTCCATGTGCCTTTCCTGACCTCGGAGCCGACACCCATTGCCATCCCCATGCTTATCCTCACCAGGACTCCACTATCAATGCTCCCCCACATTCCACAAAACCTTCCCCAGACACTCCTCACTCCTTCAATCTTATGGTGCAGCATTTGCTACCAGCACGCACCCAAAACTTTGTGAAGTCCCCAAGGAGGCAAAAGCAACATGTATTGATCTCGAATGAATCTCACCAGGTGCTTGTCACTTCTATGCAGTCATAAAACTGAATACTCTAAATTCTTGCTGGCAGGGAACTTAATTTGGACAATGTATTAAATTCTGGCAAGATGACCTTTTATTGAGCATGTATGAGCTTCCCAACATTATTTGTCAGGAAACCCAACTTGCCTTTAACATGTCTTGAAAGTTGAGAGTTTGGACAAAGCATCTCACCGTTGGAATCAGATATTTTGCCCCCCCTCCCAAATTCCTGCCACGATTATCTATGGGAAGTTTTCCAAGTGAAGACAGACACAAAATACTTCTTCAACACCTCCACCATTTCCTTGTTTTCCATTCTCAATTCCCCAGCTCTGTCTAGAGGACCATTAGTAGCTTTGATTGCACTTTTCCATTTAAGCAATGTAGAAACACTATCTGTTTTTATATTACCAGCTGATCAACCCTGCTCTTTGCTTCTTGTGTATTTGTAAAACATCTTTGGGTTTTCCCCGATTTAATTTGCCAATATTTTTTCATGCATTCTTTGCTTTCCTAATTTCCTTTTTGATTTCACCCCTGCACTTTTGATACTTGTGTGGGATTTCTGCAGTATTGAGCTCTCAGTCTTTGATATAAGTTTCCTTTTTGCCTCATCTGATTCTGTATGTTCTTTGTCACCCAGGATGGTCAAGACTTGGAACTTCATCCTTTTTTCTTTTTGGAAGCACACCTGTTCTGATTCGTCTCCACCTCCTCCTTTAATATCCCCCACTCTCTTAAACTGATTTACTTTCAAGTAGCTGTCAAATCACATTTCAGCTGAAAATTGTTTTTGTTTTGCCGCTTCATACTTTTATTCTTTGTTTACCTTTGCTCCTTTCCATAAAGGTTTGCCGGGTATTAACGATAGAAGGATGGTAGGAGTTGAGGGCCTGAATGAGATCATTGTCACTAGAGAGGTAGTGCTCGACAGACTAGTGGAACTGATGGTGGACAAGTCCCCAGGACCGGATGGAATGCATCCCCGGGTTCTGAAGGAAATGGCGGAGGTGATAGTGGATGCCTCAGTGATTATTTTCCAAACCTTGCTGGATTCCGGGGAAGTGCCGGAAGATTGGAAAACGGCTAATGTTACGCCGCTGTTTAAAAAGGGTAGCAGGCAAAAGGCAGGGAATTATAGGCCGGTTAGTTTAACGTCTGTTGTAGGAAAAATGCTTGAATCCGTCATCAAAGAAGAAATAGTGAGGCGTCTTGAGAAGAATTGTTTGATAGAGCAGACGCAGCACGGATTCGTTAAAGGGAAGTCGTGTCTGACGAATTTATTGGAATTCTATGAGGATGTGTCTAGTGCGGTGGACGGAGGGGAACCGGTGGATGTGGTGTTTCTCGATTTTCAAAAGGCGTTTGATAAGGTGCCGCACAAAAGGTTGTTACTGAAGGTTAGGGGGCATGGAGTTGGGGGTAAGGTGTTAGCATGGATAGAGGATTGGCTGTCAAATAGGAGGCAGAGAGTAGGTGTCAATGGGTGCTATTCGGATTGGCGGTTGGTGACTAGTGGAGTGCCCCAGGGATCGGTGCTGGGGCCTCAGCTATTTACCATTTGTATAGATGATCTGGAGGAGGGAGCTGAGTGTAGGGTGTCGAAATTTGCTGATGACACAAAGATAAGTGGAAAAGCAAATTGTGCGGAGGGTGTAGAAAGTCTGCAGAGGGATCTAGATAGGCTGAGCGAGTGGGCGAGGACCTGGCAGATGGAATACAATGTTGGCAAGTGTGAGGTTATCCACTTTGGCAGGAATAATAGTAGGAGGGACTACTACTTAAAGGGCAAAAAGCTGCAGCATGCTACGGTGCAGAGGGAACTGGGGGTCCTTGTGCATGAGTCGCAAAAAACCCAGCCTACAGGTGCAGCAGGTGATCAGGAAGGCAAATGGGATGCTGGCCTTCATAGCGAGGGGGATTGAATATAAAAGTAGGGAGGTCTTGCTGCAACTGTACAGGGCACTGGTGAGGCCGCAGCTGGAGTACTGTGTGCAGTTTTGGTCGCCGCACTTGCGCAAGGATATTTTGGCCTTGGAAGGAGTGCAGAGGTGGTTCACTAGGCTGATACCGGAGTTGAGGGGGTTGAACTTTGAAGAGAGGCTGAATAGACTGGGCTTGTACTTGTTGGAGTTTAGAAGGATGAGGGGGGATCTTATTGAGACGTATAAGATGATGAAGGGGATGGATAGGGTAGAGGTGGAGAGGTTCTTCCCGCTCAGAAAGGTCAGCAGGACTAGAGGGCACAGCCTCAAGATAAGGGGGTGGGGGCAGTTTAGAACGGAGTTGAGGAGGAACTTCTTCACTTAAAGGGTGGTGAATCTCTGGAATTCTCTGCCTGTTGAAGTGGTAGAGGCTACCTCGCTAAATATATTTAAGACGTGGGTAGATAGGTTTTTGTTAGGCAAGGGAATTAAGGGTTATGGGGAGAAAGCAGGAAAGTGGAACTGATCCACTTCAGATCAGCCATGATCTTATTGAATGGCGGGGCAGGCTCGAAGGGCTAGATGGCCTACTCCTGCCCCTATTTCTTATGTTCTTAAATATGTTAAATCTAATTGAATTTTGATCACTACTACCAAATGCTCCCCAGCTTATAGTGGTTTCTCCTGTCCATCTTTATTTCCTACTATTAAATGCAGAACTTGTTTTTTTTAAATTCTGTTGTGGGATGTGAACATTGCCGGCAAGGCCAGCATTTGATGCCCATCACTAACTGTTCCTGAGAAGGTGTTGATGAGCCTTCTGTTGCGGTTAGGCTTGCTGCATACAGCAAAATAATGTTCTTATTGCATCTTAAGAATTTTGTGTCCCCTAAACATTTTATATTCCAAAATGGCACTGGGGAATCCCCTCAGACATTCCCAGGTAAGGTGTGAATGGCAATTTCCCAGAAGTGTATACCTCTTGGGTAATTGTACTGAACTAGGAAACATCCAAAAATGTGATTTTTAAATTGCAAACTTTGGATGGTCCTGACTGCATTGCACCAATAGTTACCTAGAAAAAATTAGGAAGATTAAATTCTCTTTGAACTTTTCGGTAATTATTGTATAGACTGACAACACTCCCTAAGGAAGTTCATTGCACAGGACTGCTCCCCGCTTCTCTCTTCTCTCCACCTTCCCCGTCCCCAACTTGCACGCACACACATGCACATTGCAGAAACCCCAGCCCCATGTTAACTTAGTTGAAATCCTTTCCATCAACCCTGATAGCCACCACTATAGGCATCCCCATAGCATTGGTAAGGAGTTCCAGGATCCAATGATGTCATCTGTATGAATGGAGACTGTGTGTCACAAGGTGATAGGGTTCCAATGCATCCACTGTCCCCTCATCCTTTTAAGTGGTGGAGGCTTCTGGTGTAATGCATACTGGGGATTGTACTGTGTCACACTTTTGAAGCTTGACTTTCAACTGAAATAGCCCTCTTCTTCTTCACCATCGCCAGTTGATCTAAAAACTTGGCATTACTCAGATAATTGCTCCTTGCATTTAACTGGAGTGATTTGTAAAATTGTGATGGTGAATTGTTAAAAGACTAAACTTCGAGTGTGCACAGATCAATGAGTCATTCTGTGGGAGGAAATTGGAGATGTTGCAACACCTGGTAGAGTTTTCCGTTAGGTCATGTGAACTGAGGCACACAATAGTGTGAAGCAAAATGTGGGTTGAGAACAGTTCGGGCTTCAGTGTATGAGGTTCAGTGACTCAAAACCGGCAAGCTGGATTTCAGATGTTGTGCAGTTTGGGCAGGCTGGGCTGAGCCAAGCTTGTAGAGCATTGCTGGCATGGTTTTCAAGTACAGATTGCAAAGGAGAGGAATTGAAAGAAACCAAGAGAATGTTGCAAGATAAACCAGGACATCCTCTGGGGCTGCTTCAGATCCGTCAGTGTTACATTGCCGGAAGTGTTGCAGAGGCTTTGCTAAAGGCCGTGAATGTGGTGATTCTCACTGTATTTCAATAACGTGTTGGTGGCGTGGGAACAGCTTCAGGGAATTTCCCAGTATGCTGTTAGACTGAGGTGTTGGTGAGGATGGGAAGGTCGGTGACCTGAACATCACCGGTTTTCCGATAGTTGGATTTGAGACACAACCTGTGCATCCTGTCATTTTCTCATTGGTTTTCCACATCCAGCCACACATGTGAAGCAATGGCCCCTTGAACAAATTAACAGAGGATGTCCAGCATCCGGACAACTTTAGAAGAGGGGAGTGGGAAGGACACTAAAAGTTAGCAAAAAGACATGTTTGAAGTGACGGAAAGGAAACATTCTTTTCAAAGCTTTTCTTTATCAAGAAGGGCTTCCTTTCATCACCTCTGCATATTCCAAAGTTTTACAGCCAATGAAAGGCTTTCAAAGTGTAGTTATTGTTGTAATGTGGGAACGTAGCACCCAATTTATACAGTTAAGACCCCACAAACACCAGTGTGACCAGGTAATCTGTGTTTAGTGATGCTGTTTCAGAACTAAATATTGGTCAGGACAGCAGAGAGAGCTCTCTGCTCTTATATTTGCATCTTATATTTGCATTATATTTATATCTGCTAAATATTTTTAAGACGCGGGTTGATGGGTTTTTGATAAGAGAGGGGATTAAGGGTTATGGGGAGAGGGCGGGGAAGTGGAACTGAGCAGCGACAGATCAGCCATGATCTTATTGAATGGCGGGGCAGGCTCGAAGGGCTAGATGGCCTACTCCTGCTCCTATTTCTTATGTTCTTATTCAAAACTATTCAAGTTTAATGTTTCATTCATCCTCCGTACTGTACCGAAGTGCCATCCTAGACTTTGTGCTGTTAGACTTGAACCCACAACTTTTCTGAGTTGGTCACAATAAAGAAATTTGTCTTTCTTCTTTTACATTTCAAGATACTTCACTGCTGATCAGTCACTTTTGAAATGTAGCAATTACTTCATAGTCAATAACAACATGGCTCCTACAAACAAAAAAATAAATAAACTAGTTAATCTGCTTGATATTGGTTCAAGGATGTACAGGTGGTCTTCAGAGGAGGTAGACATGACAATAGTTACAAGACATTGGTAGTGCACCACTGAGATATGTATCAAATAAAGCTTGATTTATGTGGTGCCTTTAAAGCCAATTATGTGTTTTTAAGGTGTCGGTGACTGTTGTAATGTAGGAATCATCACAGTCAGTTGGTGCACAGCTAGGTCTCACAAACTGCAATGTGGTGTTGACCAAATAATCTGTTGGCTGAGATGGACGTTGGCCATGGCAGCTGGGAGAACACCTCTTGCTTTTCAAAATAGTGCCCTGGGGTCTTTTATATCCACTTGAGAGTGCAGATAGGGCCTGCTCCTCTGACAGTTCAGCACTGAAGTGCCAGTGTAGAGGTGTTCACACCTCGGTAGGGGGACTTGAACCTATAACCTTCTGATCCAGAGCCGAGAATGCACCTGCTGAGCCAACATGGAGACAAATTGCATCCAATATGCCAAACTGTTAGACCATGGACTCTATAGCAGAAGACAAGTTCTGACAAAGATATTGATCCTGTGTCTTGCATGGAGGCCAGTTCATCGGGCACGGATGGGCCCATCGTTTTTTTTCAACATCCACTGTTTTCATGTCTGAACACCTGCAGGCCTTCATTTTCGAGTACGTGTTCTGTTTTGTTTCTGCTTCTTGGCTTTTTGAACATCTCATCTATTTTCACATTGATTCTAATTGCCTTTGTGAAATGAATTTTTATACTGCACCACCCACCAACCAGTTTTCATCTTCCCCAGTACGCAGTTGGTGACTATTCAATTTCCACCTTCGTGATGACAAATCTATTTCCTGCACATTCAGTGATACTTAGGAACTGTCTTATCTTTTCAGTATTAAGTACTGATGAAAGTTCAAAACAAAAAAAAAAATTAAGCTGTTTTACAGATTTTTGATAGTCAGAACTGAAATAAAGATAGTAACTGCCAGAAAGACACCACTAGAAAAACTCATTCCACGTGGTTCCCGAGTTACAAAGAACAAAGAACAACACAGCACGGGAACCAGGCCCTTCGGCCCAACGAGCCCACGCCGCCATCTCAAAAGCATTTTCCTACACCCACCTTGACCCGTGTGTATGTGTATGGTCTCAGCTCAGTTGGCTGAGTTGTGATTCCAGTTTTGAAGAGCTTGATTTGAGATTTACTACAGCCTGGAATCATACAGTGCAGAAACCATCCAATTCACTCTGCCTGTGCAGGCCCTTTGAAAGGGCTATCCAATAGGGCTATCACTTGTTTCTCCATTGCCCTACAGTTTCCTGACAGAATCGTAGAATCCCTACAGTGCAGAAGGAGGCTATTCACTAATTAAACCTGTACTGACAACAATTCCACCCAGGCCCTATTCCTGTAACCCCACATATTTACCCTACTAATCCCCCTGACACTAGGACAATTTAGCATGACAAATCTACCTAACTCACATATCTTTGGAGTGTGGGAGGAAACCCACACAAATATGGGAAGAATGGACAAACTCCACACAGTCACCTGAAGCTGGAATTGAACCTGGGTCCCTGTCGCTGTAAGGCAGCAGTGCTAACCACATGCCGCATTTATCCAATTCCCTTTCGAACATTGCAATGGATTCTGCTTCCTACAGTATTGCAGGCAGCATGTTCCAGCTTGTAACAACCAGCAACATTAAAAAGAATCCTCTTCATTGCCGTCTGACTATTTGGTAATGACCTTAAATCCACATCTTCTGATTACCAACTCTCCTGCCATTGGAAATAGTCCTTTTGTTATATACCCTATCAAAATCCTTATTAATTTTGAACACCTCTATTAAATCTTCTCATAATTTTTCACTGCAATTAAAAAAAAAACAACCCCGGTTTATTTAGTCTCTCTCCAACTTTGGTGTAAAACCAGAACTTCACACCAACAGAACAGAGTAAGTAAACCTCAGCTATGATGAATATGAGGAAGAGTTTAACTTATGTAGATTGCCTTCAAAGGAAGTGAACATTATGACACCTTTTATTTTGCAAAAATCTATTTTATTTGTAAAGTATCTGGAAAAACATTTCAAAATAGCCATCACACGGTATAAATAATCAGGCCCTCTAGATAGATCATGTCGCACTCTGAGGTGCTTCAATACAATTGTGATGCATATAATATTCACTGAATATATTCAACATGAGTTTTATGGCCCAAGGGGGTTCTATACAATTCCAATCCCCTCAGTTTATTGTGGCTGAATGGTCTTAGATAGTGACCTTCCCTATTGTGCCTATGCGGCACTGACCTAAACATCAGTGCATCCCTCAGTTTGACACTGCCTACAATAATGCTGCAGTAAAGGTTTAAAAAAATGACTTGCATTTATGTAGTATATGTCAGGACTTCCCAGTGTACTTTACAGTCAGTGAAGTACTTTTGAAGTGTAGTCGCTGTTTTAATTTGAGTACAAGAAATGCAGCAGTTTTCTCACAGCGAGCTCCCACAAGCTTGATGATGGTCAGACCATTTGTTTGAGTGAAAGTGGCTGAGATTGGCCAGGACACCCTAGAGAAATCTCTTCTCTTTGAAATAATGTCATGAGACATCTTACTTACATTTGGGCTCTTGGTTTAATGGCTCATTTGAAAGCTGATTGCTCTGAAAGAGGAACAATCCCTCAGAACTGCACAGGGACCATTTGCCCAGATATTTGGCCTAAGTCTCTGAAGGGGAACTTGAACCCAAAACCTTCTGATTCAGAGGTGAGAATGCTACTAATTGAACCACAGCTACCAGTTGGAAGGAAATGAAGAGTACCAACATTTTCACTCCTTTCTTACAAAAGTTAATCAGATTTTTATGACGCAGTGATACACGTTTCTGATTTATAAAGGAGAGATTGCCTCAGTGGAGAACACGAGTTTTGACTTGCGAAAGCCAGTGGTACTTGGAAACATTATCCCGAAAGAGTTGGCTGGAGGTTTTGATCACAACTTCTGTTTAAACCTCTCAAAGCAACGATCACCTTGTGCAAGGTAACATGTCGGGGAAAAGGGGTTATATTTATTTTGAATTTGGGGATGTATGCAACCGATTCTTTTTTGCATAACCCAGTTTCTAATTGTGCACTTTTTATGTCATTGCCAACATTGTGATATTTTTCACTTTAAGAAAAAAAATCATGATTTCTTTTAGGATTTTTATTTTTTTCTCCTCAGGTGTGCTGTTCATAGGTTGACAATAAGATTATTTCTCACACTAATTGTAATGGATTGTGTATATTCTAGCAGCAACACTGAATCAATAATTTACTAACAAAATTCCAGGTGTTGATATTGCACTTGCATCAATCTTCTCTTAAGGCTGTTTTGTGTTTTTCATTTCAATTTGGCTGCTGGGATTCAGATGCAAGTTTAGGAAAAGATTAGTAGAAGGGGACAAAAAACTGCTGCAATACCACAATTCACCATCTTGAGCGCCACAATGACTTCGCAGTCAATTAAGTATTTGTGGCTATGCTTGTAATGTAGGAAATGTGGCAGTAATTTTCATGCAGTAAGATCCCACGATATGCAATATAACGAAGAGTTGGTTTGTTTTAAAGATATCATTAGTTGCTATCATTTTTGATCTACTCTCACCGGGTACTGTTTCTCTCTCTTTCAAATTTGCCATAATCACTCTCCCCTCAACAAAAACTACTCTTCACCCGCTCTGCCTCAGCAAATTACCATCCCATTTCCAATCACTCTTTTCTTTTCAAAGTCTTTGAATGTGTCGCTCCCTTCTAATTTGTACCCATCTTTCCCACTTTTTTGTGACTGTGACCATGGACCACTGTTGCTGCTCATTCTTCTTGACCTGTCTATAGGCTTTGACACAGTTGATAACACTATCCTCCTTGAAACTGTCTTCTCTGTCCACCAACTGAAAGGGACTACCTGATTCAAGTCTTAACTATCCATTCAGAGAACCTCATGTAATGGCTTCAATTCCGTTAGTAGCAGAGATTCCAGGGATCTATCTTTGGCTTCTTATTTTTTTTGCTGCCATCACCCAGAAACAGATCAGGTTCCACATGCTCTACATCATCATTATCATCCCTTTTGACTTCTCCACTTCTCCTTATTTGTCCACTACTCGTCTTACATCTGGTATTGGATGAGCTAATTTTTTTTGCAATTAAACATTGGGAAGACAGAGACTCTAGCCCCTTGTCACCTATTCATCCCCTTCCCTGGCCATTGTCTTGGGCTGAACCAGACTGTTAGCAATTTTGGTGTTTATTACACACTGTTTCAACCCATCTGCAGCTAAAACCCCAATCTCTGCTTTTGGCACCTCAAAACTTGACTATTCTAAAATTCTCCTATTGGACTGCCCATTCTCAATCCTTCATATTCTGAAATTCATTCAAAGCTCTGCTGACTGTGAACTGAGTTACACCACACCTCCTTCCTTCAGCTTCCCTTTGCTCATTGATCTTCACTGGTTTCTGGATATTAAAACCTCAGTTTTAAAATTCTTATCTTTGTATTTGAATTCTCTCTTGGCTTTATTTCCATAACTAGTTCCAACCCTGCGACCCTTTAAGAAAACATACATTCCTCCTATTATAGTCTCTTGTGCATTACCCCACCACTGTTAGCCTATTGTTGGTGACCTTACCTTCAGTTTTCTAGGCCCTGTACACTTTCATTCTGTCCCTAAACCACACCACCTCTTTATTCTTATCTATTTAAAATCTTATTGACCAAGCTGTTGTTCACTCATCCGAACAAGTTCCTTCCTTTGGCTGTGTCAAATCTTGTCTGAATTATGCTTGTGAAACTTGGGATGTTCTACTTTGTTAAAGATTCTGCAAGTAGATGCAAATTAGATAGGGCCTCTGTTAACATCTAGCCTGAAAACCAATACCTCAGTATTATACTGAAGTGCTGGCCTTAGATTTTGTGTTTAAGCCTTTGGATGGGACTTAATTTAGCTTTGTGGGTTGATTCTGTTTCATTAACGCAGATAAAGAATTCTCCAGTGTCTCATACCCCACCGCTGCTGTCAGTAAGAACAGCGAGTTTGGCGCTCAGCCAAATCTCCGTTCACAGCAGTGGGACCAGATGATCCCAGCCATGGGCAAGGTCGGAGAATTCTAGCCTAAGTGTCCAATGGAATTATAAAAGTAGAATTGTGTGGTGGCTTTGATGTGACATGTAGCTGAATAGAGGGAGTGCAGATGCAGTTCCTGTGCTAGTGAACTGCCAATTCACATACAAGTATCTTCACAGAATAGAATAGAATCCCAACAGTGCAGAAGGAAGCCAAATGGCCCATTAAGGCTGCACCAACAACAATCCCACCCAGGCCCTATACCCATAACCCCAAGTATTTACCCTGCTAGTCCTTCTGCCACTAAGGGGCAAATTAGCACACTTAATCAATTTAACCTGCACATTTTTGGAGTGTGGGAGGAAACTAGAGCACTTGGAGGAAACTCACACAGACATGGTGCAAACTCCACACACAGGCAGTCACCCAAGTCTGGATTTGAACCTGGGTCCCTGACGCTGTTAGGCAGCAATACTAACTATTATGCTGCCCCTTTAGTAGTGTTAAGGTCTCAGTTGTAGTTGGTCAGATTAGAGTAACCTGTTCACACTTTGCCCCTTAAGTGACTAGGTGAATGTAGACTAGGGAGAACATTTAGGGAACAAATCTGTAATATTCAAAAATAGACAGTGAAAACATTTTTTCTTTTTACAGGGTTTACCATCGGCCAAGTGGCCGGCTACTACAAGTCGAGACTACACAGCCAGGAGTTCAGTTCTACACGGCCAATTTTCTGGATGGGAGTCTGAAGGGCAAAGGAGGGGCTGTGTACCCTAAGCATTCGGCTTTTTGTCTGGAAACCCAGAATTGGCCTGATGCTGTCAACAAGGTTAGGAGGAAAGAGGACAAAGAAATCTTTAATGTATTTTTACATTTTGTTTTGTTTTATTAGAATTCTGCTTAAACAGAATTTCTGTTTATGCGCCCTAGATTGCCAGCTGGATCATGAAACCAGTTCATTGGCCTAAACTGTTCTCTAACTTACCACAGTGCTTCCTGCAATACTGCAGTTTCACGGCTGCTAATACAGAGAAAAACCAGATGATTTAGCAAATTAGGACTTGTTGCAAAAAGCAACTTGCATTGATTGCACCTGCAACACAGCAAAATTCCACAAGGTGCATCACTGGAATCATTACCAGATAAAATTCAATATATGCAGGATTTTTGATGAGTGCAATTGTATAGGGATGGGATGGATTGAAAACTGGCCAGGGGAATAAGCTGGACAATGTTTTTTGCACACAGTATTCACTGAGGGTTAAATATTAATTTTATCTTTTGTTTGCAGATGAATTTCCCTGATGCATTGTTGAGACCTGGCGAGGAATACAATCACACAACATGGTTTACGTTCTCCATACTCTGAGAGTAGTAATGTGGGCAGTTATGTTTGTTGCTTTATTTGAATTAGAACACTAACCTTAAACTAGAGCAAAAAATAAAATAACACATTGGTAAGACTAAAACCCCAAATGAGTAAAATTAAATCATGTATTTACCCATTGTGTCCACAAGAGGGAGTGTAAGAGTTCAGTAGTACATAACCAAGGATGTTGAGATGTCTTAAATTACATAACTCTTCAGATTCAGTTTATTTGGGAATGCATCAGAATCTGGTTAGAAGACTGGATCTTTAATATTAGCTAATCACTCTATGACTAGCAATGTGGCATAATGGCCACAAAAAAAAAGACTTTTGTATTTATATCCATAACCAAGAGGCAGTGAAGTACTTTTGGAGTATATCACTGTTTATGATGTAGGATAAGTAGCAGTCAATTTGTGTAGAGAACGATCCAGTCAAATCAGTAGTGGGTTACTGACCAGTTAATTTGGTTTAGGGACAGATAAAAGTTGTGTTCCTGAAAATCATTGACTTTTAAGTGAATCACATTTTACCATTGAAACCACTGTAAAAGCTGTAGTTAGATTCTGTAGAACATTTCTCAAGAGAAAAAATATCCAAATTGAAATGCTTTATGCTAAATTCCTACGTTTATTTTGAAAGTCATTTCATTTACCAAACAAATATGAAATAGGGTAATTTTCTACTTACAGAATCTCCTGTTCACTACATATCTTGCTGACTCTTCCTCTTGCCAACCCTTTGACTTGTGGCCTCCCCTGCTCCCTAACCCACCATCTTGCTAGCGATTCTCCAACTTGTGGCCTCCTGCGGCCTTATCTACTCTTGCTGAGCGTCGTACTCGCACCTTCTCTCTCCTGAATGCTTATTATGAGTAAAGGTTCTGAAGGTAAATGAGACAGCAGCAGCTTTCACTTGCAGGAGGCAAGTCCTCTAGTAGATTTGTGACCAGCTTCATGCCCTTTTGGTCAAAGAATCTTGCATTCTACCCACTTTCCACCCGCCCAATCCATTGCATCAACAGATGCAGAGTAAGCAAGGCTGCTCCCTTCTGGCTTTACTGTGGTGGAGACGAGTCATGTCCCAGCTCAGTGCCCCAAATATATACAATCCATTGTTGAGTAAATTCTCTCATCGTTGCTGGATACTTCCAAATACCCTGGAATTGAGTAAAATGGATCTGAATTTTTAACCTATGTAAATTAATCTTTTTAAAAAATTACTTACAAAAGGAAACAGTCACTTTCCAATTTATGAATAATCTGAAATAAGTGACTTTTCAGCTCAATGATTTTCCTAGTTTTAAAAGCAAGCAGCTCTGAAGAATTAGTTATTTTTAAAAATTTTTTTCAAAGATAAACTTACTTGGAATTTATGTCCAGTGATATACCAGTATTTCCACATCACATCTATACTGCGTAATTCACCTTCATTTTTCTGTGCACCTAATCATTGTCCTATTTTTTAAGGTCACACACGTTCAGCAAAGTGAGGAAAAAATAAATGCCAGAACTTAATACAGAATCAAGTTTAATCTGCACCCATTATCCTTCCAAGCAGTGTAATCTAGATCATTAATAGCTGTAATAAAAACTTCTGTTCTTGCCTCTGGTTCTTTCATCATGTTTGATGTGACTTTACATTTGTTTGTACAGTCAAACTTCAGTATTTCCAATGAAGAGCCCAGAAAATTGAATAATTGGGCTGCTCTTTCAAAGAGCTGCCTCCAAACATAATAGAAACAAAGATTTGCATTTATATTGTGCTTTTCACAACCAAAAATGTCCTAAAACGCTTAAATACGTAATTGGCTATAATCAACTTTAATACAAGACGACATGCCCGCCAATCCGTGTATAGTAATCTCCCACAACAGCAAGCTGGTGATTAAAACAGACTGCTGGAAAAAAACTCAGGTCTGGCAGCATCTGAGTTAATATAGAGGCCATATGATTTCTTCAGAGAACTCAAAATGTTAACTATTTCTCTCTCCACAGATGCTGCCAGACCTACTAAGTTTTTCCAGCATTGTTTTCATTTCAGATTTCCAGCATCCATAGTATCTTGCTGTTATTTTACTCAGGTGATAATCAGAATTCTTTGTGTGCTGTTGACTGAATATATATTGGCTAGGCCAGAAGGAATACCACCTCACTCTTTTTGGGAAGTAATGCTGTGGGATCTTTTACAGGTGCCTGATGGGGCCTCAGTTTAACATCTCTTTAAAAAGACATTACCTTCAATCGTGCAGCACTCCCTCAGTATTGCATCAGAATGTCAACGTAGATATTTGTGCTTAGGTCCTGAAGTGGAACTTGAACCAAAATTTGACACAGGACTGTTACCAAACCACAGTTGACACCATGGGCTTAATTGCTCCACTTCTATGTGACCATGATTCTATTAAACTAATTCCTTAATTAAGTTAAGAAGCTTGAAGGCAGCCTGTGACTAAGTTCACTCCCTCTCCTTTGCCACTCAAATAATGCAGCTTCCTGGCCGTTTTGGTGAGCTGAGGTTGGGTGCTCCATTTTTTACATTGTTATTCAAAGAGGTTCATTTTCCATGATATTGAACCAGATTATAAATGAAGAGAATGAATAGTAATGGATCCAAGCCTGGTTGGGAGTGACTTTGAGATTACTACATCTCTTGGCCTTTTTGATCAGATTGTGAAGGTGCTGTCAAAGTAACATTTGCTGTTGTCCGCTGATGATAGAGAGGGAGAGAATAGTGCAATGGAAATTGAATGCAGTGGCAGCAAGTGTTTGAATGTGTTGCTTGCACCTCACCTATTCAGATTGATAGTGTGCATCCAATGACACTCTTGAATTGAGTATGGAGTTTGATACAAATGTGATCACTGGCACAGATTTCTGCTGAAAACCAAAACCTGGGCTAGGATTTTTGTCAAGTTTTGCTGATTTGGAAGAGACAGAGTTAGATTGATCACTTTCAACATAATATGAAAGAAGCTGTTTAAAAGTTAGCAGACCAGAGCAAGAATTTCAATTTAAAGGGCTAGAACCTTAAGAATAGATAAGTTTCAGCTCTAATCATTAAGAGTGCCTCAAATGTCAGTCTGATTGATGACTATGATTAGTCAATAATTTCACCATCATTGTATCATTCAGCTGCCAAGATAGTAGGCCAACAAATGTTTTTAAAAACTTTAGCAGTTTTCACATTTATCCTGCATACTCATATGCCTCAAGGGATTTCCTCTTGTTTGCAACTTCCTACCTCCATGATCCAAGCTGCTCATCCTTTGAAATTAGGCTTTTCAAAGCTCTTCACGTTATTTTTGAATTGCTGAATCATGTCCTACATATGAACATTTTAAGAAGTGCAGTTCCATGGGAATTCCAACTGGAACAATCCACTGACTCTTCACACTATTTAGTATACTTCTTTCCCACAGATGAAAATGCTTCACGAAAAATTTTGATGCAACTAAAATTTGTATTGTCTAGGAGGCTTCTTACAAAATTAAGATCCCACTATTAGATTTACCCATTGTTTTGATATGAATTTATTTTCATGGCCTGAGTGTTTATTTTGGATATTTTATCTGGTTGGAGCTCAAATGAATTTGTACATGCTTAGGATGCAGATGATTGAGTCTAAATTATTCTATTGGGAACAGTTTAGCAATACAAAATGATAAAAACCTAGTCATTTTGAATTCCCTTTTTCTTATTGTATGACATATAATAATTTTAAATGGTCCCACATTCTATTTATCATTCGAAATTGTTCCAACTTACCCTGTCTTGACAGATGTCTAATTTCATACAATATGCCTTATCATCACACTACATCCTCTTTTATGCTTTACTTAATCATTGCAAAAAAGTTCACATTTCAACAAAACCAAATGTTTGAGTGGGCTTTTGGTAATAATAATATCCAAAACTCATGGCATTAGGAAAAATATAAAATCCCATATTTAACTATTTCTAATCACAACATACACAGTTCAGCCTATTTAAGCTCTTTGAAAGAGCTGCACAATTAGTCTTGCTTACTTTCATCATGAATATTTCCCCCTGCCACCTGCACCCATTCCCCACTTCAAGTATTGATACAATTCTCAAGTCATAAGAACATAAATCATTTACTTTCAGCATACTTTCCAGTGATGCCCTTTGATTCAGAAATGAACACAATCTTGTACCCATGATGATTCTTTGAACAATTACCATAAATCTGCATCTATTAATAATGACCTTTTCTCCACTGGAATTTTATAATAAACTATAAATAATTCATATTATAACTTACTTATAATAACTTACTTTTAGACAAAAGAGTAACAAGGCCAATAAATTTTCCACTTGCTTCAAAGTAAGGAACTCCACATCTTCCAAATCCATTAATTTTAAACCAAAAAATGCACTTAAATATTAAGTACATGGTGATTAAAACAGTAATGGGGCAGGGGGGAATGGATAGTATCAAAGTGGCTACTGGATTTGTTTGGAACAAGGCTGATGGATGATTCATGGTACAGAAGATCTGATCTAATCTAATCTCTGCTTCTTGTTACTTCACGAAGCTGCAGTCAGACCCTGGTTTGCTTCTCCATGCAAGCTCCCAGCAACTGCTAAAACTTGTGAAGATTATGATTCCAAATTCCTATTCTCCCCCACATCACTAGTGGACCCAAGAGATCGCTCCTCATATCTTCCTTGTCTTCTATTGCTCATCAGCCCTAAGTAGCGGTTCCACCATTGCATACTGATACATGTCAAATTCCAATATTGCTCTCATCAGCATTTCCAGTGATCCTAATTATTTCATAGGATATAGGTGCGGTTGGCAAGGCCAGTTTTTACTGGAAATCCCTGTACAGCTGAATGGCTTGGTAGGCCATTTTAGAGGGCAGTTAAGATTCAATCACATTGCTGTGGGTCTGGAATCACATATAGACCAGGAAAGGATGACAGATGTCTTTTCCTAAAGGAAATTAGTAAACAGATTTAAAAAAAACAGGAATCAGCAATTTTATGGTCATTACGACTGACTTTTTAAAAAATTATTTAAATCACAAATTAAGTACTCCAGCTGCCATGGTGGGATTTGATTAGTTCAATGGCATAACTACTATGCTGCCAGACCCAAGCATGTTCCAAGAACCACCCTGTGTTCAAAATATTGCTAGACCTCATTTCTAGAGCTCTGTTGTAAATCAGTGTCTTAAACTATTTGGTGTAATGCCCAGTCTAAATCTCCTATCTCCATCCTGAGCAACACAAGATCAGCCGGTAAATTTGAATGCAATGGTGCTCCCAACAAATGTTTACAAATTTAGAAACACATTTCTCAGGACAATTTATTTATTTCTATTTCCAGATACAAAAATGTGATACACTTCAACAGGAATCTGATATTAGAACAAAATACAACACAGTTATGCAGGAAAAATAAATGCAGGTTACTGGATTTAGTCTCTACTCTAAGATGTGTATTCCTTTTTAAAAAAAAATCAGTCCTACCCGCGCCATGTTTTCCACAAAGAGGGAAAAGGAAGCATGAAAAATTAAGTTAGAAACAAGCCCTTACATTTAAAATCAAATCAAAAACCCACAAAGAATGAAGATTCCCAGACAACTTCCAAGAATGTAAACAAAAAACATTCATTCTAAAGTTTTGCTTTCCAACTTAGTCATTTCGGTCAGGACTTGCACTTCTACGAGAGTTTTCAGATGGTGTACGACTGAGGAGAAAAATAAAAAATAATCAGAATAGCACTTCAAATACATGAGAAAAATTCATCCATCTTTCAATCTTCACAGGTCTTTCACCTACATTTCAGGAGACTATTCCCCCTTTTTCGTCTCAAGATAGAACTCTGCCTCTCAGGTCTCACTAACCGATGAAGCAGTCAGGTATCACACTCCAAGACTTGCTTTATAATTTATTAGATGATTGCATTTTAAAAATTAAGTTGGAATTGAATTAGCTGCATGATTTTGAATAAATGACAAAACAGCAGGATATGATTCCATAAGCCAGAATGGGCAAAGTAAACCATTTGATATCCCTGACCGTGCTCCGCAGTTCAATAAGATCATAGTTGATCCGACAGTGGCTTAATTTCACTTTTCTGCCTGTGCTCACTGCTCCACTCGCTCCCCATTCCCTTCGTGTCATTTGTGAACCAAAAATCTGTCCAACTTAGACTTGCAGAGATTCACTCATCCTCTGCTGTTTGCTTAGGTCAAAAATTCCAAAGATTAACTTCCCACAGAAGAAATTATTCCTTTCCTTAATGGGAGACTGCTTACTTTAAAATTATGCTTCGTTTCAGATTCTCCATTGAAGGGAAACATTCTCTCAACATCTACCCTAAGTCCTCAGCATGTTATGTTTCACTAATATTACTTCTCATTCTTCTGAGCTCCCAATTAGTAACGACCCAACCTATTCAACCTGTCCTCAGAAGGTAAATCTCTCACCCTAGAAATCAGTCCAGTGAACTTTCTCTGAACTGCTTCCAACGTATAATCCCTTAGTGACTAAAACTGTACACGTTACGGTAGGTGTGTTCACACCAATGCCCTGTACAGTCGTAGCAAGCTTCCCTACTTTTATACACACTTCAATAAATGCTAACTTTGCATCTGCCTTCCTAATCACTTCTATATCTGGATGCTGACTTTGTGATTTATGGACAAGGCCCTCAGGTCTGCAGTCTCCTTTATTTAAATATTTTGCTTTTCTATTCTTCCTGCCAACAACCCCACATTTTCCCATATTATACGCCATTTCAAACAGCAGGTGAGTTAAACAAGTATAGAATTTGTATACATGGTTTTTTCATTTGGGTCCCATTTGTATGCTACATGATGAAATAAAACATTATATTCTACACCAATATACTTAACATGTTCCAACCTGAATATGTAGAAAAATGTTTGTCAGTACAATTAGAATATTTTGCAATGCAGAAGTCAAATTTTAAAGCAATAAATATTTTACATGCACATATGGATTAACTAGCATGAAATAAAGCAAATTACTTAAGACATTTTAATAAATTACCTTAATCAAAAGGTCTAACATTCACAGAAAAATAGGGGAGAATCCACTGCACACACAAAATTTTAACTTAAGTATAAATATCTCAAAGCAGGACATAACTTTTACAATAACCACAACAATTAAATGTAGCATACACACCTGCAACAGTTTTTAAAATCTAAATTCCAAGTGAATTCACTCAGACCAAGTAGAAAGAGATGTTGGATATAATTAACTAGGACTTTGAGTCTATTACTTCACATAAAAAATTTGCAGTTACATTTCCTACTGATTACCTGTGCTAAACAGGATGCCTCACGTTAAAAAGCACAAAACTGATCCAGGGAGTTTGCTTTATGCAAGTGTTATTACTATGGGAGCAAATATTGATGGAGTAGAAAGAGTGAGTACAGTACCTCAGGGTTCAGTAGCTAATTTTAATTTATATAAATGACGTGACTCAACCTCGACCCTAATCTTTAAGTGATACCAAACTAGAAAGGCAGTGGGTTTAGAAGGAGCATAAAACTGGAGAAATCAAGTTGGATAAAATACAGAACTGAGTAGACAATGACAGATAATTTAATGTACACAAAATTGTATACAGGGGAAAAAAAATCAAAGTAATCATTCTCAACAATGTCCTACAATCTTCACAGGCCTTTCAGCAACTTGAAATATTTAACTCTCACAATAAACAGCAATGAATAGAAGACAGAGCAGAATCTAAGAATGGAATATTGTCCCAAATTGCCAAAAATATAACAGTACAATAGTGATAAAAAGTGCCAACTGTGTGCAATTCTTAATGCACAAAATTCCCATTAGTTCAAATGTTCATAACAGATTAATATAAAAATGTGAAACAGAAAACAACTTATGTTAACAAATGTTGGAATTTTGTCTTAATAATTCCTTACCTTCGCTTTGGTGAAAGTGATCTAGACTTTGAGCGACTGTTTTTAGAAAGAAAGGTATATAGGTTACCAAGCATACAAAACTATTATCACAAATATTTCAGGATAGAGGGAATGGGAAGGGCAAAAGAACAAGAGAGAGAGAGAATATCAATTGGTAGGACAGAACCTGAATATTGCTGAAGAGAGAGATAAGTTGCTGAAGCTTTTTGTCTTCCACTTGACAGGAGTCATAAAGTGTCTCAACAATGTACACAACAAATGAAGCAAACCATTACTACTCTGCAGTGGCTACACGAGTGGTTATTTTTCAATAATAGGATACTGTCATTAGTCCAAAGATGCATTCTGCATATGACACATTTGAGCAGTTATATATGAATTTCAGTGCTCACGTGATGCCAGGTACGTAGGCTGTACATCCCAATGACTGGCTAATTGAATCAAACATGTTCCTTGGGCTGTTTGTGATAGGCACAGTACAGGATTTACTCAACCAGCCCATGCTTGCAAAACCAAAATAAAAGTTTTAAGATGTGATTCTGGAATCAGTAGCACTTGCTAAACAATTGAGCGTGCTAATAGTACACTAACAGACAATTTCAGATAACCAGTTAAACTTATAATGTGGCTCCTTTACACTTGCTAGAAGCGACAGTCATACGCAGGGATTGGTTCTCTGCAAACAAATGCAATGTGTTCAAGCCTTGTACCTTCTTTAATTATCAGGATGCATGGGGAGCCTGTTGCTTTCTCCATGGCAATGTCTCGGCCACCTGCCAATCAATCAGCACCCTTTTCATTTGTCATAAAAATTGTTGTGATCGTTTGAAATTTGGCATTCCTGCGTTTGTCCTAAGGAGTGCAAGACAAAGTTTTGGCAACATGTCTCTCTCAACAACACTGAAGAATACTAATTGTGAGGAACTGAACAGCATCATACCCCACCCCAGATCAGGCACCACAAAGTAAACTGCAGAGTAAAGCTCTTACTCTACCTAAACAAGCAGACTCATCTCTCAAAGATTCTCCCATTTTAGATTTCCCTAGCCATTTCACCATTTGATGGACAATTTTGTTATGGCCCGATAACATTCAGAAACCCAAACTCACTTCACCAAGAATTCAAAGATCAGTTTGGGCTTGATTAAAATACAGGTCCCATAGGAAAAGCAATATCCAATTGGGTCCCCATAATGCAGCAAGCATTCGAATAGCACAGCAGTATTTCAATATGCTTTGACTAGAATTTCCAATGCAAGTTCTGATCACAACTATGCCATCTAGTGCAGACACCCTGAAATGGCACAAACTGTAGTTAAACTATTCTAATCTCACAAGACTCCTAACTGGCTCAAGAATAGCTTTAGATAGTCAGAAGCAGGTCAATTACTTAGTATGTGCTTATGCAATAGCATGCACTACCGGAAATCCCATTTAAAACTGATATGGAAGGGTGAATAGGATAGGGAGAAGACATGTATAAATTTAACAAAAACAGTTAGTAACAATTCTAGTTTTAGTTTCCTCACCTTCGAACCGGAGATCCAGACTTGGATCTTCTTAGTGATAGAGACCTACAAAATAGAACAGAGAACATTACAGTGCAGAACAGGCCCTTCGGCCCACGATGTTGCGCCGACCAGTTAAAAAACAATGACCCTCTAACCTAAACCAATCCCTTTTCATCCATAAACCTATCCACGGATCTCTTAAATGCCCCCAAACTAGGCGCATTTACAACTGCAGCAGGCAGGGCATTCCAATCCCTCACCACCCTCTGGGTAAAGAACCTACCCCTGACATCCGTCCTATAACTACCCCCCCTTAATTTAAAGCCATGCCCCCTCGTGCTAGCTTTTTCCATCCGAGGAAAAAGGCTATCACTATCCACCCTATCTAAACCTCTAATCATCTTATATGTTTCAATAAGATCCCCTCTTAGCCGCCTTCTTTCTAGCGAAAACAACCCCAAATCCCTCAGTCTCTCCTCATAGGACCTCCCCTCCATACCAGGCAACATCCTGGTAAACCTCCTCTGCACCCTCCCCAAAGCCTCCACATCCTTCCTATAATGTGGGGACCAGAACTGCACACAATACTCCAAGTGCAGCTGCACCAGAGTTGTGTACAGTTGCAACATGACGCTGCGACTCCTAAATTCAATCCCCCTACCGATAAACGCCAAGACACCGTATGCCTTCTTAACAACCTTATCTACTTGATTCCCAACTTTCAGGGCTCTATGTACACATACACCTAGATCCCTCTGTTCATCCACACTATTCAGAGTCCTCCTGTTAGCCCTATACTCGACACATCTGTTATTCCTACCAAAGTGAATTACCTCACACTTCTCCGCATTAAACTCCATCCGCCACCTCTCGGCCCAGCTCTGCAACCTGTCTAAGTCTCCCTGCAAACTATGACACCCTTCCTCACAATCTACCACACCACTGACTTTGGTGTCATCAGCAAATTTACTAATCCACCCAACTATACCCTCATCCAGATCATTAATAAAAATTACAAACAGCAGTGGCCCCAAAACAGATCCCTGAGGCACACCACTCGTAACTGAACTCCATGACGAATATTTACCATCAACCACCACCCTCTGTCTCCTATCTGCTAGCCAATTCCTGATCCAATTTCCTAGATTATCCTCAATCCCATACATCTGCATTTTCTGCAGAAGCCTACCATGGTAAATAAAAATTATTTAACTAACAGCAACAAAATTTATTAGCTGCAGATTAAATTTATATCTTCAACTAAAAGAGAAAACGCTGGAAAATCTCAGCAGGTCTGGCAGGCATCTGTAAGGAGAGAAAAGATCTGCATGGAGTCTAGATGATCCTTTGTCAAAGATTTGACAAAAGATCATCCAAACTCAAAACATTAGCCCTTTTCTTACAGATGCTGCAGGACATACTCAGATTTTCCCTTTTGGTTTCAGATTCCAGCATCCACAGTAATTTGCTTTTATTAAGTTTATACCTCACTTGAAGATCAATTATGACAACTACCAAGTTTTAAATTACAAATTTTCATCCTAGGCATCATGGTAAAATCAAGTAGTACATTCTAGTTTAATGCAATTTTTGATTGTAGAATACTCTGCATCTAATCACATACAGTTTTCATCTCTAGACTTCTTGACAAGGTATGGTACTCTGAAATCTGCTGAATCTGGCCTGCGAGCTGAGATTCCTCATTGGCTGTGCCTTATTTACTCAGTTGTGAGTTTCTGCCATGGGTTTATATGTAGGTGAACAGGCTGACTGATTCTAGACTTAGATCTGTGGACACATGTGGCACAATATCCCATGACACTGACATCAGAGTAAGCTGCTGCTCTGCTTTAAGACATAGTAGTTCAAAGCATGATACAGCTTGATGTACAAGTGGTCACTATTTTGAATAATGGGTAGCAAGCGCCTCCCCCATCATTAATATCAATACTGCCACAATGTAGGGATAGCTTCAGGAATGCCTTTCAAGAGTTTTCTTTGTCCTCCCAGATATGAAATGCTCAACTGTTGTTTGATTGCAAATTTACATTCAAAACTATCTTCAGCTGTTTAAATTTCTAGTTTCTCAAGTACAAACAGTTAATCAGATTAGCATTTTCATCTCAATGAAGCTACTTTTTGCAGTCCTTTAAACCTGGGTATTTCAAAAGGATCCCCTGTATTAACATTTGAAGAGACTAGAAAAGGGGGAACAACACCACTGTTAAAGTGAATAAGGAAACCAGTGAATGATGGGGCCAATGGCAAACAAAGCCAGAAAGTTTGGGGCTAGAGCACTATTTGAAGAGCAGGGAATTCCCCTAGTGCTTTAATCAACACTTAACCTTAAACTAACACCAAATGGATTATTTGGTCACTGAGCAAATCGTTTGTTTTTAGGATCCAGTTATACAAGTATTACTGATTGCTCTATAATCTTAACATTTCCAAAAGCAATTCAAAGGCTGTCAAACATGCTGAAAAATGCTACATACAAGTTTTATTTTCTACTAACTTAATATCAAACAGTTTAAATATAGGTTTAATACAGAATAAACTAATAAATGCCCTTCCTGCTCATCAAAATTGCTGCATATGTGCTTTTTATGTGTTTGCTGTCACTACACATGATTATCTCTTCTTCCCTGTTACATTACCAACCCATTGAACCAGAAAATGTTGGATAAACACAGCCGGTTTGGCAGCATCTGTGGGGAGAAACACAGTTAAAGTTTCGAGTCTGTACGACTTCTTCAAAGCTGAAAAAGGGTAGAAATGTGTTGGATTATATTGTTGGAATTAAATAGTCCCCCCACTCCCTCTCCAACTACATAATCCAACACATTTCTATGCCTCTTTAGCTCTGAAGTCATAAGGAAACATTAACACTCTGCATTGATGCTGCCAGACCTGCCAGGTTTACCCAGGATTTTGTTTTTATTTCAGATTTCCAGCATCTGTAGCATTTTGTTTTTACCAACTTATTAAATATGGTTATGAATCTAATGTGATTTCTGCACATATATTATCTCAAGTTGTCAAGTTCCTAAACACATTCATTATTCCACTTTTTTTTGACTCTTACCATTCAACAAATCCTTAAGGCTCAAAAAAATACGACATGCTCAATTTTCTTTCTTATGAGTTGTTTCATCTCTCAAGCACTGCTTCTGCCCCAGCCCACTCATCCCTGCCTCTCCTAGAAGGCAGCAATCAGAATTGCATGCACCTTAATGATTCCACTCCCCATAAATTTACAATTTTTTTTAAATGTAAGTACTGATTTCTTTAAAAAGGTTTGTTCATGAAATGCAGGCATCACTGGCTGCACTAGCATTTATTGCCTTCGTTCACAAGGTAGTGAACTGTCGTCTTGAATTGCTGCAGTCCTTGTGATGAAGGTGCACTCTTAGTGCTCAGTTGGAAGATTTTGACCTGACAGTGAAGGAAAAGTGATACATTTCCAAATCACGATGGAGAGAGACTTGGAGGGGAACTTACAAGTCCTGGTGTTCCCATTCATCCCCCATCATTGTCCTTCAGGGGGAAAAAGGCTATGGATTGGAAGGTGCTGTCAGAGGAGCTTTGCCTTAGTTTAAATTGGCTTACCATTATATAACTGACAACTAACCATACACTCAATATATTTCTCAATGACTATAAGGGATATTAGAATCAGAAGTTTACAGTATGAAAACAGGCCCTTCGGCCCAGCTTGTCCATGACACCCAGTTTTTACCATTAAGCTAGTTGCAATTGCCCATGTTTGGCCAATATCCCTCTATACTCAAGTAACTGTCTAAATGCTGTTTTTTTAAAAAAAAGTAACTGCCTCTAATACTACCTCTGGCAACTTATTCCAGACACTCACCACCGTGTGTGAAAAACTGTCCCCCTGCAAGCTTTTGTATCTTTCCTTTCTCACCTTAAACCTCTGCCCTCTAGCTTTAGACTCCCCTACTGGTAGGGAAACAGGTCGACTATCTACCTTATCTATGCCCTTCATTATTTTATAGGCTCCAAAAGATCATCCCTAAGCGCTCTACAGTGAAGAGAAAAAAGTCCCAGTCCATCCAGCCTCTCATAATTCAAACCATGAAGTACTAGTAGCATCCTAATAAATCTTTTCAGCACTTTTTCTCGTTTAATAATCTCCTCTCTATAACAGGGTGACCCGGTATCCCAAGTGTGGCCATACCAATGTCTTCTACAACTTCAATAAGATTTCCCAATGCCTGTATTCAGTATTCTGACCAATGAAACCAAGCATGCCGAATGCCTTCTTCACCACCCTGTCCACGTGACTCCACTTTCAAGGCAATTATGAATGTGCATCCTCTAGATCTGTTTTATAACTCTCCCCAATGCCCAACCATTAACTGATTTAAGTCCTGCCCTGATTCGATCTACCAAAATGCATCACCTCGCATTTATCTAAATTAAACTCCATTTGCCATTCATCAGCCCAATGGCCCAACTGCTCAAGATCCCACTGCAATCCTAGATAACCCTCTTGACTGTTCACTATGCCATTGATCTTGGCGTCATTGCAAACTTATAACCATGCCTCCTAAATTCCCATCCAAATCACTAATATAATGACAAATAACAATGGACAGCACCGAACCCTGAGGCACACTACTGGTCACAAGCCTCCAGTTTGGAAAAACAAATCCCTGTCTTCTGTCATCAAGCCAATTTTGTATCAGTTGGCTACCTCACCCTGGATCCCGAGAGATTTAACTTTATGCAACAACTTACCATGCAATAGGTACCTTATCAAAGGCCTTGCTAAAATCTATATAGACCTTGTTGACTGCACTGCTGTCATCCACCTTCTTGCTTACCCCTTCAAAAAACTCAAATTCACGAGATATGATTTTTCACTCAACGCCGTGCTGATTAGGGACAATCAGTCCTTTCCTCTCTAAATGCCCATAGACCTTGTCTCTCAGTACGCCTAACAACTTGCCCACTACAGATGTTACGCTCAGCGGCCTGTAGTTCCCAGCCTTTTCCTTGCAGCCCTTCTTAAACAAAAGCACAACATTTGCCACCCTTCAATTTTCAGGCACCTCACCTGTTGCTGTTGATGATTCAAATATCTCTGCTAGGGGACCTACAATTTCCTCCCTAGCCTCCCACAATATAGAACACATTTCATCAGGTTCCAGGGACTTATCTACCTTGATGCAATTTTTCCCAGAGCCGCCGCCTCCTCTGGACTCCTCTGTAGGACTAGGGGGCACAGCCTCAAGATAAAGGGGAGGCGGTTTAGAACGGAGTTGAGGAGGAACTTCTTCACTCAAAGGGTGGTGAATCTCTGGAATTCTCTGCCCGTTGAAGTGGTGGAGGCTGCCTCGCTAAATATTTTTAAGAAGCGGGTTGATGGGTTCTTGATAAGAGAGGGGATTAAGGGTTATGGGGAGAGGGCGGGAAAGTGGAACTGAGCCACAACAGATCAGCCATGATCTTATTGAATGGCGGGGCAGGCTCGAAGGGCTAGATGGCCTACTCCTGCTCCTATTTCTTATGTTCTCTGTAATATGTACATTCCTCAAGATGTCATTATTTATTTTCCCAAGTTCCCCAACATCTATGCCTTTCTCAACAATAAAAATTGATGAGAAATATTAATTTAGGATCTCACCCATCTCCTGTAGATCTGCACAAATATGACCTTGCTGATCCATAAGAGGCCCTATTCACTCTCTACTTACTCTTTTGCCTTTTATGCATTTGTAACATAGAAATGTTGAAGATAGGAGCAGGAGGCAACAATTTGGCCCTTTTTGAGTCTGCTCTGCCATTCATCACGATCATAGCTGATCACCCAACTCAGTAGCCTAATCTGCTTTCTCCCCATAACCTTTGAATGTATTCAAGAGGCAACTAGATATAGCAGTTGGGACAAGTGGGTTCAAAGGTTATGGGATGTTTTGGCATCAACTACTTATTTGGGCGGCACGGTAGCACAGCAGTTAGCACTACTGCTTCACAGCTCCAGGGTCCAGGGTTCGATTCCCGGCTTGGGTCACTATGTGGAGTTTGCACGTTCTCCTTGTGACTGTGTGCGTTTCCTCTGGGTACTCCGGTTTCCTCCCAGTCCAAAGATGTGCAGGTTAGGTTGATTGGCCATGCAATTTCTAAGAAATTGTCCCATATTGTCTAGGGATGCATAGGTTAGAGGGATTAGCAGGTATAATATGTAAGGATATGGGGGTAGGGCCTGGGTGGGATGCGTTCGGTGCAGACTCAATGGGCCGAAGGGCCTCTTTCTGCACTGTAGGGTTCTATGATTTCTATGAATCGTAACTGAGTTATGAAGAATTCCACAGGCTTACTACTCTTTGGGTGAAGAAATACCTCCTCCATCTCTGTCCTAAATGGTCTACCCTGAATCCTCAGACTGTGATCCCTGCTTCTGGACACTCCCACCATCAGGAACATTCTCCCTGCATTTATGCTATCCAGTCCTGTTAGAATTTTATAAGTCTCTATGAGAACCCCTCTTCATTCATCTGAACTCCAGCGAAAACAATCCTAAAGTAGTCAATTTCTCCTTATACATCAGTCCCACCAACCCCAGAATCAGCCTGGTAAATCTTTGCTACACTCCGAGAGCAAGAACATCCTTTTTCAGAAAAAGAGACTAAAACTGTACACAATATTCTAGGTGCAGCCTCACCAAGGCCCTGTATAATTGCAACATCACTGTTCCTGTACTTGAAACTTCTTGCAATGAAAGCCAACATACCATTTACCTTTGTTACTACCTGCTGCAGCTATATGCTTACCTTCAGCAACTGGTGCACAAGAACACCCAGGTCCCACTGCATACTCCCCTCTCCCAATTTACAGCCATTCAGGTAGCAATCCACCTTCTTGTTTTTGCTCCCAAAGTGAATAACCGCTCATCTAAATTATACTGCATGTGCCACTAATTTGCCCACACATCCAACCAGTCTAGATCATATTGAAGGACCTCAGCATCCTTGTCACCCTCCCACCCAATTTGGTATCATTTGCAAACTTTGAGATGTTACATTTTGTTCCCTCATCTAAACAGTTTCTATCGTGAATAGCTGGGGTCCCAGCACTGATCCCTGTGGGACCCCACTAATTACTGCCTATCAATTTGAAAAAGGACCCATTAATTCCTACTCTTTCCTCTCTGCCAACTAGTTTTCTATCCATCTCAATACACTGTGCTTTAATCTTGTTCTTTGGATTCTCCCTTACTTTATCTGCCAAAACAATCTCATATCCTCCTTTTGCCCTCCTGGTTTCTCTTAACTCTACTCCGACAACCTCTATACTCTTCAAGGGATCCACTTGATCCCAGCTGCTAATGCATGCCTCCTCCTTCTTGACCAGAACCGCAATATCCCAAGTCATCCAGGGTTCCCTACTTTTACCAGCTTTGTCCTTCATTCTAAATGTGCCTATCCTGAACACTGGTTAACACATTTTTGAAAACCTCATTTACCAGACATCCCCTTGCCTGCTAACAGACTCCCCCAATCAACTTTTGAAAGTTCCTGTTTAATGCCATCAAAATTGGCCTTGCCCCAATTTAGAATTTTAATTTTTGGGCCAGAACTATCATTCTCCACGGCTATCTTAAAACAAATGGAATTATGGTCAACCGATACCAAAGTGATCCCTGTCACCTGCCCTTCCTTACTTCCCACGAGGAGGTCAAGTTTGCTCCCTCTCTAGTCAGGTCATCCACATACTGAATGAGAAATTCCTCCTGAATACACTCAACAAATTTCTTTCCATCCAAGCCCCTAATACTATGGTTGTCCCAGTCAATGTTGGGAAAGTTAAAGTCCCCTACTATCATCACCCTATTTTTCTTGGAGCTATCTGTAATCTTACATGTTTGTTCCTCAATTTTCCACTGACTATTTGGGGGCCTATAATACAAAGTTATTTCCCCCTTCTGATTTCAGTTCTACCTTTATAGACAGGGTGGGAGAACCTTCAGAAATATCCCCTCTCAATACTCTCATTCTCCCTCATTAAAAATACAAATTCCCACTCCTCTCTTACCTGTTCTATCTGTCCTAGAGGATCTGTACTCTGGAACATTGAACTGCCAATACTGTTCCCCCCCTTAGACATGTTTCAGTAATAGCTATAATACCCCAGTCATCCACACCCTGAGTTCATTAGCCTTGCCCATCAAGCCTCTTGCATTGAAATAAATGCAGTTTAATCTAGACTTCCCTCGCTCTCTGCCTACTCTTGTCTGACCGGTCTCATACTAGGATATTACAGGAAAAGAAGTTAAACCAACCTGCTTCTCTGCCTTGACAGAGACCTGGATCTGGACCGTGACCTTGATCTAGACCTAAGAAAAATAAAACCATAAATTTTAGAGTCAGAGCTTCACAGCACAGAATGAGGCCCTTTGGCACAGTCTCTGTGCTGGCCATCAAACACCTATCAATTCTATTATTCTTCACGATAAGGGCAAGCATGTTAGGAAAGACCTGCAGTACTTTAACTTAAAAGCATTTACTAGCTCTTCAAACAGCCTAGATATCATCCATTTCCTCCATAAAGAACTTGAAATGAAATCAGAAAACAATGTCTCCACAAAGAGCTGAGAGATTTATCATTTTGGTTTGGTTGATTTGATTTATTATTTCCACTGTATGCTAATACATGTGACAAGTATTGTTTCTTGCGCTATACAGACAGAGAATGTAGTGTTACAGTCATAGCTAGGAAATAGAGAAAGATCAACTTAATGCAGGGTAGGTCCATTCAGAAGTCTGATGGCAGCAGGGAAGTTGATGTCGAGTTGGTTGGTATGTGACCTCAGATTTTTACATCTTTTTCCTAACGGAAGAAAGTGGAAGAGAATGTCTGTGGTGTGTGGGATCCTTAATTATGCTGGCTGCTTTGCTGAAGCAGCAGGAAGTGTAGACAGACTTAATGGATGGGAGGCTGGTTTGTTCATGTCTTTTTAAAACTCAATTTGTGCTAATTGTTGGGAACAAGTTTAAAAATGAAAGCCCACGTCATCAGTTTGCAAATGGTCCAAGTAACATTCGCAGAATCCCTACAGTGCAGCAGGAAGCCATTTGGCCCATCAAGTCTGAACCAACCAGTATCCCATCCAGGACCTATTCCCGCAACCCCACATATTTACCCTGCTAATCCCCCTGACACTCAGGTCAATTTAGCATGGCCTATCAACCTAACCCGCACATCTTTGGACTGTGGGAGGAAATCAGAGCACCCGGAGGAAACCATGCAGACACAGGGAGAATGTGCCAACTCCACACAGACAATGACCCAATGCTAGAATTGAACCTGGGTCCCTGGCGCCAAGAGACAACTTTGCTATAACCACTTTGCCACCATGCTTCGATGGTTTGCTGCATGGGAATTTACCCTGGCTAATTTCTATCAGACAGAGCCAGCCAGCTTCTGGACTTTATAAAAACACAGTCTAGTCATTAAAAAAATCTATGTTAATATAGCTCAAATTCCAAGCACATGCAGGATCTAGAGCAGCAGCTAAAGGAGAACGCAAGAGGACAAGATTCAGCAGCACCTAAAGCTGGAGTAGAGGCTACGTGAGAGAGAGCCAATTGTTGGAAGATTGATAACAGCATGAGAGTGCAGGGAGAAATCAGAGTGCTAGCTTGGAGTTTGGAGCTGCTGAGGCGACATCAGGATTCAAAAGTGACGCGGGACAAGTGGAAATAGCTGATTGGACTCCTACAGCTGGGTAAGTATTAAATACTTTTCAGTTATAGTTTGTACGGTCTTTATTTTGTGGTTTATAGCTTGTAAGGGCTCTATTCTGTCGTAACAAGGACCAAGGAAGAGAGCCCTAGAGTCATTAATATTATTTGATTTTAAGTATCTTCCAAAAGATTTAATTCAAAGGGGTAAGTCACGCAGGAGAGTTCAAAGCCAGGGACATTTCTAGTGTCTGAGATCAGTACTTCTGCAGCAAGTGCTCCAGCTGCAGCTCCTGGAAGCCAGGGTTTTGGAGCTGGATTAGTGGTTGGGGACACTGTGCAGCACCTGCAAGTCAGGGAGGATTGCGGATAGTATGTATAGAGGGACGGTCACACTGCAGGCTAAGATTTCACAGGCAGGAAAGGAGCAGGTGATCACCAAGTAGAGCTAAAGGACTTGGCAGACGGCGCAGGAATCTCTTGTGGCCATTCGCCTGCAAAGCAGCTTTGGATCTGGTTTTGGAAAGGTAGGGGAGTGTTGAGAGGAATGGCCTCTCTGGAAAAGCAGCAACAGCCAAATTCACTGCAACACAGTTGGCTCTACTGCATGGGAGAGAAGTAAGAAGTTTGGGAACACAATAGTTATAGGGGATTAAATTCTAATGGGCAGAGGATAAGCGCTTCTATGGCTGCAATCAAGACTTCAGGATGGTATGTTGCCTTCCTGGTGCTAGGGTCAAGGATGTCTTAGAGTGGCTATAGGACATTCTGGAGGGGAAGTGTGAACAACTTGTGGTCTTGGTACACACTGGTACAAACAATATCAGTACAAAAAAAAAGGGAATTAGAAGTTGAAAGTAAAACCCCAGAAGTAATGCTCTCAGGATTAAAACCAGTGCTATGTGCTAATCAAAGCAGAAATAGCAGATAAACATATGGGTGAAGAAGTGATTTGGAGGGGGAAAGCTTCCAGTTCCTGGGGAAGATGGGATCAGTACAAACTGAACGGGCAGGACCTGAACTGAAATCCTAAGGGGAATATTTGCCCGAGTGGTTGGGGAGGATTTAAACTAAACTCGTAGGGGGATGGGAGCTTAAGCAAGGAGTTATAGGAGAGGGAAAACAAAAATAAGAACGAAGACAGAAAGGGGAAGAAAAGTGATAGGCAGAGAAACCAAGAGCCAGAACTAAACAGGACCACAATGGAAAAATAATGGAAATGGTACAAGGAAATGTTAAAAAGTCAAGCATCATGGTTTTGTGTCTTAATGTGCAGAGCAATCACAATAAACTAGATAAATTAATCATGCAAATAGATATAAATGGGCATGATATAGTCAGGATTACAGAGACATGGCTGCAGGGTGACCAGGGATGGGAACTGAACATCCAGGGTTATTCAATATTGAGGAAGAACAGATAAAAAGGAAAAGGCAGTGGGGTGGCACTGCTGGTTAGAGAGGAAATTAACTCAATAGCGAGGAAGAATTTTAGCTCCAATGTGATACCTGTATGGGTAAAGCTGAGAAACACTAAGGGGCAAAAAATGTTAGGGGGGGGTTGTATATTGACCCCAAATTGTAGTGATGTTGGGGATGGTATTAAATAGGAAACTAGAGATGCATATGATAAAGGAACACCTGTAATTGTGGGTAACTCTAATCTGCATATAGATTGGGCAAATCAGATTAGTTACATACTATATACATTCATCAACTTCCAGTATTAAACAAAAGATAAAGGTACTTCTAAGAAAGAACAACTGTATAACCAAGGCCAGCAGACAGCATTTTAAAAAAATCTAATATTTATCTATAAATACCAACTCTTTGCAGTTAAGATTTGGTGGGAGGGCAGAATGTAAATTTCAGATGTTAAGCCATTTTAGCAGATCAAAGTACATTTAGTACATCTTCTAAACAATGGAAGAACCTAACCTACAAGCACAGCCCTATACAAACTTGCCTCCAACTATATTAAAAGCCAACAGTGCTCATTTATGTTGGTCAATGATGGTAGAATTTTCATACAAACATATTAGCAAAAGCCACTCAGTTTAATTTTCCCCTGAACTTAAAGATCCTAAAGTATCTGGACCAGCTCAATGTTGCAGTAAATTCTCAACTGCAGTGATTAATTGCAGTTCTGGTGCAATTCAGATTTACATCAAGGGCCACAAGCCAACAAAAACCAGGCCCATGCCAGATGACTTACAAACTATATTCTCAGGAATGCTGCAACTGAGAGAAGTAGAAAATCTGCACCCATGGCTTGTAACAGCGAGTCCTCAATTTCAACCAGAATCACAGAATACTACAGTGCAGAAGAGGCCCTTCGGCCCATCAATTCTGCACCAATGCACGAAATGCCTTGACCTAATCCCACTTGCCAGCACTCGGCCCTTAGCCTTGAATGTTATGGTATGCCAAATACTCCAGGTACTTTTTAAAGGATGAGGGGCATCTTGCCTCCACCACCCTCCCAGCCAGTGCATTCCAAACCAAGCAGTAAAAAGGTTTTCCCTCAAATTTCCCCTGAACCTCCCACCCCTCACTTTTAACTTGTGCCCCCTCTTAACTGACCTTACAACCAAGGAGAACAGCTGCTCCCTATTCATCTTGTCCTTGCCCCTCAATCTTGAGCACCTCAAATCAGGTCACTCAGTTTTCTCTGCTCCAACGAAAACAACCCAAGCCTATCTGACTCTCTTCGGAACTTAGGTGTTCCATCCCAGGCAGCATCCAATGAATCTCCTTTGCACCCCTTCCAGTGCATTCACATCCTTCCTGTAATGCGGCGACCAGAACTGCACACAGTACTCCAGCTGTGGCCTCACCAAAGTTCTATACAACTCCATCATGACCCCTCTGCTTTTGTAATTTATAGCCCAATTGATAAAGGCGCGTGTACCATATGCCTTTTTCACCACCCTATTTATTTGCCTTTCTGCCTTCAGAGATCTATGGACAAACACGCTAAGGTCCTTTTGTTCTCTGGAACTTCCCAGTGGCAGACCTTTCATAGTATACTTCCATGTCAAATTATTCCTTCCAAAGTGCATTACCTCACTTTTCAGGTTTAAATTCCATCTGCCACCTATCTACCCATTTGATCATCTTGTGTATACATTCCTGTAACCCAAGATACTCAACAAAGAAAATGATAGCACAGGAACAGGCCATTCAGCCCTCTGCCTGACCAAACTAAAAGCCCCTACACTTTTGGGACCATATCCCCCTACTCCCATCCTATTCATGTATTTGTCAAGACACCTCTTAAAAGTCACTGTGGTATCTGCTTCACTGTCTCCCGTGGCAGTGAGTTCCAGGCACCCACTGCTCTGTGTAAACTTGTCTTGTACATCTCCTTTAAATCTTGCCCCTCGCACCTTAAACCTATGCACCCTAGTGATTGGCTATTCCACCATGGGAAAAAGCTTTGACTATCCATGCCCCTCAATCTTGCATCAGGTGGCCCCTCAATCTCTGTCATTCCAGTGACAACAAATCAAGTTTCTCCAATCTCTCCTCATAGCTAATGCTCTCGATCCCAAGCAACATCCTGGTAAATCTTGTTTGTACCTTCTCCAAAGCTTCCGCATCCTTCTAGTAGCGTGGCGACCAGAATTGAACACCATATTCCAAGTGTGGCCCAACTAAGGTTTTATAAAGCTTCAACATGACTTGCCAATTTTTGAACTCAATGCCCCAGCAGGTGACGGGTTAACCTCAGTGTTAACCACCTGGTGAATCTTTGCGTCATCAGCAAACTGACTGATCCTATCCCCCACATAGCTATCTATGTAATTTGTATAAATGACGAATAATAGGAGGCTCAGCACAGATCCCTGTAGTGTGCTACTGGTCACTAACCTCCAGTCACTAAAGAAGCTGCCTGTCACCACTGTCTCCTACCACCAAGCCAATTATGTATCCACCTTGTCAGATCACTCTGTCTCCCATGTGCATTAGCCTTCTTAGTAAGTCTCCCATGTAGGGTTTTGTCAAAGGCTTTGTGAAATCCATGTAAACTACACCAACCACACTACCCTCATCCACTCTCACTTGGTTACATGCTCAAAAAATTCAATAAAATTTGTTAGGCTTGACTATCCCTGATCAAATCTTGCCTCTCCGAATGGAGATAGATTCTCTCGTTCAGAATCTTTTCCAGTGATTTCCCAACGACAGATGCAAGACTCACTGGTCTGTAGTTCCTGGCTTGTCTCCACAACCTTTCTTAAATAACAGGACCACATTAGTTGTTCTCCAGTCCCCTAGCACCTTCCCGGTGACCGGGGGGAACTAAAAATTTGAGTCAGAGCCCCTGCAATTCTCTCCCTTGCCTCCCACAATAACCTGGGAGGCAATTTATTTGGACCTGGAGATTTGTCTGCTTTTATGCCCAGTACCTTGTCATTCACTATGATAAATTTTCTCTAGAGTGTCACAGTCTCTCTCCCCAAATTCCGTAACTACCTCCTCATTCTCATAGTTGAAGACGTGAAATATTCTTAACACCCCATCAATGTCCTCTGCCTCCACCCACAGATTTCCCCCTTGGTCCCTACTCTTTCCCTGGTTATCCTTTTCATATTGATATACTTATAGAAGATCTTAGGATTTTTACCAGCCGGAGCTCTCTCATATTCCCTCTTTGCTCTCCTAATTGATTTCTTAAGCTCCATCCTGCACTTTCTGTACTCCACTAATGCCTCTGCAGACTTACTCTCCTTACACTTGTTAAAAAGCCTCTCTTTTCCTTCTCTGTATCCTGAACGTCTCTGGTCATCCACAGTACTCATGTTGGGCCTGTAACCTGCCCTTTTAATCTTTGAACACCCACCATTGCTCCTCTGTAGATTTCCCCACACCAACTCTTTCCAGCCTATTGTGGCCAGATCCTGCCTAATTTTGTTAAAACCTACTCTCTCCCAATCCAAAATCTTTTCCTGCAACTTGTCAATTTCTTTATCCACTACAGAGTACAGTAATGAGATAGAGAATCTGGTGAACTGGTGCAGCAACAATAATCTGTCCCTCAATGTCAACAAAATGGAGATTGTCATTGACTTGAGCAAGCATAAAAGGAGAACATAGCCTATCTACATCAATGGGGACGAAGTAGAAAGGGTCGAGAGTTTCAAGTTTTTAGGTGTCCAGATCACCAACCTGTCCTGGTCTCCCAGTGCTGACACTACTGTTAAGAGAGCCCACTAACCCCTCTACTTTCTCAGAAGACTAAGAAAATTTGGCATGTCAACTACAACTCTCACCAACTTTTACAGATGCACCACACCAAGCTTTATTTCTGGTTGTATCACAGCTTGGTGTGGCTCCTGCTCTGCCCAAGACCGCAAGGAACTACTAAAGGATGTGAATGTAGCCCAATCCATCGTGCAAACCATTCATTGACTCTGTCTGCACTTCCTGCTGTCTCGGCAAAGCAGCCAGCATAATTAAGGACCCCACGCACCCTGGACATTCTCTCTTCCACCTTCTTCCATCGTGAAGATGATACAAAATTCTGTGGTCACGTACTAACCGACTCAAGAACAGCTTCTTCGCTGCTGTGGGCAGACTTTTAAATGGATCTACCTTGCATTAAGTTGATCTTTCTCTATACCCTAGCTATGACTATAACACTACATCCCAAATTCTCTTGTTTTCTTCTCCATGAACAGTATGCTTTGTCTGCATAGTGTGCAAGAAAGAATACTTTTCCCTCTATAAATCAAATAAATTTGAATTGATCCATGTTGTGGTTGCTATCACCAAAATGCCAACCACCTCCCCCCCCCGCCCCCCAAAACACATCAGCCACCTTTCCAGCTTCATTCCCCGGAATCAGGTCCAGCATAGCTCCCTCCCTTGTTGGATCCCCTACGTATTGACCTGTATACATTAAAAACTCTACTCCATCTAAGTCCTTAACATGATGGCTATCCCAATTAATGCTGGGAAAGTTGAAATCACCTAAAATAATTACCCTCTTATTTTTACATTCCTCTGAATTGCGCACATATTTGTTCTTTAATTTCCTGCTGACTACCTGAGGGTCTATAATAAGCACCCAGCAACATATTTAATTCCTAAGCTCTATCCACAAAGCTTCATTTGATGTCCCCAAGCTATCATCTTTCCTTACTAATAATGCAATGCCACCTCCTCTTTTACCCCCTCCTTTATCTCGCCTGAAGATTCTACATCCTGGGGCATTGAGCTGCCAAACCTGCCCCTCACTCAACCACGTCTCTGTGATGGCTATATCATAATTACATACATCAATCCTTGCCCTTAACTCATCCGTTTTACCTTTAATACTCCTAGCATTAAAGTAGAGGTCTTCCAGCCTTGTCTTACTCTCTTGAAATTTACTACTGCTGTTTTCCTTCTGACCTGATTCCATTTTTATGTTATGCTGTGCCCCCATTCTGCCAGTCTGATTCCCCTCCCTCTGCCAAATTAGTTGTAACTCTTCCCAACAGCACTAACAAACCCACCAGCATGGATCTTAGTTCCGCTCTGGTTCAGATGTAGACCTTCCCACTTGTACAGGTACCACCTTCCCCAAAAACGGTCCCAGTGGTCCAGGAATCTAAAACCCTCCCTCCTGCACCAACTCTTAAGCCACACATTCATCTCTGCCATTCTCCTATTTCTGTACTCATTAGCTCATGGCATTGGGAGTAATCTAGAGATTACAACCCAAGAGGTCTTGCTCCTTAGTCTATTGCCTAACTCCCTGAATTCTTGGTGCAAGACCTCATCCCTCTTTCTACCTATAGCCAGTTAAGCTATTGCGAAGCGAAGGCTAGGCACTTCTCAAAGATAAATGTTGCAGAGGCACTAATATTCTATTAAATAGTTCTCTTTCAATAGGTCCTTTCACTTGGTGTACAAAAAGATACACCCGAATAGCATTTGTATGCCTCATCTTGCAAGAAAACCAGCTTAACCGGCAGCCCATCGAACAGCACATTATAAACAGAAGCCTAGATGCATATAAAATAACCTGTCAACAACCAAGGTGAAAAGAATTCAAGCGATTAATTGTCCTGGTTGTAAAACGAGTAAAATTAAATGACTACATGGGCTAATCTGCTGTTACCTAGATGTGCGCAAATTAATGGGCAAATTATTTGTATGCAAGACAAATTTGCTTCAATCAAAAGCTCAATTTTGCATCAGCAAAACATGTAGCACCAGTTTTACCCAATGTTCCCCATCAAAGCAACTTCTCAGTATGTCATCAACACGACGTGCTCTCTTTGCAAGGTCAAGTTTTTAAAAAAATTGCCAGGCAAAAAAGCACATTTGCAACCTTAGCGGTTTAATCGGCAACATCAAAAAACAACAATTTGCTGTTCAATAAATTTCACATTTATTTAAATTGCAAAGAGGGAAAGGAAAGACGTTCACTCACCTGGACCTTTTAGGAGAAAATGATCGAGACCTTCTTGGTGAAAATGAGCGGCTCCGCCGAGGAGAAAAAGACCTGGACCTAGATGAAGGTTGAGTATTATTTTTAATTTTTATAGGATAGCTAGAAACTACTCAAAGCTAAACCTGACAACCAAAAACGTACCTTCTACCACGGCTACGGCTGTGTGAACGGGTATACCTTCTTCCCCGTGAACGTGAACGTGATCTAGTCCTGGACCTGGTTTAATGAAAGAAGGCAGTATTAACTTCAGCAATTTCAGAATTAAATTCTTGGAATACCTCTGCTGGAATCAAAACAAGATTGCTACAATATAGTACATGTTCGTCAGATTGAAGATAACTTGGGGCCCTATGTATTTGTTTTTAGATTATATCTACATAATGTAGATTCAGTTAAAAATTTTACATTATTTTAGTATTTTGTGCATTGTAAAAAAAACTTTGTAAGTGGTACGTAAAGTAAACCTTGCAAGTTTGCAGGTCAGTCGACCCTCTCTTTGGACCAAGGTCTAGCAGATCTAGGCGATCTAGAAGTATCTATCAGACCATCGCAGCATCTAGATGTTCTTCAATCTAACGACGATCAAACTGACAGCCAAATGAGCCAAAGTGAGGCTTGATTGACGCAGGATGTTTTGTCTACGAGGGAATGAGGTCAATCTGGCGTTCCTCTAGAAAGGGGCCCAATTGAAAGCCAATTTACAGCATAACGGCGATCACCTTGTCTCACTCTCAAACATTTTCTGCCCTCAAAAGAATCTTAAGGTGAAGCTAGTTGTAGCAGGTTCTCGAGGGGATCTGGCCTCATGCCAATCACCGTATGCTCTAGGTGCATCAAAACTGTTGGATTTGCTAGATGCCTTAGCCTGATATCATGAGGCTCACGACATTCTGAATCGCGGTGACTGACTCAACCGAAGAAACCTGAAAGGTTCGGACCAGGTGGATCATTAATATTCAGAACATTCACAAGTGAAACGCAAAAAAGTCAAGCAAAAATTGCCACAAGGCCTGATTATCACTTAAAATATAAAGCAACAATAAAGCATTTCATTTCTTTATTCTTATTAAAACTTTCATTTTTAATTATACTTAAATTAAAATGCTTTTAAGCAATAATTAGAAGTCACTGAAATTGACAACTTGTACCTGCTCCTTCTGCGTCGGCTATAGCGATGACAGTCATAAGCATAATGACCCTTTTCTCCACATTCATAGCATCGATCATTTGGGTCAAAGGGTCGGCGTGCTGGTGGCCGCTCAAAGCGCGAGCGCCGAGGCATTCCTGTTGATAGTTCCACTCGAACACGTGAGCCACAAATTACCCTTAAGTTAAAGAAATCACTGTTTATACAAAGCCAAAGACAACCCAACATAAAGCATCAGTTAAAATCTGTAATTATAACCAAACTATTGCTATAAAATGACAGACACTTGAAGGATTCAACAGCATAACCTGTCCCTTGCTTTATGTTGCATACAACTAAAGTAAATTAGTTGCCTTTCCATCACAGCTATTATTTCAACGCCCATCACAAAACAATGTGAAATCAGGCTACTGACATTCTTTTTCAGTCTCCCTGTACAGGTTTTTCTGCAACAAGGAGAACATTACATCACTTCATTAAAGCCCAAAAATAGAACACGTAAACTTACGATGAAGCTTGTAACATCACAAAGTTGCTTGGCAATATTTACATTAAACCTGTCTGATATAGGAAAGATAGCAGGCAAGGCAGCTGAAGATCTAACCAAAGTCTATATGAAAAGCATATTTCTCCCACTACCCTGAAGAGTAAAATTCAAAACATCAATTTGAATTGGATGGGTGGGGGGAGGGGGGAGAAAGAGGGTGGCAGGGGAAAGAGGGGATGACAAACTGTACCTACCTTCCTTGAGACTAGAGTGAAAAAAACAGTGTCACAACTGAGACAGAGAATCAAAAGCACACAAAATTAAAACAAAAACAAGAGTTAAAGGCACTACACCACTTAACTGAGCAGGGAGCAATACAATAACTCCATCGATCCTAGTGAAAATTAAATCTTAACAGCTCAAACTGAGATGTACGTACAGTTAAAAAAAAAGTTAAATAACGGTTCACAAGTTAGTAAAACGTGGAGTCCCTGTTGGGCATCTGGTGTCTACTTTTTAAAAAGGAAGCTTAAGTTTGGCAATGTATTATTCAGAGTTTTCAGTTATCCACTTTGAAGTTTAGGGGTATGAAAGAAAAGCAAGCAGTCATAGGAGGGATTGGGTGAGAAGTTATAGACACCAATAAAGCTGTGACAGAAGCCAAAAGAATTGTTGATGAAAGGAAATGAAATTACCACTGTAGAATAAAGTTTACTGGGAGTGATGCCAACACCTATGCACTGGAGCAAATCCAAAATTCTTACTTGAAGTAAGATGCTTTGATGGCATTTGCCACTTATTAGCAAAAATTGTATTATCTTTACTTCCTCTGGAAAAAAGGTAGAGAGAAAAGGAAGACAAAAAGAAAGCTCTGTATGTGCATGATATATCAAAATTTTGTTTTTGAAACTGCAGTTCAGGACAGTGAGCAATTAGCTCAAGTCGTGTCTGTGGTCCTGTGGATAAGCCGAGACCACAGATCAGAACAATGGTTTAGAAGAAATTTAAACAGCCTATTAATGACAGCTGACAGAAGGTACAGGATAGAAAGGGAGAAATACGATTTGTCCACTGGCAGAATTAACAATTCACGAGCGACAAAGTCGCAGGAGAATTAATCTGTCCCAAAGTGCAAATAAAAACTGTATTTCACTTCCCTCCATAGCATATTCCATTTATAACACTCATGTGGTCATAATTTTTTTTAGGATGAATATATTTAGGTTTAAATTAGAATTGCTGAGGGTACTCCGAAACACTTTAATTGGTCTTATGAATCGCCTCTTTCAAAAAGAACTAGTTGACTTCAAAATCATCCAAACAATATTGCAACATTAAACTTACAATATCTTAGCCATAATTTCTACTTATTTCAGTAAGCAATGAAACAATAAATCCTCAATTCCACACTCAATATAAAACAAATGAAAATATCTTCCAAAAATGATGGCAGAATTTAGTAGTATCAAAGTCCCAAAGTTCAACTAGTCTTCAAACTTATAGTTCCATCAAACATTCCAAACCCCTGGCATGTAGTAAAGGGACTAGGACAAGTGAAACCTGAAAGATCCAGAGTAATTACTCTTAAAAAAGCTAAAAAAAATTACCAAACATTAGCACAAGCACAAGAGCAGGTAACTACAATCAAACTGACAAATAGAATCAATGGTTCACACATAAATGGGAATAAAGGTGACCCATTCCCCTAGCATATTTTCAAAAATAGGCAGCCTGGTGTCAAAGGGAATGATGGGACAGCTATTTACAACAGTTCCCTAGAACGACAAGGATGTCAGGAGGACAAACTGGCTGAAGGGTGAGCCACCAATGCAATCTGACATAACCAGAGGAAGTATGTCAAGAATCCGTATATCTTCAATTTTTAAGAAATTTAGTAAATTTTAAGTTGAAATACGAACAAGTATAAAACATGTATTGCACAGGGTGATCTCAGCACAGGATACAAAGGCTGGACCAGAGGTGGCTTTCACATTGATCAGTTACTATTTAAACATTGCATCCTGTACTGGGATCTATTTAAGGTTGCCTTTGAGCCATATTTCTAATAGTCTTCTGCTATTCTGGACTGGAAAATGTCAGCCCTTATTCAGAGGCGCAATTCTACAGTGTCTGTCTCAAGTTTGTATAAAATTCAATAGGATTTTGCCTGGGTTTCAAACCCATTTTCAGAGGGCTCTGTAGCAAAGCTCAAGATTGACATGGAGTCTAAAAGAAAATTTGATCAATAGTATCAGTGATTCCATTTTGAGAAAGATTTACAGTTTTGTCTTTTGACCAGTTCTGGCTCTCATTGTAAAACAAATACTCATATTATCTTAAAGAATGGCTGAACCATTTGTCCATTTGTGTACAAAGAACTTTTCACTATTACATCCCTTAACAAGCATACAAGCTGCCTGAACATAAAGCTCGATTTACAGTTGAAATGCTCCAAAAATCAAATTTTGATTCCACAAATTATGCATTAGCAAACAGATTCATTGTAACAACTGAGCTAGGTTGAGTCATCAAGGATTCTTCCAAGTTAATTTAGTTGCAAGTACAGTGTTATTTACATTGCTGTCATAAGCAATATCATTTTAATTGAGAAAATAAAATCTTCTACACAAAAAATACAAAGGTGGGAAGACTGGTCTCTAATAGAAGTGCTAAAAGGGACCAAATAACAAAATGAGCATCATGGTTTACCTCACGCTTTTTTATTTCCTGTTGACTTCAATGGAAATTATAAGCAATCTAAAAACAGGCTGTAATTTGCTACTGCTCATTCCATGCTGCCTCTCATCTCTTTCACTGTTACCTAAAAAGGGTGCACCCACAGGACATTGAATTTTTGAGAAGGGTGCTTCAGCAAAACATTTGGGAACCTCTGATCGACATCAATGCAGATGTATACTCCAGACTGCCCACATTGTAATTCACAAAATGGAGTCAAGTACTTCCTGGCAAATGGGACAAGTGCAAAACAGTATAGAGGTTTAGAAGCAACTATCGCCATTCCTTCCCAACACCGAATGCCTAGTACAAAGGGAGAAACTGGCAGAAAAAAACTAAACATTAAAATCAAGAGAAGGCTTTTAACTGGTTAGAATTTAACTGACTGCAAAAGCCTAAACAGGACAAAGAGCAGTTATACATATATTCAGTTACTGGACAGGCTCTCTGATGGGAAAAATAGTACTGGTATGCTGGCGAATGACATGACAACTGTGGAAATAATTTGTCATTTCCACAGTTGCCAGACCACACGAGTGTTTAATACAGGTTTGGTTACAGTAATGGCAGCTGTCATAGTTTTTTATCCATACACTATTGTATTTACTGTAATAAATAAAATAAATGTATGGATACCAAGCACACCAATCACACACACACATATATACAACAATTTTGTACATTTGTCACTCATTGACAACTGCCTATTATTTAAAGGGGAGCTAAATCCAAATGGTAAAGTCAGTCCTTTCATTATTCATTCTCCCCATTTAAAGCACTGTGAATGTTCCTCAGATGTTCTGTATTTCTCTGATCAGAGCACACAATCCCCACTATGTTCCTAAATAACAAGTTCCTGCTAATTGACATTGATTTTATAGGAAAGATTACATAAGCACTATTACTTCTATCTCTATTTTTAAGGGAACAAACCCTGCCTTTTAGTATCTAATGATCCAAACAACTGTGCTCTGAACAGAATTTTAAAAAACAGCTGAAAACATTCATGTTATGTAACTTGAAAGAACAACAAGTGATAATGAAAGCAATGACTTTACCAATGGGATATAGATCCCCTTTAAAGTTTACTTACTTGCCATCCAAACCACGAACAGCATCTTCAGCATCTCGAGGCTCCTTAAACTCCACAAAAGCAAAACCAGGGGGATTCCGTGCTATCCAGACTGTCCTCAGTGGTCCGTAGTAGCTGAATGCACGCTCTAGTTCCCCTTTACCGGCACCTGTTCCCAAGTTACCTACATAGACCTTGGTTTCTGTTGAGATGCACATCAGACATCATTAGAGTCTACAAAACAAAACACTAAATAAAACTATGTTAAATATACAATACTTAACTATCTGTGAAAACTATAGGGACTCTGTGTGCTTTAGGTACATACATACAAACAAAATAAACTTTGCTGCACTGTTTTAATGTACACTAAGGATGATAGAGAAGGGCAAAAGTCTCTTGTGACAAGGTAAAATACCAAATATTTAAGAACAGAAATGTTTAGCATGCAAAGATATCTGTTATAGGGTAATGCAGGATTCTATTCCACAAACAGACTGATTTAATAAAAATGTACTAACTTTGAAAAATGTTCTGTTAATGAACGCAAAAATGACTTCTCATGGGGGCAGGTGAAGTGCAACATCATGATGAAACGTCTATGCTCAAGATCAATAAATTTCTGACAGCGCAGAAAGCCACTCAAGAGATGCAGGTGCGATGCTCATTTGGAGCCAGAATGCCACTGACAAAAGCAAAACACTGGATGCTCGGAAATCTTAAAAAATAGAAAATGCTAGATATACTCAGTGGGTTAGGCAGCATCTCTCCAGGGAAAAAGAGAATCTATGTTTTAGGTCTTTGGCCATAGATCTGAAACGTCAACTCTGGTTCTCACAAACGCTGCCTGACCTGTTCAGTATTTCCAGTATATTCTGTTTTTATGCCACTGACTCAATGTTGCACAGGAAAAAAAAACAAGGTGACAAACTGACTGCTGGAGGCCATAGTGGAATTAGTGTTGGCAATAGTAAAGATTGATTAGAAAGGAAAGTATTCATGTGAAGCAAAACGAATAAAATAGAAAAAGAGCAGAGATTCTCTTGCTTGCATGAACTGGTAATCCAACAGCAAGAGGCTCCCAGCAAAAAGGTGGCCCACAGTAGGAGCACTGTGAGTGAAGGAAAGCAATCAAGGTCTGAAAGCCGAGGTAGGTTATGTTACAAGTATCAGGAAGTCGTGAGAATTATAGCTATGGAAGCAATTCACTGGGTGAAACTTGCCCATATAGATAACATGGTACCGTAATTTGATCAGAAACTTTCAATAAATGGCTCAGATGTTAGCACGTGCCTCTCAGTCAAAGCTGTGGGTTCAACTGCTACTCCAGGGTTTTAGCATATGATCTAGTTGGACATTTTAGTATAGTATTTAGGAAAGTGTTTGCTGGATATGCCAATTGAATGAGTATTAAACTAAACATCTTCCAGCAATTAGATAGCCAATAAAAAGTGACATTACAAAACCTATGATATCCCGATCAACATTCTTCCAATAACCATTACACATCCGAAGACACATGATAAAAAAATGCAAAAAAGCTGCCGAGGAAATACAAAGGGAGTACTGGAGTTGAACCTAGACCTTCTGAACTAAGTTACACTGATGGGACAATGTGTATATAAAACGTGGCAGCAACTGCACTTAGAAGCTTTTTGGTCATAAGTTTCAGTAGTAAGGGAATATACTAAAATTGGGGAAAATACATTGAAATATATACACATCAACTCACGTAGGAACAAAATTAATAGACCATATGGGCTGGGTAAACATGGGAACATACACGCCACCACTAATTTAAGAACTATGTGAACTGATTGCATTCAGCTAATGCTTCAAAACTGTAGACAATTACACACTGCAAATGGAGGCTAACTTAATGCTTATTTGTCATATTGCTACAAAACGCACTGGTTAGCACTGCTGCCTCAGTGCCAAGGACCTGGTTTCGATTCCCAGCATGGCTCACTGCACGTTCTCCCCACGTCTGCATGGGTTTCCTCCCACAGTCCAAAAGACATGTTTAACACTTATTTATTAGTTTGAAGTTTATTAGTCACAAGTAGACTTGCATTGATACTGCAATGAAGCTACTGTGAAAGCCCCCCAGTCACCACACTGGTGCTTGCTCGGTACATTGAAGGCAAATTTAGCATGGCCAATGCACCTTTTGGATGGGCAATAAATGCTGGCCAGCCAGCAATCACCATGTCTAGGTCAAGATGACTGAATAAAAAGAAAATTTCTACTCAATCCATGTAGCCCTGCAAGTTTATTTCTATCAAGTCCATCCAGTTTCCTTTGATAGTTTCTGCTTCCATCACCCTCATGGGCAGAGTTCCAGATCTTTACAACTTGAGTAGAAGATTCGCCAGAACATTGGCTGAATTTCTGGATTAACAAATTAGCGATAATACCACTAAGCCATCACCTCCCCTTCATGGACCTGACTGAACTGTTCCACTTGAACTGGCATGGATTTGATGGGCGGCCTGGCTTCCACCTGTGCCACAATGTTGTCTATACAGCTTTAGGGATTGGCACCAGAAGTTCAGTTCAGCACCTGGTGCACAGACGAAAGACACAATTAACTTGTCAGAATTGCCAAAGTGTAGCTTTCTAAGACTTATCCATAGTCTTGCACACCCTATACTAATTTACAAGGCTAGAGGGCAATCCTTGACTCTTGGCTGGATAGACTATTGACCAATTAAGACATATCTAGTCACATAAGGACCCATCTTACTTCAGTGTTTGGTACATCTACGTGCATGCAAAGCAACCATTTATCAGAAAATTAAGCTGCACAAACATTTTGAGATGGGGAGAGTCAAACATGACATACGCCACTGAAATCCTGGCAGCAAAAAAAAGAAAATACCAAATGAGGGAACTGGAGCAAACAAGTGACTCCATTAGCTTGCAAGACACAAGGAAAGGTGTCAAAGGGTGAGTTAAAGTGACAAAAAAAACAAAATCAGAGGAGAGTATTTTAAAAAGCAATGGAGAGAATTGTTCAGTTGATTTAAACCAGGGGTTATCAACTCTTTCTTCTGAGCCCCCTTTCCTACGTTATAAAAATTCATACAACAAATACTTTTTCTGCTAATACGTGGGGTCTTGAAAGCATAATAGTCCCTCCTCAGATAATGCATTGGAATTTCACAGATGGAAATCAAAAATACAACATCTATGACATGGAAGGAAGATAAAGTTATATAATGACAAAACAAAAGACACCCTTGAGTCCCATGCATTAGGAATGAGTCACTCAAGTTGGTTTAAGCATGTGACTTATTGTGCCTCAGAGGATTTAACACTGTTTCATGGACTGAAAAATCCACTACACTTCTTGGCAATAACCCTGATGCTCATCATTGCTCCGAATCATGTCTAACCCACTGTTTATAGATCACTGCCCCAAATACCATGCTCCCATCCCAAATTTAAGCAAGTGCTGGGTCATTTTGCTCAAGCCCTGCCTCACTTCTCACGGGCTGCTATCCAGTTGAGCCTATCCATGCTACAGGCTGCAAAAGCAGACAAATATCAATGGTATTGTTGGTTTACTGTGTTTACATGCATGGGTGATCAGACTAAGGAATCAAGAGGCCAAAATAAGGCAAAGGGAAAAAAAACAGGCTGACAGTTGGATTTTTACCAAAATCAGCACCAGAAACAGAGGACAAATTGCTGCTTGGATAGTGAAGTGGCAACGTGTAGATTGTACAGTAGTGTATTTTGGTTAGTATTAGAAGACCCCCTCAAAATCTTCTCTCAGACTCAAGATGAGGGTCCTTGTTAAACCACTTTTCCTGTGGAACTTCATTCCTAAATCAACGCCAAGTACCAATTAATTCTTTAAATATCTGTCAGTGCACATCTACTATCATATCTTTCAATCTAGATTCACAACCCACCATAGCCAACTTACCTCTCCTACCTACATATTATGCTTTGTTCAAATTTAAGACCCTAGTTTTAAACATAATTAGAACACATTCAACATAAATTCTAGTACATTAAGATCACTCTTCTCAGACTCCATTACTACAGATTAACCCCACTTCATTGCCTAAAATTAAATATAAAAATAACTTGTTCCCTTGTTCATTCCTTGACATACTGATCTCAAACACTATCACTATCTTGGTGAATCTATCCTCCATATTTGGTTTGCCTAAGATTAAAATTTACCATGATTTCTGTATTATCCATATTACATGCACCTTCTGATTTGTACTCTGCCTAGCACTACAATCACAATCGGGGGTCCATAAATTACTCCTACTGTTATGTTGCCATCCTTGCTTCTTAGCTCCAAACTGATTCTACATCTTGATTTTCTGAGTTAAGAATTCTGTATTGTCATTACCCTGTAACTTTATCACGGCAACCCATTCTTTTCAGGTCAAATATCTTGGAAGACTTGGTCACTGCAACCATGTCTCCATGTTGGTTAAAATCTCAATTTTCTATAAATTCAAAAGCAAAATATTGCAAATACTGCAAATCTGAAATTAAAACAAAAAATGCAGATCAGACAGTATCTACGCACAAAGAAACATGCTTAATGTTTCATTTTATGACCTTTCATCAGAATCTGGTTCTCTGCAACCATGTTACAATGAAAGAATTGGAGAGTAAACGGCACTAAAGTCCACTAATGCAAATATTAATCTTTATCAGTGCTATTTATTCAACTATTTTGTAAATACTTTGCATAAATGTCTTCAGCATGAACTTCTGATGTTTCCTTGAGGTTATCCAACTAATGATAAGCTCTCGAGCACTTCCTGACTAATACTGATTTTACCAAAGTCTCTTTCTTGCTTTACGTTGTCGACATTCTTATTGCTTTGCAGTTACCCATTTCTGAATTCTCCCACCTGTTTGTTCACTGAACTCCTTTGTACATGCCTAATTATTTGATTTGCTAGAACACCGATCCCAGGTCAATTCAAGTAGAGCTCATCTCAATGACATTTCCTTTTCCCCCCCGAGTACTGGTGCCAGTGCCCTGCCTCCCACACCATTTTCAGTTAAGCATTTTTAACACCAGAACAAAAATTGCTGTGGAAAGCTCAGCAGGTCAAAAACAGAGTTAACGTTTCAGATCAAGTGACCTCTCATCAGAAGTGAAGAAAGGTAGATTATGTAACAGTTTTTAAGGGAGTAGAAAAGGCAAGCTCTGTGCTCATGTGAAGGAGGGCAGGGAGATTAAATGAGAAAAGATTTCATGATGCACCAACCTAAAAAAAAGAGTGGGAATGGATATAGTAAGGAAACCAAAGATTGTATCCAAATGAGCCTCAAATGACCAAATAAAAACTGAATGCAACATGAATGTTTAAAACAGAAACAAGATCAACACAGCAAAACTAAAAATAAAAGAAAACAATATGAAGGTAGACATTCAACTTGATACCAAGCCCAGGAGGTTTTAGAGCAGAGTTAAAAGACAAGGTGGTGTTCTTCGAGTTTGCATTATAACAGGCCACGGACAGAAATATCAGAATGAGAGCAGAATAGAGAATTAACATGACAATGATCCAGAAGCTTGGAGTCATTCTTGTGGACTGAAGAGGAGATATTCATCCTGTGGTCATCCAGTCTGTGTTTGGTCTCCTCAATATATAGACCACATCGTGAACAGCAAATAGTGTATTGAATTGAAAGTACAAGTAAATCACTTTCATTTGCAAGGAGTGTTTGGGGCCTTGGGCAGCGACAAGGCAGGAGGTGAAAACACAGGCGCTGCATCACCTTCATGGAAAGGTGCCGAGGGGAAGGAAGGGTGAGTTTGGGGCAACTGTGGTGAGCTAGAGTGCCATGGAGGAGAAAATGCATTTGGTATCATACTGGAGCTAGCGGAGGATGATCTGCTGAATACAGCAGTTTGGAAAGTAAGGATCCTTGCTTCCTGAAAGGGTTGTATTCTATTCTCCCAATTCCTTTATTGATCATCTGTTGATCAGTTCTAAGATGTATCCTTCCAAACCAGCACTTCCGATGTGCCTTCCTTTTCCTCACTCAAGAATTCCCAATATGGTTTACATGGCTCTCCAGTGGCCAATCCATTTCACATTCTTTGGCTGCCAGCCCTATCCTCCTCCCCAGAACCACAACAGGGTCCCCCTTGTCCTTGCCTTCCACCTCATCTGTTTCTGTATTCAATTGATCTTCCTCTGCCAAGTGCAGCATGATAGCAAACACATCTTCCGTTGCCCTCCCCTTCAGCTTTCCAAAAGTACCATTTCCTCCGCAACACCCTAGTCTCCTTTTGAGTCACTCCTAATATCTGCTCCTTTCCCTAAGCCACCTTTCCATGCAAGAGAGACAGCAATTGTCATTTCACCTATCTTCTCACCATCCAAGGCCCCAAATACTGTCCCCAAGCAAAAGAGTAATTTTACTTGTATTAAATTGAAAAGTACAGGGTATTCCCTGTTCCCCATGTGGTCTCTTCTACACTGGGGAGACCAAACACAGACTGGATAAACGAGCCTGCAAACTTCTGGTTGCTTGTTATCTTATTTTCCATCTTGCTCCATGCTGACCCTTCAATTCATGGCCTGCTAAACGCAAGTTCAAATGCATCACTCTACATCAAGTTCAACGATTACCTTCATCTTGTTCTTTTCTCCCCACTTCTTTTGTTTGTTGTGATGGCTTTGTTTCTTTATATTTCATACTACATACAAATTTTTTTTATTTAGTCATTCATGGCTCATTATGGCACAACCTTTGGTTTCTTTACTAAATCTACTGCCACTATCTTTGGCTGATGCATCATTAAATTTTTGTTATTTAATTGTTTCTATCCTCTACCCTATCATAGAGCATTCCATTTGTTCGCTCTTCCTCCTCCCACTGGTTTAAAAACTCTTACATTTCTACCTTTCTTTAGTTATGATGAGAGATCACTCAGAAACGTTAACTGTTCCCACAAATGCTGCCTGACCTGAGATTATCCCAGCAATTATTTCAGATTTCCAGCATCCGCAGCATTTTGCTTTTGTAAAAAGCTCATTTGTTTCTTCAATGCCAACTTGCACATCTCAGGTATTAAATATTAATTGCACACCCGTCTACACCAACAGCAACGAAGTGGAGATGGCTGAGAGCTTCATGTTTTGAGGTGTTTGGATCATCAACAACCTGTCCTGAACCCTCCACGCTGACACTATAGTTAAGAAAGCTCACCAATGCTTCTACTTTCTCAGAAAGCCAAGGAAATTTGGCATGTACATTATGACTTTTACTAATTTTTACCAACGCATCAGAAACATCCTATCTGGTTGTATCACAGCTTGGTATGGCACCTGCTCTGACCAATAAATTACAAAGGGTTGTGAATGCAGCCCCTCCCATCACACAAACCAGCCTCCCATCCATCGACTCAGTCTATACTTCCCATTGCCTCAGGAAAGCAGCTAGTATAATCAAGGATCTCATGCAGCCCAGATATGCTATCTTCCACCTTCTCCCATAGAGAAAAAGACTCAAGTCTGAAAATGTGCATCAAGTGACTCAAGGACAGCTTCTTCCCTGTCACCAGACTTTTCATGTCATATATTAAGCTAATCTTTATCTTCATCTTACCTAGAACTGCAGCACCATATTCTGCACACTATCCTCTCCTTCTCCTCTATACACTCTATGAACGGTATGTTTTGCCCATATACCATGCAAGAAACAGTATTTTCACTATATCTCAGTATATGGGGCAACATGGTGGCATAGTGGTTAGCACTGCTGCCCCTCAGAACCAGGGATCTGGTTTCTATTCCCAGATTGGGTCACTGACTGTGCGATGTCTGCACATTCTCCCCACGTCTATGTGGGTTTCCTCCCACAGCCCAAAGGTATGCGGGTTAGGTGGATTGCTGATGCTAAGTTGCCCATTAGTGTCAAGGGGAGGCCAATTTGGGTAAACGTATGTGGTTATGGGAATAGGGCCTGGGTGGGATTATGGTTGGTGCAGACTCGATGGGCCAAATAACCTCCTTTTGCACTGTAGGATTTTGTGATTCTATCAATGTGACAGTAGTAAATCAAATCAAAGTTCTGCATTTTAATTTTCACTCACCCCTCAGAGTCTCATTTCTAGTTCAACCCTTGCCATTGGTTCCAACAAGGGGCACAACAATTGGATCCTCTTCATTCCACTTCAAATTACTTTCCAACCTCAAAGCAATGTTCTTATTCTTGTCACCATGCAGACAAAACAGCCTCAAACTCTTGGTCGTAGCTTTGGACAACAGTATCAGCCAAACTGTTTTCCCTTCTACCAATCATGTAAGCCTTTTCAAGTCCATTTTAATAGCTTCCCATACCACAGTGCCATAGTTAGCTTGCTCATGCACATTGCAGACTTTGTTCTCATTCACACAGGCAAAGACCTTTGGATATAGGCAAAGACCTTTAAATGCAATTCAAAGAGTAATGGTTTTAATATTACTGAGTTGAGCAGCATACTGGAATAAATGCCGCTGAATTTTCAAATCAAAAATGAACACTCTTCAGAATGAGCAAATATTCAGAATCGCACAAATCAAGAATTGATCAATTAAGTTCCCTGGACTAGCTCTCCTGCAGTCACAGCTTTACCACTGAATGGCAGGAAGCTGGCCAAACATCAGTATGGTCACTTACAGCCAGATACCCAAAACTCCACAACTACAGGTAAACGGACATTTCCTTTCAAACTTCTTTCCAACCATCTTCAGCTTGGTACCTCCTTGAACAATTGCAGACAAAAATCAGAATTCTGAAGCAAGATAGATCAAAAATATCTTAGTTACAGCATGTGCTTTTGTTTTCTGAGCATGCAAAGTTTTCACCTCGAATATCAAGCCATGATATTCTGCATTTAAGACCTCCTCTTTCCAACACAATTTTACAAATCGAAAACATATTCCACACGATATGAAACAAAAAACAAGTAAAACGTACTTTCTGAACAAGCTAAGATTCAATTTCAGGTTGGACCAGAAAGAAAATTAGAAACACATTACTGAATTGGTTGGTCAGAATAGGTGATCATTCACACTGCTCCAAAAAGGTAGCTAATGTATACTCTACACCTAGAATAATCCAAAATTTTGACAATCTGGTTCCACCTTAGTATAATTTGAGAAGGAATTGTATTGTTCTCTGCAACGAACCTGACTCAAGAATACACACCCACGCACACCATTTAAACTTAACAGTTACATAACATTTGGTGAGAGTATCCCTCAAGTTTTCCCTCACTACAAAATAAATATGACTACTTCTTCACTGCAACACACCCAAGATCAGGAACATGACAGATTTTAAGAAATAGTTTATCACACCTAATTTACAAAATATACCTTATAGCAATACCAAGATAAGAGTTAGAATGGGTTCAATTTGGAGCATCGGAGTAGGACCAGAGTAGTCAACCCCAATACATGGCACTATTTGAAACTTCCATCATAAAAATAGATTATTTGAATAGTATGCACGAATGCTAACTTTGGCAAACCACTTTCTTGATTTACATTTATTGCAAAAAAAATTTCAATCTTCTATCGTTGCACTACTGGTTAAGGAGAACATCACAGCTGCACTGCGGGAGGACACCTGACAGCACTCATACAGCGAGGTAAAACAGGTGGTGCTCAGGAATAAGAAGGGTGTAGTCATAATATTGGGGGTTTACTATAGGCTGCCCAACAGCCAGCGGGAGATAGAGGAACAGGTATGTGGGCAGATTTTGGCAAGGTGTAAAGGTAACAGGGCTGTTGTGGTGGAGATTTTAGTTTCCCCTATATTGACAGGGACTCACTCAGTGCTAGGGGTGTGGATGGGGCAGAGTTTGTAAGGCGCATCCAGGAGGGCTTCTTGAAACAGTGTACAGATAGTCCAACTAGGGAAGGGGCCATATTGGTCCTGGTCTTGGGGAATAAGCCAGGCCAGGTGGCCGAAGTTTCAGTAAGGGAGCAGCTCGGGAATAGTCAACACAATTCAGTAAGCTTTAAAGGTACTGATGGATAAGGAAAAGAGTAGTCCTCAAGTTAAGGTGTTAAAATGGGGGAAGGCTAATTACAACAATATTAGGCAGGAACTGAAGAACGTAGATTGGGGGCAGATGTTCGAGTACAAATTAACATCTAGCACGTGGGAGGCTTTCAAGTGCAAGTTGATATGGATTCAGGATCAGCACATTCCTATAAGGATGAAGGATAAGTATGGTGAGTTTTGGGAACCTTGGATATCGAGAGATATCGTGAGCCTGTCAAAGATATAAAGGACGCATGTGTCAAAACTGGGAGGCTGGGAACACACAAAGCAAGTGTGGAATACAAGGAAAGTAGAAAGAAACTTAAGCAAGGAGTAAGGATGGCTAAAACAGGTCACGAAAAATCATTGGCCAGCAGGATTAAGGAAAATCCCAAGGCTTTTTATTCATATATAAAGAGCAAGAGGGTAGCCAGGGAGAAGGTTGGCCCGCTCGACAACAGGGGAGGGAATCTATGCATGGAGCCAGAGAAAATCGTTGAGGTATTAAATGAGTACTTTGTGTCAGTACTCACCAAAGAGAAAGACTTGGTGGACGATGAGCTGGAGTCATGTTGAGATCAAAAAGGTGGTGGTATTAGTGTTCTTGAGAAACATTATGGTAGACAAGTCCCCAGGGCCTGATGGGATATACCCCAGAATACAGAGAGGCAAGGGAGGTCCCAGAGGATTGGAGAATAGCCAATGTTGTTTCTTTGTTTAAGAAGGGTAGCAAGAATAATCCAAGTAATTATAGGCCAGTGAGCCTTACATCAGTGGCAGGGGAACTATCGGAGAGGATTCACTCCCACTTGGAAATAAGTAGATGTATTCGTGAGAGGCAACATGGTTTTGAGAGGGGGAGATCATGTCTCACGAACTTGATCCAATTTTTCAAGGAAGATGATTGATGAGGGCAAGGCAATGGATGTTGTCCACATGGACTTCACTTAGGCCTTTGACAAGGTCCCTCATGGCTGACTGGTATAGAAGATGAAGTTGCAAGGGATAAGAGGTGAGCTGGCAAGGTGGATACAGAAATGGCTCAGTCATAGAAGACAGAGGATAGCAATGGAAGGGCGTGTTTCTGAATGGAGGACTGTGATGAGTGGCATTCCTCGGGGATCAGTACTGGGGCCTTTGCTAATTATTTGGAAGAAAATGTGACTGATTTGATTAGTAAGTTTGCAGATGACACAAAGGTTGGTGGAACTGCGGATTGCGATGAACACCATCAGAGGGTACAGCAGGATATAGATCGGTTCGAGGCTTGGGCAGAGATGGCAGATGGAGTTTAATCTAGACAAATGTGTGGTAATGCATTTCAGAAGGTCTAATAAAGATAAGAAATACACAGTAAATGGCAGAATCCTTAAGAGCATTGATAGGCAGAGGGATCTGGGTGTACAGGTACACAGGTCACTGAAAGTGGCAATGCAGGTGGAGAAGGTAGTCAAGGCGGCATGTGGCATGCTTGCTTTCATCGGCCAGGCCACCGAATTTAAAAATTGATAAGTCACGTTACAGTTTTATAGAACCTTAATTAGACTGCATTTGAAATATAGTATTCAATTCTGGCCTCCAAATTACCAGAAGGACTTGGAGGCTTTGGAGAGGGTACAAAAAAGATTTACCAGGACGCTGCCTGGCATGGAAGGCATTAACTATGAGAGTTTGGACAAATTTAGTTTGTTCTCACTGGAACAACGGAGGTTGAGGGGTAACCTGATAGAAGTCTACAAGACTGAGGAGCATGGATAGAGTGGATAATCAGAAGCTTTTACCCAGGATGGAAGAGTTAATTACTAGGGGGCATATGTTTAAGGTGAGAGGGACAAGGTTTTTACACAGAGGGTGGTGGATGCCTGGGATGCGTTGCCGGGGAAGATAGTGGAAGCAGATACAATAGTGAGTTTTAAAGGGTGCCTGGATAAATAGGACGGGAATAGAGGGATATGGTCCCCAAAAGGTTTTAGTTCAGTCAGGCAGCATGGTTGGTGCAGGCTTCGAGGGCCGAAGGACCTGTTCCTGTGCTGTAATTTTCTGTTCTTTGTATACAAGAAGCATAAATAGCTGTGAAAACATCTATCAAAATCTCCCATTTTGTAAACAGTAAACCTCTCTGCTATGAAAGCGACTATCTATCTTAGAAGTATACTTAAATTGTCCAATTAAGTTATATTACTCTGGAAGTGGAAATCACCCTGGTTCATCACATGAAAAGCCAATACACTTTCTAGTAAAGTCAAGAAATTTCAATACTGTACATAATCAAAAATATTTGACCAATAATTTCTGCAACAAAAACAAATGGCCAGAGCCTGTTTAATTGCTTTCAGAATTATACAATGGTGTTAAGTCTTACCAACAGTATTATTTCTCTAGTCAAACTATAAACCAAATTCTTCAATTGGTGGTTCATAACATTACAACTATAGCGCCTTGCAGCATATTGACAACAATATATCACCCGATTAAGAATTTCAATATATTTACTCCTATTAAATCACTATATTTTACAATCTTTGTTCAGTTTGGCTATGCAGGAAAACTGCAATCTTACCAAGCAAGGAAGTAAATGCAGAAGTCATGTTATATTTTGACTACTGCAACATATTTGACACATCACACAAGATACTTAAAGTCAAAGCCCACAGAACTAACTGTGGAGTTGTAGAAGTACAATTGCACTAAAGGACATTTCTTCAAATACCTAATGGTTTATTCCAGGAATGTCCCAGAACAACCTGCTTCTATATAAATAAATGTGGCCTGAACACACAGAGGGATCAAAACTAGCTGGCAAACCATAAGAGAAACAAACAGTACAAGACAGGTAGACTATAATTGGCAAACGTGAGACAACTGCAGCTGAAAATTGAGGGATATTCATCCTAAGAAAGGCCAGACTAAGTTCTGAAGAATTAAATAGAATCCTACATATGGGATCCATAGATTTAAAGGTAGATCATGTTGTCAACAGCTAAAAAAAATGACAGGACAAGAGTTATCAGATGTAAAAATGTTCTTGCAGGAGATGATTAAACAGAAATCTAATAAGAATGGCAAAAAATAGGAAAACGTTTCCATGCATTAATGCAAGTATATTTTCACTGAAATGAGGAGTCCCAAGTTCAGGATTAGAAAAATAACCAGCATTGGCAGTGTCTTTCATAATCTCAAATTGTCCCAAAGGACCTTACAATGACTGCACTTCAGAAGTAATGTAGGAAGCATGGTAGACAATGTGTACACAACAGAATCCCAGACTTATAAGATAACCAGATTTTTTTGAGATACTGATACAAAGCAGGACAACAGAAGAAAACCCCTACTTTTCTTAAATTATAATCTCATGAGGCATTTTACATTCATCTGAAGGGGCAGAAAGAGCCACAGTTTAATGTACCATCTGAAAGACAGTTCACCCAAGTGTAGTATCCCCACAATACTACACAGAAGAATAAGCTGGGTTACACGCTCAAGTCTCTGGAGTTGGACTTGAACCCACAACCTTCTCACTCAGGTGAGTGTGCTACCATTGAGTCAAGGCTAACACTTTTTGCACTAAAAACGAAGATGATTGGAATTAATTTTCTCAGATAATAGAAAATGGAATTCTTTACTAATAAGTGGCAATGAAGCAAGAAAAAAAACAATATTAACAATAAATAAAAATAGAAGTTTATGTAAAGCAATAGTTGAGATTACATTAGAATATGGAGCTTGAACCAACAGGCAGTGTGGATCAAATGATTCCACGTACCAGCATTTTTAATTCTATTAACATAATTCATGGTTTAGGACATAATCTGACACTTCTTTAATTTTAACTAAACATCTTATCTTTATTATATCATGAAACTTAATTTCATAAGGCAATCAATTTCTCTTACAAATTTCCACCTCACCATAGGGGTCACAAGGCAAAATTCAACTGTTAGAATGGAAACAGCAAAGATACAAGCTGGTAGTGGCACAAGCTCCAATTATTTACATTGCTATATATTTTTAGAATTAATTTCTCAAAACATGGTTTCGAATTGTGACCCAAGATCCTCTAAACCTGGGGCACAGCTTCAATGGTGCATATTATCAACTTGAATAAGACATCAAAAAACAATGCTAAATCTTAATTTACTGGGCGAGACAACAGATAAACGTGCACGGGGGATAGGGGTCAAAATGTTGCATTAAGGTTCAATCGCTTGGCACACTGTCGAACTTCCTTTTCTTCTCTACTCCCAACCCAGGGTCAAGTACCACCAACGTGCCGGGCTCAATTTGGTTACTACCTTCGCAAATCATTTAATCACGAACTGGAGAGGTATACCCTCTAACAACATGGATGCATTGCACGGCCCGCCAAAGCGCGCTCGATTGCTTTCGGCTTCAGTGACTGCTCCCAGGCATGTTCCCCACAATCTTTACAGTTAAACCATCGAGGCAAAGCGGTTTTTAAAACAGACACACGCACACATACTGCAATCTCAGAGGGCAACGATGAAAAATGAAAACGATGTTAAAGGGGAGAGAACAAGCTGCCGCCATTACGCAGCTCCGACCCCCGCCATGCCAAAGAGGCTGGCGTGCTACCATCGCGCAGAAGGCAGCTTCCGCAACATTTCGGCATTGTACAAGCAGCATTCAATTTGGAAAGTGCGGGAAGGGATAAAATGCTGGCCTGTTTTCGGTGGTCTTATTTTCGGTTTGGGTTTTTTTTTAAATGCTAAGGGGAGGGGGGCGGGGGGGAATCCTCACCTCCACCGCACCGGTTGTATCGGGACATAATAACACACTCACTCTTCCCTCCGCCCGTTCTCCATTAACTGAAAGGCCAGCTTGCCCCGCCTCTTGCCGCGTGAGCACATGCGCGTTGAGGAGACGGGCACATCCGGGCACTGGGCAGAGTGCAGCGCGCGGGCGGGCTGAGGATTGGAACGGGTGGCGGTTGGGAATGGAGATCACGTGCGCAATCCGCGCGCCGAACCCTTTGTAGTGCGGTTGCCTTCCCCGGGATCCATATTGATCACCGGCTTCTCTTTCTGAATAACAACAGGCTCCAAAATGGCTTCCAGCGCGCAACACAGGCGTACCCGCATCCTAATTCGCAGCGTTCAGATCGGGAAGAGGAAGTAGGCGGAGTTGATGTCTGACTAAGCTTGATGATTATGACCGGTTTGGCGCAGTTTGTTTTTTTTTGCACACTTTGAATCCTCACCTTTTTATCCACGTGGTTCATACTGTCTTTACGGTTAATGTGTGTCTTTTGTGAGCACCAGAAAGGAAATAATCAAGTGCATCCTTTAAATAAAAGAAACAAATTAGAAGCTTTCATTCATCGTCACACAGTTATTTAAATAATCAAATGAATCCTTTAAATAAACAAATTAGAACTTTCGTTTATCGTCATATTTGCATTTATGTCTCTCAAAATGCCTAAACAATTTCACTACAATTCATTATTTTTAAGTTCGTCATTGTTGAAGCAGAATCAGTTCACACATGGCAAGATCCCAGAAGAAACGCGCTAGTCAGAGTAGGAATGTCAGGATAGCTGAAATGAATGTGTCTTGAGGGAGGAATACAAACTTCCTGGGACATTGGAGCCGGTTCTGGGGAAGCTAGGACCAATACAAATCTGACGGTCAGCACCTGGGCAGGATTGGACCCAAAGCCCTAAGGGGAGTGTTTGCTAGTGCTGTTAGGGAGGGTTTAAACTAATCTGGCTGGGGGGCGGTGGGAACCGATGCAGGAAGTCAAAGGAACTGCTGACAGAAACAAACGGCAGAAAGCGGAAAAGTGGAATTCAGAGGAACCAAAGACACAAATCAAAAGGGGCCACAGTACAGAAATTGTGATGAATTTAGTGAATGGGTTCAGTAAGGCTAAGAGAAATAAAAACACTGAGACAGCGTACAATGATGTGGAGATGCAGGCGTTGAACTGGGGTGAGCACAGCAAGAAATCTCACAACACCAGGTTAAAACCTAATAGCTCGTGCACAAGCTACCAAATAAACCTATTGGGCTTTAACCTAGTGTTGTGACACTTCTTACAGTGTACAAAACATGACACGACAGATGGTCAGAAGGGTATTTGCTTTAACACAAGGAGAATGACAGGTAAAGGATGAACTTAAAGCTTGCATTGCTACATGGAACTCTGTAATATGGATCAATGATTTGGAGGAAAATATAACTGGTTTGATAGGAAGTCTGCGGACAACACAAAGGTTGGTGGAATTGCGGATAGCAATGAGGCCCATCGGAGGATACAGCAGGATAAGGATTGGTTGGAGACTTGGGTGGAGAGATGGCAGATGGAGTTTAATTTGGACAAATGTGAGGTAATGTATTTTGGGAAATATGCAGTAAATGGCAGAACCCTTGAGTATTTGATAGGCAGAGAGATCTATCTGGGTGTACAGGTACACAGGTCACTGATAGTGGCAACACAGGTAGAGAAGACAGTCAAGAAGAACATAAGAAATAGGAGCAGGAGTAGGCCATCCAGCCCTTCGAGCCTGCCCCGCCATTCAATAAGATCATGGCTGATCTGTTGCTGCTCAGTTCCACTTTCCCGCCCTCTCCCCATAACCCTTAATCCCCTCTCCTATCAAAAACCCTTCAACCCGCGTCTTAAAAATATTTAGCGAGGCAGCCGCCACCACTTCAATGGGCAGAGAATTCCAGAGATTCACCACCCTTTGAGTGAAGAAGTTCCTCCTCAACTCCTTTCTAAACCGCCCCCCTTTTATCTTGAGGCTGTGCCCCCTAGTCCTACTGTCTTTTTTGAGCGGGAAGAGTCTCTCCACCTCTATCCTATCCATCCCATTCATCATCTTATACGTCTCAATGAGATCTCCCCTCATTCTTCTAAACTCTAACGAGTACAAGCCCAGTTTATTCAGCCTCTCCTCATAGCTCAACCCCCTCAACTCCGGTATCAGCCTAGTAAACCTCCTCTGCATTCCCTCCAAGGCCAAAATATCTTTGCGCAGGTGCAGCGCCCAAAAATGCACACAGTACTCCAGTTGCGGCCTCACCAATGCCCTATACAGCTGCAGCAAGACCTCCCTACTTTTATATTCAATCCCCCTCGCTATGAAGGCCAGCATCCCATTCGCCTTCCTGACCACCTGTTGCACCTGCAAGCTGGGTTTTTGCGACTCATGCACAAGGACCCCGAGGTCCCTCTGCACCGTCGCCTGCTGCAGTTTTTCGCCCCGTAAGCAATAGTCCTTCCTACCATTTTTCCTACCAAAGTGGACCACCTCACACTTGCCAACATTAAATTCCATTTGCCATTTCCTGGCCCATTCGCCCAGCCTATCTAGATCCTTCTGCAGACTCTCCACACCCTCCGCACAATTTGCCGTTCCCCCAATCTTGGTGTCATCAGCAAATTTCGACACTCTACACTCGGTTCCCTCCTCCAGATCATCTATATAAATGGTAAAAAGCTGAGGCCCCAGCACCGACCCCTGGGGCACTCCACTAGTCACCATCCGCCAATCCGAATAGCACCTGTTGACCCCCGCTCTCTGCCTCCTATTTGACAACCAATCCTCTATCCACGCTAACACCCTACCCCCAACTCCATGTCCCTCGACCTTCTGCAATAACCTCTTGTGAGGCACTTTGTCAAACGCCTTCTGAAAATCTAGAAAGACCACATCCACCGGCTCTCCTCTATCCACCGCCGTAGACACGTCCTCATAGAACTCCAGTAAATTTGTCAGACACGACTTCCCTTTAATGAAACCGTGCTGCGTCTGCTCTATCAAGCAATTCCCTTCAAGATGCCTCGCAATTTCCTCCTTAATGACAGATTCTAACATTTTACCTACCACAGACGTTAAACTAACCAGCCTATAATTCCCCGCCTTTTGCCTGGCACCCTTCTTAAACAACGGCGTAACATTAGCCGTTTTCCAATCATCCGGCACTTCCCCGGAATCCAGCGATGTCTGGAAAATAACCACCAAGGCATCCACTATCACCTCCGCCATTTCTTTCAGAACCCTCGGATGCATTCCATCCGGTCCTGGGGACTTGTCCACAATCAGCCCCCTCCAGTCTGTCGAGCACCACCTTTCTAGTAACAGTAATGTCATTAAGACCCTCCAGTCCTACCACCTTTCCATCGCTAACACCCGGCAAATTATTCACATCCTCCTCCGTGAAGACAGAAACAAAAAAGTTATTCAATACCTTAGCCATATCCCCATCCCCTACCACTAGGTCCCCTTTCTCATCCTCTAAAGGACCAACATTCACCATAGCCAGCCTCTTCCTTTTTATATATTTATAAAAACTCTTGCTATCCTTTTTTATATTAAGCGCTAGCCCAGCTTCATAGTTTCTCCTACCCTTCCTTATCAACTTCTTTGTCAATCTTTGTTGACATTTAAACCTCTCCCAATCCTCTTCTCGCCCACTACTCTTAGCTACTCTAAATTCCTCCGCTTTTAATTTAACACTTTCCTTCACCTCCTTCGTTATCCACGGCTTATTACCTCTCCTCCTACTATCCTTTTTGACCATCGGAATAAATTTCCATTGAGCACCAAGAAAGATCTCCTTAAAGATCCTCCACTGCTCCTCAACAGACCCTCCCTCCAACGCGCTCTCCCAGTCCACATTCGCCAATTCTTCTCTCATCCTACCGTACTCCCCTCTATTCAAACAAAGGACGCGTGTCCGGGAACCCACTTTCTCCTCCTCCATCTGCACCAGAAACTCCACCATACAATGATCACTCTCCCCAAGAGGATCCTTCACCACAAGGTCCCTAATTCTACCCGCTTCATTACATAGCACCAGATCCAAGATAGATCGCTCCCTCGTCGGCTCCAACACACACTGTTCGAGGAAACTATCCCGGCAGCATTCCAAGAACTCTTCCTCGAGCCCCCCACGTCCAACATGGGTCGACCAATCAATATGCAGATTGAAATCCCCCATAACTACGGCCGTCCCATTCCTGCACGCCGCACTTATTTGCGCGTTAACAGCCCGCCCCATCTCCAGATCATTATTCGGGGGCCTATAGACGACACCCACCAGCGTCTTCCTCCCTTTGCTGTTCCTAATCTCCACCCACAACGATTCCACCCTCTGCTCCTTGGCTCCAATATCATCCCTTGTTACCACCGTGATGCTATCCTTAATCAGCAGAGCTACGCCCCCCCCCTTTTCCCTCCTGCCTATCCTTCCTAAACACTTGATAGCCCTGTACATTCAGCTCCCAGTCCCTGTCACCTTGCAGCCACGTCTCTGTAATGGCCACCAGATCGTATCCATTTGTGTCGATCTGCGCCATCAGCTCATCCACTTTATTCCGAATGCTTCGTGCATTCAGATAAAGTGCTTTCATCCCAGTCTTCACCTGGACCCTATTTGCCGCAACGCCACCAACTATACTCACGCCCTCACTCCCTCTATTATTGGGACATCCTCGGCCTCTTCCCTTACATGTACACTCTCCTTAACTTTAGACCTCGTAAGGTCACCTACCCTCGCACCCTCCCCCCCCCTAATTAGTTTAAAGCCCTGTCTACAGTCCTCTTTACTCGATTCGCCAGCACTCTGGTCCCAGCACGGTTCAGACCAACCCCATCCCGCCCGAACAGGTCCCACCTACCCCAATACTGGTGCCAATGCCCCATAAATTCAAACCCATTCCTCCCACACCAATCCCTGAGCCACCCATTCACTTCCTTAATCCTGTCAACCCTACGCCCATCTGCACACGGTTCAGGCAGTAGCCCAGAGATAACCACCTTGTCGGTTCTACTTTTTAATTCCATTCCCAGCTTTTCATACTCCCTCCCCAGATCCTCAGTCTGCATTTTGCTTACGTCGCCGGCACCCACATGAACCACAACGACCGGATTCTCACCCTCCCACTCCAGGTTCCTCTGCAGCCCAGCTGCGACATCCCGGACCCGAGCACCAGGCAGACAACACACCCTTCTGTGCACTTTGTCATTGTGACAAAGGACAGTGTCAATACCCTTCACCCCACTATCCCCAATCACTACTACGTTCCTTTTCCTTTTCTCTTTGCCTATGTCCTGCTGCAGCACTGTACCGTGTGCAGTTTGCTCACCAACCTCACCTGCCTCGTTCTCGTCCAGCCTGGAAGCAAGAACCTCAAACCTGTTATGCAGATTAAGAGGCTGAGGCCTCCGCTCCTCACCCCCCTTCCTCCTCCCAGCAGCCCCCTCTTGTCCCTGACCCTTAGAGTTAGCCAGTCTAGGGGGGGTGGATGTCACTTGCACCCCATTGACAATGGCACCCTCTCTCCCCCTGATGAGCCTCAGTGTCTGTAGCTCAGAGGCCAGCTCATTTACTCTGAGCTGGAGCTCCTCCAGCAACCTGCACTTCCTGCAGACATGGTCACTGGGATAAACCTTGGGGTCCACCAGTTCCCACATCATACAGAAACCACACATCACATGCCCCTCCATTATTCACTGTAGTAGTTTTGAAAAAAATTTTTTTGTTTTTCAAACGAACTCACCTGGCCTTTTTTCCTTCCAGCCCTTTTTGATATTAAGCCCTAGTAGCTCACTCTGCTTCCCACTCACTCCGCTGCCCGCTCAGACGCTGCCCGCTGTCTACACCAGGCCTCCTTTTAAACCTGGCGCTGATTTAAAGCTGATGGCCCACAACTGCCTGCTAACCACTCCCTCAGAATTCTTAAAGCAGTAAATACAATAAATAAATGCTTTAAACAGTTCTACAAAGAAGAAAGTGCTTTAAACTTATTTTAAACAGGTTTTTATCAGGTAAAATCTTAGCTCTCTCTCTGCTCCTTCACTCGTCTGCTCCAGCAAACAATGGAAGAAGAAGAAGAAGAATGCTTGCCTTCATCTACTGGGACATTGAGTTTAAAAATTGGCAAATCATGTTGCTGCTTTATAGAACCTTAGTTAAGCCGCACTTGGAATATAGTGTTCAATTCTGGTTGCCACTTTGGAGAGGGGACGGAAAAGGTTTACCAGGATGTTGCCTGGTATGGAGGGCATTAGCTATGAGGAGAGGTTGGAAAACTTGGTTTGTTCTCACTGGAACGATGGAGGTTGAGGGGCAACCTGATAGAAGTCTATAAGATGATGAGGGGCATGGACAGCATGGATAGTCAGAAGCTTTTTCCCAGGGTGGAAGAGTCAATTATAAGGGGGCATAGGTTTAAGGTGCGAGGGGCAAGGTTCAGAGGAGATGTATGAGGCAAGTTTTTTTTTAAACAGAGGCTGGTGTTGCCTGGAACTCGCTGCCAAGGGAGGTAGTGGAAACAGATATGATAATGACTTTTAAGGGGTGTCTTGACAAATACATGAACAGAATGGGAATAAAGGGACATGGTCACCGGAAGGGTAGGGGGTTTTAGTTCAAATTTGTAGCATAGTTAGTGCAAGCTTGGACTGCTGAAGGACCTGTTCCCATGCTGCAATTTTCATAGAATCCTACAATGTAGGAAGCCATTCGGCCCATTGAGTCTGCACCAACCACAATCCCAACCAGGCCCTATCCTCCTAACCCCATTTATTTAGCCTAACTAGTCCCCTGACACTAAGGGGCAATTTAGCATGGCCAATTCACCTAACCTGCACATCTTTGGATTGTGGGAGGAAATCAAAGCACCCGGAGGAAACTTATACAGACACAGGGAGAATGTGCTAACTCTACACAGACAGTGACTGAAGATGGGAATTGAACCTGGGTCCCTGATGCTGAGAGACAGCAGTGCTAACCATTGTGCTGCCCAATTTTCTTTGTTCTCATGATGTTGAAGTAATTAAAGAGACTTGGATGAAAGAAGGGCAGGACTAGCAGCTAAGCATTACAGGATTTAGATGCTTTAGGCGCAATAGAGAAGGTGACAAAAGAGGTGGGGGGGTGTCTTTACAGATTAGGGAGAATTTCATAGCTTTCTAGAGGGAGGACACCTTGGTGAGATCATGCAGTGAGGCCATACGAGTGGAACTCAGGAACAGGAGCAGTGCAATCACATTATTGGGATTGTACCACAGACCTCCCAATGGCCAGCAGGAAATGGAGGAGCTGGTAGGTCAGCAGATTATGGGAAGATGTAAAAATAACAGGATTGGTGTGATGGGCAATTTTAACTTCAACATAGACTGGGATCCCTTTGGACCAGTGGCTTGGCTGGTGCAGAGTTTGTTCAGTTTGTCCAAAAGTGCTTCTTCAGGAAATATGGAGATAGTCCAACTTGGGAAGGGGCAATCTTAGACCTAGTCTGGTAAACGAGCTTGGACAGGTGATTGATATCTCAGTGGGGCACCATTTTGGGACCAGCAATCACAATTCTATAAGTTTCAAGACACTTGTGGAAAAAGATAGAAGTAGTTGCAGAGTGAAAGTACTAAACTGGGGGAAGGCTACCTACAACAGTATTAGACAGGAGCTATAGAAATGTAGACTGGGGACTTTGAGGATAAATCCACATCTGATATGTGGGAGTCTTTTAAAAGTTAGTTGTTAATAATTCAGGACAAGTACGTCCCTGTAAAAATGAAGAATAAAGATGACAAGATTCGGGAACCCTGGATGACGAGAGATTGTGAGCTTAGTGAAAAAGGAGGAAGTGTACATAAATTTCAGGAAATTGAAAACGGATAAGGCTCTTGAGGAATATAAAGATAGCGGGAAAGAGCTTGAACAGAGACTTAGGAGGGCAAAAAGGGACCATGAAATGTTCTTAGCAGGCAGGATTAAGGAGGAAAGCAAATTACTGTGGATGCTGGAATCTAAAACCAAATAAGATAAATGCTGGGGCTATTGTTGTTTATATACATACTATACATGTAAGATTTTGAGGAACATGATTGGTAAATTTGCGGATGATACAAAAATTGGGGAAGTTGCGGATAGTGAGAAGGATTATCAGAGGATACACTGGGATATAAATTGGCTGGAGCCCTTGCCTGAAAGACGGCAGATGGAAGTTAACCCAGACAAATGTAAGGTGATGCGATTTGGAAGGGGTATTGCAAAAGCAAAGTTGTTGTTGTTGTTCGTCCATCATCGTCGACGAGGATCTCGACACCATTAATCATTTTGAGCTGGATGCGGTGTGTCCGAAAATGACTGATCAGGCCAATTTGGGCACAGAATGTCCTGGCATATATTGGACAGACTTGTGCTGGTGGCTCTGGACTTGCACAGTTCACGCTTAAGTTGTGCCTCAGCAATGCATCTTGCTTCGTAAGCTTGACAGCACTTGTGGATGAGGCAGTGCCAGGTAGAGCGGTTTTGTACCAGCATTTCCCAGGTGGTCGTGTCTATGTCAAGTGACTTCAGGAAGGCCTTGAGTGTGTCTTTGTAATGTTTCTTCTGCCCTCCACGTGAGCGTCTTCCAGCAGAGTTCCCCAAAAGGAACTGCTTGGGTATGCGCTCGTCTGGCATGACTTGTCCATCAGGGCTGCACTCTCTCAGCAGTGTGTGGATTAAAGGACCAGTTAATTGAGACTTGCTCTAGCGAGAACTTCAGTGTCTGGTACTTTGTCTTGCCATCTGATGTGTAATATTCTGCAAAGACAGTTCATGTGGAAATGATTGAGCTGTCTTCCATGCCTTCGTTACACAGGCATTCGGGAGGGTAGTGAGTACCATGGCACTGTGGACCTTCAGTTTGCTTGCTGGGCCGATTCTTTCACGTTCCCATACAGTGGAGCACAGTCTACTGAAAGCAGAACTTGAATTTGCTATTCTGCAGTTAACTTCTGTATCAATAGTTACTGCTTGGGAAAGGGTGCTGCCAAGATAAGTGAACTGATCCACTGCTTGTAGTTTCCGCCCTTTGATTATGGTTAAGGGTTCTGTGTATGGTGCATGAGGAGTAAGCAAAAAGGAAAGTATATAGTAAATGGTAGACCCCTTAGAAATATTAGCACACAAAGGGATTTAGGCATGCAGATCCACTGTTCCCTGAAGATGGCAACTCAAGTGGTCAAGAAGGTGTACTGCATGTTGGCCTTCATTGGTCGGGGTGTTGAGTATAGGAATTGGAAAATCATGTTGCAGCTGAATAAGACTTTGGTTAGGCCGCATTTGGAGTATTGTGCGCAATTCTGGTCACCACACTACCGGAAAGATGTTGATGCATTGGAAAGGGTGCAGGAAAGATTTACCAGGATGTTGCCTGGTTTGGAGGATATGGACGGCAAAGAAAGGTTGAACAAACTTGGATTGTTTTCATTGGAGCATTAGAGGGTGAGGGGGGGGAGCTGATAGAGGTTTACAAGATTATGACAGGCCTGGATAGAGTGGATAGTCAGAGTCTTTTTCCCAGGGTTAAAGGGTCAATTACTCGGGGACATAGGTTAAGTAGGAGAGGGGGAATGTTTAAGAGAGATGAAAGGGGCAAGTTTTTCCCACACACAGGGTGGTGAATCCCCAGAACGTGCTGCCAGAGGAGATAGTAGAAGCAGATTCTATAACAGCGTTCAACAGGTATCTGGATGGATATATGACTAGGCAGGGAATAGAGGGATATGGACCACATAGAGGCAAGAAAATGTTAGATTACAGAGCATTTGTGTTGGCACAGACTTAGTGGGCCAAAGGCATGTTCCTGTGCTCTATTGTTCTTTGTTCTGATGTGAAGGACCAGTTAATTGAATTTCTGGTGATAGTGACTGAGCAAGGAGTAAGTGGGGGGCGCAAGGTCTTATTTGAATGGGACTGAAATCCAGAATCATTAGAGAGCACCTCATTTTAACATAACTTCTGAAGGATATCTCATGCAAAGCATAACTCCTTCATCCCCCTCAATAACTGCAATGGAATTCAACCTGAAATATAGGTGATACTGGATTTCTTCAACATCACTAACTGAAAAAAATAGTCCCCAAATGTCTTGTCGTAATAAGCGTTCACTACAGAAATGAAGAAAAACTCAACAATCGCCATTATTACTCCACTGAAACTGACTGCAACTTCAGGTGTCCAGGTATGCACAGAAAATCGGAAGTTGCTGTCTGTAAGTTTACATTCCACAGGATGCATTATAGAAATTCCTGCAGACTGCAATTTAAATAGAAATCATGAAAAAAAAAATCCACTTCTCGGCTGTTAGTCTTTCTAGTAAAATCCTTTGAAAAGCTACATCGTCATGAATGCAATGTAACTGTTTTTCTATCTGTGTAGCCTCAGAATATTGCTAAATGTCCTTACTGATGTTAAGTTATTACATTTCTCCATAATAAAATTACACATTAAAAATGTTTGTTTACTTTTAGCTTATACTTTGATCTAATCATTATTTATTTCACTAAATGAAGTCAAAATTATACGTGAAGAAATATTAAGTGCTTAACTTGCTGCTTTGCAGCATGAGTGTATTTGGACACCTTGCTGATATCACTATTACAGCACCACATCAATTCTGCCCCTTGATTTGACACCGAATTTAAACTGCTATTTTTAAAAAGTTTTGAAGTTTATTTATTTTTGTCGCAAGTAGACTTACACTAACACTTCAATGAAGTTACTGTGAAAATCCTGTAGCTGCCACATTTTGATGTTTGGGTACATTGAGGAAGGAGTTAGCATAGCCAATGCACCTAACCTGCACATCATTGGAGTGTTGGAGTAAACCCACACAGACATGGGGAGAATGTGCAAACTCCACAAGTCAGAAATCGGGTGCCTGGTGCTGTGAGGCAGCAGTGCTAACCACTGTGCTACCCGAGAAGGCAAAATCATGAGATCGCTAGATATAGGTGGACAGCTTTGTATGAAGTCAATGGTGACCATCCTCATTTTACCGCTGACCATAAAAATTGGGCCACTATTCTGAATATGGATCTTAGTCACAACTGAAGCTTACGTTAAAATGACACCACAATATTATTATTTCTATTGATTAAACAGTATAAATTTTGAAGTGCAGAATCAACAAAGATTAGGTGCATCTAAAGTTGGTTCCAAACTCTCAACTTTTTGTTAGACAAGCCAGCTGCACAAAGTGAATATTGGTGGTATGTTACAGTTCACTCACATGGTCCAAGTTGGTGTGGCAACATGTACCTGAAACGTGTGTTTAGTCTGGAGCTCTGGATAGTGATGATAAAAGCTTCAACTTTTTTCCATCACATGGAATCTCTCCCGTTCCTGCCATGTATTAGAAGAATTTGCACTTGGGCTGACAAGTGGCAAGTAACATTCACGCCACACAAATGCCAGGCAATGACCATCACCAATAAGAGACACTCTAACCACCCCTCTTGGGGCATAACAGTGGCACAGTGGTTAGTACTGCTGCCTCACAGCACCAGAAACCCAGGGTCGATTGCTGGCTTGGGTCACTGACCTGTGTGGAGTTTGTGCATTCTCCCCATGTCTGCGTGGGTTTTCTCTGGGTGCTCCAGTTTCCTCCCACAAGTACAAAGATGTGAAGGTCGGTGAATTGATCAGGCTAAATTCTCCCTCAGTGTACCCGAAGTGTGGCAACTAGAGGATTTTCACTGTACCTTCATTGCAGTGTTAATGTAAGCCTACTTGTGACTAATAAATAAATTTTAAAGTTTGATATTCAATGGTATAACCATCACTGAATCTCCCACTGTCAACATCCTTGGGGTTACCATTGACCAGAATCTGAACTGGACTCACCACATAAACATAGTGGCTACATGAGCAGGTCAGAGGCTAGGAATGCTGCAGCTAATAACTCACCTTCTGACTCCACAAAGCCCATCCACAATCTACAAATCACAAGTCAGGAGTGTGATGGAATACTCCCTACTTGCCTGGATGGGTGCAGCTCCAACAACACTCTAGAAGCTTGACATCATCGAGAGCAAAGCAGCCCATTGGCACCACATCTGCAAACATTCAATCCCTCTACCGCTGACGTTCAACAGCAGCAGTGTGTACTATCTATAAGTTGCCCCACTGCAGCAATTCACCAAAGATCCTTAGACAGCACCTTCCAAACCCATGATCGCTTCCATCTAGAATGACAAGAGCAGGAGATAAACGGAAACACCACCATCTGCACATTCCTCTCCAAGCACTCACCATCCTGACTTGGAAAAATGTCACCGTTCCTTCACAGTTGTAGATCAAAATCCTGGAATTCCCTCCCTAATGGCATTGTGGGTCAACCCACAGAAAACGGACTGCAGCAATTTAAGAAGGTAGCTCATCACCACCTTCTCGTGGGCAACTAGGGATGGGCAATAATGCTGGCCAGCCAGTAATGCCCTTGTCCAATGAATTAATAAAAAAAAAAACTTGTTTAGCCACATTATGCACATGCCTTCCTGGGCGATCAAGTCCTAGGGTAGGACTCAAACTTGGAAGTTCTGGTTCAGAGGCAGGGATACTATCTACTGTGCCATAAGAACTCAAGTTGGACGTACTTGTTAGTATATTTAACATTTAAGCAGCAGCATGGTGGTACAGGTTCATGCCAGAGATGTCAACTTCCTGAATTATTACGTGAATAAATAAGTCTCTGGCAAGGCAGCATTTATTGTCTATAACTGATTTACTTGGTAGTTTTTTCAGCAAGCTTGCTAGGTCACCTCAAAGGGCAAAAATAATCAAATAGTTTGGGAGATTCCCTTACCTGAAGTAACGAATAACTAGGTTTCTGTAACAATTTACAGCACCAGTGGTCAATTTATCTAATGCCAACAAAAAAAAAAGACTTACTTACTTTTTTACATTTGCTTTGGGTTGCTAGCTCAAAACAGTAACCACTAGTGTTGTGGGGTCTTAGTTTCATATATCGACTACAGGGTGACAACTCTGCTAATACAGCATTTCCTCTACACACTGAAAAGTCTGCTAAGTGTAGTTGAGTGGCCCATGGCCTGAACAGCTAGGCTAGATATAGAATTGGACAACCTAAATTAAACAGCAGTCAAAGCCTCCTCAGCCAGGCCTGATGGGAATTTGGATAGACCAAGTTGAAAGGTCAGAGGCCAGCAAGGGCAAGTCTGGACTTGCCAGGGATGCTGGAACCAAAGTGCACAGCTCTGACCAGATAAGGAGTGTTTGTACTCTCCCCAGTTTTGGCCAGACTTTCAACACTCAAACTTGACACCATCCCAGACAAAGCAGCCTGCTTAAGTGGTACCCCATCCACAAACATTCACTCCCTCCACCACCAATGCACAGTAGCAGCAGTCTGTATGTGTACAAGATGCACTGCTGGAACTTAAAAAGGCTCCTTAGCACCTTTTAAACCCATGACCTCTATGATTTAAAAAGACATGGACTTCAGATACATGGGAACATCAAATCGTGGAAGTTTCCCTTCAAGTCACTCACCATCCTGACTTGGAAATATATTTCCATCCCTGCACTGTCACTCAGTCAAAATCCTGGAACTCCCTCCCTTACAGCACTAAGGGGGTACCTGTCACATGGACTGTAGCGATTCAAGAGGATAGCTCACCACCACCTTCTCAAGTGCAATTATGGATGGGCAATAAATGCTGGCCTAGCCAGTGAAGCTCACATCCCTTAAGAACATAAGAACATAAGAAATAGGAGCAGGAGTAGGCCATCCAGCCCTTCGAGCCTGCCCCGCCATTCAATAAGATCATGGCTGATCTGTCGCTGCTCAGTTCCACTTTCCCGCCCTCTCCCCATAACCCTTAATCCCCTCTCCTATCAAAAACCCATCAACCCGCGTCTTAAAAATATTTAGCGAGGCAGCCTCCACCACTTCAACGGGCAGAGAATTCCAGAGATTCACCACCCTTTGAGTGAAGAAGTTCCTCCTCAACTCCTTTCTAAACCGCCCCCCTTTATCTTGAGACTGTGCCCCCGAGTCCTATTGTCTTTTTTGAGCGGGAAGAGTCTTTCCACCTCTATCCTATCCATCCCATTCATCATCTTATACGTCTCAATGAGATCTCCTCTCATTCTTCTAAACTCTAACGAGTACAAGCCCAGTTTATTCAGCCTCTCCTCATAGCTCAACCCCCTCAACTCGGGTATCAGCCTAGTAAACCTCCTCTGCACTCCCTCCAAGGCCAAAATATCTTTGCGCAGGTGCGGCGCCCAAAAATGCACACAGTACTCCAGTTGCGGCCTCACCAATGCCCTATACAGCTGCAGCAAGACCTCCCTACTTTTATATTCAATCCCCCTCGCTATGAAGGCCAGCATCCCATTCGCCTTCCTGACCACCTGCTGCACCTGCAAGCTGGGTTTTTGCGACTCATGCACAAGGACCCCGAGGTCCCTCTGCACCGTCGCCTGCTGCAGTTTTTCGCCTCGTAAGTAATAGTCCTTCCTACCATTTTTCCTACCAAAGTGGACCACCTCACACTTGCCAACATTAAATTCCATTTGCCATTTCCTGGCCCATTCGCCCAGCCTATCTAGATCCTTCTGCAGACTCTCCACACCCTCCGCACAATTTGCCGTTCCCCCAATCTTGGTGTCATCAGCAAATTTCGACACTCTACACTCGGTTCCCTCCTCCAGATCATCTATATAAATGGTAAAAAGCTGAGGCCCCAGCACCGACCCCTGGGGCATTCCACCCCTTGAATGAATAAAAAGATTTTCCTGTCTCTACATTCTGAATTACCATATATCTTCTTTAATAGTGAACAAAGGAATGTTGTATGAATACATTAAGTGTCCATCCACTAATGTTGGCAACATTAATTTGAAGACTTTCATCTCAAAATGAATCACCGATAAAAAAACATAAAAAACTGGTCTTCAGTATGGTTGAAACTGTCATGTACCTGTAATATCTTCACTAGAAATGCAAATTTATTTAGATGTTACATGATCTGTGATCTCATTGCCTGAATTTTTAGGATGTGGAGACTTGGTCTAAGCTTTGGCTTATTACGCTGCCATACAATACTCTAATGAGCATTGATTGGTACATGGCAGTCTGCCCTTCACACCACGGAGAGTTGTAGGCCAATCTCTCCAGTCCCTAAACAAACAGCACTGTAGGAGCCGGAAGAGGAACTGCATGAAGCTTCCTGACCCTAAGTTCTAGGAACCAGAGAAAAGATTGTGCGAGTGGCAAGGGTGGTTAGGGAAGGGAAGGCCTGGAGGGCTTCTGTTGGAGGCATCACCCCTTCTTCCCATCCAAAATCTAACCCTTAATTTCCAGGTTACCTAAAGATTATGCAATGCGAGGGTGGGCTCAGAGAGAGAAATTTGGGCACCAGGAACTATGTTGCCTAGCTATAAGAGCATCATTTTCTTCCTTAAAGGGAAGTAAAATAAACTCCCAAACCTTTTCAGTTGACTATATTAGAAATAATGTTGTTCAAAGGAATGTTGGCCTTGTAATCTTATATTTTTGTTAAGTTTTCCTGTATTGCATTTTTCTGGTCATTATAACATTTCTATTTGTGTGATCTTGTTTTGCACAAATTGGTTGCTGTATTTCCTAACTTATGATAGTGATGACACTTCAATAGTGCTTCGTTGGCTGCAAAACGCTTGGTCTTGTGGTCATAAGACAACAGTTTAGAGTTTAGGATGATCACCTAGTCTAACATCCTTTCTCAGTTAAGCAAATAACTACAAAAATTAAGATTTAATCAGCTGAATACTGTTTTATGTTCAAAGACAGCAGTGCTTTCTTATATTAGGTCTCTACTGAACTGATTGTAAGATGGCAGCTTACAGAACTTCCCTCATCATTTGGACACATGACTATTGCATGCCAGATAGGGCATGTAACACTGTTGCATTTCAAAAGCCAGGCATCTCCCATTTTATAATGAACGAAAGACATAAACATCTCTATTTTACTAATGAGTGTCATTCCATGGCACTTGTCACTCAAGGATTGCCTTGTGTACTTGTGTTAAGAGTTGCTTGATTTCTTGATGATTCCTTTGGCGATTTTCATTGCCGCCTCAGCTGTCCCATTCGACTAGGGATAGTGCAGAGATATATTCTCTATGGTGTTGAATTTCCCAATCCTTTGTGAACTGCCTGAATTCTTCACTTGTGAATTGAGGGCAATTGTCACTCATCACAATGTCTGGTATTCTGTAATGAGTGAAATTCTACTATTTCTCCTGTTGCCATTGAAGCCAGCTGGTCTAAGTCCCAGTAATCATAATAGCAGTCCATAGTGACAAGATAGTCAGTTCCTGCTATCGTTAAGAGGTCTATTCCCAGCTTCATTCATTGTCTGTTGGGATGTCATATATCATTAGTGGCTCTCTAGCTTGTTTGGTACTTGTTACAAACACTGCACTGGCTTATCTGATCTTTAATTTCATTGCTCATGTTTGGCTTGTAGAGTAGTTCTCTTGCCTTTCTCAGACTTGATTCAATTCCTTGGTGATTTGCCCAAGTGAGCTTCAGCATCTTTCATCTTCTTAAGAATGATCACTCTATTTTCTTTGGTCATTGCTACAATTCAGGTGAAGACTTTTTGCTGTCAGTACATGACCCATGTACTTCAGGCATCTTTAGTTGCACTTTTTCTTATTCGGTTTCAGGTTCATCGGGCAACCTCTCCCTAAGCCAGCAGTCGTATTAAATTTTGATCATTGTCAGCTATAGCTTCTTCCATTGTATCTCCACATCCATAGACCACTATATGACCCACTATGGCTTTCACTCCAGGAAGATCATTGACTATCTCATTTCCACATCTCCAGAACAGTAGCAATGCCAAACAGCATCTGCAACCATCCATATCTCCCAAACAGCATCTAGAATATAGATAGAACACAGCTGCTGCTTCCATCCAGCTTGCCAGTAACCATCCTTCGCATCTAGGGTAGTAAAGATCTTTGCCTTAACAAGTTGTGGCAAAGTTCCTTTGATGTTTGGCAAGGGGTAGTGTGATCTCTTCAGTGCTTTATTTATATCCTTTGGACCTAAGCAAACTCAGTTTTCCAGGTTGTTTCACTGTTACCATGCTGCTGATCCAGTCTGTAGGAGCTTTCATTTGCTTGATTACTCCCTTCATTTCCAGCTTTTCTATCTTATCTTTAGGCTTGTCTTGAGGACAATTTGAATTTTTTTTGGCAGATACTGAATTGTTCTTACGCTCTCACCTACTTCAAGATGATATTCTCCTGACATCGACATTCCAACTCTGTAAACTCATCTTGTACTCCTCTAGGATCTATGCTAGAAATATCATTTCAATATTTAAAGATATTGTGTTGGCTTATGGAAATTTTGTGTGTGTGAATAATTTAATTAAGATGGGGACTGTATATGGAAACGAGGCCATCAGAAGAGGCTAGGTATGAAAAACAGGCATTTGAAGTGAATAGGACCAAGTGGATGTTCTACCAGTAAACACAATTTGGGTAGAAATTTGCTTTAAGAGGCAAGTGAGAATTTGGATTTTTAATTGTTAACTTTCAAAGGGAACTAAAAGGATTTACAACTTAAAGAAAATGTCTTAAGAAACTTGGGAAAGGTTATTAAGATTTATTTGATTCAAGAGTGGAAGCAATAGAGAACATGAAGGATTTTTATATTTTGAAGAAGTTCTAAGTTTGGAGAAATGTTGTGAACAATGGTTTTTAAAGATAAAAGAGGAAACAATACACATCCAGGTAAGATCCCAGAGTGTGCTGGGTCAGAGCTGTGAAAAGAAGCAAAGTAAAACAGTCTGCAGCCACCCCAGAGAATTGTCTGTACGTTCCAGAAATAAGGCTTTTATTTAAAGCCTTGGGTTTCCACAGTCGAGTGAGAGTGAGAAATCCTGTAACATATCATTCCTATACCAACACTGGGTCCTATCTTGTGGTAACATTACTGGAATTTTTTTCATAGCTTAAGTTTCTAAAAGGAAAGTTGCCTAAAGGTGTGCTTATCTTTCAGTCTAACCAAGAAAGAATCTATTGGGGAAATGTTTGGTAAGACTAATTTTTAATTGTGTAAACATAATCTTGTATGTGAAGTTTCCTTTTGTTAATAAATGTTTTAACTTACAATTTAAAATCTCCAAAAGTATTATTGGAATTTTTAACTTCTCAGTTTAGCACTTGTATCTTCTTGTAATAAAATACAAAGTGAAAATCATTGTGGTAGCTTGCCAAGTTTCCCTTTGGGATTTAGTTCACAAAGGCACATATCACCCTCCACATCATGACAAATCTGTTTGGCAGTCAATGATTTTGTGTGTTCTAACACCTTGTACATCTCTGTTCATACATTCAGGGTTACCAGTTCAAGCTTTAAACTTGCTTCAGCTGCGATTTGTGGCTGTTGTGTCCCATGCATGATATGGAACCCTAGATCTTCCTTCTTGCCAATGGGTATTGTGCCATCATATAGCTTCAGCCTTATTTTTGAGGGCTTCAATGCCATGTTCAGCCACTTCACACAAGTCTGTGAAGGTCATGATGTTGCATGAGTGTCTACCTGGCACTCATTCACTTGATATTCTCCTTCTGCCATCATCATTGTAACAATCACAAACCATGCATCACTTACAGACTTGACCAAACTAACTTGTTTTACTGTGTATATTACTTCATCAAACTCTTCTGTTGATATCTTTCCAGTGGCCATCTCTATAGACTTGTTTTGTTTTTTTCTAGCCAAACACTTGTATGCAAAATGATTGGGGCTTCTTGCTGTTAAAACACTGCATTCCCCATGCTGGGCAATCCTTTTCCTTTGAATGTCATCTGCAAAATTTGGATCCTACCTTTTCTCTACAATTGTTCTGCTCTTTTGGCTGGAATGTCTCTCAGCATAACGCATCGCCTGGTCTGTTTGGCCTTACATGTACTTTAACTAACATTTTACAAGATCCGCATTTCTACACACAGCTATCACTTCTCTGAGCACAACTTTGAATGTCAGAAAGGGAAAAACATAGATCATTCTGAATGAATTAATTATAATGGACTAAGTGGCATTTCTCACGTTCTGTGTTGTGATCTTATGACCATCACTGGCCATTCTTCATCTCCCATTGACCAGCATATATATTTTTAAAATCACCACAAAGTAATTCTTTCAACTGAGAGTTTTAACATGGTAGATGGGATTTTATGCAATAAATTGATCTAAAGGATATATTTCATACTGTACGCAGAGTTAAGTAAAGGCTATTTATTAAAGTCAATGGCTTTGCAATTATTGTTCATAAAAGGAACAAAATCTTGGTGAAACCAAACTAATTGTACCATCTCTACTGTTCCCTGACCTAGATTAGCCACTTCCTAGATTCAATCTCTAATTTATACTGAGTAAGGTAATAGCTGCGAGGAAGCAGTAGTGCGGCAACTCACTTGATAAATTAGGTGAGCATTATTGAAGGATGCCAGTCAATCACGCTCAATAGGCAATCAATCCATTCTTAATTTTTTCTCCAAAAATTTGAAATATTTAGTCAAAATGTACCTAGTTTAGAAACAAGAGATCTTTGAATTATTTCCTTTATAATTAATTATGATTAATATGCAATCTGAAAAATTAGCCTCTTTTAGATCCTGCTCAACCTGCATTTCCTGATATTTCTCATTTTAGTTTCAGATTTCCAGCAGTTACTTTTTAAAAACATCTTTTGTTATGATCCCAGGCCAGATTCCCAATTTTGTTATGATTAGGGACAACCAACTTTTATTGTAAAATAGACATAATTTGAAATCCCAGCTAGTAAGAGATGGAAGTCACTCCACGGGTTTTAATCAAATAGAATAAATTTTCCTATACAAAAGTAACAAGAAACAAAACTTTTCACTGTATACTAATACATGTGACAATAATAAATCAAATTAAAATTCAGCAAAGCAAAATGCCAACACTATCTATCTTGTATTCTAACATTAAAATTAACATGAGATAACCATGCATTAACAGGGAAGTTGTGGTTGATGAACAAACCACAAACTGCACATTATATGGTAGACCCCATGAATTTCTCAGCAATGCACCAAGGCAGCAGAGTCACAAAATCCTTTAAACTTGAGGGATTTAAGTTCCTCTCTTGTGAGGATATAGCTTCTGATTTCTCTCAACAGCTGCTTCAACTCTGACCACCCTAATCACTGCTCATTTTCAATTGCTCAATCTCTGCTCCTGAAATTGAGTCCGACTGGGTCTTTGAGAGTGCGCCGACATTGAACCACTACCATGATTACAGCTGTCTAATACTGTGAGAAGAGCACAACTGTTTCCAAGTTTATGATGGCACAGTGGTTAGCACTGCTACCTTACAGTGCCAGGGACTGGGATGCGATTCCCAGCTTGGGTCACTGTTTGTGCGGAGTCTGCACATTCTCTCTGTGTCTGTATGGATTTCCTCCGGGGCTTGAGTTTCCTCCCACAATTTGAAAGACGTGCTGGTTATGTGCACTGGCCGTGCTAAATTCTCCCCATGTACCCGAACAGGCGCTAGAATGTGGCGACTGGGGAATTTCACAGTAACTTCATTGCCGTGTGAATGTAAGCCTACTTGTGATACTGATAAATAAACTTTAAACTTTGCCCAACAGCCAGCTTCACTAAGATGGTAATGTCCCTATGTTTCTCCAAGCTTGAATCTCCCTTTCCACACTGAGCAACACTGTTCCTGGGCTTCCTCGAGTCCCAGGCCCTATCAACATGGAACTACTATTGGCTCCCAGGACATCTCTGAGCTTCAGCCCTCTTAGCAGCATCGCAGTAATGGCTGTACTTCAGCTGCATGAAGCTGATCCGCCTCGCTGACTGCTCCCCACTTTCTGCCAAAGTGAGACACCTTTCATGTTGAATCCCAGTCTGGTGGTTGTTCTTTTCATGCCAACCTTCGCACATTAGCACTGCTGTCAGGATGGGTGAGCCCTTCAGCTTTCATTCTGAGGCAAAGCCTAGGGCTGCTGGTTTGCGCCTGTCCTCAGAACCAAACGCAATGTAAATCATGGTCTCAGCTTGAAGTCTCCAAAGCTGTTTTCAAAGACAAAATGGAAAGAAGCCCATACCTCTGCTTTTCTCTGTATTTTCAGTGGAACCCCCTGCTGCTCTTTGCACTTGCGCCAGAACTCCAGTAGGCTTTGGCAACTGCCCAAAAAAACCCACAACCCATCAATAAAGACTCCCTCACACTTCCTTTTATGTACATCTCCCTTTACTTATAATCTATGGTTGTGTATCAGTTCAGGAAAAGCTAAGTTTTTAAGATCAAACCAATACAATTATAAATCAAAGCATTCCTTATTTTAGTCCTACTCAGACCCACTCCCATTACACTCTTTCCGTTACAGTTATGACTGTATAGATGCCACTTCATGTTCTTGTCTGGATCTGGAAAAAATTATTGATTTTCACTACCAATTTCCACCCTTCACATGGTACATTTCTGACACTTTCTTTTCTTTACCTGTCTCCATTTCCAGTGATATGCTGACCATCAATATTCATTACAGGCCCACCAACTCCCACAGCTGCCTCGTCCACAGCTCCTAATACCCCGTTTCCTGTAAGGACTGCATCACATTCTCCCAGTTTTTTCACCTCTGTCTCATCTGATCCATTGATGCCACCTTTGAAGATTGCATTTCTGACATGCTTACCTTTTTCCTTAATGGAGGTTCCCCTGCCCCTGGTTGACAAGGTACTCGACTGGGAGTGACCCATTTCCTGCACCTCAACCCTCATTCCTTCCCCTCCCCTTCACACTGCCATTAATGCTTCCTCTGTCTCATGCTCTACACATCTTTGTTGCAATCTCTCCTAGCTGCCACCTATCACTGATCTTCTAGTCTGCTCCATGATGCCCCCCCCGCTGTCCTCACTTTCCACTCCACCAGTCTCTGCATTTAAAGGCTCATCCTCCACTAAATCCAGCATTATGCCTCCATGAAGCACATCTTCCCCTCACCCCTGGTCCACTCATCAGCATTCCACAGGAGCTGCTCTCCCTGTGATACCCTGGTCCACACCTTCATCACACCCAACTCCCCATTCCCCTCCCCACAGCATCCTCCCCTACAATCACAAAAGGTGCAACATCTGCCCCTTTACCTCCTCACTATTCAAGACCCCAAAAATTCCTTTCTGGTAAAGTAACATTTCACTTGCACCTCCTTCAATTTTGTCTTGTGTATTCACTACTTCCAATATTGTACCCTCTACACTGGGGAGACCAAACACAGATTGGATGACCACTTTGTGTATCGCCTTTGCTCAATCTGCAAGCATGACCCCAATCTTTCTGTTGCTTGCCATTTCAACTCACTATTTTGCTCTCATGACATATCCGTCCTCGGCCTGCTGCAACATTCTAGTAAAGCCCAATGAAACTGGAGGAGGAGTACCTCATCTTCTGGTTAGGCACATTACAGCCCTTGGGACTGAACACTGAGTTCAACAACTTTAGACTGTGACCTTTCTCATCCATTTTGACAACTTTTATCCAAAACGTTTGTTGTCCCAATGCAAAACTCCTCTGCCCCCACTAAGCCATCTGTCACTTATTCTTTAGTTTTTGCCTTCACTGAGCATTGACCTTGTTTCCTATTAATGCATTCTGCTATCTTTCCATTATGCCACTATCAGCATCTTCTATAGCCCTTCACATTGCCATTAACGCTTCCTTTGCCTCACGCCCTACACACCTTTGATACAATCTCTCCTAGCTCCCACCTATCATTGACCTTCTAGTCTGCTCCATCCCCTCTGATACATTATGTAATCCATCATATTTCTCCCTCTGCTAAAAGCAAAATACAGCAGATGCTGGAATCTGAAACAAAAAGACTTTCCAGCATTTTGTGTTTATATTTCTCCCTCTTTCTAGTTCTGAAAAAGTCACACAGCTTCAAAATGTTAACTCTATTTCTCTCTCCACAGACGCTGTCAGACCTGAACTTTTCCAGCATTTTCTACTTCTACTATAAATAAAAAGCATATATTTTTCACTCCGTAAAAATGTTGATTTTTTTTAAAGGCTTGATTCCTTTCAAAGACAAAAAACTGAACTGTTATTGTTTGTATGCTTCATGGATGAAACACAATAATGTTCTCTTTTTAAAGAAGTAATTTCCACAACCTCAGGAAATCTCAAAAGTGCCTTCCAGCCAATGAAAGGTTTTCCAAGTGTAGTCACCGCTGCAATGTAGACATGTTCCATTCAAGCCTTTTACTCATCGTAACTTCTGCCTTTTACGCTTATCTACCTTCCCCTTAAACACATCAATACAGTCCACTTCAACTACTCCCAGTGGTCTTGAGTACCATATTCTAATTGATTGGCAAAGCAGGATCAAGTGACCAAATGATCTATTCCTGCTCCTATTTCGCATGTTCCTAATGCCTCCATTTTGGCAAAATCCTGATGGGAACCATCTCCCAGTTATCTGTACATGACACATAACTTTTGGCCAGTAGGAGATGTGAGGGTTTGCTGGATATTTCTTCAGAAGGAACTCTTCAAAATGCAGCAAATGAAACAACAATAAAACTTAATCTAACTTATAAATCAAAGAAAGCGTTTAATAAAGAAACATCATTACTCCAAAATTGGAGCCTCGCCCTGAGCCACTCCAAGCTTCCCACAATTGTAAAGTTTCTTATTTATAGTGAATCAGTTGGTCAGCTGACTATTACATCAGTGATTGATTCCATGTTTTACTGGGTCAGCTGACCCTTACATCTTGTTCCCATTGGTCACATTGCATCCAACACAAATTTGTCACTGGTTACATTATAGCCAGAGTGTAGCTGATTTTCCCCAAAACCTGTGAAGTCCTTGTTCATTGCCTTTGTACAGTAGCTTTGAATGGAAAATTTAATCATTAATCCACGTCTGATCATTAAGTGGCAGTATGATTTGTCTCATTGCATGGTTTCAAAATTTTACATTTTAAAATAAAAAATGGAGTAGGTACATATTTAGAACACACGGGAACATAATTATTATACCTGAATATGAATATTTAATTGTAATGACACATATATTTAGTTCATTTTCTACTTAAGTTTCTGGGGAAATGGAGCAACTAATTTACACTCAGTAAAGTCCCACAAATAGCAACAAAATAACTGACCAAATATTTTGTTTTTTGTGATATTGGTTGAAAATTGAATATTGTCCAGGAAACCAGGAGAAGTTTCCTGTTTTTTTTTAAATAGTACCATGGAATCTTTCGCATCCATCCAAGAGCACAGTTTAAAATCTCACCCTCGACAGTACAACACTCCCTCATCAATGCACTGGAGTACTGTGACCAATTCTGGTCACCAAACCACAGAAGTCCATGAAAGCAATGGGAGAGTGCAGAATCTCACAGCAAGAATAATCTCAAATGAAAAGAGAGCGAACCACGAGGAAAAGTCAGAGAAACAGAGCATAAAAAAGATTTCTGAAATAGTATTGACAAGTTAAATGAAGATTGTTTCAAATTAAGTTGAGTAGAACCAACAGACATAAATTTAATTCAACAAAAAGAGCATGTTCAAATGGATATTATATCAGAAAAAACTATCAGAGAAAAAAAATCAGAGGTTAAGTTTTGAAATAATTTGCCAGGCAAATTCGTATAAACAAAGGGGTTCAAAATGAAGTTGATAGCTAGATTGGGGCTACTAGGGTATCAAAGAAATGAGTTTCAATAATCCTTTCTTGACAACAATACTTTATATGAGGATTGCTTCATCACCAGAACGTACAAGCCAGCATCAAAATGTAACTTGGCTGGTGGCGAGAAGGGCCTTCCATGTCAGAAGTTTCCTGCGTGTCTGGAGTCTTACCACGTCTGCACATCGCCTTCAAGGCAGCTGCGGTGAGGGAGGGGCTGTCACTTTCTTCTGGAATGTACTTTTACAAAGCTGATCTGGAAAGAACAGCAGTGGTTTTTGTGGAGGTTCACCTCAAGCCCCCTAATATACTACTCTGCATTACACAGGTTGTTTCCAGGGATCCATGCTAAGATAATCACTATCTGCTGTTGGAGGATCATCAATTCAATGAAAGATACTCTGATCTGCCTGAAACCTGCTTGCCTTTCAGTGCAAAGAATTATTGACAACCGAGTGTTGCAGGCTGAGACATTCAAAGGTCCAGGACTGCATGCTGAAGGATGTAGTAAAACTTGACATGCAAAGACTGAATAGTACACCAAGGGGTTGGAAAACATGTGTAACCCCTTGGACTATATGCACCAGAGAACATTTGACATAAAATATAAAACGTACCTTGTAAAGATAACCTGTAATTAAAAGGTTAATGAGGCACCTCACATACTTATTGAAATAAACTGTTTTGCACTTTGTAATGTCAAATTTGAACTGTTATGTAATGTACCTTTACCTTATGAATAAAGTTAATTTTGAAAAAGGAACTACAGAAATCTTTGTTGGAATTATCTTAAATAAGAGTTTATTTTATAAGAATGCTTTTAATTTATATCAATGTCTGTTGATTGAAATTGTATCGCCATTGTTATATTTTGTTAAACAGATTAGATGCAATGAAGAGTAAAGAAAATATGGTCAATTTTGTGTTAGAGTGTTCGCACTCTATTAACCAGAATTTCTGAAATTCCCCTAATAATGAACCATCACTTTACTGATCAGAAGCAATACAAAATTATCTGGAACCATTAAAGGGCAGCATAGTGACACAATTGTTAGCACTGCTGCCTCACAGCACCAGGAACCTGGGTTTGATTCTTGGCTTGGGTCACTATGTAGAGTTTGCATGTTCTCGCCATGTCTGAATGGGTTTCCACCAGGTACTCCAGTTTCCTTCCACAGTCCAAAGATGTGCGGGTTAGGTGGATTTGCCATGCTAAATTGCCCCTTAGTGTCCCCCCTAGGGGGACTAGATAGGGTAAATGTATGGGGATCTGTGTGGGATTGTGGTTGGTGCACTCAATGGGCTGAATGCCCTTCTTCTGTAGGATTCTATGATTCATATTATTTGGTACTTTATTTGGTTTTAATGTATTGTTGAAAATTAGAAGTTAAAAAAATACTTTACTTCCTGAGTACTTGAATATTAATTCATGTTACAGGTATTGCAACCATATTCCAAAAACTGGCATTTCTGATGAACCGGGGTTCATGCATGCTGGATAATAAGGATTTTACTGTAATTGTATATCTCCTCCAGCAGATGGCGTTTATAGGCCTGAGCACTGCCTTAATGCTACCAAATGGAAGAAGAAAATGAAGGGGTTGTTTCAAATCTGTTTCACTCTACACTTTTCTGATAATCCGTACAGTTAACTTGGGGCCATTTAACATACAAACTGAAAAATCGCTCAATTACAGTGAGCTGAAGAATTTCGGAAGCTGATCAACTTCCTTTCCAAAGTAGAGATTTCCTACTGCAGTCTGAACTGTTGAGTCAGGAGGAAAGCCTTTTTTTTGTTAGCATTTGATCTGAACTGCTCAAGCAAGAAGAAACTGGCAGAATAGTGAGAGACCTCACTTTGGTGCTACTTCCCTTCCAGTAGGTTATCATTCAACTCCTGTGAGCTTTTTTTTCTGAAATACTTCAGACAGGACTAGCGATTAACAGTTCTTCAAGGTAATCTGGATGAGCAGACACTGGTAAAGTTTACAGAGTTTACATTCAATATTGTTTCTGGAAACATTGATTTAAAAATGGGGAAATTCCTGTCGAAGATTTTTGGAAACAAAGAAATGCGAATTCTGATGCTAGGCCTGGATGCAGCTGGGAAGACTACGGTATTGTACAAACTCAAACTGGGACAGCCTGTCAGTACTATCCCGACTGTAGGCTTTAATGTGGAGACAGTGACTTACAGGAAGGTCCGGTTCAGTGTCTGGGATGTAGGAGGTCAGGAAAAGATTCGACCTCTTTGGAGGCACTATTACACAGGCACCCAGGGATTGATCTTTGTGGTAGACTGTGCCGATAGAGACCGCCTTGATGAAGCCAGGCAAGAGCTCTACCGCATCATAAATGACAGAGAAATGCGTGATGCCATTATCCTGATCTTTGCAAACAAGCAAGACTTGCCTGATGCCATGAAACCCCATGAGATCCAAGAGAAACTGGGCCTAACTAGAATACGAGATCGCAACTGGTATGTTCAGCCTTCGTCAGCGACCACTGGAGATGGACTTTTTGAAGGGCTAACCTGGCTAACTTCTAATTACAAAACATCTTGAGAACAAAGTTCAAACTTCACAGAGACGTTGCATGAAAAGTGAATTCCATACTGGTTAGTTTCAGCTTGTAACAGTTGGAGTGGAATTTGTTCAAAGGAAGTTGTAATATAGCAGGAATGGCTAACACCAGCATAAAGACAAGAGTACCCTGGGGCTTGGTAAAGATTTACTTATAGCAGCAATATTATCATAATTAGCTTCTATTACAAGTGGGCTTTGATCCTATATCAAAAAGTCAGATTTTTCCATTTTCACTGTGGACTGATTAAGAATTCTTACCAGTTATAAAGAATTTCAGATTTCTAAAAAGCAACCATTTACAATTGTTTTTATTCCCTTCAGTCACCAAATTAAGTATCAAAGTGCTCAGAAGTTTACTTCAGTAATAACACAGTTACATTATAGTAACAATTCTTGTATTTATTTTGGGATACATAAAAATCCTTTAAACTGCCTCACAAGGAATATGTAAGTTTTGAGAATACAAATATGATATAATTGCTTAATATAACAGAAAAGAAGTACATATCCTCATAATGTAAACACGAAGTTCACTAGCTGTGACTAATCATTAAAAGAACTATACTGATACGAAATAACATATCTGAGTTAGAAACATTGTTGTAGTAAACAACAGTTTTACCACACTCAAAATTGTGAACGTCAAAAACATATTAGAGGGTATATTTATTTTAATAGTTTGCTGATGAATATGCTCTGTAACTCATGAAATGGGAAATCTTGCCAGAAATAAACCAGGAGATTGCATAATCAGCAAGAAAATTCATGTATCTCACAACTAAAACTGGAATTTATCAATTATCAATTTGAGAATTTGAAATTATATGGAGGTTTGTGTTCAGGTGTTCCAAAGGTTACTGCACACAGTCTTTGTATGGTTTAACTCTGCTGTAGTAACAAAAAGGTCGCTGCACATTTCTATAACAGCAATGACACAATAGCCTCATATGTGTCATTCAAACAATCACATTCTCTTGTTCCAAACTTTGTGTTTGACATTTGCATTACCTATTATTGACAGTTGCCATGTTACAACTCAATGGGTTGGATCAAATCCCAAAAGGACTTTGCAGTAGGTTATTGAGAGGGTGGCATGATGGCACAGTGGTTAGCACTGATGTTTCACAGTGCCAGGGACCCAGATTCGATTCCCAGATTAGGTCACTGTCTGTATGGAGTCTGCATGTTCTCCCCGTGTCTGCATGGGTTTCCTCTGGTGCTCCGGTTTTCTTCCACAGTCCGAAATATGCATTGGTTAGGTACATTGTCCATGCTAAATTCTTCCTCAGTGTACCTGAACAAGCACAGAAGTGTGGCGACTAGGGGATTTTCACAGTAACGTCACTGCAGTGTTAATGTAAGCCTACTTATGACACTAATAAATAAACTTTTAAAAAATATGTTGGTCATAAAGGACCTTAGCAGTGCTATTTTACCAAGAATATGCTGCCCTATTTGCATGAAGTATTATTTTTAATGAATACACATTTTTAAAAAAATCTTAAGAGTGGTCCATTTGAGCAGTAACACAAAGTGGCACAGTGACAAAATGCAGGATCAGTATCCACATCTACTGAGCTCTCAATTTCAGTTTTGTCACTGAAGGAAGGTACCAATATAGCAAAAAGTGGTGCTAGTTTGCTCTTGTTTGTCTCGTGATAACTGCCTCAGAAAGGTAATGATGGGGTATTAGAAAAGCTTGGAATAGATCCATTGAAATGAAACAGAAATTGCTGGAATACTCAGCCGGTCAGCCAACATCTGACAACAGAGAAACAAATTTAACATCTCAGAACTGGGAGAAGTTACAGATTAAATAGTTTATAAACAAATTCAGAGAAAAATGGAAGAGGGATTTGGTAGTAGGGAAGATGGAGGGAGGGGAGGAAAGAATAAAGGGGAAAGTCTGTGATGGAGTGGCAGCATTGATTAAGGAGAGCATTGCAGTACTGTAGAAAGAGGATGTTCCAGAGTGTTCAAGGACAGAATCAATTTGTCTAGAGCTAAGGAACAAAATAGGTGCAAACACATTGCTTGGTGTAGTCCACACACTATCAGCGAGTGGGAAGGACATGAAGGAAGAAATCTGCAGGGAAATTACAGACAGGTGCAAACATTACTGAGTAGTTATAAGACAGGACTTAAAATTACTCAAATATAGACTGGCTTAGAGGTAGTATAGAGGGCAGAGGGGCAAGTGTATAACGTTCAGGAGAATTTTCTACATCAGCACGTGTTCAGTCCAACAAGAACGGAAGCAGTGCTGGAGCTGGTTCTCAGAAATGAGGTGGGCCTGTTAAATCAAGTATCAAGAGAGAGTGATCGTTGTATCATAAGATTTAGGATGATGTTAGAAAAAACCAATTGACAATTCACGGTAAGAATAATTAACTGGAAGAGAGCTGACTTCAATGGTGCAAGAACTGAACTAGGTCAGCAGGAAAAAAAACTATGGCTGAATAATAGGCTAACTTGAAAAAAAGAAATGGTTTGGATACAATCAAAGTGTACGCCCTCAAAAGGGAAAGGTAAGGCAAACAAATTCAGAGTCCCCTGAATGAAAAAATAGAAATCAAGATAAAGAAGAAAATGTGTGCTCATAGCAGGTGTCAGGGAAAAAAATACAGTTGAGAACCAGGCTCATTACAGAAGGTTCAGAGGGGAAGTGAAAGTTTAAGATAAGCAAAGAGGGATTATGAGAAAAGACTGGCAACCAACATAAAGGGGAATCACAAAGTCTTCTATAGGCACATAAATAGTAATCGGGTGGTAAATGGAATAGAACCTATTAGGGACCTAACAGGGGTTTACAAATAGAAGTAAGGGGTATGAATGGCTAAGATGTTCAATGAATACTTTGCATATCTTTACCAAGGAATCAGATGCTACCCAGGCCATGGTGACAGAGGATATAGAAGAGTCCAAAACTGACGTATTGAATAAATTGTCAATACTTAAAAGTTGACAAGGCACTGGAACCTTGAGGTATTCCAAGGATATTGAAAGAAGTGAGGGTGTAAATTGCAGAGGCACTGGGCAAGATCTTTCAGTCTCCCTTAGACTTGAATTGGTGCTGGTTGTATCACAGCTTGGTATGACTCCTGCTCTGCCCAAGACCACAAAGAGCTACAAAAGGTTGTGAATGTAGCCCAATCCATCATGCAAGCCAGCCTCTCATCCATTGACTCGGTCTACACTTCCCACTGCCTTGGAAAAGCAGTCAATATAATTAAGGATCCCACGCATCCCAGACATTCTCTCTTCCATCTTCTTCCATCAGGAAAAAGATACAAAAGTCTGAGGTCACGTACCAACTGACACAAGAACAGCTTCTTCCCTGCTGCCATCAGACTTTTGAATGGACCTACATTGCATTAATTTGATCTTACTCTACACCCTAGCTATAACTGTAACACTACGTTCTGCACTCTCTTATTTCCTTCTCTATGAACGGTATGCTTTGTCTGTATAGTGTGCAAGAAACAATATTTTTCACCGTATGCTAATACATGTGACAATAATAAATCAAATCAATCAAACATTTTGCCCTGGCTCAAAAAAAGGTTATAGGGATAAGCCCAGCAATTATAGGCCAATTTTACTTTGATGGTGGGGAAACTTCTAAAAACAATTATTTGCAATAGAATTAATAATCACATAGAAAAATGATGGTTGATTAAGAAGAGCCAGCATGGACTTTTTAAGGGAAAAGGGCATTTAAACAAAGTTTTTTGAAGAGATAAAAGGGAAGATTAATTAGGGTAATGCTGTTGATGTGCTGTTTTTGGACTTTCAAACAGCATTCAATGCAGCGTCACAACACAGATTTGACAGATAATTTATAGCTCTTGGAATAAAAGGGTCATTACGAACGTGGATGCAGAATTGGCTAAGTAATAGGAAACTGAGTAATAGTTTATGGTTATTTTTCAGGCTGGAAGGTTTATAGCTATTGGTACCCTTGTTTTTCCTGATGTATATTAATGATCCAGGACTCAGTGCACAGGGGACAATTTCAAAATTTACAGATGATACAAAGCTTGGAAGCATTAGAAACTGTATAATGTAGAACTTCAAAGGGAGTTGGTTGATAGGGCAGAGAGAGGGCAGATGAAGTTCAGTACGGAGAAGTTGAGGTGATTCATTTTGGTAGGAGGAACATGGAGAGACATTATAAAATAATGGGTACAACTCTAAAGGTTGTCCATGAGCAGAGGGATCTGTTGTACATATATGAAACTCATAATAGTCACAGGACAAGTGGAAAGAGCAGTTATTAAAGCATATGGCATCCCAGGCTTTATTAACAGGGGCATAGAGTACAAGAACAAGGGGCTTGTGCTAAATTTGTATAAGACATTATTTAAATCTCAGTTGAATATTATGTACAGTTCTAGTCACCACACATTAAGAAGGATGAGAACGCATCGGAGGGAGTAGGAAAGAGATTTACAAGAATGATGAGAAACTTCAGTTATGAAGTTAGATTAGAAAAGTTGGGTCTGTTCTCCTTGGAGAGGAAAAGGCTAAGAGATTTGATAGCAGAGCTCAAAATCATGAGGGAGCAGGATAGACTACATAGGGAGAAATTGTTCTTGCTCACAAAAGGATTGAGAATAGGAGGGCAAAGATTTAAAGAAACAAATGCAATATGGGATAAAAAACCTTTTTACACAGCGAGTGGTTCAGGTCTGGAATACACTACCTGGAAGTGTGGTGGAGGCAGGTTCAATCGTGGCATTCAAGAGGGCATTAGATGATTATTTGAATAGATTAGAGTTACGGGAAAAGACAGGAAAATGGCACTGTTATAATGCTCATTTGCAGAGCCACTACTAACATGATGGGCCAAATGGCCTTCTTTGGTACCATAATAATTCTGTGATTCTGGGTAGGAATGATTAAATGACAAAATGATTGATAATGGGACAAATATTGATCTAGAGAGCTGTAGATGACAGAAACATTATCAGCACCTGCTGTCTGAAAAATTGAAAGCAGTAGTTATAATCTGAAGTTACTGAAATCAGTCTCGGGTGTTGAAGGTTGTAACGGTTGTAAAGTGCTTCATTGTTTGCATCTTTGGAATTTCTATTATTCTGTTCTTATGATAACAACATAGGGTTGGGGACAGAGATGTCAGAGTGGGAGTGAACTAGTTAAAAATATGGCATGTTGATGTAATTATATTTAACTACAGTCATTGTGAACAAATCTATAACTGGTGCAGTCCATTTATTTTTATAGAAAATAAGTTATAAGCAAAAGAGACTGGCTTATAAATACTGTAAAATTTTAGCATCAACCATGTCACATTACATAAGAACATAAGAAATAGGAGCAGGAGTAGGCCATCTAGCCCTTCGAGCCTGCCCCGCCATTCAATAAGATCATGGCTGATCTGTCGTGGCTCAGTTCCACCTTCCCGCCCTCTCCCCATAACCCTTAATCCCCTCTCTTATCAAAAACCCATCAACCCGCGTCTTAAAAATATTTAGCGAGGCAGCCTCCACTGCTTCAACGGGCAGAGAATTCCAGAGATTCACCACCCTTTGAGTGAAGAAGTTCCTCCTCAACTCCATTCTGGAGGAACTTCTACAAATATTTATTTGTGGGCAGCAGTGGTGATAAAACCTGTTAGTGCATTGATATAGATTGGATGGTGAACAGCAGTAAGTGGGTTTTCTCTATAAAGTAATTTCAATCATAGCATCTGGAGGACACTAAACAGATGGTGCTTACCCCAAGAAGAAAAATGTCTACTGGAATAATTCTAATTAAAATTAATGATGCCCAGAAACAGATTGTGTCTTCATTTTTCATGAACAAGAAAATGAGTCTTCTGAAGTGTAGGAAAGTTTCAGCATCACTAAAAGACATTAAACATATGGCACAGACAAAAAGCTTATTCACAGATTACAGTGGAAGGCAAATTCTAGCTTCTTCACAACAGAATTTCAAATTTATTCAATGTGTTAGCATATTTCCTATGTGATCGCTAAATCATGAAATGTTTGCTATTTTGATATTTGAATGTTCAGAATTTTCACAGCACAACTTGGAAGAACAGTCTCCTAGTGCTAATTTAGCCACAGGCCTTTATTAACATTTTCATACAACTTATGACTTTTTCTGGATTTGTGCAATTGAGTAAGTTAGCCACTGACCTTTCACTTCTGGGATCTCAAATCAATACCAATGCAAACTAACTAAGACAAATATTTCCCCTGACAATTGATCATAAAACATCCTTGGTGAAATGACTCTGGGTTGGAATCAGTCTAGTTTAGAGATGGAAATTTTAAAAAGATTACACGAATTCGAGTGATTTTATTTTGAGGTTAGCGAAGGAGAATTTTACTTGACCATGTTATATCTGGGAGCGTTTCCTGACATGGGAGCCTAAAATACAAAATGCTCCACTTTCTAGCGCTAACATACCTCACTGTGACGTGCACAAAATTCAAATAAAATGAACCTGTTTCACTCAAATATTCAAACTAAACGTTGCAATTGTGGCACCTGATGTTTTCTAAGTAAGGGTACCGAGTAACTGATGAAAATAAGAATCTTTGAAAATCTATAAGGCAGCATCGAGTACTGAAAGGATTAAAAGGGTGTTGTCACTTCATGGATTTTTAGACAGATTGATAACAGCCTGCATAGAAAACACTTGTCACTACTTTTGCCAACAGAAAAAGCATATGCTTTAAGTTCAGACTCCAAATCAGCTTCAGCGTTAGTCTTTTTCAATATGATTTTAAAATTTGAGTCTTACAAGTGAAATTATTTGTGCAGCTGACATCATTCCATCTAATTGCATTTCCTCTGTATACGTGCTAAAGGAAATGCATTACCATGGCAACTGTGGTATTTTTAAAACTGCAGTTTCAGAGATTTCCTTGTTATATGTTGTCCAGATAGTAATCTTTTAGGTTTAGTTTAATTCAGGAAATAGGAGACCCATCCAAGGCTAGTTTTATACACAGGACTCTCAACAAATTTCTTGTTTTTTCCTATTTGCATAAAAAGTGATAAAATCTGCACAAAATAATTGAAAAATTGCAAAAATGAAAATTTCATTGTTTTATTTTCTCATAGACTTTGATATCCCAATGGAAAAATTCACCTGGTGTACTTGTGTCACATTAAGCCATAGCTGCTAGAAGCTGCACAATTAGATTTCCAGTCTGTACTAGCTGATGCAGTATTTGTAATTTACAATGAATCAGTGTGACTCTGGTTTGAAAGTGGATACAAATCAAAGCAAGGGATTCTTCTCCCAATCGATATTTAGAATTTCATGCCAGATGCATATATGTAGTATAGGTGAATTGTGAGGATTTGGTCAGGCTCAGTTGTGATTCTCTCTTTAGTTGAATAGCTTACTTGGCTCATGATTAAGGAAAGCTAATTTGAATGAGGTACCTGATGACTGCCTTCCTCCATGTCAACTATAATTAAGTGAAAAACAGGGAAGGGGGAAGAAAATCAAAGGAAATAGCAAGAGCAGTAACATCCTGTCTCAAATAATCTGTCCGGTTAACTATTTTTTCAAATGAATAATTATTGAGACTTTGGTCTTTGTCCCATTTTTGTATAGTTCAATAGTTTTTATTAAACTATTGTGTAACAAATGGCAGCATTATGGTGAAGTTGGTAACATAACAACAAGCCATAAACAACAAGCTTATCCAATGTTTCCTCAAAGCTAAAATTCTCCATTCATGGCAACATGGTTGTAAATCTCCCATGTACCCTCTCAATTGCTACCACATATGTAATCCTTCTTGTAATGTGTACTAATTGTGACCTCATCATTTTTTGTTTCCTAAGCCTTGGCTAATAAAGGAAAGTATCCCACATGCCTTCTTAACCATCTTGGCAACCTCTTCTGCCATCTTCAGAGATGTGTGGACATGTGTGTCACCCTGTTCCTCCACATTCTCAGTATCTAACTACGTGTTTTGCATTTCCTAGTCATGTTTGCCCTCGCTAAATGCATGACCTCAATTTCTCTGGGTTGAATTCCGTTTACTACATTTCTGCCTGTCAATCAGATAGCCAATTTTTGTGTCATCGGCAAATTTCTTACACATGCTCCCCCACCAAATTTAAATCTGCACCTTTATCTTTGGATGCTAAGCTTGAGATGTTGGAATGCTGCCTTAAGTTGTGACATTGGGGTTTTCTGCCAAGCAACGAAGGTTGTTTGCTTTTGTTCCAGGAGTTCCGATACTTGATCATTTTTATTGAACCAGTACTGGTGACAACAATGCTCTAGCTTGGTGGTCTGGGCACAGGAATCTAGTACAACTGACACCATCTCTTCAATTCTACATACAAGAAACTTGACCCATCCTAGAGCATTGACAAAATAAAACTTGTCCATCAACTCACTCCTGGTCGGCCAAATATTCCACCTCCCATACAGCTGAGCACTTCACAGGGCAGCTTAATGAGGAGGTCGAAAACTGATTAGCCATGCCAGTTCAGTTTTCTACAAACCATGGCAATCAGCATTTAACAACAAACGTCGGGCAAGTCAACAAAAGTCCTAGACCAATTGTCGTCAACGTACTCCTGTACTGCTATGAGCTGTGTAGTAGTGATACATAAGGGTGCTAGAAAAATTCCAACAGCAATAGTTCCGCTGAAGCCTCCAAATCTATTCCCCAATCTACTTAAGCAGTCTAGCACCACTTAAAGCAGCAATGGTTATTGTCCAACCCACAATCCCTCACTCTCCTTGTTTCAGTTCTTTCCAACAATATAACACACACTACTGTTCTTAGTGCCTGGCTTTGATATCAGAATCTACTGTAAAAGTGCCAAAAGTAGAACTGCCAGTGTGTAGTTTGTTTTCTTTTTGCACCAATTCCCAGTCTCATGAATTGTCAAACAGAGAAACAGTCTGACTCTGCAATTAGCTTTCTATTTATCATTTGCTTCTTTGCTGTTCTTCCTTATGGCAACCCCATGTCACATCCACATTTCTTGCAACCACTTTCATAATCAGGAAACCAATTAACTCTCTTTTAAAATACTCACCAGTAGATTTTGTTCTTAAAGTATTGTATTAAAGAAAATGACTTTTTTTTCTAGCACATGGACCACACCATCCAAATTCTTAAACACTCCAAATGAAACAGCAGCACACCTGTTCTAGGGACATCCTTTGTCTCATTTCTTGCTTCATCACCATTTCCTTTGGCCTGAAAGACAAAGTCTTCAGTTTTTCATTGACATTCAATATTTCCTGTCTTTCACCCTAGCAAATGTCCTGATCCCATCCCTCCTTTCTCAAAAAGTATTCCATCTCTAACTTTTCTCAACTCTAGTGAAAAGTCAACTTGAAATATTAACTTGTTTGCTCTCCATAGCTGCTGCCTGACCTGCTGAGTAATTCCAACATTTTGTTTTAATAAGCAATTTAAATATACTTTTTTCAATTTAGTATACTGCTCACAAAGCAGCCATATTATGGAACACATTGTTCAGTCTGTAGGCATCATCCTGAGCTCCCCATAACTAGTCATTTCAGTTCTCCACCTAAATCCCACACTGGCCTGGTATTGGCCAGTGAAACCCAATGCAAGCTTGAGGAACAGCACCTCATTTTCTGCGCTCAACGAGAGTTCAACAATTTTAGGGCTTAGCCTCTGCCTCCACAATTTTTTTTTGCTGGTTTGATTTTTCTTGTTCCACTGTTACCCAACTTTCACCGCTCATCTTGACGCATCTTTTGTTTCTTTACACATTACAAGACCCTTTTCGTTTAATTTCTTATGCCTTTTTGTCACAGACCTTTTCTTTTGTTCTTCCTCCACCTTGCTCAAAACCTACATCTCTATTTTCCTTCAATCTAATGAAGTCACTTCACTGAAATATTAACTTTTTTCTCTCCACAGATGCTGTCTAACCTGCTGAGTATTTTCAGTACATTCTATCATTTCAGATTTCCAGAATCCTCAGTACTTTTATAAAACAAGGAAATTATTCTGTTACTCCTTTTATTCCACTTAAAGGACAAAATTTTTCTAAGCATTGCACCAAAAAAGATTGCTCAGTGAGGCAATCTGTGCATGATAAGTGAATCTAAGCTCCAAAAGTAATGACTGGAGAGAGATAAAAAGAGAGCTCTGTTGAGATAATTGTTTTGAAAGATGTGGAGATGATACATTGGGGAAAAGAACAGCAACAACAGGAGCCTCACCAAAACTCAGACTTTTTTAATTCATTTGTGGGTCACCTACTACCAGCATTTTTTGCCCATCCCTTGTTGCACTTGAGAAAGTGGCAATGAGCTGTCTTCTTGAACAACTGAGTGGCTTGCTAGGCCTTTTCAAAAGACAGTTGAAAGTCAACCATATTGCTGTGACTCTGCAGTCACATGCAGGTCAGACCAGGTATGGATGAGTTTTCCTTTCTTAACGAACATTAGTGAAACAAATGGGTTTTTATAACAATCAACTCATGGTCACTTTTAATTCAATTCAAATTCCATCACCTGCTATGGTGGATTTGAACCTAGGCCTGTAGAGCATTACCCTGGGTCTCTGGAATACTAGTTCAGTGACATGGCACAAGAAAATGAGGTAAAAGACCTCCCCACACAAAGCTCTGACACAGAGTCACCCAGATTCAAAACGTTGGCTCTTATCCTCTGGCCCAAAATGGGGTCAGACCTGCTGAGATTTTCCAGCATTTCATGTTGTTTCAGATTCCAGTATCCACATTAATTTGCTTTTAACTGATAAGAAGTATTGATTTGTTGTAAGGGGTATTCATTCCCTCTTTCCTTTACACTTCAGCGGTTGTTGGGGGTGGGGGTGGGGGGGGGGGAAAGAGTTCTGAGAGTAGGCGAGGCTCCCCGCCATTTGGGGAGGCTTCGTGAAGACACTCCTCGGTGGCAGCCCTGACAAATACAAATATTTCTCACATTACAACGGAGGGGGGAAGGAAATTCTACAAGACAACATCGAGCCCCGATGTTCAAAATTTAAACATTCTTTTAAAATGATGCAGGAAACATTGCTGCCACATACATTACTTGTTTACTCCAAGTTTGACCACAGCTCAGGGATTGGAATTACTCGTCCTCTTATACCCTCACGTGATTCATTGCGAATGCCGGACAGTTAAAACGTCATTGCAAGGCGCCCGGCTAAACGTCATTAACACACGACACCTGGATTAGTTGATGTCATTGGGAAGCGCCGAAATTAGTTGATGTCATTGGGATATGCCTAGAGTAGTTGACGTAATTGAGAAGCGCCGAAATTAGTTGACGTAATTGAGAAGCGCTGGAATGAGTTGACGTAATTGGGAAGCGCCGGAGCCCAGGAGTAAGGAGGTGGGTGGTTTGAGCCAGTGCCTTTGAATTCCTCGGTATGAAAACGGCTGCTCAGTGTAAATTGTTGGGTCTAATATCGCATCGAATTATATTTCAAAAATATATTTCGATACAGTGGGTTAAAATGACACTGATGGAAGCCTGTCGACCTGATACGTTAATCCTTGTTAGCCCCATAGATGTTGCATTTTTTTCTATTTCGGATGTTTTTATACAAAATTATATTCTTGTTCACCTGCACTCAGACTGCCACCTTTACCATCTCCCAGCAAGGCAGCGCTGATTTGTACCACAATCTCGTATTTCAGAATCCAAAAGTCTGCACATGCTGGAATCCAAATAAAAACTAAACAGTGGAGATACTCAGTGGGCTAAACGTGGGGCTGCCATTTCATGTTGAAGGCATGCCACATGACGTTCTGACTGTATGATCATGTGAAGCCTTCTCTTATGCCTTTTCCAAAGATGTGTGGGTTAGGTTGGTTGGCTATGCTATGTTGCCCCTTAGTGGGATTAGTGGGCACAGAGCCTGGATTGTTGTCAGTACAGGCTCGATGGGCCGAATGGTCTCATTCTGCACTGTCGGGATTCTATGATTCTACAAAAGTTACCTTGTAGCAGTGGGCCTTCTGTGGTTGAGTATCTTTGCTCTATGTGACAATTCCTGAGAATCAGGAAGTCATCTGTGAGAGGATAGCAGGGCAAGCCCACTTGAGTCCCCAAATCTGCAAGTCCCCTACTTTTCCCCTGAGGCACCACCTTTCCATATCTCCAACTCCATCCACTGGCTCATGCAAAATGTACATCTTTCTTGTCCCTGCTTTCCTGCCTACATCTTTTCCCTACCAACCAGCTGTGGCGCCCTGGGAATGATGGAAATTATTTTGTTTGAAATTAATGCAGTTTAATGTTATTCTGTCTCCTGTTGCCAGGTCAATTGTAATTATTTGCAATAATCTGTATTGTTTGTTATTTATGTGAGTGTACAATGATGGCCAATTTCAATTGCTGATCTCATGGATTTTTTGACCTATAGTTTGAGATAAGAACCCCAGTTCTGGTAGACACCCAGTCATTGTGGGAGGATTGGGAATTTTAGCTAGCAGTCAATCATCAAGAAAACAAATGGGAAGTTAATTTTTCAGGTATAAATCCTCCCAAATTCTTTGCACAGTTTGGTGCCCCATTCTCACAGACTGGCCATAACTCCTCATCTGTCAAAGAAAGCATTCTTCTCCCCTTTGTTAAAATGACAGTACATTATGCAACAGTGTCTGCACATTGTAAACCTGTTTGAGTTAATTTAAACATTTACAAAATCCAAGATACCCCAGGGCAGTTTTAAAATGTGTTTTGGCATCACACCAAGTGTAACTTTACATGGCATTAAACTTGACAGGTGTAAGATTGCCTCCTTCATGGTACCCCATACTGCTTCTCCCTGAAGTCAGGTCAGACCTTTGCTCTGGAGAGTACAAAAGGTGATGTTTCAGACTTTGATTTGATTTATTATTATCACATGTATTAACATAGTGAAAAATATTGTTTCTTGCGTGCTAAACAGACAACCATACTGTTCATAGAGAAGGAAATGAGAGTGCAGAATATAGTGTTACATTTATAACTAGGGTGTAGAGAAAGATCAACTTAATGCAAATCCATTCAAAAGTCTGACAGCAACAGGGAAGAAGCTGTTCTTGAGTGTTTGGTATGTGACCTCAGACTTTTGTATCTTTTTCCTGAAGGAAGAAGGTGGAAGAGTGTGTGTCTGGGATGCATGGGGTCCTTAATTATGCTGGCTGTTTTGCCAAGGCAGTAGGAAGTGTAGACAGTCAGTGGCTGGTTTGTGTGATGGATTGGGCTACATTCATGTCCTTTAGTAGTTCCTTGTGGTCTTGGGCAGAGCAGGAGCCATATCAGGCTGTGATACGACCAGAAAGAATGCTTTCTATGGTGCATCTGTAAAAGTTGGTGAGAGTTGTAGCCAACATGCCAAATTTCCTTAGTCTTCTGAGAAAGTAAAGGCGTTGGTGGGCTTTTTTAACTGTAATGTTGGCATAAGGGGACCAGGACAGATTTACAATCTATATAAATGACTGAGTGGAACAAGAATAATTCTTGTTATTATCTGGACACCTAAAAACTTGAAGCTCTCGACCCTTTCTATTTCGTCCCCATTGACGTAGACAGGGCATGTTCTTCTTTACGCTTCCTGAAGTCGAAGATGATCTTTGTTTTGTTGACATTGAGGGGGGAGATTATTGTTGCCTCACCATTTCACCAGATTCTCTATCTCATTCCTGTAGTCCATCTCATTGTTTGAGATCTGACCCACTACAGTGGTGTTGTTAACATAAGAACATAAGAAATAGGAGCAGGAGTAGGCCATCTAGCCCTTCGAGCCTGCCCCGCCATTCAATAAGATCATGGCTGATCTGTTGTGGCTCAGTTCCACTTTCCCGCCCTCTCCCCATAACCCTTAATCCCCTCTCTTATCAAAAACCCATCAACCCGCTTCTTAAAAATATTTAGCGAGGTAGCCTCCACCACTTCAACGGGCAGAGAATTCCAGAGATTCACCACCCTTTGAGTGAAGAAGTTCCTCCTCAACTCCGTTCTAAACCGCCTCCCCTTTATCTTGAGGCTGTGCCCCCTAGTCCTACTGTCTTTTTTGAGCGGGAAGAGTCTCTCCACCTCTATCCTATCCATCCCATTCATCATCTTATACGTCTCAATGAGATCTCCCCTCATTCTTCTAAACTCTAGCGAGTACAAGCCTATTTTATTCAGCCTCTCCTCATAGCTCAACCCCCTCAACTCCGGTATCAGCCTAGTAAACCTCCTCTGCACTCCCTCCAGGGCCAAAATATCCTTGCACAGGTGCGGCGCCCAAAACTGCACACAGTACTCCAGCTGCGGCCTCACCAATGCCCTATACAGCTGCAGCAAGACCTCCCTACTTTTATATTCAATCCCCCTCGCTATGAAGGCCAGCATCCCATTCGCCTTCCTGACCACCTGCTGCACCTGCAAGCTGGGTTTTTGCGACTCATGCACAAGGACCCCGAGGTCCCTCTGCACCGTCTCCTGCTGCAATTTTTCGCCACGTAAGTAATAGTCCTTCCTACCATTCTTCCTACCAAAGTGGACCACCTCACACTTGCCAACATTAAATTAGCAAACTTGAAAATTGAAGTGGAGGGGAATTTGGCCACGCAGTCACAGGTGTATAAGGAATATAGTAGGATTTGGCATTGTAAGTGATTGTTTTAGTGTAAATGGATCCCATGTTATCTTTGTTTTCTTTTTCTGCTGATATTATCCCCATCTCCTCTTCACCGGGCCCAGGAGATCAGCAATTAAAATTTTCCATCACAGTGCACCAGCATAAACAACAGACAGAGATGTGAAGTATTGTAAATAATTACTATTAGCAAAGCAACAGGCAATAGTTAGATTGCATTAATTTTAAACAGAATTTCCAACATACCCAGGGATCAACAATTGACTGGTGGAGAGTCAGGAATCTTTAGTGGAGGGGAGTGGTTGTGATGGGGGGAAAAGACATGGACGAGAGATGTAGGGTTCAAGAGGATCAGGGGATAGGAGGTTGGAGGAGGAGGAGGAATTTGGAGTCAGCAGACTGGGACTTAGTATTTTGCTGTTACGCAGGTAGGTTTGCCCTGATTTTCTGTGTTCACCAAGGGCCTCCTGTTTCATAAGAACATAATAAATAGGAGCAGGAGTAGGCCATCTAGCCCTTCGAGCCTGCCCCGCCATTCAATAAGATCATGGCTGATCTGTCGTGGCTCAGTTCCACTTTCCCGCCCTCTCCTCATAACCCTTAATCCCCTTGCTTATCAAAAACCCATCAACCCGCGTCTTAAAAATATTTAGCGAGGCAGCCTCCACCACTTCAACGGGCAGAGAATTCCAGAGATTCACCACCCTTTGAGTGAAGAAGTTCCTCCTCAACTCCATTCTAAACTGCGCCCCCCCCTTTATCTTGAGGCTGTGCCCTCTAGTCCTACTGTCCTTTCTGAGCGGGAAGAGTCTCTCCACCTCTATCCTATCCATCCCATTCATCATCTTATATGTCTCAATGAGATCTCCCCTCATTCTTCTAAACTCTAACGAGTACAAGCCTAGTTTATTCAGCCTCTCCTCATAGCTCAACCCCCTCAACTCTGGCATCAGCCTAGTAAACCTCCTCTGCACTCCCTCCAAGGCCAAAATATCCTTGCGTAAGTGTGATGATATTTTGGCCTTGGAGGGAGTGCAGAGGAGGTTTACTAGGCTGATGCCGGATGTTTCCTTTGTATGTACTGCATAACTGCCAACACAAAGGACAATGAATCCATCTTGGTTTGTTACTCATCTAACACCTTCCCCAAATAACTCTGTAGGGCCAGGCATTTGCAGCTGAGTTGGATCTTTCTCTGACTAGGTACAACGACTATAGCTGTAGAAAACTTTCCCACACTTGGGAAGTTGAAACCAATTGTACTGCCATTCTTTCAGTTCTGATTAAAATCAGCTGAATATAAAATGGATAGTTTGATTTCTAGAGCATTTTATCAAATCCTCAGAATATCTTGAATTGCTTTATAATCAGTGGATTACTTAAACTAAAGCCACTGTTACATAGGCAAATGCAACAAATATTTTTAAAAATTCATTCATAGGATGTGGGGTGTCACTGGCTAGTCCAACATTTACTGCCCATCCCTAATTGTCCCTGAGAAGTTAGTGGTGAGCTGCCTTCTTGAACTGCTGCGGTCCAACAATGTCTCAAACAATATATGAGTGAATGACCAGATTAAAACATTATTTGGTGTTGGTTTGGGCAAACTGAATTTTGGATAGGATGCCAAGAGAATTCCATGCTTCCTGATTAGTGTCATGGGATTTTCAAAGTCCATGTAATCAGGCTGATAATTTATGTGCTGGGATGGGATTTGAATCCCAACCTTCTGACTTAGGATTCAGCATTGTAGTGTTTTTTAAAGCTCACTCAATTCTTCCATGTACATATTATTGACTGATGATAGCATTCAAGGGGAGTTAAGAACATAAGAAATTGGTACAGCAACACAATAACCCCTCAAGCCTGAACTGCCATTCAATAAGATTGAGGCCTATCTACCTTAACTACACTTTCCTGCCTTATCCCATATCCTTTGATACCTTCTCTCTCCCCGAATCAGTCTTACGTTCTCTATAAGACTATGATTCTTAGTTCTCAGCTCTAAGCAGAGGAAACAGCTTCTTGTGCCTGCCCTGTCTTGAATCAAGAATTGTATATTTTTCAAGGAGATCACCTCTCATTCTAAACTGCAGAGAATATTAGCTCATTCTACTTTTTGTAGGACAGCCATCACATCCCACGATTCAATCTAACAAACCTTTTTTGGATCCCAAACTAGTTTTTCTTTCCTTGGTTAAGGAGACTCAATTAAGGCACTAATACTTGGATTAAGACGGCCTTAAATTCTACAAGGATGCTCAAATCCCTGTGAATACCAACATTTACTGGTTTCTCACCTTTTAAAAACATTGGTACAAAAAAAGGAAAAACAATGTGGATAATTTTATATTTCCCAAATTATACTCCATCTGCCAACTTCTTGCCCACTCACTCAACCTGTCCACAATCCCTTTCAGTATCCATGCATCCTCCTCGCCGCTTAATTTTCCACCTCACTTTGTATCATCAGCAACCCTGAATACTCTTCTCCAGAAAGTAGTTGAAGAGTGTGGAACTCACTATCACAAGGAGCTGTTGAGACATAAGAGGAAGCTACAAGAATTATTCTTGTTCCACTCAGTCATTTATATAGATTGTAAATAGTTATGGCCCAAGCACTGACGCTTGCGACACCTCACTGGTTACAATCTGCCAACCCAAAAATGATGCGTTTCCTACCTATTAATAAATCCTCAATCCAAACTAAAACCTCCAACCCCATGAGTCCTCATCTAGTGTAACAAGCTCCTGTGTGGCACAAGTTGCCCAGTTTGAAGAAAATTACAACACACGGCTCTCTCTTTGTGTAAGAAGCTCTAAAGAACAGTCGTATGCACTCAGTGTTAATTTTGTTTATCTCTCCTCAGATGCTGCCAGACCTGCTGAATTTTTCCAGCGTTTTCTGTTTTCATTTCAAATTTCCAGCATCTGTAGTATTTTGCTTTTATCACACTTCTACATCACCTCGTTCTGTGATGCCTGATTTGGAATTAACGTACATGATTTTTAAATGTAGTTTAACCATGGAGTTGAATTTATCCGATCTGCAAATTCATTTTAAATTATTTACAATACAGAAAGGCCTTCAGTAATGATATGAATACAATGTTTTTACTTTTTATATTTCAATAGATTGGGCGAACATTTGTACAGTGAATATGAATGAATGGATTACCAAAAAACCTTTGGAATGGGAAAAATATCTGAACAAAGAAGTAAAAGTCACTGCAGATGAAAAAAATGCATATCAAGGCTGGGTCTTTACCATTGATCCTGTATCGGGAAGGTAAGTTAAATTTGATGAACATCTTTTTAAATCCCAC